>NC_069124.1:2387712-3016462 GCF_026914265.1 Mya arenaria
CTACCCTATTGTACCCTACCCCACCTACCCTATTGTACCCTACCCCACATACCCTATTGTACCCTACCCTACCTACCCTATTGTACCCTACCCGAGCTACCATATTGTACCCTACCCGAGCTACCCTAATGTACCCTACCCAATCTACCCTATTGTACCCTACCCGATTCACCCTATTGTACCCTACCCGATTCACCCTATTGTACCCTACCCGATCTCCCCGATTGTACCCTACCCGACCTACCCTATTGTGCCCTACCCGAGCTACCCTATTGTACCCTACCCCACCTACCCTATTGTACCCTACCCCACCTACCCTATTGTACCCTACCCGACCTACCCTATTGTGCCCTACCCGACCTACCCTATTGTGCCCTACCCGAGCTACCCTATTGTGCCCTACCCGAGCTACCCTATTGTGCCCTACCCCGCCTACCCTATTGTACCCTACCCGACCTACCCTATTGTGCCCTACCCCACCTACCCTTTTGTGCCCTACCCGACCTACCCTATTGTGCCCTACCCGAGCTACCCTATTGTACCCTACCCGACCTACCCTATTGTGCCCTACCCGAGCTACCCTATTGTGCCCTACCCGAGCTACCCTATTGTGCCCTACCCCACCTACCCTATTGTACCCTACCCGACCTACCCTATTGTGCCCTACCCCACCTACCCTTTTGTGCCCTACCCGAGCTACCCTATTGTGCCCTACCCGACCTACCCTATTGTGCCCTACCCGAGCTACCCTATTGTACCCTACCCGACCTACCCTATTGTGCCCTACCCGAGCTACCCTATTGTACCCTACCCGAGCTACCCTATTGTGCCCTACCCCACCTACCCTATTGTACCCTACCCCACCTACCCTATTGTACCCTACCCCACCTACCCTATTGTACCTTACCCCACATACCCTATTGTACCCTACCCCACATACCCTATTGTACCCTACCCCACATTCCCTATTGTACCCTACCCGAGCTACCGTATTGTACCCTACCCCACCTACCGTATTGTACCCTACCCCACCTACCCTATTGTACCCTACCCCACATACCCTATTGTACCCTACCCGACCTAACCTATTGTACCCTACCCGAGCTACCCTATTGTACCCTACCCGAGCTACCATATTGTACCTTACCCCACATACCCTATTGTACCCTACCCCACATACCCTATTGTACCCTACCCGACCTAACCTATTGTACCCTACCCGAGCTACCCTATTGTGCCCTACCCGAGCTACCCTATTGTACCTTACCCCACATACCCTATTGTACCCTACCCCACATACCCTATTGTTCCCTACCCGAGCTACCCTATTGTACCCTACCCGAGCTACCGTATTGTACCCTACCCCACCTACCCTATTGTACCCTACCCCACATACCCTATTGTACCCTACCCCACATACCCTATTGTACCCTACCCCACATTCCCTATTGTACCCTACCCGAGCTACCGTATTGTACCCTACCCCACCAACCGTATTGTACCCTACCCCACCTACCCTATTGTACCCTACCCCACATACCCTATTGTACCCTACCCGACCTAACCTATTGTACCCTACCCGAGCTACCCTATTGTACCCTACCCGAGCTACCATATTGTACCCTACCCGAGCTACCCTAATGTACCCTACCCAATCTACCGTATTGTACCCTACCCCACCTACCCTATTGTACCCTACCCCACATACCCTATTGTACCCTACCCCACATACCCTATCGTACCCTACCCCACATTCCCTATTGTACCCTACCCCACATACACTATTGTACCCTACCCCACATTCCCTATTGTACCCTACCCGAGCTACCGTATTGTACCCTACCCCACCTACCGTATTGTACCCTACCCCACCTACCCTATTGTACCCTACCCCACCTACCCTATTGTACCCTACCCCACATACCCTATTGTACCCTACCCGACCTAACCTATTGTTCCTTACCCGAGCTACCCTATTGTACCCTACCCGAGCTACCATATTGTACCCTACCCGAGCTACCCTAATGTACCCTACCCAATCTACCCTATTGTACCCTACCCGATTCACCCTATTGTACCCTACCCAATTTACCCTATCGTACCCTATCCGGCCCTACCCTATTGTACCCTACCACACCTAACCTATTGTACCCTACCCAACCTACTCTATTGTACCCTAACCAACCTACCTTATTGTACCCTAACCGACCTACCCTATTGTACCCTACCCGATCTACCCTATTGTACCCTAACCGATTTACCCTATTGTACCCTATCCGGCCCTACCCTATTGTAACCTACCCGGCCCTCCCATATTGTACCCTACCCCATCTCCCCGATTGTACCCTACCCCACCTACCCTATTGTACCCTACCCCACCTACCCTATTGTACCCTACCCGACCTACCCTATTGTACCCTATCCCGCCTTTCAGTATCAATTGATATGAATACATATGCATTAAAATAAAATAAAGCTTATACCACTGTAAGGGTACGTTGACATACCATTGCTGTCAATAAACAGTCTTTATTAATTAGTTTTAACTAAACCGAATATGTTGCTAATATACAATCTAATTAAATGGAGATTGATACCAAACAATGCTTAATTAAATCAATATTGTTGCCAATAGACAGTCACAATTAAACCGAGACTGTTGTCAATAAACAGTCTTTATTAAACCGAAAAAAGTGCCATTAAACAGTCTAAATTAAACCGAGATTGCTGCCAATGAATAGTCTCAATGAATTCGAGACAGCTGCAAATTACTGTGAGGTCATTTATATTGATGTGACATTAAATTTTGTGATTTTTGTGGATTGGTTATTCCACAAATTCAAGATCCGACCCACAAAATTTTCTCAAATCGAACTACCTTCATAAAAGGGTATACATGTAATGACATGAATTTAAGGAATTTATTGCGGGATTGATGTCATTTTCGGGGTATGAACGCAGTTTGGATGGTTAAAGTGTGTGGAGTCCGAAAGACTCCATGCGTACTTTTACCGCATTATACATTACTTATATTTACACCAATAGTTAAATATTTCATTCAAGAATTGTTAAAAATACTTTATTTTATTAAAAACAACTTACAGTAATCCTTTTTCTGTTAATAAAACGACCAAACCGTAACCGGAAACAGTTTATCAAATGACGTCACAATAACTCGGGAAAAGATCAACCACGTCAAATCACTTTTAACGTAAAATTGAAAACCTTATGGCAACAATACATTTAACATATCATAAATTGACACTTTCTAAAATGTTCATTTATTTTTACTTTCTATTATGGAAGTCGCTATCAAACCAATACTTATGTGAAAAACTACAGAAACAAGCTCAGTAGCCAAAAGTTTAAACATAAACCCCGTTTAATGGCACTGGCTAAACGCCAAAGGCATAGAACACAAAAACAAAAAATCACAAACAAGAAACATGGAAGAACAGCACAAAACTCCACAAACAGCACAGTGCATATAAACTATATAAAACACTAGGTGTGTTTATCAAGGATTGTTAGGTACCGTCTTTGAATGGTCAGTAAAATGTAAATTTTCTGGGGGTTTTAACTGTTTGTGTGCACAATCCCACTCTTATCCCAACAATCCTGAATAAAGTAATAACGAAAATTGTTGAACGTCAATTTCCAGGTGTTTCTTTAACATTTGCTTTACGAGTTTTTTGCCATTATCTCGTTTAAAATAGGACCTCTTTAATTTTCTATCCATATATATATATATATATATATATATATATAAACTAGGTGTTTTTATCAAGGTGTGTTAGGTACCGCCTTAAGAACGGTCAGAAAAGAATGCATTAACTTGAGAAAACATAATAATAAAACAAATGATGTTATCTTACTTTGGTATTTAGTGCTTCTGAAAACTCTTTCCTCCAGAATGTATTGTAAAAAGCGCTCACTACTAATGTTATGTGTTTTTTTGGGAACAAACCAATGTTTGATAAATTGGAAAACTGTCGGTTCTGAAAATTCCCTGATCTTAAACGGTTCCAATTTTGAATTGAATTAACCGTCAATTTGATGCTTTAGAAATTAAAGAAAACAATTGAATATCGTTATATCGGAAAATTGTTTTTATTATCAAATTAAAGGTGACAAAACGTGCTTTTTATTTCTCCAAGAGCTACAATTAATGAATTCAAAACAGTTGACACGCATGTTTGGCGAATTTAACAAAAAAACAAAACAAGTTGTGTTCTTCCTGTAGGCGTAGGTGTCTCAGGAATCAGATATAACAAAAAGAAGAGATGATATTACGCACATTTTGCTTCTTAGGCCGTAGGTGCATTTGTAATTTTCTTATCACTTAAAAACTACATACGGTTTACCCTCAGCATGCCTATGGATGAAACAGTTTTTTTAACATATGCATATTAAATAAGCTTATACTTAGTCAAAGAAGATAAAAGAAATGAAAACTATTTTTCACTTGTTACCTGTTATTTCCTCTAATGGTCGATCAATTGCTTATAAATATATGATTATTTATGGTAGAAACAAATCCAATAAAATTGTTCCTGTTATAGTTTTATGTAGGTTAGAAGGTTTATTTATTTTATTCAGTAAAGAGTTAGTGACGTTGGATGTAGACATGCTTCATATTGGTCCAGTCTTTCATTTGATATCCAACTTCTCAGAAGGACATAACAATATAGAACATGTCTCCACCCAAAATGACTCACTTCATAGGAATCGTTAAACACTTTGATAGTGTTAAAGGCTGAGCGGTAGAATAATCAGTTGCATGTTACGAATGTCGGCTTATAACTAATTGTAAGGCTTTATCGCATAGAACATTGAAGTGAAAAAAGGAAGATTGTAATTACCAAATTTCTTTAAAATGTGCAATTTAGCATCTGACATCATGTTTTGTAGATTAAATGTTAAGACCTACAAAGACATAGTTAAATACTTGAAGACTGGCCGATGATGGTCTGTTTCCTAATGTGTCGGGTGTGTTTCATCGACTAATGCCTTCAAGGAAGTGTCATCCCAAAATTAATCTAAGCCCCCCTGAGTATATTAAAGAACTTGGCTTATTCTTTTACCCTATAATCATTTTTCATTGTTTTAGTACTTCTACTGTCAATAATTCTGCTCGGGAAACATACCCTCTACACTTAAACACAATGAATAAAGATATTCATCAGAGTCTGGACAAAGGTTCGTTAACGCAAATATGTATTTATGAACCCTTAACTTACGTTAATGTCAATACAATATTCCTTTCTATTTCGTCCATATACATCAAGCCAACTGAAGAATACATGTACTCAATCCATTACTGATCCATTACTGCTACTTTGGCTGGTTTTCCATCTCTCATTCCTTCCTGATATTTACTGTAAATTAGTACATAATCTCTGGGTGAAGTTTGTCTTGTGTTATCGTCTTTGATATGCATAGATTAATTAATCTCTATTGTATGACGCCAAGGATTACCATTTGAAGACCAGCGTTAACTATTGTCTGCTGAACGTTCACATTATGCAGGGAGTAGCGTACAACAGTCCATTCTGAGGATAGTTGTCGTGTTGATGTTAGTCCGAAATGCTGAAATAAATATTTATTTTCTCAAATGAAGTTATATAAACCAGTCCAATATCTGAAGCTAAAACGTGTGAATGCCATGCCAGCAATGAACGATGTATAGACATATTTACGTCCGTATGAGATATCAACAATGGTAAAAACCTCCTTACTGTGTAAGAAAGTTGTCGGCAATACAACACAGGTATGTGCAGTTAGTACCAGGACTCTCGAAATACGTCTCTCAACATATCCTATTATCAAAAGTATACTTTTTAGATGAGAAGTGTTTCGTTTGGCATACTACTGTGATTATGTTTGTCGTAGGGGAAAATGGTCAGATATATTACTTACTATGTTTTTGTGCATCTTGACATGCAATACTCACATGAGAAACATTTATGATACCTATCAAGTCATATAAACAAAACCACTTCCGTGGTTTATATGTAGATATATTTTTGGGACAACTATTCAAGACAGTGTGTGTCCGTCTTTTCGACAAAATGTTGATAGAGTCAACTGACGTCTTGTTTTCTGGCTGTCTAGCTGGATACTTATAATGTACGTTTTGCATAATTATATATTAATCTTTAATATGTGAGGACATGGCTTTGTATATTTCATTCTTCGTTCCTTGTGAAATTGTTTTTGTCATGCTGAAACTGCTATTATGATCTCTATATTTACACTAGGCCCCAATTTCTCGAAACTTCTTAAGTCTCTTATAACAGGATTAAGCTAAACCCACTATTTTTGTCTTTCAATATTTTGCGTTTTATATACTCCATTAAAAGTTTTAATACTTTAGATAAAAGTTATCATTACGATTATCGCAATAAACCATTCTTCATTAAAAAAATCACTATAACCATGTATTTTGGCTTATCGAAATAAGCAGCTTAAGCCTTTTAAGCTTAAGAAGTTTCGAGAAATTGGGGCCTGGTCAATATAAATTTTGCTTGCAAAAACGATTATCGTTATTATTTAGCACATCCTCATTATAACATAATAATGACTTTGTTTAAGAACAGTTGGTTGCCAAAAAGTAAACATAAAACTTATCGGTTTTTCTCATGCTTTACTTCGGCCCCCTATGGAGTGCAATCAATTCATACATTGCTGCCGAGAGTCCTATACCTTTGATGCGTTTTGCTATCGAGGGACTATTCTAAGGCTATGCTTATAACTTGGTTTAAACAATATTTATTTCCATATAACATATACAAATTTATAGCAATTATTCAATTTTTGAGCATAATCTGAATGAACAAAGACTAAATATGTAATGCTTTAAAAACATGTGAATGATGCACACAAAAATAGGGTAGACATAATTGAAAAGAAAGCCTTGACGTTTATGCTGTGTCTCGTTTCTGAGGTTAGAACTTGATTTCAGTCAATACACTAAGCATGGAAATAGAAGTACTAGACACTTCTCCCAAATGAGAATAACTTGGCACCGAAGTCGGTTAATATGGGGTTTTGTTAAAAACCCTAACGTAAGTCGGATCAGGAATATTATGTCATTACTGAATGTGATTTTTTAATGTAGCACCTCAACTTAAGTAATATAAGACCAATAAATTGTCTGAAGCTAACCCTGATGAAAACAAATGTAAGCAAGAAGGATGGATAGACATATTTACGTCCGTTTGAAATATGACAAATTTTTAAACCTCGTTACATTATGAGGAACTTGACATCAATACAAGTCATATATATGTAGTTGGTACCTGGAATCTCGAAATAAACCACAGAAAACGCCTGTTAGCACATCCTTTTATTACTATTATCTTTAGATATGAAGTGCATCGTTTGGCATTTGTGAATACAAATAAAATGACTAAAGTTTCATGCAATACCTGTGTTCCAAGCACTGTGCGCATTATACATCCAGCCATGAGATGAAAGGTCTACAACATTCGTCTGCGCGTCGGATCTTAGGTGTTTTAGGCATTTAATATTCATTAAGCGTCTTGACTATAAATGACAATAACAACCATCAAGATAACACACTTCGTCAAAATACTTCGTGCCATGTTATTTTAAAAACAATTTGCATTATGCAGACAGCAGATACTTAAAAATGTTTTCACTATAATGTATCCATCTCAATGAAAACAATGTTTCTTAAACACGTCGCCTATATTTGGCTGTTTTAAAGCTGCACATTCACAGATTGTTTTTTTAAATAAAAATTTGAACGAACCAATTGTGCAAATGTCTTGAAACTAGTGATATATTAAGGCCGCTGACAGGAGATCATATCACAGTAATTCATAGTTACGTTCGAAAATTTGAATTGTATGGCTAAAATCGTTACTAACGCTTCAAGAAAAATAATGTTTTCGTCAATTTCCAAATAATTAAGATATGTTCTAAAATGAGTTATTTTATGACAAAATTGAAGGCATTGATGCCCAAATGAGCTGATTCTGAGACAAAAATTAAAACAATATAAAGACTGCACTCTCAAAGGTTTACCGTTTTTTACTTTTTTTTTAATTTTTGTCTTGGAATGAGCAGAGTTTTGCGTAAATATCTGCAAACCAGTGATAAAAGACCGCTGAAATAAGTTCAGATCGCAGATTTTTATATTTCCGTACGAAAATTAATGTTTTATGGCTAAAAGCGTTACTAACGGTTTAAGAAAAATGCTTAAAACATCGAGTTTTGAACTTACATATAAAATCTGCGATCTAATATTTTGTCAGCAGTCTTATATGACTGGTTTACATGCATTTTCGCATAAACTGGCTCACTCCAAGACAAAAAAGAAAGAAAGTTTCAAAACGTTCAAACTGTGAGAGTGCAGCTTTAAAGGACATTAACGACACTCCTTTTGTGTTTAGTTACATATTTTCTATTGTTTGCTACAAAGGGACTTATTTAGAAATCTCAGCTGTCGCTATCTAAAAAGTATGCATGCTTGTTTTATAAGCCGAAATAATTGTCTTCTAAGCGTTTTGTCTTTGTCAACATAGCTACGTCAATTTCCTGCGAAGGTCCAAGGTTATCATATGACAAACCATTACAGCTGTTGTTAAAACAGAAGAAAGGATTTGTTATCATCAATACTGCATTATTTTTACAAAAATCATTTGGTCTTATTACAAAAGATAAACTTAAGTTAAACAAAGACATGTTAAGTTATATTGATTATTGTTTAAACATTAACTAACATTACCATGAGTCTGTAATGATAAAAAGAAACTGTGTGGAAAAGCAAAGTAAAGAAAGGCCAAGAGTAAACTTATTAATAGTTCATACTTTATCTTAGCTCGATTGTAAAACTGATGCTTTAGAACTTGTTTAGTGGATCTAATTAGAAATAACACAGATAATAGCCAATCAACGGGTGCCGCCTGATTCGTATATTATTTTTTATATCGAAGCACTGTATACTTCACGCAAGTCATTAATAATAACAAATGAGGTTATACATCATATAAATATAACATGTCGGCAAAAATACAGAAATGTGAGACTTTTATAATAAATAGTGATAATACTCCGTAGAGTATCGTGTATAAATATTTATTTGTCTGTGAGTTTTTTTATTCAAACATTGTGTTTATTCTAATTATTTTGTTGTTTGCTTGAGCATTGAAAATAAATATAGTTGTAGATGTCCTGACTAGTATAATATTTTCGAGTCTCATCAAACACCATGCATATTCAAACAATGAATGACAACACAACAGTAATTAATTTTAGTATTTCTTTTGCTTCCAGAAATTCTGCTAAGGAAACAATATTCACTTTACTTGTATCCATTTAATAAGTATAAATTAGTTTAAATAAGTATATACACATCATAGCCTTGACTTAATTCGTCAATGCAAATGTGTATTAATGAGCGCATTACTTACTATCATGGTGATTTTTCTTCATTTTGTCTATTGACGTCAAGGCCAACCGAAGTAGCCATTCAATTATGCCGTTACTGCGACTTATCTGGTTAGCCATAGACGCATTCCTTATCCCACATAACTCGGGATGAGTTTTATTTATTAAGGTGAAACAATGTTTCTCAAACACGTCTTTATCAGAGAGACGCTAACCCAAAATCGTCACCATTGACGACACGCTTGTTGTGTTTCGGATTTATGTTAAACAAATGGGGGTTTTTTTCAAAGGGACAAATTTAGAAATATAAACTGCTGTCGCTCTCTTAGAAGTATATATGCTTGTTTTATAAATCAAAAGTAATTGACTTCATTCAAAAGCTTAATCGTATCGTACGATTGCCGTTTCGATTTGCAAAAACCTCACTCTTATCCCAACAATCCTGAATAAAGTAAAAACGTAAAAGGTAAATCTTTTCAAAGTAAATATTAACTTGAGGAAACTTATTAGTAAAACAAATAATAATAAACTAATAGGTAAACCCCAAGTACTTCAATGTTTAGGGATCCCAACTCTTACTGCAGACGGAGGAATACAAATCAGAGTACCTAATGCAAAAAACTTTTCAAAGATACGATGTAGTTATTGTTTGAAACTATGAACATCACAAAAAGTCTGCTTTAGAAAATAAAAGGTTTAAGACTGTGTGATCATAGCGTTTCATAATGAAAAGCATCATTGTACTAAAACTGGGACAAATAAAGAAAAACATATCAAAAATAAAAACGACATGTATACGCTAAACTTTTCATCCAAATGATTACCTATGTAGAATATTTGAAGAAAAAAACGGCACATGCCGGAACATTCCTAGCCAGCCAAAGAAGACCTTTTTTAAAGATGGCTTGAATCTGCAAAAAATTCATAAAATTAAAGGACTGACAGTTTAGTTAAGTAAGGACACTATATTCAAACTAAGATTTTGTTTAAGGAATTCATCGCTAAACACTCCTCTTTATTTTGTTTGACGGCATCAATGCCAAACGAAGTCGACATGCAATCAACGCACTACTGATCACTTACCTGGAAGTCGATGGACCCATTTATCATTGTATTGCAAAGAATCTCTGAGGACTGATAGTAAGTATTGGGATAAATCGGCCTTGAGACGCATATACTTATTGCGTATACTTGAACTAATCTCTATTGTTTACCGTACAACATTACCATTTTAGGATCAACGTTTACCACCGTCTACTAAACCTTCCAATTATGTAAGAGGATACGCACGACAATCCATTGTGAGGATGGTTATCGTTGGTGTGATGGTAAGAAATTTCCTCTTAAGGTGCGTCTCGGAATGCAATACATAAGAAATATGTTTGATACTTATTAAGTCACTTAAACAACGCTACTTCTGTAGTTTCTATGTAGCGATGTTTTTGGGACAAGACAATGTGTGTCTGCCGCATTATAGAATGTTGATAGAGACAGCGATATACTTATTATGTACGTTTTCCATAATTATTTATTAATCTATGGCAATTGGGGACACGGCTTTGACTATTTTGTTATTCGTACTTTGAGACATTTTTTTGGCCTGGCTGAAAACTGCTATTATCTTCTCTTTCACGGAACTTGGTATCAATCCCTCAAAACCAAAATATATTGGCCAGGGGGTCACGCTTGATTTGTAAATTCAATATGCTGACTATTTGATCAGCAAAATCAAATGTTCTTTCAGAGGATATGACAATTACGATTTTTGTTTTGTTGTTGTTCTTTTGGCATTAAGTTATTAGATATATTTTTAAAACGCAGCTTTTTGCTGAAAATATATTAAGGTTTGCTTATTTAAATTAGATAAACATAAAATGTGCCTGCAAAATGGATTATCTTAGACGTACTTTACCTTTGATATAGGACTTAACAAGTCTATTAGTATAGCGTATCGTTGCTCACTTACACTAACGTATCAAAATGTGTAATATTATCCATTACTACGAGTGTTTCTTTTTATAAAATTTAAATATAATACGTCAAATTAAGTAATATAAACCAGTCCAGTGTCTGAAGCTAACAATAGTAAATGCTATGCCAGCAATGAACATTTGATATACATATTTACGTCATTATGAAATCTAATCAATGGTAAACATCTCGTTATTGTGTGAGTAACTTGTCATCAATACAAGTCAGGTATGTGCAGTTGGTACCAGGAATCTAGTAATAACCCTCAGAGAACGTCTAACATATCCTAGCTTTGTTAGATATCTCAAGATATGAAGCGCATAGCTTGGCATATGTGAATGAATCTATAATGACTAGAGCTTCATCCAATACTGTGATTTAAGTGTTGTGCTGATTATATTTCAGACCATAACATTAAGGTTAAAGAACTACAACCTTTATTATAAGCGCCGTATCTAAAGTGTTTCAGACACTAAATAGCCTCTTAGAGCCTTGAATAAGAATAACAACCGTCAAGATAACGCATTTTGCTCGATGAACAAATCTGCAAAATGCAGACGACACATACTTAAGTAGTTTTCGACAAACCGTATCTATTACAACCAAAACAATGTTTCCAAAATTCGTCGTCTGTAAATTGGCTCTTTTAAAGAGCGCTCTAACTAAAAGTCGTTACCATTGACGACACGCGCTTGGTGTTTAGGTTTATGTTTTCTATTGGTTGATTCGAAGGACTTATTAAGAAATCACAGTTTCTGTCGCTATCTTAGCCGTATGCATTCTTATTGTATAAGCCAAAAATAATTGTCTTCTTAGCGTAGTGTCTTTCCTGATTGCTTTCTAATTATATTATCACCAAAACAAAGTCAATTTCCTGCTCGGGTCAACGACAAATGTATGGCAAACGATTACTCCTGTTGTTTACACAGAAAAAACGGACTTTGTTGTAATATATACTGTTCTTTTTTCAAATATTCTTAGTGCTTAAATGTGCTGTTAGAAACAAAGTAGCTGTAGTTAAAACAAATAAATATTAAGTTGTATTGCGTATTGTTTAAAAAATAAACTACATTGACGTGAGTATGTAATGATATAAAAAGAAAGTACGGGCCAAGCAATGTAAAGAAAGCTCTAGACTAAAATACTGATAGATTATTGTTGGTCTTGTAAAGACAGCATTAAGCTTTTAATGCTTTAGAACTGGTCAAGTGGATATGTTGTGTTTTGTTTTGTTTTATATATATATATATATATATATATATATATATATATATATATATATATATATATTGTAACAAGTTTAGTGAAACACTATTTACTACACACTTGTCATTAAAACTTAAGGATAAGGTTATGCAAATATACAAATATTAAATGTCGACAGAAATACAGATTTGTGAGACTTTTATAATAAATAATGCTGATATTCTTTAAATGTGAACCACATTGTTTCGCATATTATGATTAAAGCTTTATCAAATAATGTGATCCAAGTGTTGTGCGAATTATATTTCCAACCACAACATTGAGGTAAGAGGTCTACAGCCTTCACAATGCGCATCGTATCGTAAAGGCTTCAGACACTATAAGCCCATTTAGAGTCTTGAATAAGAATGGCAATGACAACCGCCAAGATAACGCGCTTTGCGTTATTTTCAAACAATTCTGCAATTTGCGGACGTCATATACTTAAGTAGTTTTCCGAAAACAGCATCTATTACAACCAAACAACGTTTCCAAAAGTCGTCGCCTGTATATTGACTCTACAAAAGAGCGTTGTTAATTAAAATTCGTCACAATTGACGACACAGTTGTCATGTTTTCGTTTTATAACAACAGGTTGCTTCAAAGGATGTTATTTAGAGAAATCCTCTGGTGTGGCTTTATATGAAGTATGCATAATTGTTTTGTGAGCCGAAAATTATTGTCTTCTTCGCGTGTTGTCTTTGCTGATTGTTTTCCAATTATATTGTTAATAAAGCAACACTTTCCTACTCTGGTCGAAGGAAATTAAATGGTAAATACACGGAAAATACGAACATTTTGTATGAAGTGTTGAGTTTATGTTTTATCTTAGCTCGATTGTAAGGTCAGCTATAAGCGTTTGATGTTCTAGAACTTGTTTTACATAGAGTCATGAAACTTGTAAGAATGTTGTTCAGGTGATGAAGTTGTGCATTGTTTTTTGGCGCTAAGAACAGTATATCCAGAGTAATTGCCCTTGATATAGTAAAGGATGACATTTTTGGACTTGTTGAACTTGTGTCGCTCATTATTTTAAAATTGTTAGTCAAAACAACTATTTTGAAAAAAAGAAGAAAAGAAATCGATACCCATTAACATGGCAGAATTTATACTTCTAGAAAAGGCTTTATATTTTTCATCACTTGTCAGTGAATCATTGGACTTAAGACGACCATCTGCCGGCCTCTTCAACTTGTGTGACACCTCGCACGGAAATGTGTACAGTAAACACGCACTTAGAAAGCCTTAAGCACTTCAGGTTTTTCTAACAGCTGTATTCATGGTTATTTTTCAAAAGTTTGTTATTCATTAAATAGTTGATGGTTTTTCGGTGTTCTATAATGCGCACTTTTTAAACAAATATATGCCCTTACAATACAATAATGAAGATACATTTGGAATAGTAGAAATGCATATTTCACATTAAAAAAACATAAGTTTGTATTTTAGGTGTAGTAAGGATAATAACGCCTACCCATCCTGATTCTTCATTCAGACTGATTACTTCCAAACATAAATCGCCATCAGTTCGCATATCTAGTTTTTAAAAAAAGAAAATATTATAACATAACATTCTGAAAGAAGCTAATAAACCTAACACTAAGATCACCATATAAACCTTACACTAACATCACGCTTATAAACCTTACACTAAGACTACGCTTATAAACCTTACACTAAGACCACGCTTATAAACCTTACACTAAGACCACGCTTATAAACCTTACACTAAGACCACGCTTATAAACCTTACACTAATACCACGCTTATAAACATTACACTAAGACCACGCTTATAGACCTTACACTAAGACCACGCTTATAAACCTTACACTAACATCACGCTTATAAACCTTACACTAACATCACGCTTATAAACCTTACACTAATACCACGCTTATAAACCTTACACTAACATCACGCTTATAAACCTTACACTAACATCACGCTTATAAACCTTACACTAATACCACGCTTATAAACCTTACACTAACATCACGCTCAACCTTTCACTTTCGATATATCGAGGTTATACAATTTTTAAAAAAATAGAAGACTACAACACAGACATATTGAACATGTATTAATTATACGACAGCTTGATAATACAAGGACAATCCAAGTAGCCAACATTTTAACGATGGTTTGTTAAGAAGCATAAGTTCAAGGACTTTTAAAAAAAGACTGAAAACATTTATACATTAACATATCTTATCTAACATACACTTAGCGAGAGACCCACAACGTCATAATGCTATAAAGACAAGAAGCATAAACATTAACATATCTTATCTAACAAACATTTATCATAGACCCACAACGTCACAATGCTACAAAAACAGGTAGCATAAACTTTAACATATATTATAAAACAGACAATTAACGAGAGACCAAAAACGTCACAATTCTACAAAGACAGGTAGCCAATACACTTATATATTTTATCTAACAGACGCTTAACGAGAGAATCACAACTTCACCCCTTTTATTTTCTCCTTAAAATAAAGAACTAATGTGTAGTGGAAATGAAAAATGTTACATTGATATACTCTTCCGCAATTCTTCTTATATCATCTGTTTAAATAATGTTTACAAACCTTCCTTATTGTAAAAAATATATTAACAAAGATGAAGAGTTTTGAACGATTTACTTCAAACAAAATCGTGATTTTATTCAAATTAATGATTAGAAAAAGGCAGATCATTGATAACTTTTTAGATATTTATTTCATTAATGATAAATTGCATGACATATTACATTTCAGGGTTTAGGCGAAATTTAATGGAATTTTAATATTTTCCATTTGCACAACTGTTTTTTTTTAGATAAAACATATTGTGTAAACAGTGTGTAAACATTATGTCCGTTCTATGATAACAGATACATGTAACTTATCAATTAAAACGAAAGGGACGAGCTTACCAAGATTCCGTTTAAAGGCACACAATTTAACGCCAATTAAAACCCCAATCGGATGATACACAACGACACAAGACACCAAACATTTGAAAATATGTGTTTACAACAAGTGACTGACATAAGTATTAAAAGCAATTTGCTAAACCGTTGTATGCACTATTCCACATCACACATGAACCACCTGTTTTACACATGTTCAAAACAATTTTGGCATATCAGGACAGATGACAGTCAATTAAAATACATTTTTTAGCAAAGGTTAAACCTCACTCACAGAAATAGCGCCCGGAAATTACTATTTTCTTTGGGAAGAAAAGATAAGAAAAGTGAAACATTTCTTATATAAATGTATACACAAAGAAGGAATGGCTATGTCTTCGCTATGTTAAGATTGCAGCCTGATTATCAACAATTATAACACATACTGTAAACAATCCTCGTTCCATTTATATTAATACTTATAATCTTTTTCAAAGTGACAG
Organism: Mya arenaria; assembly: GCF_026914265.1. NCBI lineage: Eukaryota > Metazoa > Mollusca > Bivalvia > Myida > Myidae > Mya > Mya arenaria. The sequence continues at coordinate 2,403,747 of NC_069124.1, forward strand.
AAAATGAAATCTTCACTTAATGGCCTTGGATCTAATTCATGCAGACATGTGTCTAAGCAAAGCCTCTCAAAACTCACAATCTATTTACAGTTGTCATTTACATCCGAACTTCTAAGCGGATGTTGTTCGGGGAAGAGTGGGGTGCAATGTGGATATAATATGTGACCCGCTTTCACTTCCTTTTGCAAATGGTAGTTTAATGCAAAGAAAGAAAATTTATCATATGTCTGACTTTAAAAACAACTGTTTTTCGAAAATAATCAACCTAACATTTATTTTTTCTATGGTCCTTCGTATTTATATTTATACTATAGTAGTGATTCTGAACAAAAGAACACATCGCAGTTTTCACTTACCAGTGTTATCCATTCATTTTAAAGAAACTCAATCAACACAAGCATCTGACAAAACATCAAAATCGAGGAAATGAAATAATAACATATTTAGTGCACCCAGCAACGTCTAGAAGAAAGAGCTCAGTTCAACACTAAGTCTTCTCGCGTCTGTCTTTCCTTCCGCGAAAGTTCACGCTACCCCACCCACCGCCTCTGTCGTTTCATCCAAATTGAATGTTAACTTCCAAAGAAAGGACAATGCACTTGCTGATTTGTCCAACACCGTATTCCAACATGGTTCATACACCAACTGATTCTTCAAAATAACAATCAACAAGTAAATTGACTGGAATTTCTCTCCAATTTGAAAACTCGTGACTAACTAACACTAGTATCGCGTATTATCGCGATACATAATGAGAACTTTGTAGGTGGCGATATTTTTATTGTTGCCTGAAAATCGCAGAGATGCCAGGAAGGCTCAGGGAAGCCAGGAAGGCCCAGGGATGCCAGGAAGGCACAGGGATGCCTGGAAGGCACAGGGATGCCTGGAAAGCAAAGTGATGCCAGGAAAGCACGGGTACGCGAGGAAATCACAGGGATACAAAGTAAGCACGGGTATGGTAGGAAAGCACATGGATGCCAGGAAGGAACAGAGATGCCAGGAAGGCACAAAGATGCCAGGAAAGCACAGAGATGCCAGGAAAGCACAGAGATGCCAGGAAGGCACAGAGATGCCAGGAAGGCACGGGTATGGTAGGAAAGCATATGGATGCCAGGAAGGAACATGGATGCTAGGAAGGCACAAAGATGCCAGAAAAGCACAGAGATGCCAGGAATGGACAGAGATACCAGGAAAGCACAGGGATGCCAGGAAAGCCCAGAAATGCCAGGAAGAAACAGACATGCCAGGAAAGCACAGGGATGCCAGAAATGCACAGGAATGCATGAAAAGCACAGAGATGCAAGGAAGGCACAGGTATGTCAGAAAGACACACATATATAGCATATTGAGCCGTAAGTGTGATCAATACAAACAACACACGACATACATTTTGACCCCAGAACGAACACTGTAGATGTTCTGTAATAGCACATTATATTGCTTGAACGTACGAAAATGCAAATGCCTGAATGCAGAAGCGCTAATACAGTTTTAAAGCTCTTGAAGTAAGTTTCTTGTTACGAAGGTTAGCATAGTTGCCTTGTTTCCAAATAACTTTTTGGGTTTCTTTGAGATTGGCAAATCTGATTAGATGAAAAAACAAACTTGTGGAAGTAAATTAAAGTAAATTAAAACTCGGGTTGTCTTATAATGAACGCTGTTAGATAACACTGTGTAAATATCATCACTGTCATTTTAGAATTTCAGTCATTTTAATACCTCTTTTGTCGTCAAAGAAGAAGTGAATGTTTTTTGGGAAACGCATTTCCCGCTAATATGACACAAATATTGAAGACGCCGGCAGATGCCGCTATTGATGATTGGTTGGTAATCTTATTGACTCAATGATTACCATGAATGTGTTAAGGGAAAATATTCAGTCACGTTAATAGGCATCGAATATTCTAAATAAATAATTAAAAGAAATATCAATGGTCATATTTTTCAACCAATAATACACGTATATTATATAAATCGATAAGGAAAGTTAAAACTGCCATCATGCCATACAAAATTGTTGATAGTGAATGTTAGGCATAAGCCATATACCGGCCGTGAAAAAAGGGTATTGTTGCAAAATGTTTAAGTAGTTTCCATTCTATCATTATTTAAAATATGTTGAGGTCTGACACCGAAACTTATATTTGCATCCTATAGTGTTCATATAATTTGAATGTTTGTGAGCGCACTCATGTTTGCAACGAGTTCAACCACTTTCGGTACATATTCGGGTCATTTTGTATATTGAATGAAGAAGTTCCAATTATCATGATAGATTTTTAGCTATGATTGAAACAGCAAGGAAACGTCCAATGCTCAGCATAAGCATGTCTAGATCATATATGTCCTAGACAAAATTCAAAAGAAAAAAGAAAGATGAAAGAACATAAAGAAACGAAAACATCATGTACAGTAGACGCCAACACCAACGAACGGCGGAGCAAATGCTGCTTTTTGCATTCATTGTCACAGTGTGAAAAATGTCCTGAACTACAATATAAACCTTTGAATATACTTTATTACTATGTGACAGATCTTTGGAAATGAAACACGTCCAAATAATTTCTTTGAAATAACATCTGTTAATATAAATTATACAGATAAAGGTTGCCCGGAAATTTTCATCTAATTGTCATTGTTTATTATGGTTATCAACAGTGAAACGTTTGTATGATAACTTGGTTTTGGCATATCTATTTCATCAGCTAAAGAGTGCATGGCTTTTTAATTTGAGAATATTTCAAGATCCGAACATTGAATATCTTATTCAAAGGTAAAGAATCTTTAAATACTAGTGTTATCAGTCAGCAGCATGTTATTACGAATAAGTAAAGTGTTATAAATGCATAAGAGCAGTACTATTAAGTTTAATACTTAATACTTAGATTTAATATTTTTATTTATTTTATAATATTTACGCCTTCTACCACGCTTGACTGTATATCCGTCATTAACTCCCCATATCTGAGCGGATAACAAGTAGGCGGAGCTAAACCATCCAATGCCAAGTGTGCGTATGAAATACAATTATATCAATAAACCACACGTTAATTACTGAACTTTAACTTGACAACATGGTTCAAAACAGATACTCCACCCCTTATCCTCGTATTTGAAATTGTACACTCTCGATGAAGTGTCCGTGTATGCTTTCAGACACTTGAGATGTTGGTGGAGTAACCATTATCTCCATAATATCCTTGCGCTTCAGTCTAAAGATGTAATTTGATGACTTAAACAAACTTTAAACATTCTCCATCAGTGATCTGATTTTTTTCTGATAATTTGATGTGATTGAATACGGAAAGTAATTTCTATTATAGGGGTTCGAAGTTGGCGTTGATAGACAATTAAGCTTAATTGTCAACAATTGTTTGTGTTTTTTTAACCAAACTTTGGATGTACTCCTGAAGGCTCCCTCTTCCATAGTTGTTGTTTCGTCATTCATAAAAATGACAAGTCCATCTGTCGGTCTCAGCAACTTTCATGACTACCCTCTGGCTGAATTCTCCCTTAGGAATATAATATGAATAATAGCATTTTTAACTACATGAATGCCAGGACGATAGAACGCATACAGTTGAGACCAGCATATTTACACTGTTTTAATATATTTTAAAACTATTGGGAAGTAAGAAGTAAAATGAATCGCACTTGAGCACATCTTTAAAGACGGGCAATGCGGAATGGGTGATCACGTAAGTGACATTTATATTTTGTAAAAGCTAACATATAAATACAAATATTTATTAAAAGAAATATCAACTGGTAGAGAGAGAGAGAGAGAGTAAAGAGAGAGTAAAGACTCATCTAAAATTAAGTTATAAGGGGACATGTGTTGTTGTGATGGTAACAACAGATTAATCAAACCGAAGGCTCTTGTTTCATATACTGTGTTTTATCATCACTTTATTATCTCAGCTTTCAGATGAACTCATAATGGAACAATATGAAGATATTATTTACATATTTTATCTACTAATCAAACTACGTTTCTCAAATTTGAAATATTTCCATTGAAATTCAAAAGGAATTATAGCGATAATAATTATTTAATAACAAACCTTTTGTTGATAATGAAAAGCTGTTTTTCTTGTCTGCTACATATGAGATAATTTATCATGTTCTCTCAAGCTGCTTTGTCGCGACTGTGTGTTTGCAAACTACAAACGATAACCGTTCAACGAAATAACGAAAGGTCCCTTTCTCTTTTAAATACCCTTTGTTGTTATTATACAAAAGTTTGTATTACCTATTTTATATTACTGATTTTGATGAACATTCCAACGGCTATCATATTATAATTGATTGCGTGCTAAAAGACAAGGCAATTCGATTGAGGTTTGGATGATTGTCTGTAAATTAAAAGAATTTAGGAACGTGATATGTATTTAACAATTTATAAATAAATATGTTTTCACTACGAGTAAATGAGGCTTCATCGCCTGTTTAATCTTTCCCGACCGACAGTAACATCATGCACAAATAAGATAGCGCTTATGTTCTAGACAAATACTTTTCTTAAAATTGCTTTTCGGTAAAAAAACAGTTAAAGCTTCATTCATACAAAAGTTTGCGCGTTTATAAAACCTGAGTTGTTTACCAAATCAAGTTAATATGTTATGTATGTATTTGTATACTTCGAGTTCAGGTTAGTACGATACGATATGATACGGTGCAAAACTATAAGATACAATACAAAACGATACGATTCGATAACGTACGCAACGATTAGCTTATTGCGTAAAACATTATTCAATGTTAAAAGTACATACACCTACAGTGATATCAACAGAAGTGTTAGTAGGAACAAACCAATATAGAAGGCTCAACTTGTATCTGCAAACACCTCTTTTGTAGAACTTGTCACTTGTCCGGTTCTGTTTTATTATGAACATATCATTATATGTGGTTTTCAGAAATAAATGGTTTAAGAACCAAAACCATTAAGAGAAACATGTGTTTGGTCTATCTTTTGAAATATAATACGGTGTGTTTCTTTTCAAATTCATTTTCATTTATTCTAGATAAAAAGTTAAAGTTATGTTCGTCAGAAGAGAATTTTGTTTGTGTCGGATACATGTTCCGCCAATAACTTTATCTTTACTACGCACAAGGTTTGTTTCATGAAACATTTTTCATATTGTTCAAGAATCCATGTAACGTTAATAACATTTTAATTGTAGCTATAGCGTTCATACGATATACTTATAATTGCAAATAATGATTTAATTGGCAGCTTTCCGTAAACACTCCCTTGACTATATTTAAATTCAAGACATATCATAAAGGAGTACTTATGTTAAATAGAAAACTGCTATAGTACATTGTAAGACACCAAAGAATAATTGACAGAAATCACCTACTCGTTCTTTTGCATTTTGCTTCAATGTGGACCATATGAAGCCCTTTACCATATGTGTAGATCCTCTTTAAAATGAAATATTACTAGCACCAAAACTGTACCGAAATCATGACCTATCATGCGCACTATTTTGTGTATAGCTTCATCCGTTTGGTTCACTTGAGCAATACCCATTGATATATTTAAATATGAATATCGGAGGCCGAACCACTGCTGTGTGATTACTCTAAAGGTTTACTAGAGTTTGTTCGGATTTGAATGTTTTTTGTTCCCGTACAATACTTTGATGAATGTTTAACTTCCAATTATTCGGATTAGGATAACATAAATGGAGTTCTTCATTAACTATTACGATATGCTCTCTAAATACAAAGACAGGCGTAAATCCTTAATCGTTAGTGGCATTGGCATCCTTAATTTCTTTTGCGATATTCTCGGAAAGCTACCTAAACCTAAAATGTCGAACCGAGAATACAACATTATTCCTTAACATGATTTATGTCTGGTAGTGTTTGAAAAGTTGTTGTCACCTCCTTGTAACATTAATGGACTTAAATTAAGCCCTTTTGAGGTGAGCGTTAGATTTTCCTTAGTGGTGCTCTTATTTCCTGATGTCAAAGATGAATGTTTGACTTTTGCTTCGATAACTTTTTTCCGATAATAATGTTTTCCAACGTTTTCGGCCGAGGTGAGCGTTGGCGTCAGGCGAAGGTTTTCTTGGGAATGAACGGATATCCTTAAGACCGTTTTAAGTATAGTAACCGATACCATCTGATGCAAGCCGATAAGGGATTGACATGAAAGTTATTCACCAAAACACTGCATGAACTAATAAGTATCACACATAATCACACCCGTTTTACAAATTATTGGTCCTGACCGTTGACATTTACACCAAACAGGGAATATCAGGGCAATTGACGGTCAAGCAATACACATTTTCTACTAAATGTTAAGCCACACTTGAAATGCAAAATTAAATGAAAAACCCGGTACTATACCTTTTGTGAGGGAAAGATATGAAATGTGCAAAGAAAATTATGTAAATATATTTACCATACAGGGGTGCCTATTTCTTCACTTAGCATAGATCGCAATCAGATTAAACACATATACTGTTTACAGTCCTTGTGTTTGAGTAATTGCAAGGTTAACCAGAGTCTAAGCAGTTATGTGTATCTATATTTTTTAAACTAGTTGTAAAAGTATGTAAAATCAGTGGATTTTAGGGATTTAAATCGGCCCAAGAGTAGATCAAGCAGCATTTATATGCCATAGAAAACGCTCCGAAGATTTGACAAAATCAAACTCATGCTGTACTGTTTTGACGTTGTGCAGGAAAGGAAAGGTCAATGCCAGTATGTTCTGAAATTTGTAAGCGGTGTTTCACAGAAATAGTCAAAGTGGTCTTCAAGCAAAAGTCGTTTAAGTGCAAAAGAAATGGACACATACATGACAGATATAATACTGCCACCAGAGCCAATCCAATTAGGTTCCCGATAATAGCACATTATCTCTAAACCGTACGAAACTAATGAGGCACTTTTGAGAACAAAATGAATTAAATTGTGTTCACAAATCGATTTTGTTGCAATTGTATTGTTTTTGTTGTATTGGTCTTTAAAAAGATTTTAATCAGGAAGACAAAAACCCTGAACGTAGTTGCCAATTATCAATCTCTCAGCAGTTATGTTAGTATATGGCGCTGATATGACTGATATGACAAACTGTTGGAAAGAATTCCGATTAAATGCCATCTCTGTCATTTCGGTATTTCAATAAATATTGATGTATTAAAACTCTACAATACATCACTATGAATAATTTAAGTATATGTGGGAAGAGTTTTTACAGATCAGGGCTGGCCAGAACACTCGATGCCATTGTAAATAGATCGGCTATATTTATAGTTTGATAAAATGATGGGAATGGCCTATTTTGTCAGAAAAAAGCATGATCGCACTAATTATTAAAATTTATTCTTAAAAAAACTGTGTACTGATCTTCAGCATGATAACGTGTCCTTGTCATATTTATTTAATAGGCCATAAATTGTAAAAGGTACTTTTATTTCAACAATTCTCAAAAAACACGATGGTGATAATAATAATAATAAAATTAATAATAATAATAATAATAATAATAATAATAATAATAATAATAATAATAATAATAATAATAATAATAATTATAAATATAATTTCTTTATTTAAAGAAGATGACACATATAGAGCTTACATTAATATCTTTTTAACAATGTAGTCTTTTACAAGAAAACAACTTGTCACTCAACAACATCATTGAAAATGGATAATACTAATTTTATAAAATTCATTGAAATGATCAACACAAGACAGACACACTCTCAAAATATAATGAGAATAACAATTTTCTGTTCATGGGCTGGGAATAAGGTATTGCCTTTGTTTTTCTTTAAAACAGCCCAAATAAAAAATCCAAGACAAGGTGGGATACAGTTCCATGTTTCCGTTGCAATATATGAGAATAGTTTAGTACAAAATTTGAGATTTTATTTTCACATGAGAAATGTGGTCATTGGTGGTAGATTTCCAGTTGTATCTCGTTGATAAGAAGGCGTGTGCCCCTGTAAGCACTTGTGAACAAAGATTGATGTGTGAGATTAACATCGATTTTCGAAGATAGCCATTCCAACACTTGAAAAAATGACGTAGACAGAATGCGAATAGGTTTTCGAACAATTATTTTGAGTAGATTTTATAAATACATCGACAGCAAGTTGGTTATATGGTTACGGGTAAATATAGTATGTGTTGATGCCCTATTTAAGCATTTATTAGTTCCTATTTATAGTAGTATTTAATACTATCTAGTGTTTATTTATATTAATTATTTAGTCTTATCGTTTTATTCTCTCAAATATGTCCAAATGCGCTGACAATAGCTACTTTCCTAATGTCCTATTCCTATATGCACAAGTTCACTCTGTGCAAACAATACACCATTTTTAAAACAAACTACTGACTTTAACCAAACAGTGTCGTTAAATGTTAAAGTGTAGTTTACTTTCTCTGATTATTTAGTGTGATCGTTTACGACTTTCAGATTCAGACTTTAAATGTATTTTGTACCTCTAGTAGAATGTGTTTGAATAAAAATACACAAATAATCGAAACCAATCTACCGGTTATCGGCAAAACATAGTCAATGAAATATATCAACCATGTGAGTGATGCCACATACTTCGACAAAGCACGTATTGTATGTTTGTTATTTTTTATCATTCACATACCTGAAATGTTCATCAAACAGTATCTGCATCTTTCAGGATATCTTTTTGGCTGGATATGCTCCAAGGTTTCATTAATGTTGGTAAGAGCTTCCTCCAAGGTCATGGGTAGAATATATGACTATAGTTTGGAAGATAGTACGACCCCAGTTTGTTGAGACACATCCATAGACTGTTGTCTTTCGTTTTAGAAATCGTGTGAAGTAATAATTGAAAGGTTTCACATGTAGGCCAATTCTTCATGACGGATTATGTGCTTCTCAATGATTGTATCATTAATCCTTTTATGTATATGGAAAACCAAGTAGAAACTACCGTGGCAAAAACAGTAGCTAAATAAAGAAAAATTACTTTTTTAAGATAAACATATGCAAGTTAAAAGAGAAATATATCACCAAAAGTATAGTTATCAGGGGAAATAGTTTTTTAAGGCTTGGTGACCACAAACCAAACTCACATGTGCCCAGACCTGGAATCGAACCCTGGTCGCCTAGGTGATAAGAGAGTGCGCTTATCACTATGCTAACCGGACAAAAGGTTTATTTTTTTAAACAATATGAAAAGAATATACAAGATGAAAAATAAGGACCAATGTTTCAATTCGTTATTTGTTCGTGTATTTATTGGATGGAAAGTTTTCTGCCTTTTTTCAATAGTACAATTAAGGTAATAGATTGAAACTATATCCATTCTGTAAGATCTTAAGCATAATTGTTCGATTTGCAGCCCACATTGACATATTCCAGAGTAAGAAGTTGGCATGTCGTCTAAGAAATATGATTATAGACATCTTATTATTATCACGCTCTGCAGAGCTTCAAATACAACACGGGCAAGTGAACAAGTTATGAGCAAATCGATATGATTTATAACTACAGGAACCAGTCTAGTGGCCAAACCTTTGTGTATGAGCTGCTTTACCTAGACTAGCAGTATATTCCAAAGAAAGCAAGGAACTTCTAAAACAGCAACAACTACAACAACGAGAACCACATGAGAACACACATTAAACAACTCAGACAGTATACACAGTTATTACAAAAGTCCGTAAAACATGTGTGCCGGATTAAAGACCAAAAAGAATAAACGACGATACAAACGTAACATAAACCTTGTAAACTATCAATAACTGCAATGCAGAATTTCTACTTTTGGCATATAGTTTTATATTCAGGTATTAGTTAGGAATAATTGAATATGAGGAGTTAAAGCTGCAATTTCACAGACTGAACGATTTGACAACGCTTGGAAACCAGTCATATAAGACTGCTGACAACAACTTTATCACTGATTTTTATATTTAAGTTTAACAATTTATGTTTTATGCATTTTTCCCTAACCGTTAGAAACGCACTTAGCCATTAAAAAATTTCGAACGGAAATATGAAAATCTGCGATTTGTTTTTTGTCAGCAGTCTTTTATCACTGGTTTGCAGTATCTCATTCAAAGGCAAAAACATAAACAAGTAAATCTGTGAGAGTGCAGCTTTAACAAAATATTATATCGCGGTGTTGAACTTAAAATAGCTATCAACACAGTTTGGAGAGGCTTAATACCACCGAGACTTTACTCACTTGATATGGGATATTTTGTGATTCCATAAGTATGTCTTCCACAATGTAGTTGAAACACATCTATCGTTCAAAAACATTAAAATTGTGTTTGGATACATTTGAATACTTTTGGCAGTACTTAATTCCCTTTTTTCCATTATTTATTATAGTGAGACAGTTTAGCGGTTCATTCAACTTTCTCGAGAGGTGGCAAAATGCGCTCTTGGGAACCATTAATGTGTATAACAGCGTTTTAATGGACAGGGATGCCGTCTGTTAAGACAACTTCGAGTGTTTTTATTGTTTTTAAATATTGCACGACGTGTTATTGACATTCAAGGACTTAGAGCGTAATAAATAATCATATAAAACAAATTTCCGGTGACACAAGGTGCATAGAAATTTATTGCACTTTTATGCGCTTTTCATGAAGTGTCTGATAGACGTACAGTATTTTGAAGTAAGAATTGACAGGAATGACAATTAAGCAGATTACTACTAGACGGGTTCTGTACGACTAGGGTAATGGTATCATATGTCTGCACTGAAATTACCATTCCAATCAAAAAAGCTAAATAAAGAAATCCGGTTAAAGTTAGATTGTCAGGGAATATGGTTGGTGATATGTATTGCTAATACAACAGGTTGACCAATAATTAATACAATGAAAACTACAGGAACGAGCCAAGTAGAAAAAACAACGTCAAACGTTTTGCTATTGACTTTGTTTTTATAATGGTACTCATTTCAAGATTTGCGTTTAAATTTAACTTGACATTATCACGTTAATGCTTATTTAATAAAAAAACCTTTTGTTGTTGGTAAAGAGCCGTTTTTATTCTGGTTTTGAAATCTAAGAACATTTATCATGTTATCTCTAGCTGCAGACACTGGTGTGGTTTTTATGGTTGCAAATTACAAAACAAAAACCGTTCTATGCAATAAAGAAAATTCTCTTTCTCTTGCAAATATTATACTTTTGAAGGGTTTAGATTTGTTTAAATTACAGCGTTTTTGGTTGTTTTCTTCATTTTACATCAAAATTTTGTCTTCGTAGTTACCGTGCTGCCAGACAACACAATTCAATTTAGAATGCCCTAATGGTTTTTAATGTTTTCCTGTCTATGTAAAAAGAAGGAGTCCGCAATGTGATGTGTATTTTATCACAACGAGTTATTGAGGCCTCATCGCCGTCTTTATCTTTCCCGAAGGTAACTGTCTGCACATACAATATATTGCCAGTGTTTCTGAAATAACTAAAATGTTTGTAATTGAATCATTTTGTAAAAGTAAAAACTTCATTCATTTAATATTTTTTTCCAAACCATATTATGTTTTATCGATGTATATCAATACTTCCAGTAAAATTATTAATCTTTATTCATTTTTACAACTATTATTATTTTCAAATTGCTATACCCGCTTAGAAAACTGCAATGATAATCTGCCTTAAACAGTCCTATTCCTCACAAAAACAACAGGTTCCTTGTAGGAATTGTGCTTTTCGAAAGAAACCACTATGGACAGCTTAAAATACTTCCATTAAACATGGTTTATATATGGTCAAATACTTCGGCTTGGTATATAGAAAAAAACTCAATAACATTGCTCTTGAGTAAAAATGCCAAGAAACAAAACCTTTAAACCTTTAGAAAAAATGGTTAGGCCTTTACAATGGTTACCTTTGCTTGAGTGCAAAACTTAACAAACGAAGTGTATCATTACAAATACAAACGAGCATTGATATAGATAAAGGATGTATGCGAGTTATTTCTTTGCATGAAAGAGTGTCTCGTTGGGGTCAGAAACACATTCTGCCAATGATTTTATCTTTAACAAGCAGTTTGGTTTCCCGAAACACTGTTCTGATTGTTACAGATTCAATGGTATTCCGTTGCATTTGTGGTTGTGGCATCGCCTTCACGTCTTACGATGGTATAGGATATATTTAGATAAGCAACAGGGTATGTGTTAATTACATGTTTTACATAGCGCTTAAGGGTCGTATAATAAATTTTCTCTGTGATACTGGTTTTGTGCTTTACTTTCTGAATAAAAGCTATAATTATAAGTTGATCGGAAAAGGGATTAACATACGATCGATCGAAAGTCCATTAAAAGTATAAATGCAAACAATAAATTTAATAAAACACTCCGCAAAATTTGAGAATCGGTATACCTATTTGTTTATATACAGTATATATGCACTGTGCTGTTTGTTCAGTTTTGTACTGTTCTTCCATGTTTCTTGTTTGTGTATTTTGGTTTTGTGTTATTTCTTTGGCGTTTACCCGGTGTCATTAAACCGGGTTTATGTTTAAACTTTTTGCTATTGAGTTTTTTCTGTAGCTTTTCACGCCGTATATTAATAGTAGTCATTACCATATTCGGCCGTTTCTTGGTAGCGTTGAAAGGATTCATATGAACTATTAAAATCTCGGGATCAAGTAATGGAATGTATTTTGGCCGTTTTGATGACTTACCCATTTTTATCATTAAAATGATCAACATCACAATGGTTGGGCGTAAATTACAAACGTAATATACAGATTGATATCATCATCTAACTTGTTGCCTTTATTTTTTTATTTCTCCAGTACGATAATAATTATAACGTTGCTAATGATAATGCGGACTATGATAAACACAATACTCGGTATCACTCATACATATTCGATGCTACTTTCATAGAACAACCATATTAAGGTTAGGTTTAGCTCTTGCTTCGAATGGTGCTGGTGCTCAAAACTACATTTAGTAAAGAGTATGTTTATTACCTTTTGCAAAAAACGCACACCTTAGATATAGGTAAACATGTTTATGTATAAAGACTTTTACATTCACAACTGTTTTACCTATGTATTGTGTTTAACTGTGCGTTAGATCTCTACGAACGGCATGGAATCGAGCCTGGAGATTCCAACATTTGGTTTCAATGATGATATACAGCATGTGTCCCATCGGTAGGATAACGTCAGGATAGAACAGTTTATTGGCATTGTTTAGACTTAAATTCAACTTTATCTTTAAAATCAGCTTTATTTTATTTCTTTATTGTGTTTCATGAAAACTTTTTTATTTTTTTTATAAAAAGCTTCATTGAATTCATTCAAGATTCATTAACACGTAGAAACAAGTTGTGAAAAATACAGTGTGTGTTTATTAGAACTATCGATGAGTTTTATTCAACACATGTTGTATTCACGTACCTTTCTGTCAATGTATAATATGAGTTACATTGTAAAGTTATCTAATGTGTATGATGGTGAGAATTATTTTAAAAGAACGGTCTGCAGAGTTTCAACAAAATGGAGTCATGCGTGTGGTCTTGTGGCTAAAATATCCAAGTAAAAGGCTAATAAGAAAAAAAGACAACACATAAAGTAGGCCGAGTCAACAAAGCGTTTGTAAAAAGGGAATCCGCTTTTGGAGAAGGAGGTTGGAAGCATTCAGCCACACACAATATCACAAAGCCACTCAAAACAACAGAATCATAATAAACACCAAGTTGCAGTCCAAAAAGAACCAATATTTCAAAAAGTTATTATTTATGTATGAATTGAATGGAACGTTTTCTGTTGTGAAGCTCCTGCTAAGAAAAAAATAAGGAATACTAACGAAAATAGATCGAAGAAGTTGGCATTTCGTCTATGATACAAGAAATATAATAGTAGAAATCTTATTATGATCAAGATCTGCAACGCTTCAAATACAACGAGGGAGCAAAACTAATGGCGTATAACATGTCAACCTTCTCCAGAGTTAGCACATTATGAGCAAATCAAAATGCATTTATAACTACAGGAATAGGTTCTGTGGCCTCACATTTGTGTACGAGCTGCTCTAACTTCAACACTACCCGTATAGTCCAACACAAGATAAACAACAACAACAACAATAACAACAACAAGAGAAACAACAACAACAACAAATAAGAGAAATACCTTAGAAACATATAAAACACATCAGACTGTAGAAACTGTTACCAATGCTGTTCCACTATTTCGTAAAACATTTGTCTAGAATTTAAATGGCAAAGAGACTATCAACCCAGTTTGAAGAGGCTCAATCCTTTATTTTTTTATGATTCAGAAAAATATGTCTTCCACTACATAGTTGCAACTGAAAATAACATTTTTTTCAAAAAGCGTTAAAATGGAAACATTTGAAACATTTGAATAATTTTGACAATATGCAATACATTTTTTATTTGCATCATTTTGTTATAGTGAGACAGTTTACCGGTTCATTTGGCTTTATCAAGAGGTGGCTTAAAGCGCTCTTGGGAAACATTAATGTTTATGGCAGCGTTTTAATGGACAAGGATGCCGTTCGTCGAGACAATTTCGACTGTGTTTATTGCTTAAAATACTTCATGACGTGTAATTGACGTTCAAAATTTCGGTGACACTTTGTACAATTAAATACTATTGCACATTTATGCTCTGATCATGGTTTATTTTATTTCTTATCAAGGAAGCAGGTACACAAACACCAAAAGCAGTCGCAATTATGATTATTTATATACAAATGTGCTGATACAACTAACTATCAACTAAAAAATATTTTGTTCTCTTTAACCTATTTTTTACCATTAAATCCTTTTTAAAATCGCCTCTCATAGCATTACAGCGAACGGGACACGCCATTCGAACGCTTTTTTGTTATCAACTTTGTTTGCGTTATTTTACTCTCTAAGCTTGGAGACAAGCTTCAACAGAACAAATGAAGAGAAATGAAGTTTTTTATAACATATTTCTACTATTAATCGAAAATGCAACATTTGAGTTAAAACCAATTGGGCATTATCACGATAATGATAATTTGATAAGAAACATTTTGTTGTTGGTAAAGATTTTGTCTTGTTTTGATATAGGAGAACATTTATCATCTTATCTCTAGCTGCAGACACTGATGTGACTTTTATGATTGCAAATTACAAACAATAACCGTTCCATGCAATACAGAAATTTCTCGTTCGCTTGTAAATAGTAAACCTTTAAAAGTGTTTGGAACTTCTTTAAATTACAGCTGGTTGGTTTTCTTAATTAAATAACTTTATAATCAGGTTTTTTGCATTACTCTAGCTGTTCCACAAAAACTGATTTAGCTGCATTTAATTTACAATGATTATCACTTGCGAATTGCTAAACCCACTTGCAATGACAATCGGCCTTAATCAGTTATATTTCTCACAATAACAACAGTGTCCTTGTAGCATTTCGAAGGAAACCACGTCAGACAGCTTAAAATACTTTCGTAAACATGGTTCATGTATGGTCAAATTTCTCGGCTTGGTGTAAGTAAGAACTTATAATTACATTGGTCTTTAGAAAATTATGTTTAAAAACAAAACCATTTAGAGAAATGGGTTGGGGCTGTCCGATGGTTGCTATTATACAAAGTATGCTTGTCAGTGGGTAACATAACATACGACGTGCTCCCATTCAGATACAAACGAACATAACTACATCGGGGAAACAGTATAAAGTAAACATGTCTACGTATAAAGACTTTTACATTCCATAATTTATTATATTGACGTTGTGCTTCTAAATCTAGTTATAATGGGTGCATTCAAATCTGCTTTATCTAGGTTTTGTGTTTAACAGTGCGGTAGATCTCTTAAAACGGCATTGAATCGAGCCTTGAGATTCCAACATTTTGTTTCAATGTTGGTATACAGCAGGTGCTTCATCGATAGAATAACGTCAAGATAAAACAGATTATTGACATTGTTTAGGCTTAATTTCAATTTTATCTTTATAATCAGATTTATTGCATTACTCTAGCAGTTTGATAAAAACTGGGTTAATTTTAATGATATTAAAGTTGAGATGATAAACTTTCAGTGAATTCCTTCAGACCGAATTCAGAGAAAGAGTTTTTATACATTGATTGCGAAATTGTTTAACATATTGGCAATCACAAAATATAGTGCATGAAATTATTTGTGTTAGCAAATGTATGCAATTGAGGGATATTTTCTATTTTATTGCAATCGTAACACCTGAGCCATCTCCGATGAACAACTAACGTTGGATGAATGCCAGTTCATAAGTAAAAGTAGTTGGTAAGATATGAATAGTAAAATTAATTTGTAGTGTTTTAACGTGTTTTTATTTGTAAGTTCAAATGAATGTCAAATTAAGTGCATTATTGCATTATACATTTAAACACTTGTAAATGTAACAATATAATTGTTGAGGAACATGGTTTATAACATACTCGTTCACATCATAGAAAACTTATCAGGATGACTTTTTAGAGATTCAGTGAATATAAAAGTATCGACCCAGCTTTAATGTTGTCTATTGAGCTATTAGAAAAAATCTTGTCAGTCCTTGCAACGCCATAAACGATGTTTAGAGTTGTCTGCGTGTGAGTTGTGGGCGTGTTTGCAGTACACGTTTCCATGCGAGGTGTCAGAGACAGATTGCAGTCTCATGCTTAAAATGAATCATTGACATGTTGAAACAAGTTGTGAAAAAGACAGTGTGTGATTATTAGAATTGTCAATGTGTTTTATTCAACAAAAGTTTTATTCACTTACACTCATGTGTTTATGTATGCGTACCACTGTAAAATAACGTAATGAGTTTGGTACGTACTGTGTATGATTGTGAGAACTATTTTATAGGAACGATCTGCAGAGCTTCAACAAAATAGTTCATGAAGAGCTCCAAATATGGATCAATTGTCATTCACTATGCCATTGAAACTACAGACACATATACAGCAGATAAAATCATACCTGGTCTCTTATGGCTAACATATCCAAATTAACAGACACAAATCGTTTGTTGATATAAGTTTAGGTTATAGATTTATCCATAACAGTTTGTGAAACAAGGGAAACCGCTTTTAGATAAGGCGGTTGCAAGCTCCTAGCCTCACACTTAAAGCTATTTTTAAACGCACACACACACAATGTGACAAATCCACGCAAAGCAACAGAATCACAATAAACGCCAAGATGCGTTCGACTTACAAATACATTTTGGGCCGCAAAAACATTTTTCCCGTATTAAATTACCAAAACAAGGTTTCCCTTGATATCGCCAGTGCTTTCGAAATGAAATACCTCACATTGATAAAATCTTTTGAAAAACTGTGTTCTTGTTAAAATTGCTTTTACCAGACTATTCCATCAGTTTGTCAGTGTAAATATATTTGTTATCAACAATTTGGCAATTATTTGACAATTGGAGGAGATTTACTACAGACAAAACGTGAACACCTCTTAAACCAATTATTATTTGAAATATGGTCTTTTATCTTTATACGTTTTGAAATATGTACTTCTTTTATGATAAATTACATGAAATAAAATCGATTTATTTAATGTATTCCTTTTTTTATTTAATATGTTGCGGTGCGGAGCCTTTATATGATATGCATTTATATCCTTGTGCATTGGATCATTGTAACGGTTTAGTGCATAAGATATCTTTTTGTCAACACATTTCCATTGTCTGCGTAATTATTTATAATTATATATTCCCCTCGGTTCCCCACCTAGATATTTAAGATTGTTCGGCTTGCTTTCAAATTCACATTAACGTTGCAATCTAATAAACGCATTCAAATGAAGTGGTATTTTATTTCGCACTATTTTCAACTGCATATCACCCTCCTTCATATTTTTAAAACACGGCGCATTGATTCTTTTAACACATCATTTTTTCTATTCATGATTTTGATTTGCTTTTCTAAAGATAGTCTGTAGGCATGCGACCTGCGACCTTAAGCCAAAGAAATGGTTTAGAACTAAAAATTCGTGAGGAGCATGTATGTTTGAGTATAGAAATTATAATCTATTTAAAACTGATTCCATTCAGACGTTTGGGTTGTATTCGATGTGTTTGTATATAAGTTAAACGACTTATAACAAACAATGGGCTTCTTTTAAAATTGAAAGAATCATATATCTAGATAAAGCTCAATTATTTGTTTGCCAGAAAGAGTGCTTTTGTGTGGTTGATGTCAGACACAGGAGGCCGCCTATAATTTTATCTTCAACATGCAACAATGTAGTTTCTTGGAACACTCCTCTCGTTATGTCAGGATCCTTACTATAACATTTCGTCCGTGTTTGTGGCAATCGTGGTAATGTTTTGAATGAGTTATTGAATTATTTGAATAACCATCAATGCATGTTTCCTCATATCTTTTAAATGCATTGTATCAGTATATAAATGTTCCTGCTTCGGTGTCCTAATGTTAATGCCATACATAGTTGCTCACTAATCAAGGGCGCTTTTAAGCCCCAGTCACACAAAGCCTACGATTCACTCACTAGTTTCAATTTCTTATTCTTCTTCTTGATCAGGGCCGATTTGTATCTTGGGCTTGTCATTCGTTTGAGAAGGTTCTTACTCATTTCGTTATTTGGTTCATCGTCCTGAATATCTGTCCAGTGATGAGGCCACCACCTCGCAGCAGCGGAAATGGAGAATCTTTTCCGTCTCCCTGGCTACCGGGCAGCTTACGTTCATTTTCTGGCAATGTTTGTATTGAACTCCAAAGTCTTTATTGTGCATATACATCTTGTTATATGTTTAATAATGTTTATGCACGTATCCACTTTTTGATTATAAATACGTCGAGATACATTATGCATCTATAAGTTATATGTGAATGCACTGTCTAAAAGTGCGGCATACCAATTGGAGCGGCAGGGAATCGAGCCTGGAGATTCAAACTTTTGATTTCTATAATATCATACAGCAGGTGTCCCATCTGTAGGATAACGTCAAAAGAAAACATTTCATTGGCATTGTTAAACCGTTCTTTCAATTTTATCTTTGAACTCAGGTATATTTATTACTCAATGTTGGTTTACGATAACTGGTTTTATTTTTTTAGTACTAGAACTCAAATAAAACGTTCTGTGAATTCCATCAGACAGTAAATAAAGATAAAGGTGTTTATGAATTAGTTTCAAAATTGTTAAACATACTGTCAATCACGTTACATTTTATTTGGAACCATTAGAATAAAATTACAAGCTTTACGCTTAAGTGTTAAAATGGAACAAAACGTTGAATCAAATTAAAACATATATAAGGTCGAATGTCTTTTTTTCTGACAGAGATCGATCTACACAAATTCAAATATTCTTAGACAATCGGTTCAAGAGAACAAAAGATTCAGAGAAAAATAGTTTAAGAAATACTTCCAAAACATATATATCTTTAATACATTTGGTAATAGGTCACGGCCAAATAATACATCACATTGCTGGTATGCAAAGAAGTAAACAGGTTTTACTTTGAAAAATGAAGGACAATGACTATGCATTAAAAAATAAAACGGAGACAACATTATGGCGGTAGTTTTCCTTCTTGGCAAATTTATACATGCACCAATTTATGCATACTTTGAACCATATTGGTAAAAAACGATTAATATATGTCTTTTCCCAAAATTAACACTTCGTGAACGTATTAAATTTATATACTACATTATGATAATTTATTAACAAAAGAAATTGGTCACGTAAAGGTAATATTTTGAAAATCAAAGCACTGACTATGCGGAAATGGCGAATGTCAAGGAAATAAAAACATGCGCAGTATGAATATGTGTCTAAATAAAGATCAACGGTCTATATTTAGATCGTCTGCCTCTTTTTGAAGAATCTCTGTTTATCCATATGGTCCGCACGTTGTTACATATCCGGTATATTCAGCTAACTCCTTTATAAGTTAGTGTCATACAAAGAAAAACTGCTCATATTCTCGAGATAGTATGGGCTATAACCGTATTATACTGCTGAAAACTAAAGAAAACCTCAAGTTCACGATTTTAAGTTTGATGATTGTTAATACAAAGTATACAGCTGCTATAATCCACAGCAAGATAACTCCGTTTTGATCATGTCTTCACATGGGACTGTTTGGCAACATCATTTAACTTTTGACTATTATTCGGTTTGCAATAATGGCCAATCCTTGTATAAGAAATTTAGTAGTTAAAATTCCTTTTGTTGTGTTAATCTGATACAATCGCCACAAAAGTGTGGAGGATCATTTCCAAATGGTTTATACCAAAGGTAATCGGTTAAACAAGAGAGTTTGGACGGACTTCCGTCATAGGTTTGAGCAACAGAAGGAATGAGGTCTTTTTTTTAACAAACTTTAAAGAGCACGACCAGTCATTTTTAATATACATGTATAAAGTTTAAAAGCAAGGATCTTTGGTTGTTAACATAATTCATGCCACTGTCATTTGTATACAGACACTCATACATGCAAACACTGCGAACAGTCCACCATCAGGGCAGTACTTCGTTCTTTGAAATGTCACATTTTCTCCGTTTAAGAACATAAAAGACTGATCACTAAGTCGCCGGGATGTCGCGATTAGTTCGTTGTTTGAAAGTAATCGAATTTGTTCTGACCTTAATCGGTTTTGTTCCTGTTTTAAAGCGCGTCTAATTGATTTTTTAGTCGTGAAAAGACCCATGTGCCTAATAAAGATCATTTATGAACACCAGTTGACAAAGCAGGAGCGTATGGCCGTCCTGTTCATATACAGTTATGCTAACTACATGTTTCTTACACTTCATACAAATGTTGTTTGTTATTCCAACATTGTTTTTTTGTGTTGCAGGAAGTCGTTTTAAAAAAATCATGAATCTAGATGCTGACCGCATGAAACGTCACTGGAGGTATGTGTACGTTACTGAATGTAGCAATTTGGATTCAGTTAAATTATAAATTAAAATACCCTTTTTGCTTTGAAATACCACGTATTATACATAGTTTAGTTAAAATGAATAATTTTTACAACGATTGTAAAGCAAGTGATTATTGTAATCACTCTCGTTGGCATGATATATTGTATGGGGAAAACTGATGATTCCGGAGGATATCAACCTGTCTGGTTAGGTGATCACTGACCAAACTCGCAAACGTCTGTGCCGGCAAACGAACCAGGGACACCTTGGAGAGATGCGACTTTGTTAACCACTGCACTACTCGAAGTCTACTATTGTATCTACTCGCAGGCTTCTGGCATTTTACTTAAGATAAGTTACATATTAATATCCCTAGTTCAATACGAAACATCATGTATTGCATGTATACATATTTCCCATGCATTACCTGTCTCCACTCTCCAATGGTCGGATGTTTGCAATGAATGCAATTCTCTATTCGAATCATCTACGTTGTTTTCATTTCTTGACTATCCTTCGATAACACTTGTTTATGATGTGCATTTTGTCTGTTTTTTATTGCATTTTAACAACCTGAATCAGTGAAATTTTGAAGGAACCAATAATAGTAGTATCTTTCTCCCGACTTTTATATATGAGCTTAACGTGATTAATGTCTCGATTCTATTATGCAATATAATCATGAAATGTTTCCCAAAAACACTTACAGAATATTTTGCGAGTGCATTCTGGTCGTAAATGAACGGGAGGGGGGGGGGGGTGAATAAAAATGAATTACGTTGAGTCAGTACCACTTATGGATATTTTGTCATTAGTAAATTAAAGGCCTTCCACAGTCCACAAACGTCTTTTGAAGGAACAAAAGTAAAACTGTTTAAAAAATTCTATTTCATTTAGTTTTTAGGTTTAATATAAAGCAAGCATACTTCATATATTTGTGAAGCTGTCATAAGGAGCTGAGAATTTTTAACGAAAGAAGATTTATCAAGTTTCTATTCAAAAAGTATTTACTTTTTTCCGAAAATGTCTTAGAACATAAAAATGATTTTGTGTCAAAACTTACCAATCAACAAGGCATTGAGGCGTTGTGGTGATTGCAGCTATTTAAAAACAGTTTTTATTATGCATTTGTGTACCCAGGATATGATTTTCAGCCATTTTTTTCATTAAATAACTTTATTTTTTGAGGAGATAGCCTGTTCTCACTTTTCCGAAGAATGTGCAAAATACTGTATTCTTAAACCCAATAATGTACGGTCGAAGTGTGTAAATACATTAAAAATACACTGATATATGCATATGAATAATAAGTAAAAAACATATACATTCATTACTTTGTATAGTCTTTGATAATAGTAGTTACTAAACGGAAACCATAATTATGCAAGTGATACACAAAGAGCTCGAAGCGCAAGATATTCATAATATTTTTATTTTCAATTACAAAGGCTGTGTAAGTTGGATCTGTGTTTATGTACCTATTATCAATCAAACGTTAACATTCTACGTCCTGTGCATTTGAAAGAAATGACAGACAATATCTATACAATATTGCTGCAATCAGAAGCTTTTTGGCCCTAATTTCTCGAATAACTTTAGTTCCATATAACAAGATGAGGCTGAGCTCACAAGTTATTTTATTAGTAGTATAATATTTACATGCTTGTAAATCACAAGGCAATTCGCATGATGATAATCAATATAAACTATTGTTGCATTATGTTAAATAAAGATTAAAAGTATTAAGAAGGTATGCCTAATAGGATGAGAAACATTATCTTGTTACGCTTTGGAACTTTTGAGAAATTGTTTTTATGTTATATGTCTTTGGCGATTGTGCAGTGTCATTAATCCGGGTTCATGTTTAAACTATTTGCTGCTGAGCTTGTTTCTGTAACTTTTCGCAAAAAAAATGGATACAATAAATTAGTACATATATACGCATGCCTTTACTTGTCATTGTAAATGTGTTTCAATGAGCCCATTACTTAAAATCATGGAGATACCATATTTCTCTTCATTTGGTCTGCTGCCATCAAGACCAACCGAAGTAGGAATTCATATGTGCTATTACTGCTGACCTACTTGGTTGAAGTAGACGCATTAATTATCTTACATAAACTCCGCGTGAGTATTGCTTATGAGTATTAGGTAAACTGCCGTTTAGATGGTTATTTCAATTAACTTCTTTTTTATACCGTCAGGCATGTCAATTTGAGGATCAATGTTTACCATCATACTCGCATAAGAAATTTGTTAATTCAAAATCATTCATCTATGCATGATACTTATAGAAGTCATATAAACTGAGACAAGTCTGTAGATTGTATGAATAGATGTTTTGGGACAACTGTAGACACTGTCTGTTTCTCGTATGTTGCAGAATACTGATAGAGACACCTATATTATGTGTTTTCTCAAGTTCATATATGCCTTGCTATAAAATGTTTTTTTACGATTGCAAACTTTAATTTGTTATACAGTGATGTCGAGACTGTGCTTTTGTTGTTTTCTATCGAGGAATAACTCTAAAGCTATATTTAGAACTTCTTTATAGTTAATTCAGTTTATTGTAATTAGATCATTTTAAAAACGCTCTTTTCCGAATATGAGATTGACTTGGCACCGAAATAGGTTTATATAGGGTCGCCCACTTACATTAAGTTTTGTTAAAGACAAGGAGACAGGTCCATTTCCAAACATATAGCTTCCATTGGGCAAAGTTAACCTGTTTCAATAAGTTGAAAACTATGATTGATTGTTGATGATTGATGATGATAATGATAATTATGCCGCTGCTGATAATGATGATGATAATGTTGATGATGATGGTTATGATTTCAAAATATATCAAATAAGAGCGATGCGGATTGAAAATCGTAGGCATTTACGATACGCTTGTCTTTCGGTTTAATGTTAAACAAATGTTGTTTTTTCAAAGGGACAAATTTAGAAATATCAAGTCCTGTCGCTCTCTTAGAAGTACACATGCTTTTATAAACTAATTTGTCTTTATTCAATGGTTAAATGGGTTCATCTTAAGAACGCTCGTATCTTGCGATCTCGTTTTTGATTAAATATATCTTAGTAGTTATACCATTTCGAAACAAAAAGCTTTCTTAACCAGTTTAGGTAAAGCGTATATTTTTTGCAAGTAAATAATTCAAATAAATTTTTGACATTTAGTAAATATTCAACTAAAATACTTTCTCTTACGTTTTGTTGGCATACGTTCGTTAATAAAAGACCCCAACTACAACACACGAACAGTTAATTTAAGTATTTATTCTAATTTCAATAATTTTGCTTCGTACATCATACCTTCTTAACTTGGATTCAATACACAAATTCATACACACCACATCCTTGCCAGTGATTCGTTAAAGTAAATGTGTAATAATGAGCCCAGTATTTACTATTAAGGAAATAATATAGTCCTTTTCATTTTGTCTGATGGCATCAATGCCAACCGAAGTAGACCTGCAATTAATCCATTACTTATCACTTACCTGTCAGTCCATAGACCCATTCATCATTGCACAAAATCTCGAAGGACTGATAATTAGTATTTGGACAAATAGAACTTGAGACGCAAATATGAATTAATCTCTATTGTTAACCGTACAGCATTAACATTAAAATACCAACGTTTACCATCGTCTGCTAAACGTTCCAATTATGTAAGGAGAAACGCACCACAGTTCATTGTGAGGATGGTTGTCGTTGGAGTGATGGTAAGAAATTTCGATTTTCTGTGCGTCTCGACTGAAAAAAATGTATGATACTTATCAAGTCACTTAAACATATCCACTTCTGTAGTTTCAATGAAGCGATGTTTTTGGATAACACAATGTGTTACTGTCGCATTATTGAAGGTTAATATAGACAGCTAGATACATATAAAGTACGTTTTCCATAATATTATATATATAAACTATAACAAGTGAAATATTTCTTTCCTCGTACTTTGTGGCGTCGTTTTTGCCTGGCTGGGTACTTTCTAACAATCCATCAAAACAAAATTAAACTGGGAGGAGGGTACTCTTGATTTGTAAATTCAATATGCTGACTATTTGATCAGCAGATTTAAAAGTTCATTTGATAACGTAACCATTACCAAATTTGCTTTGGTTTTGTTCTTTTTGACATTTAGTTGTTTGAAAGTTTAAACGCACCTTTTTTTAGATATTAGTGTTTGTATTTTACACCAGATCAATACAAAATGTGCCTGCAAAAAGTATTATCTAAGACGTGCATTACCTTTGATATCGGACTAAATAAAAGGCGTTATGGTTTAGCTGAGCCTCAGGATTACATATAAAGTACTTCTTAATAGCAGTTGTTTGCAGAACAAGTAAACATGAGAAGTTTTTTTCCATGCTTCAATTTTCCTAAAATGCTATTTTGCGAAAGCAAAGTTTAATTTGATTATACAGTGCTGCCGAGACAACCATTAACAAACCTTTGATGTATGTTGCTATTGAAAAACGCTCTATCGCTATTTTTAGAACTTGATTTCAATTAATATATTCTGTATGGAAATAAGACACTTTCGGCCCAAGTGCTTCCAAATGAGATTTACTTGTCACCAAAGTCGATTAATATAGGGTTTCGTTGCTCACTGATACTGGCGTTTTGCTAAAAACCATTCGAAGAGGCAGCTTGAAAAATCTGCATAATGATAACAATTCTTTTTTTTCCGTTTTATAAAATTGTAATCAAAGGCATGTATGTGCAGTTCGTACTAGAAATCTCGGGATAAGCCACAGTGAACGCCTGTTAACATATTCTAGCTTTGCTAGGATCTTTGAAAGTAAAGTGCATCGTTTGGCATATGTGAATTACTATATAATGACTAACGGTTCTTCCTATAAAATGTTCCAATATTAGTGCTGATTATATTTCCCTCTATCACATTGAGGTGAAAAGTCCACAACCTTTGTTATGCGCGTTGCACATTACGTGTTTCAGACACAAAATAGCAATTTAGACTCTTGAATAAGAATGACAATGACCACCGTTAATTTTTTTTCGACATGCTGTATTTATCTCTGAGTATCTCAATGACAAAGTTTCCTAAATACGTCGCCTAAATAACGGTTCTTCTAGAGATTGATGCTACCTGAAAGTCGTCACCATTTACGACATTCTTTTTGTGTTTTGGTAGTATTTTTCTATTGTTTGCTTCAAAGGGACCTATTAAGAAATCTCAGCTGCTGTCGCTATCTAGCTATCTAAGAAATATGTATGCATGTTTTATAAGCCGAACATAATTGTATTCTTAGCGTA
Organism: Mya arenaria; assembly: GCF_026914265.1. Taxonomy (NCBI): domain Eukaryota; kingdom Metazoa; phylum Mollusca; class Bivalvia; order Myida; family Myidae; genus Mya; species Mya arenaria. The sequence goes on from NC_069124.1 coordinate 2,429,907, forward strand.
TTGTCTTTACTGATTGTTTTCCAATTATATTGTCACCATAACCACGTCAATTTCCTGCTCAGATCCACGGAAATTGTATGGCAAATGACTACTACTGTTATTTCACAGAAAAAATGTACTTGTTATACTGCGCACGCATTCTTTGTCACCACGATCTTGTGTTTTTTTAAGTACGTAATTAAAAGAAGAAGCTTTACTGAAAACAAAAACATACTTAATTGTATCGAGTATTTTTTAAATCATACACAACATTGCCATGCATCTGCCATGATAAAAAGAAAAAAAAAAACACAGTAAAGAAAGCCTTAGAGTAAATCTTGTTGATAGAAAATATTTTATTTCCATCTCGATGTAAAGACAGCTATATTAGTTTTTCATATTCTAGAACTTGTTAAGTGAATCGTTTTTGAAATAACTCTGATAGTAGCCCATGAACGGATGCTGCTTGTTTTGTTTATTGTTTTTATTATAGTCAATTCAAGTGAAACACCGTTTACTTCACATGCCATTATCAATAATATATGTGGTTATTCATGATACAAATATAAAATGTCGGCAGAAATACAGAAGTGAGACACTTTTATAATAAATAATGCGTATACTCTATAGAGTATCGTCTACAAGCATTTATTTGTCGGTGTTTCTTTCCAATATTTATGCAAAAAGCTAGTCCAACGTTGTGATTATCAGCATTTTTTAGTTGTATGTTTGAGCATGGAACACTTTGTAGAGGATGTCCTGGTAAGTATGAACATACTCAACACAAATAGCTAATACTGAAAAGGTGAATGAGGACAAACAAGTAATAACATTCAGTATTTATGCAAAAAGCTACAGAAACATGCTCAGTAGCAAAAAGTTTCAACATAAACCCGGTTTAGTGGCAATGGGCAAACGCCAAAGACATAGAACACAAAATCACAAACAAGAAACATAGAACAGAACAAAACTCTACAAACAGCACAGTGCATAAATACTATATATATATAAAAAAATAATTGGTATGTTTATCAAAAATTGTTAGGTACCGCCTTGGAACGGTCAGTAAAATGTAAATTTACTGGGGGTTTAAACCAGTTTATGTGCACAATCCTCACTCTTATCCCAAGAATCCTTAATAAAGATAAAACGCAAAAGGTGAATCTTATCAAAGTATGCATTAACTTAATAAACTCATCAATGAAACAAATTATAATAAAAAACAAAAAGGTAAACCCCAAGTACTTCTATGATTAGAAATCAGTGTTTCCTCTACTTCCAGTAATTCAGCTAGAGAAAACATACTCTCTTTACTTGAATCCAATAAATAAATATATACACACCAGAGCCTGGACAAGGATTCGTCATTGTAAATATGTTTTAAGTGAGCTCATATTTTCACATCATGGAGATAAAAAACCGAGATTGTTGCAAATAAAGAATCCTAATTTAACCGAGACTGCTATCAATAAAGCGTCTTAATTAAATCGACATTGTTGCCAATAGACAGTCACAATTAATCCGAGACTGTTGTCAATGAACAGTCTTAATTAAACCGAGATTGCTGCCATTTAACGGTCTCAATTAAACCGAGATTGCTGCCAATAAATAGTGTAAATGATCCCGAGACAGCTGCCAATTTTTTTGAAATCAATAATATTCATGTGACATTATATTTTGTGATAGTCGTGGATTGGGTCATCAACGAATTGAAGATCAATGGGACGTTTATTTCTCACATTAAACTACCTACATAAAAGGGTAAACATGTATTGTCATGAATTATTGTATTAAGTAGTAGTCACCATCAAACCAAGACTGATGTTATCTTATTTTGGTATTTAGTGCTTCTATAAACTCTTTCCTTCAGGATGTATTGTAAAAAAAAACATTTAGTATCAAATCTAGGTGTTTTTTATCGGAACAAACCAATCTTCGAGATAATTGGAAAACTGTCGGTTTTACAAATTCCCTGATCTTAAACTGTTCACTTCTGAATTGAATTAAATGTCAATTTGTGTTTTATAAGTTAAAGAAAACAATTGAATACCGTTAAAGAGGAAATTTATTTTTATTATCAAATTGAAGGTAACAAAACGTGTTTTTAATTTCTAAAACAGCTACAATTAATGAATTCCAAACAGTTGACACGCAAGATTTGCGAATTTTACGAAAAACAAGTTGTGTTCACCGTGTAGGCGTAGGTGTCTCAGAAATCAGATAAAACAAGAAGAAGTATGTAAAGTTTTATTCTAAGGCCGATGATGCCTTTGTAACTTTCTAAACACTTAAAACAACTCATGGTTTACCCTAAGCATGCCGATGGTAAAACAGTTTTCTTAACATATGCATATCAAATAAGCTTATACTAAGTCAAAGAAGATAAAATAAAAGAAAAACTATTTTCCACGTGCTACCTGTCATTTCGTCTAATGATCGATCAATATATATCGTATGTTCTATGTTATCTATGGTAGAAACAAAGCCAATAAAAATGTTCCTGTTATAGTTTTATGTAGGTTAGAAGATAAATTAATTTCAGTAAAGAGTTAGTGACGTTGGATGTAGACGTGCTTCATATTGGTCCAGTCTTTCATTTGATATCCAACCGCCAAGGGAGACAAAACAATTTAAAATATGTTTCCACCCAAATAACTCACTTCATAGCAATCAATAATAGTTTAATAGTGTTAAAGGTTGAGATGTAAAGTAATCAGCTGGAAGTAACGAATACCGGCTTATAACTAATTGTAAGGGCTTATCGCATAGAATATCGAAGGGTAAAAGGAAGATTGTAATTACCACATTTCTTAAAAATGTACATTTTAGCATCTGACATCATGTTTTGCAGATTAAATGTTAAGACCTACAAAGATATAGTTAAGTACTTGAAGACTGGCGATGATTGCTTGTTTCCGAATGTGTCGGGTTTGTTTCATCGACTAATGCCTTCAAGGAAGTGTCATCCCGAAATTAATCTAAGCTCCCCTGATTATTTTCAAGAAATTGGCTTATAGTTATATCCTATAATCATTTTGCAAATCCGTAAAATATTGCAATGGGTCATTAGATAACAATTTATTTATTTTTCGTTTGAGTACTTCTACTGTCAATAATTCTCTACTAGGGAAAAATACATTCTACACTAAAACACAACGAATAAAGATACTCATCAGAGTCTAGACAAAGGTTCGTTACTGGAAATATGTATTTTTGAACCCTTAACTTACGTTAATGGCAAGACAATATTCCTTTCCATTTCGTCCATATACATCGAGTCAACTGAAGAAAACATGTACTCAGTCCATTACTACTACTATGGCTGGTTGGCCATTCTCACGTTCTTTCCGGATAATAACCGTTAAATCTCTGGGTGATTACTAAAAGTATGTCTTGTGTTATCGCCTTTGAGATGCATACATTAATTAATCTCTATTGTATAACGCCAAGGGTTACCATTTGAAGACCAGCGATAAATATTGTCTGCTGAACGTTCACATTATGTAAGGAGAAGCGTACAACAGTCCATTCTGAGGATAGTCGTTGGGATGTTGGTCGAAAATGCTGAAATAAATATTTTCTTAAGCTAAAAGGTGTGAATGCCATGCCAGCTTTGAACGATGTATAGACATATTTACATTTTGAGACAAATATGCTTCTCAATATATCCTATATATTCATTAGTAGTATACTCTTTAGATGAGAAGTGTATCGGTTTGTCGTGGGGGAAGATGGTCAGATATTTTACTTACTATGTTTTTGTGCGTTAAGACATGCAATACTCGCATGAGAAACGTTCATGATACCTATCAAGTCATATAAACAGCACAACTTTCGTGGTTTATATGTAGATACATTTTGGGACACCTATTCAAGACAGTGTGTGTCCGTCTTATTCGATTTTTTTATAGAATCATCTGACTTCTTGTTTTCTGGGTGTCTAGCAGGATACTTATAGTGTTCGTTTTTCATAATTATATATTATTCTTTAATATGTGAGGCTTGGCTTTGGATATTTCATCCTTCGTACCTTGTGAAATTTGTTTTGTCTGGCTGAAAACTGCTGTTATGTTCTCTTTATTTACACTAGTTCAATATTAATTGTGCTTGCAAAATGATTATCGTTATTTTTCAGCACAGCCTCAGTATAACATAATAATGACTTTGTTTAAGAACAATTGTTGCCAAAATGTAAGCATAAAAACTGAAAGGTTTTTTATCATGCTTCACTTTCGCTACCTTTGCAGTGTTATTCTGAAATTGATTTATCAAATGCTGCAGAGACTGCTATTTACATACCTTTGATGCATTTTGCTATTGAGGGACCATTCTAAGGCTATGCTAAGAACTATAAACAATTGTTATTTCCGTATTACAGATACAAATTTATACAAATTATACAAATCTTGAACGTAATCTAAATAAACAAAGACTAAATATGGAATGCTTGAACAACATGTGAATTATTGACAATATTTATGCGAAAAGCTACAAAAACAAGCTCATCAGCAAAAAGTTAGAACATAAACTCGGTTTAATGGCACTGGGCAAACGCCAAAGACATAGAACATAAAAACAAAAAAATCACAAACAAGAAGCATGAAAGAACAGAACAAAACTCCAAAAACAGCACAGTGCATGCATACTATATATAAAAAGGGTATGTTTATCAAGGATTATTAGGTACCGCCTTGGAACGGTCAGTAAATTGTAAATTTACTGGGGGTTTAAACCAGTTTAAGTGCACAATCCTCATTCTTATCCAAAATAAAACAAAATAGGGTAGACACAATTGAAAAGAATACCTTGATGTGTAGGCTGTGTCTCGCTTCTGAGAGTAGAACTTTCAGCAGATTTCAGCCAATACACTCAATACATAATTAAATGTATGGAAATAAAATACTTTCGGCAGAGTTACTTTTCCCATATTAGATTTACATGACGGTGATGTCGGTTAATATTGGGTTTTGTTCAAGACTTAACGTAAGGTGGAGCAGGAATTACTTTCATTACTGAATGATTGTTTCTTCTATTGGTGATTTATTAATGTATTACCTCAAATGTAGTAATATAAAACCAGTCAATTGTCTGAGGCTAACCAGTGTGAATGCAAATTTAAGCAATGAAGGATGGATAGACATATTTATGTCCGTATAAAATATGTCCAATTTTAAAGATCTCGTTACTGTATGAGGAACTCGCCATCAAAACAAGTCAGATATGTTCAGTTGGTACCAGGAATATCTAAATAAACCGCAGAAAATGTTTACATGTCATAGCTTTGCTAGTATCTTTAGATGTGAAGTGCATCGTTTTGCATTTGTTAATAAAGTAATAATGAATAGAGAGCTTCATCCAGTTCTGTGTTCCAAGTATTGTGCTGATTATATATAACAATGACATTGAGGTGAAAGGTCTACAACCTTATCTGCGCGTATGATCTTAAGTGTTTCAGGCATTAAATAGTCGCCAATCGTCTTGAATAAAAATGACAATGACATCCCTCAAGATAACGCACTTTGTAAAAATACTTAATGCCAAGCTATTTTCAAAGCAATCTACATTATGCATACTGTCAAAGGTCAGGAATGGCATAGAGAGGGGCAGTCCCAATTGTTATGAAGAAATTGACAAATGACAATACAAGTTTTAACAAATATATTATTTACATAAATTACAATAAATAGAGATCTTCTTATGTACTATGGTTGAATGTCACTACTGCCACACTGTTACGCTGTTACCAGTCTACCACTCCACTATCTCAATCTCCCGCTAACGTAAATGTCACACAGACGTTACCCGGACGTCGACAACGGCGTCACACAGACACCACATAGACGCATCGACGTCACACAGACGCCGACCACAGGAAATACAGGCGTCACTTAGACGTCAACACTGACGTCACTCAGATGCCAATCCAATACACGTCCCGACTCTCGACGTCAATGATAGGATATATCAACGCCCACCTAGGCGTATCCGTCCTCAGCACCAGCCTGCGTTACCGGTACAAACACGAGGTCCACTGACATCCCGCCCTGTTAGCGTCCGGAAGCCCAACTACGTTGAAAACGTCCTCTGACGTCATGAGCCCCAAAACGTCAATGTAACCGTAACGTGGCAACCATAGCAAATTGATGTTCTGCTGTTTACGTATAACCCTGGTATCAGGTGTTAATAATACTTAGTATTAATGCACATTCATTCCCCAACAGCTTTTCGGCTGCATAACTGCAGACGTGGCAGTTCCGTCCGTCCACCCAGAGAATGTTACACGTCTGTCTTGGTCAAAAACCTGTTCCCAACTAACTAGAGAATTACACACCCAAAACATGTACAAATTATGATGACGTAAAAATGGTCAGAGCAGTGAAAATTGGTCAAGTGTTACCGTATCGTGTCGATACAATACTACCTAATGATTGATTTTAAATCAATGTTTAAACTAGTACAAGCAAATTGTATTAAATAATAATACCATAATATCAATGTAAAATGAGATTTGTGACAAATACATAAAATTTGTTCGATATAATGTTTCCAACTCAATGAAAACAATGTTTCCAAAACACCTTTCCTATATTTAGGCTCCTTTAAAGCACAGATTGACGATCTTGACTACTTAATATAAGAAATATTGTCTTTGAATGGGCCAATTGTTGTGATAAAGACTACTGACCTAAAGTCAGATCAAATTTCTCATATTTACGTTCGAAAATTTGAGTTTTATGGCTAAAAGCGTTTCTAACGCTTCAAGAAAAATGAATTTTTTCGGCAATTTCCAAATTTTTCTAAGCCGGATCTGTTCTAAAGTGAGTTATTATATATGACGAAATTGAAGGCATCGATGCCAAAATCAGCCGATTCTAAGACAAAATTAATACTCTCGGTCTGTGAGAGTGCAGCTTTAAAGGACGATGCTGACTGAAAGTATTGACCATTGACCAGACTCATTTGGTTACATATTTTCTACTGATTGCTTCAAAGGGACTTATATAGAAATCTCAGCTGCTGTCGCTACCTAAGAACTATGCATTTTTGTTTCAACAGCCGAAATAATTGTCTTCTAGGCGATTTGTCGTTGCTGATTTTCGTCCAATCAAATTGTGTAACTTGGCTACGTCAGTTGCCTGCGAAGGTCCAAGGTTATCATATGGCAAACAATAACATCTGTTGTTTACATAGAAGAAAAGATTTGTTTTCATCAATACTGCTCTCTTTTCACCCCAAACCCTTTGGTCTTATTACAAAAAAAGAAACTATAATTAAACAAAGTCATTTCAAGTTGTTTTTGGTGTTGTTTAAAACATTAACTACATTGCCGTAAGTCTGTCATGATAAAAGGAAACTGTGGGGACAAGTAAAGTAAAGAAAACCCAATAGTGAACTTGTTTATCGTACATACCTTATCTTTGCTATATTGTAAAGACAGTGTTACACTTTTTATTCTCCAGAACCTAAGTGGATCAAATTTGAAGTAAACACTGATAGTTGCCAAACTATTGTGTGTATTATTTTTATATTGTCAAAGTCAAGTCTTGTCAAACACTGTGTACTTCATGCATGCGATTTATATATTTACACAAGATGTATACATGATACAAATAATAATAAGGGGCAGAAATACTAAAATTTGAGATTTTTATAAACATGCATTGTTTGTGTATGTTTTCAAGTGAAAAAATGTGATTATTCCAAAGCTTTTTTTGTTTGTTTAAGCATTGAAAATGTAATTGTGGATGTCTTGTTTATTATGACATTTGCGAGTCTCAACAAAGAAAATATTCAAACGATGAATGAGAAAATACTAGTAATAAGTTTTAGTATTTCTTCTGCATCCAGTAATTCTGCTCTGGGAAGGAACAATACCCTCTTTTACTTGGATCCAAATAATAAGTTAATACACATAAGAGCCTTGTCTCGATTCGTCATAACAAATTTTTAATGAGCGCATTTCTTACTATCATGGAGATAACATATTTAGCTTCATTTCGTCTGTTGACATCAAGACCAACCAAAGAAGGCATTCAATCATGCCATTGCTGCTGACCTACTTGATTATCCGTTGACTCATTCATGATCTTACATAATCTCCTGATGAGTAGTGCTTATTAGTATTAGGTAAACTGCCTTCGCGATGTACATTTTAATTTATTTTTTTATACCGACAGGCATGACAATTTGAGGGTCACTGTTTACCATCATACTCGCGTAAGGAATTTGTTAATTTAAAATCATGCATCTATGTATGATACCTATAGAGGTCATATATACAGAGACAAGTATGAAGTTTCTATGAAGATATGTTTTGAGACAACTGTAGACACTGTATATTTTTTCACATGCCGTAGAATGCTGATAGAGACCCGGTATTATAAATGTTTTCTGTAGTTTAAATTTGCCTAGCTATAAAATGTCATTTTACGATTGCAAACTTTTATTTGTTTACACAGTGACTGTTTGCCAAGAATGAGATTTACTTGGCACCGAAATTGTTATAATATAGGGTTTCGTCGCCCACTTATATTAAGCTTTGTTAAAGATAAGTTCGACAGGTTCATTGGCACAAACATGACTTTATGGGTTTTTTTCACAAAAACGATGAAAAACACGGACAATCTAAAGTATGTTATTTAGATTGGTGCAAATATAATCTCCATTGGAAAACGTTTTTAACCTGTTTCAATAAGTTAAAAAAAAAGTTTGATGATAATGATGATGATGATGATGATGATGATATTGATGATATTGATGATGATTATCATCATGATGATGGAATATAAGCGTTACAATGCCCCGCATATAGTTCGCTTAAGTTCTGTATGCGTTGCCGAACTGTATGGGTTAAAATATATAATTTAGTGTAACTAAAGCTTTATCATCCACATCCAATCGAACCATTTACGAAACGATTGTCTTTCGGTTTAATGTTAAACAAATGGGGGTTTCAAAGGGACAAATTTAGATATATCAACTGCTGTCGCTTTCTTAGAAGTATATATGCTTGAGGTGGAAACCAAAAGTAATTGTCTTTACGCAAGGTTCAATGTTCAACATATCAATACACGTACCGTTCGAACATTTTCGATTAAATATATCTTAGTTATTATTATTTTTTAGAAAATCAAAGCTTTATAGGCCAGTTTAAACAACGCGTATATGTTTTGACGCTCGATAACTATGGAGCTGAAATTCTATGTCTTACGATATGTTGTCGTTCAATCTTTAATAAGATTACCCGAACGAAAACACACAAATATTTAATGTTAGTATTATTTTCAATAATTATGACCTAGTTCACCGTACATTTTTAATTGGATTCAATAAATGAATATCAACACTCCAGAGGTTCCAATGGTTCGTCAATGCAAATGTGTATTAATGAGCCCATTAGATACAATCATGGAAATAAAACAGTCCTCTTCCTTTTGTCTGATGTCATCAATGCCAACCGAAGAAGACATGCAATAAATCCATTACTGACTACTTACCTGGCAGTCCATAGACCCACTAATCATTGAAAGAATTTTTGAGGACTGGTCATTAGTGTTGGGATAAATCACACTCACGCATATATGAATTAATCTCTATTGTAAACTATACAACATTACCATTCGAGGATCAATGTTCACCACAGTCAACCAAACGTTTTAGTTATGTAAGGAGAAGCGCAACATAAGCCATTGTGAGGATGGTTGTCTTTTGGATGATGGTAAGATAGTCGACTGTGCATCTCAGAATGCAGTATTCGCATGTGAAATGTGTTTGATACTTATCAAGTCACTTTAACAGAGCCACTTTTGTAATTTCTATGTAGCCATGTTTTTGGGATAATGTGTGTCAGCTAGATACCTATAATGTTCTTTTTCCCAGATTTATATTTTAATCTACAGCAAGTGATGACTTTGCATAATTAATTATTTGTTACATCCGTGTTGTCTGACTGAAATCTGCTATTATCTCCTCTTTCAAGAAACATGGTCACAAGCCATAAAAATAAATATTTATTATTATAATTGGGATTGGGTACTCTTGATTTGTAAATTCAATGTGCTGACTTTATCAGCAGTGTTAAATGCTTAAAGAAGTTTGCTTTGTGGTTGGTTGTGGAGCATTTAGTTTTAGAAGTTCTTTCAAACGCAATTTTCTAAATAGATATTACTGTTTGAATATTTACACTAGATCAATAAAAAATGGGTCTGCAAAAACGATTATCTTAGACGTACTTTACCTTGGATATCGGGCGTTATAGTTAAGCTCAACCTCAGGATTGTATATACATTACTTTTTAAGAACAGTCGTTTGCAAACAAGTAAATATAAGACGTTTCTAGTTTTTCTCTTGGTTTACTTTGCCTAGCTATTAAATGTTATTTTGCGATAGCACACTTTCATTTGATCACACAGGGTTGTCGAGATGGTTTTTAACATTCTTTTCATGTATTTTGTTATTGTTTTAAAACTCTTGAGTTATGTTAGAATTTCATTTCAGTTTATAATAATATTCTGTATGGATATAAACTATACTAATTTCTTGGCAAGTTTGTTAATATAGCGTTTCGTTGATTAGTTGGTTACTTGCACTGACGTTTCGAAAGGTGTAGCATTACTAATCCCAATTACTTAATGTGTGTTTCTTTTGGTAAAATGTGAATGTATTATTTTAAATGAAGTAATATAAACCAATCCGGTGTCTGAAGCTAGCTGTCGTGAATGCTATGAAAGCAATTAAGGGTTGATAGGACATATTTATGTCAGAATAAAATGTAAACAATGGTAAACATCTCGTTGCTGTGTAAAGAACTTGTTAACAATACAAGTCAGGTATGTGCAGTTCGTACCAGGAATCTCGAAATAAACCGCAGAGAACGTCTATTAACATATCCTAGCTTTGCTAGTATATTTAGATGTGAAGCGCATCTTTTGGCATAAGTGAATACATATATAATGACTAGAGCTTCATCCAATACTGTGATTTTAGTGTTGTGCTGATTATATTTCAAACCATGACATTGAGGTAAAAGGTCTACAACCTTCATTATCCGCGTCGTATCTAAAGTGATTCAGACACTAAATAGCCATTTAGAGTCTTCAATAGGAATGACAATGACAGCCGCCAAGATAACGCACTTTGCTCGATGAGGTCAAAATACTTCGTGCCAAGTTATTTTCAAACAATTCTGCAATTTACGGACGTCATATACATAGGAAATCTTCCATAAACAGCATCTATAACAACCAAACAACGTTTCCAAAAGTCTTCGCCTGTAAATTGTGTATTCTAACGAGCGATGATAATTAAAATCGTCACCATAGGCGACACACTTGTCATGTTTTGGTTTGATGTGTTTTGTTTTAAAACAACATGTTTATTCAAAGTGTGTTATTTAGAATAATCCGCTGGTGTAGCTTTATACGAAGTATGCATAATTGTTTTGTGAGCCGAAATTTATTGTCTTCTACGCGTATTGACTTTGCTGATTGTTTTCCAATTATATTGTCAGCCATGCTACGTCAATTTCCATCTCTGATCGACGGAAATTAAATGGTAAATACACAGATAATGCAAATATCTTGTGTGAAATTGTTAATTTATACTTCATCTTAGCTGGATTGTTAAGTCAGCTATAAACGTTTGATGCTTTTGAACTTGCTATGTCTTTTTAATTCAAACATAGTGTTTTTCCCTATAATTTGTATTCATATTTCGAATGGTCAATTCATAAAGTTGTGGAGATCCTTGTTAACATTGCATTTGAGAGTATAAAAAAATAACGCACTTTTAAACGCTCAATATGGCCATCTTTTTAACGCATGTATCGTACGGTCACTTTTAATGCCTCAGCAAAAATGGGGGGGGGGGGTATATATATTTGCCTTATTCCATCCGTGCGTCGGTGCGTGCGTCCAGGCTCCGTTATTCCGTCAGTTAATATTATTCAAATGTTTGTCGCTCAAAACTCCATTACTTCTACACTTAGAGTCAGAAAACCTTTGCGTAATGTTGTTTAGGTATGCAGCTGGTGTTTCGTTTCCCGCTGAAGTAGCTAAATTAGTATTTCTGGACTTGTGTGGATCGAAACTCCAAAACTTTTTTTACATCGAGTAATGGAACTTGAAAGAATGTTGTTCAGGTGATGAAGTTCTGCACCTGTTTTTGGTCGCTTAAAATAGTATATCCAAAGTAATGGCCCTTGATTTAGCAAAAAGTGGCATTTTTCACCTATTAAAATTGTGTCGCTCAAAATTGTTAGTCATTCACTCATGAAATCTTTCAGGAATGTACTTGATGTTATTTCATTTTGGAACATTTTGGGGCATCTGTGATTTATTTACATAATTCGATTTAATATTTCTATAAAGTTTTACCATCTTCTTCGAAACAAAAGCTTTATTCGTCAGTTAAATATAAAGTGTATATATTTTGCAAGTTAAGCGTTTAATTCATGACACTCAATATTTATTCAACTAATATTTTGATCTTTGTTAAGATGACTTTAATGAGAACACACAAATTATGTGTTTAGGTCTTTCTTCTCCTAAATAATTCTTCCTTGACACACCATACATCGTTTACTTGATTCACGTTTACTGACCGTTCCAAGGCACTACCTAACACAATCCTACTCTAAGAACATACTTGGTTTTTATTATAAAGTATATATGTACTGTGTTATTTGTGGAGTTGTGTGCGGTTGTTCCGTGTTTCTGGTTTGTGTTTGTTTGTTTTTGTGTTCTATGTCTTTGGCATTTATCCTTTGCACTTTTACGGGGTTTATATTTAAACTTTCGACCACTGAGCTTGGTTTTGTAGTTATTCATATAATTATTTGATCCAATAAATAGATACATACAAAGCAGGGTTTTGGCAATGATTCGTCAATGATTTTTTTAATGAATTAACCCATTACTTACTATCGTGGAAATGAAATAGTTATCCGTGTCCTAGACCAACCGAAGTAGACATGCAATCAATCCATTACTGATCACTCACCTGGCAGTCCATAGAACCCGTTCATCATTGCACAGAATGTCTGAGGACGGATCATTAGTATGGAGATGAATCACCATTGAGACGCATATATGAATTAATCTCTATTTTATACCTATCAGTATTATCACGTTAGGACCAAATTGTATCATCGTTTACTGAACAGTCAAATTATGTAAAGATAAGCGCACCAGATGGTTATCGTAGGGATGGTGGCAGGAACTGTTGAAATAGTGTGTTTTATGCTAATCGGCATGACTCATTTATTGTTTTACAATCGTGAATCTGTGGATGTTACCATTTGACCTGCAAACTATGTGGAAAGTATGTATTCAGAAGACAGCCCCAAGAAATTAGCTTACCCCTATAACTCATTTGAAAAGATCCTCTGTAAACAACTGACTTTAAGAATAAAGATAAAATAATTATATGTAATTGTCATTATTACAGAATTGATATACCAGTTACTGCATATGGTACACGATCCGAAATAGTCCTTACATGCAAAAGAAGACGCCACAGCCATATAAATTGAGTAATTGTTTTAACGAAGGCGTTTGATTGCTTGTATCGTGCCAATTATTTGTCTACCAACTTAGAGTTAACAGGGTATATGTGATATGTCGTTGAATTGATAAACAAATCATTAAAAAAGAAAATAATATGGGGATGGTGGAGTACAAAATGTTCCTGTTCAGTGTTCAGATATGATAAATGATGTGGCAAAGGAAAAAAATATCCAACTATTTTCAGATTTTTAAACAACACGCTTCACCATTATTCTCATCAAATATAGCCTTACCATTTACCATCTTATACACTATTCCCCATTTTTCCTTGAAATTACTACAATTCAAGAATTGGGTATCAACTACCTAACAAACTTAATATACTTTTCTATTCATTTAAGGAATTGCCAAAAACTACCTGTATTATATCATTACCATCCACTTAGATGGAAAGACAATATTAAAAGTTTTGTTTTCGATCATACACGTATAGGGGCAACTTTGCCTAAGAAATAAAACACTAAATCTCATATCTTGTTAAATAATCTCATTATTCATTTACAGGTAATTAAAATGCTTTGCTGCGCGAAATTACCGGAGTTGAAAATTTTAATGAATTGATAAAATACTTTCTTAGAGGCCCATTGGAAACATAAATATCTCTACGTATGAACACATCAGTCTCTGAATGTTTTACACTGTTTATTGACTGTATTGCTGATTGCAGCAAGGTCGCCAACCTCTAGCAAAAGTCTAATATCTTCATTACGTCATGACATAGTGTATGGTTTGAAAGCGTTTGAAAGCGTGGTCGAAGTGGTGTAAGGCTTATAAGCGTGGTCAAAGTGTAAAGTTTAAAAGCGTGATCTTTTGGATAACAAGAGTTCCTGGAGGAAACCCACTTGTCCTGCTTGGTGACCACATAACAAACTCACATGCGCCAAGGCCGGGAATCGAACCAGGGTCGCCTAGGTGGTCTTAGCGTTAGGCTTATGCGCGTGGTCGTTGTGTAATACTTATAATCGTGGTCTTAGTGTAATACTTATAATCGTGGTCTTAGTGCAAGGCGCATAATCGTGGTCTTAGTGTAATACTTATAATCGTGGTCTTAGTGTAAGGCTTATAATCGTGGTCTTAGTGTAAGGCTTATTAGCGTGGTCTTAGTGTAAGGCTTATAAGCGTGGTCTTAGTGTAAGGCTTATAAGCGTGGTCTTAGTGTAATACTTATAATCGTGGTCTTAGTGTTATACTTATAATCGTGGTCTTAGTGTAAGGCTTATAAGCGTGGTCTTAGTGTAAGGCTTATAAGCGTGGTCTTAGTGTAAGGCTTATAATCGTGGTCTTAGTGTAATACTTATAATCGTGGTCTTAGTTTAAGGCTTATAATCGTGGTCTTAGTGTTATACTTATAATCGTGGTCTTAGTGTTAGGATTATAAGCGTGGTCTTAGTGTAAGGCTTATAAGCGTGGTCTTAGGTTTATACTTATAATCGTGGTCTTAGTGTAAGGCTTATAATCGTGATCTAAGTGTAAGGTTTAAAAGGTGATCTTTTGGGTAACAAGAGTTCCTGGAGGAAACCCTATGTCCGGCTTGGTGACCACATAACAAACTCACATGCGCCCTGGCCGGAAATCGAACCAGGGTCGCCTAGGTGAGAAGCGATTGCGGTTACCACCGGGCTTTCCGCACAACTAACCTTAGTGTTAGGTTAATAAGCGTGATGTTAGTGTTAGGTATATAAGAGTGATCTTAGTGTAAGGTTTAAAGCGTGATCTAAGTGTCAGGTTTAAAAGCGTGATCTAAGTGAAAGTGTTAGGTTTATAAGCGGAGGAAACCCACTTGTCCGGCTTGGTGACAACAAAACAAACGCAGACGCGGCCAGGCCGGGAATCGAACCAGTGTCGCCTAGGTGAGAAGCGAGTGCTCTAACCACTACGCTATCCCCACAACTAAGCATGGCCGTAGTGTAAGGTTAATAAGCGTGATCACATTGTAAGGTTTAAAAGCGTGGTCTTATTATTAGGCTGATAAACGTGGTCTTAGTGTAAGGTTTATAAGCGTGATCTAAGTGTAAGGTTTATAAGCGTGATCTAAGTGTAAGGTTTATAAGCGTGATCTAAGTGTAAGGTTTATAAGCGTGATCTAAGTGTAAGGTTTATAAGCGTGATCTAAGTGTAAGGTTTATAAGCGTGATCTAAGTGTAAGGTTTATAAGCGTGATCTAAGTGTAAGGTTTATAAGCGTGATCTAAGTGTAAGGTTTATAAGCGTGATCTAAGTGTAAGGGTTTAAGCGGGATCTGAGTGTACGGCTTGTAGGCGTGATCTTTGTGTAAAGTTTATAAGCGTGATATTAGTGTAGTGTTTATACGCGTGGTCTTAGTGTTATGTTTATAAGCGGGATCTTAGTGTAAGGCTCGTAAGCGTGGTCTAAGTGTAGGGTTTTTAAACGTGGTCATAGTTAAGGTTTATAAGCGTTATCTCTGTTTATAGTCTAAAGTGTTTTATGTTTTAATTGTTTATTTTTTAACAACTAGATATGCGAACTGACGGCGATTTATTTTTGGAAGTATTAAGTCTGAATGAAGGATCAGGATGAGTAGGCGTTATCATTCTTACTACGCCTTGAATACAAACTTATGTTTTTAATGTGAAAGACGTATTTTACTCTTCCAAATGTGCTTAATTTTCGTATTGTTAGGATATATCCTTTGTTTTGAAAAAGTGCTCATTATAGAACACTGACACACCGTCATCTATGCCATTTCAGTCATTCAGTGCATATCAAACTATTGAAAACAAAACCATGAATACAGCTGTTAGAAAAACCTGAAGTGCTTAAAGTTTTCTGAATGCGTGTTTACTGTACTCATTTCCGTGCGAGGTGTCACATTAGTTGAAGAGGCCGGCAGATGGTGGTCTTAAGTCCAATGATTCACTGACAAGTGATGAAAAACGTAATTTAAAAGCATTTCTAGAAGTATAAATGATGCCATGGTAATGGGTATCGATTTTTTTTATAATTTTAAGAATTTAAAATTCAATACATCATTTTTTTAAAACTTCTTTATATTTATTAATCTATTTTCACCACGGATCTTTTAAGAAGTATATATATTTTGTCAGGATTTGTAACTATAGTTCTATAAGTTTTTATTTATTCCATTTATAGAAGTTTGTGATAAAATTTAAAAGCGTATATAAGAAAAACCTCTCCTATCATTAATCTTTGGTTGAATTTAAAATGCCTTTAAAAAATTAACAATACTCTACGCAGAGCTATAATATTCAAAAGTGGGAAACATCTTGTTGTTGGAGTTAAAAAGAGCTCGTGTAATGCGTTCAATAGTTCAGTTATATTTCAATTATGTGGACATTGGAAAATAAATAATTTATGATAAAATACATTGGCTGTAGCTGGTTTCTATTTATCTGATGTGTTTGGTCCTGGTGAATTACGTTTAATGTTTGTGCAATAATTGAAAGTAACGTTGCCTGTT
The DNA here is from genome assembly GCF_026914265.1 of Mya arenaria. Taxonomy (NCBI): domain Eukaryota; kingdom Metazoa; phylum Mollusca; class Bivalvia; order Myida; family Myidae; genus Mya; species Mya arenaria. The sequence continues at coordinate 2,446,889 of NC_069124.1, forward strand.
CATATGCCAAGAATAATTCAGGACAAATAATGAAATTATATGCGTTCTGTAAGATCATATGCATAATTGATTGATTTGCAGTCCGCACTGACAAAGACCAGTGTAAGAATTTGGCATATCGGCCATGATAGAGGAAATTTGATAGGAGGAGTCTTGTTATGATCACGATCTGCAGAGCTTCAAAACAACGAGGCAACAAACCTAATTTCGTAAAACATGTCAACCTTCCCAGAGAGAACCAATTTTGAGCAAATCAAAATGCGTTTATAACTACAGGGACAAATATTTGGCCTAATAGTTGTGTAAGAGAAAAAATGTGACCGTCTTCACAAGTAATTACGCTTAAACTTACACATTCGATAAATCGAGGTTATCCCGACATTTTAAAAAAAAATCAAAAATAAGAAGACCACAACACAGACATGTTCAACACGAAATATCACAATATACACCAAGAAAACAGTCGGTATATATAGAGACGGATAATACAAGGACAATCAAAACATCCAACATTCTTACAATGACCGTGTTAAGAGGCACAAGTTAAAGGACTATTTAACACAGACAGAAAGCATATACATTAACATATCTTATTAAACGTACACTTAGCGAAAGACTCACAGCGTCACAATGCGACAAAAACATATTCATTTACATATCTTATGTTACAGACACTTAGCGAGAGACCCACAGCGTCACAATGCGACAAAAACATATACATTTACATTTCCTATGTTACAGACACTTAGCGAGAGACCCACAGCGTCACAATGCGACAAAAGCATATACATTTACATATCTTATGTTACAGACACTTAGCGAGAGACCCACAGCGTCACAATGCGACAAAAGCATATACATTTACATATCTTATGTTACAGACACTTAGCGAGAGACCCACAGCGTCACAATGCGACAAAAGTATATACATTTACATTTCCTATGTTACAGACACTTAGCGAGAGACCCACAGCGTCACAATGCGACAAAAGCATATTCATATACATATCTTATGTTACAGACACTTAGCGAGAGACCCACAGCGTCACAAAGCGACAAAAGCATATATACATTTACATATCTTATTAAAAATACACTTATCGAGAAACCCACAGCGTCACAAAGCGACTAAAGAATATACATTTAGATATCTTATGTTACCGACACTTAGCGGGAGATCCACAACGTCTTCATTCTACAAAGACAAAGAGAATATTAATTGACATATCTTATCTTATTGACACAATGCTACAAAGACATGTACGATTTACTACAAAATGCGTGATTTTATTCAGATTAATGATATGAAAAAGATGTGGCACATCATTGGTAACTTGCCTTTTTAAATAGTTATTTATTGATGATAGATTGCATGACATATGCCATTTCAGGGATTAGGCGAAATTCATGGAATTTTAATATTTTCCATTTGCACAACGATTAGTTTTTGATATGCATGCAATTGAAAAATTAACACGAAAAGGGCGAACTTAATAGCCCAACATTTAAACAAGATTGTGTTTAAAGGCATACCTCAATCCCAATTAAAACGTTGAACGAGTGACACACAACACAGGGGTGCCAGAACGCACAGGGATGCCTGAAAGGCACAGGGATGCTAGGAAGCCACAGGTATGTCAGAAAGGCACAAGGATGCCGGAGAGCTACATTGATGCAAGGAAGGCACAGGGATGTTAGAAAACCACAGGGGTGCCAGGATAGCACATAGATGCAAGGAAGGCACATTGATGCAAGGAAGGCACAGAGATGTCAGGGAGGCACATTGATGCCAGGAAGGCACAGGGATGTCAGGAAGGCACAGGGATGCTTGGAAGGCACAGGGATGCCAGAAAAGCACAAGGATGCCAGGAATGCACAGGGATGCCAGGAAGGTACAATGATATCAGGAATGCACAGGGATGCGCGGAACGCACAGGGATGCCAGGAAGGTACAGGAATGCACAGGGATGCCAGAAACGCACAGGGATGCCAGGAAGGGACAGGGATGCCAGGAAGGCACAGGGATTCCAGGAAGGCACAGGGATGTCAGGAAAGCACAGGGATTTCAGGAAGGTACAGGGATGCCAGGAAGGCACATGGATACCAGGAAGGGACAGGGATGCCAGGAAGGGACAGGGGTGCCAGAAACAGGGATTTCAGAAAGGCACATGGATGCCAGAAAAGGACAGGGATTTCAGGAAGGCACAGGGCTGCCAGGAAGCCACAGGTATCCCATGAACGCACAGGGATGGCAGGAAGGGACAGTGATGCCAGGAAGGTACAGGGATGCCAGGAAGGCACAGGGATGTCAGGAAGGCACAGGGATTTCAGGAAGGCACAGGGATGCCAGGAAGGCACAGGGATGCCAAGAACGCACAGGGATACCAGGAAGGGACAGGGATGCCAGGAAGGGACAGGGGTGCCAGAAATAGGGATGCCAGAAAGGCACATGGATGCCAGAAAGGGACGGGGATTTCAGGAAGGCACAGGGATGCCAGGAAGCCACAGGTATCCCATGAAGGCACAGGGATGCCAGGAAGGCACAGGGATGCCAGAAAGGCACAGGGATCTCATGAAGGTACGGGATTCAAGGAAGGCACAAGGGTGCCAGAAAGGGACAGGGATGCCAGGAAGGCACAGGGATGCCAGAGAGGCACAGGGATTTCAGGAAGGCACAGGGATACCAGGAACGCACAAGGATGCCAGGAATGCACAGGGATGCCAGGAATGCACAGGGATGCCAGGAAGGGACAGGGATGCTAGGAAGTGACAGGGATTCCAGGAAGGCACAGGGATCTCAGAAAGGCACAGGGATGCCAGGAAGGCACAAGGGTGCCAGGAAGGGACAGGGATGCCAGGAAGGAACAGGGATTCTAGGAAGGCACAGGGATCTCATGAAGGCACAGGGATGCCAGGAAGGGACAGGAATGCCAGGAAGGTACAGGGATCTCATGAAGGCACAGGGGTATCAGGAAGGGACAGGGATGCCAGGAAGGGACAGGGATTTCAGGAAGGCACTGGGATGCCAGGAAGGGTCAGGGATTTTAGAAAGGCACAGGGATGCCAGGAAGGGACAATGATTTCAGGAAGGCACAGTGATGCCAGGAAGGCACAGTGATGCCAGGAAGGCACAGGGATGCCAGAAAGGGACAGGGATTCCAGGAAGGCACAGGGTTGTCAGAAAAGCACATGGATGCCAGGATGGCACAGGGATATCAGAAAGGCACAGGGATACCAGAAATGCACAGAGATGACAAAACATTCATCGTTTGTAGAGTTTAAATCGTTTTTAAAAACTGTAATTGTCCGATTAAGATTGTCTGGTTTGCGCAAAGTTAAGCGAACTTTAGGCGGCCTGGTTTCGATTCCCGGCCTGGTCGCTTGCAAGGTTGATTCGTTGTAAAATAAATACTGTTTTAACGTATCGTTGACGTGTAAGCATAAGAGAATAATACAAAAAACGAAACCAAGTTTGCTTGATACGAGTTTAAAATGAGACACAAAGGTAAAAGATACGATTTAGATATTTCTTTAATTAACCAAAAACTTAACTCAATATTAAATATATGCGTTCAATTTTAAATTGGCAATACCGCTAAAATGTTAATTTAATTGCAAACTTATTATGTTTATAAAGAGAAACTTTTTGCTTGTCTGTGTTATATGAGGACATCTATCATGAGCCTTTGTTGGTGGACTTAGTTTTCCTGAATTGCGATCAGCTGTTGATATGTCTTTGCATATTTGCGTTTGTGTGATTGAAAGGGGTACCAGAGTCTATACATTGTTATGCATCTATATTTGTAAACTGATTTTAATAATATGGTGAATCAGTACATTTCAGAGGAACAAATGACCACAAATGTATATCGAAAGCCATTAATTATATACAATGTTCGGGCAAGATGGAATGCAAGACGTACGAAATAAACTGTCAATTCAGTAAATATCTAAGCTTGATGATGTTAAACAACAAAGTGCTATTTCAAGGTAATATAAATACAAACCAAGGCTGTTATTGTAAGAGATTCGGATGCTAGTCAACTTTCCAAGTGGCAGCTTTACAACTGTTAATTGTAAGGGAGGGGTCTTAAGTGTTGACCCTCAAGGTTGTGCCGTTCAATGATAGAAAGATATGTTCACAATATATATGCAAAAGCTACAGAAACATGCTCAGTAGCAAAAAGTTTAAACATAAACCCGGTTTAGTGGCAATGGGCAAACGCCAAAGACATAGAACACAAAATCAAAAACAAGAAACATAGAACAGCACAAAACTCTACATTATGCCCCCCTGAGCGCCATGTTGTCAGGATTATATGGACAATTGAATTAGATATGCATGGACCGAAATGACAGCTGGTTTGTCACTGACATTGGATGCCGTTGAGGCAGTTTTAAGATTATGACCATTCAAAGTGTGAGGAAAGAGTGTGTTATGACCATGACCTTTGACCTCAAAATCCATAGGAGTCATCAGCTGGTCACAAAAAATCTAAATGTCAAGTTTGAGGCATTGAAAAGTTATCACACAAACAAGATTTTTTCGTTTAAGGTCACTGTGACCTTGACCTTTGACAACATACCACATAACCCCTAAAATCATAAGGGGTCATCTACAGATCAGACGCAACATCAAATCAAGTTTGAGAGCCATGGGTGCAGGCATTGTCGAGTTATCACTCGAAACATTTTCGCATTCAAGGTCACTGTAAACTTGACCTTTGACTCGATGACTCCTAAAATCAATAAGGGTCATCTTCTGGTCAGGCCCGACTTCCATGTCAATCTTGATGATCATAGGTTCAAGCATTGTTGAGATATCACAAAAGATTTGTTAACATTTGTGTGTTAAATGTTACTGTGACCTTGACCTTGGCCCGATGACCCCAAAATCAAGAGGGGTCATCTACTGGTCAGGCCAACCCATCATGTAAAGTTTGATGACCATAGGTCCAGGAGTTGTCGAGTTTGCTTTCAAGGTCACTGTGACCTTGACCTTTGACCCTAAAATCAATACTGGTCAGGCTCAACTTCCAAGTCAAGTTTGAGGGCCATGGGTGCAGGCATTGTTGAGCTATCATTCGGAAAACCTTTTACCATTCAAGGTCACTGTGACCTTGACTTTTGGCCCGATGACCCCCAAAAACAATAGGGGTCCTCTACTGGTCAGGCCCAATGTCCATGTCAAGTATGAGGGCCATGGGTGCAGGCATTGTCGAGTTATCACTCAAACAACCTTTTACCATTCAAAATCACTGTGAATTTGACCTTTGACCCAATGACACCCAAAAATAATAGGGGTCATCTTCTGGTTAGGCCCAACCTCAATGTCAAGTATGATGGCCATGGGTGAAGGCATTGTCGAGTTATCATACCGCCAACCTTAAACCATTTCAGATCACTGTGACCTTGACCTTTGGCTCGATGACCCCCAAAAACAATAGGGGTCATCTACTGATCAGGACCAACCTCCATGTCAAGTATGAGGGCCATAGGAGCAGGCATTGTCGAGTTATCACACGGAAAATCTTTTACCATTCAAGATCACTGTGACCTTGATCTTTGGCCCAATGACGCCCAAAGCCATAGGGGTAATCTACTGGTCAGGCCCAACGTCCATTTCAAGTATGGGGGCCATGGGTGCAGGCATTGTCGAGTTATCACACGGACAACCTTTTACCATTCAAGGTCACTTTGACCTTGACCTTTGGCCCCGATGACCCCCAAAATCAATAGTGGTCATCTACTGGTCAGGCCTAACCTCCATGTCAAGTATGAGGGCCATGGGTGCAGGCATTGTCAAGTTCATTTCTCGGACAACCTTTTACCATTCAAGGTCACTGTGACCCCAAAAAACAATAGTGGTCCTCTTCTGGTCAGGCCCAACTTCCATATCAAGTTTGATGACCATAGGTCTAGGCATTGTTAAGTTATCACTCGGACAAGCTTTAAAATTATTTACCATTAAAGGTCACTGTGACCTTGACCTTTGACCCGATGAGCCCTTAAATCAATAGGGATCATCTACTGGTCTGGCCCAACCTTCATGTCAAGTTTGATGACCATACGTCCAAGGATTGTTGAGTTATCACTCGGACAAGCTTTGGTCTACCGACGGCCCGACCAACCGACCGACATACCGACATGCCTGTGCAAAGCAATATACCCCTCTTCGTCGAAGGGGGGCATAATAATTGGTATCTTTATCAAGAACTGTTTGGTACCGCCTTGGAACGGTCAGTAAAATGTTAATTTACTGGGGGGTTAAACCAGTTTATGTGCACAAACCACACTCTTATCCCAACAATTCTTAATAAAGATAAAACGCAAAAGGTAAATCTTATCAAAGTATGCATTAACTTGAGGAAACTTACCAATAAAACAAATAATAAAAGAAAACGAAAAGGTAAACCCCAAGTACTTCAATGATCAGAGATCCGAACTCTATCTACAGACGGAGGGAAACAATTCAGAGCACCTAATGCAAATACTTTTCAAAGATACGATGCAGTCTTCGTTTCAAAACAAATCAAGTTTTCCGAAATATAGATATTGTGAACATATTTTTAAAATATTATCTAAACGAGCATATTTTCACAAATTTGATATAAATTTCCTATTTACATTTTAAGTTTTGACGAAGTTGCCGATGTATAAACAAAAGAAAGAAAGATACGCAAATATAGCTAATATAACACAGTTGTTTTTCTGTAATAGCACTTTATACCTCTAAACCGTACGAAAACGCAAATTCTTGAACGCAGGAAGATTAATACAGTTTTAAAGCTCTTGAAATAAGTTTCTTTTCACCACGGAAAGCATAATTGACCTAGTTTTCCGTTTGGGGTTTTGTTGAAATTAGCAAATCCGTTTAGAAGAATAAACAAACTTGTAGATGTAAAAGTCAGCCGCTTGGGTGAATAAAAACTCGAGATGCTGTTAGATAACACTAAGTAAATGCCATCCCTGTCATTTAAGAATATCATTATTTTAATACCTCTTTCGTCGTATAAAGAGTGGTGAATGTTTTCGAAAGAATCATTTCCCTCCAATGTGTGACAGAAATTGAAGAGGCCGGCAGATGGCGTTATTGTTGATTAGTTGATCATCTTATTGACTCATGAAAGCCATGAATGTGTTTTGGGGAAATATTCAGTCACGTTAATTGGTATCGAATATTCGAAATAAATGATTTAAAAAAAAAGTAATGGTCATATTTGCTGCACGTACGCTATATAACTCGATAAGGAGAGTTAAAACAGGCATCATACCGTGCTAAAATGTTGAAATGAATGTTAGGCATTAGCCATGTACCCGCCTTAAAACCGGGTATCGTTACAAAATGTCCAAATAGTTTCCTTTGTATCATTATTGAAAACATGTTGTGGTCTGACACCGCAAACTTAAATTTGCAATCAATATGTTTTTATATAATTCGGATGTCTATGAGCGCATTCATGTTTGCAACGAGTTCAAACCCTGTTGGTACATTTTCGGGTCATTTTGAATATTAAAATAAGATATGTATAGAAAAATGATGAAGACCTACGGAAAGATCATGGATAGTTCCAATTATGGTAAAATTGATATTGAGCTATAATTGAAACCACAAAGAAACGTCCAGTGCTCAGCATAGGCCTGTCATGATCTTAGTTATTGACATGCTAAAATTCAAACGAAAAAAAGCGAAATCATAATCAAGAAACGAAACATCTTATTCAAAAGACGCCAACACCAACAGGCGGTGGAGCAAATGAAGCTTTTTACATGTATTTTCACAGTGTGAAAAATACTTTCAATATAAACATTTGAATATACTGCATTAGTATTTGCCAGTACTTTGCAAATGAAACACGTATCAATGATTTCTTTGAAATAACAGCTGTTAATATAAATTATACAGATCAAGGTTGCCCGGAAATTTCCATCTTGTTGTCATGGTTTATTTTGGTAATTGAAAGTTTGGCCGAATATATCATCGGTGAAATGAAGATATTCGTAAAGATTTACGGTTAGAAAAACCATATGTTGAACGTGTGCATGATAACTTGGGTTTTGGCATATTTATTTCCTCAGCTAAAGATTGCAGGTTTTTTGTTGTTGTTTTTTTTTGTTGTTTTTTTAAATTTGAGCAGTTTTCAAGATCTGAAGATTGAATAGGTTATTTAAAGGTAAAGTATCCTTTAATACTAGTGTACTTCGCCAGAAGTATGAAAGTACGGATAAGTATAGTGTTATAAATGACTTATTGCATCTCTTTGCCTAATTCAGTCCCTGATAACAGATAGATTTAATACTTTATATTAATTGTGAATATTTACGCTTTGTACCCTGATTTAGTGGGTAACTCATTCTGAAGCGGATAACAAGTAGGCGGAGCTAAACCATTCAATAACATGCGTACGGATAGATTACAATTCTATTAATATACCGCACGTTAATTATTGAACGTTATCCTTGACAACATGGTTCAAAACAGATACATCACCCAGTACCATCGTACTTGGAAATGTACACTATTTTAAGTACTCTTTCGTCCACATTGAACTTACTTTTTCTGATAATTTGATGTGATAGAAAAAACAACGAAGGAATGTATATTATAGTGGTTCAGAGTGGAAATTGATACAGCATTAAACTTAGTTGTCAACAATTGTTCTGTTTTCAAACTTTTGATATAAAGTGTACACCTGAAGGCTCCCTCTTCCAATAAATGTTTGAAATTCACTCACAAATAGCAGCATATATACTTACCATATATTTGTTTTTCGTCATTCATAGAAATGATAGGTCCATCTGTCGGTCTCTGCACCGTTCATGTCACCCTCTGGCTGAATTCACTCATAGGAAACATTTATGTGAGTAATAGGTGTTTTAACGACATGAAACACGCATATAGTTGATACAGGCATATTTAAACTGTTTAAACTAGGTATCATTTATATTTTGTAGAACTGAGGTTAACATATAAATACAAAAAGTTCGTTATTTAAAAAAGATATCAGCAGGGTAGCTGTATTAAAATCATCTAACATTAAGTTGTCAGGGGACATGTGTTGTTTTGCTGATCACAACAGATTAATCAACCCGAAGCCTCTTGTTTCATATACAGTGTTTTTTCATCACTTTATTTTCTCAGCTTTCAGACGAACTTATAATTGAACCCAATGAAGATATATACATATTTCATCTATTAATCAAACTACGTTTCTCAAAATTGAAACATTTCCGTTGAAATTCAAAAAGGAATTATAGCGATAATGATTATTTAATAACAAACCTTTTGTTGATATGGAAAAGTTTTTCATGTCTGTGGCATATGAGATCATTTATCATTTATCATGTAATCTCTTACTGCATTGTTGCGATAATGTTTTTGCAAATTACAAACAATAATCGATTCATGCAAATACCGTTTTGTAGTTATTATACAAAAGTTTGTTTTGCCTAATTTATCATAATGACTTTGTCTATGAACATTCCAGCTGCTTTTATATAACAACTGATTGCGTTCTACAAGACAAGGCAATTCGATTGAGGTTTGGATGATTGTTTGAAAATTAAAAGGATTTAGGAACGTGATATGTATTTAACTATTCATAAGCAATATGTTTTCACTAAGAGTAAATTAGGCTTCATCGCCTGTATTATCATCCACGTGGTAACATCATGCACATACAAGATAGCGCTTGTGTTTGTCTTTAATTACTTGGTAGAAGCTAACACTTTATTCATACAGTAGTTTGCGTGTTTATAAAATTTGAAGTGTTTTTCGTTAATGTATGGTATGTATTTGTATACTCAGAGTACTTAGAAAACACATCTTAAGTAAAACGTATCACTTTTTCCGGCTTTGTTTAATTATGAACATATCATTTTATGTGGTCGTCAGAAAAAAAAGGTAAAAGAACCAAAACCATTAAAAGAAACATGTTTTTGGTCTATTTTATGAAACATAATTCGGTATGATCCTTTTATATACACATGATTTTATAAACAACATGTCTTGCGGTGTGTTTCTTTTCAAATCGAAACGAACCTTGCTTCTAGATAAAAGTTGTACTTTAGTTATGTTTTCGTCAGAAGAGATAATGTTTGTGTCAGATACATGTTCCGCCAATGACTTTATCTTGACTACGCATAAAGTTTGTTTCCTGAAACAGTATTTTTATTGTTTCAGAATCCATGTAACGTTAATTAGTTTGTAATTGTAGTAATCGCGTTCATATATTTATGGAAGAGAGGTTTTAAAACGATCCGTACAGAACTCATGACCCTATCATGTAAACTACAAGTAGTTTGTATGGTGTAACATACGGCTCACTAAGGAGAAGATAAATTGATTTCAAGCAAAGTCCATTAATACATATAATTATAACTATCGGAGGCCAGACCACTGCTTTTTGATTTTTCCAAAAATTCGCTAGAGTTTGTAAGGACTTGAATGACTTGTTGTCACTGTATAGTAATTTGATGATTGCTAAACTTGAAATTATTCCGATTACAATATCATAATTTGAGGAAATCCCTTCCAAACGAATTTATTCAATAGTACGACATACTATTGCGATACAATGACAGTCGTAAATACCTGACTGTTGGTATTGTCATTTTAAATTCTTTGGCGATATTCTCAAAAAAATACGTAACTTTATTTTTTAAAGCTTCCTTCAAATAGACTAACTGATCGGTTTGATGACCCTTGTAACACTTTTTTTGATTCGAGGTTACACCGTTACCATTTCACATGACTCATGTTTGTTAGTATTTGTCAAAGTTATCGATCTCACTTCTCTGCAGCAACAATTGACTTACATTTAAGACACTTAGCCATTTTTCGAGGTGAACTTTAGATTTCCCCTAGCGGTGCTCTAATTCTCCTTCTTTGGATGCAAATACGAACGTTTAACCTTTTCTTCAATTACTATGTCTGAAAATATTGTTCCCCACTGTTTTCGGCCGAGGTGAATGTTGACGTGCGGGCATGGTTTTCTTGGGGATAAACGGTTATCCTTAGGACCATTTTAAGGTATTAGCCATGTAATACAACTCGGGAAACATCTAAATATATCGCCACTCGCCGTAACAGATCGCGACGAACATCGGGCGTATTCGGCCTGTACCGGATGTTGCTATTTTTAGAAACAGAAGGTATTTCCCGGCTATTCATAGGTCAATAATGGAATTTCTACATCGTAGGATTTGGAAACATTGTGATGTTTTTCTCATGAATATACGTTTAAAATAAATAAACACTAAAAGTACACGCTGACAGTTGATTACGATACATCTAACAATTTGAGTCATTACAGTAAAACATGGATTATAAGTGAAATATACGCGTAAGAGAAGATTTTCTCTCGAAAAAACAAACTGTCAACAACCGGCATGGAACTGGGATATTCGTATCAAAGGGCTCTGAATGTAAGTATCCTTGAGCAGTTTTGTACGTTGATGTGTTCAAAAAAAATTTTTTTTTTAATTTATCTTTGGAATTCTTAAATCATTTTTATTAGCTAAATGTTTAGACAGCATGTTCATATTTTACATGTACTTATGTACATGTTACATATTTTTATATGTACATAACTTATGTTTAAAATATGATATGAGTATGTAATCTTTAAATTGATTGTTTTATCTTAGAAAAATATTAGACATAAAATTTTGTTTAAAAATGATGTGTTTTGGTACGTGACCTATTTCTAACATACCACAATACATGTACATACCCGTTATTTGTTTAAAAAATGCATATTTTCAAAATTAACCTGTGAAAAAAAGTTGTATGTGGTTTGGGGCTTGAAGCCGCATCTGCTAGGACACTATTAACATTCATTGGCTTGGTGTAGGTCTCGTTAAAACCCCATACTGTTGTGAATCATTATCAACCATATGCACAACAACTACACATTTGTGCCTACCAACCCTTACTCTTGGCTAAAACAGATATTAGTGCAGAATGTATAACACTTGTGCATTTGTATTTTACCGTTGTAGTTTCTGCTGGTTGATAATCAGAAGTCTAATTTCCTCCAGGCAGGAAAATGACTGAATATTACTTAGTCAACAACACTGGGTTATGAAGAATTCCAGCCTGCATTAAATACTATGTTGGATCATTGAGAGCGGATTTGACAGCCATGTCCATCCACCAGGCAGTCGCATCTGATCGAGATGATGTGAGTATTTCATATAAAACATATTTGACTTGGTTTGTGTTTCTATAAACCTACTGTATTCAATAATCAAGTGATGGTGGTGGTGATGATGGTGGTCAAGTGGTGGTGGTGGTGGTGATGATGATGATGATGATGATGATGATGATGATGATGATGATGATGATGATGATGATGATGATGATGAAATTTATTGATAAATTTAATAATTTTCTTATATATATACATGTATGTATCAGCTTGTTGTTGTTTTTTCAAAATAATGTCGAGAAATATTAAACTGTTTTTATTTTATTTTGTATATGTATGGCAGTATACTTATCTATTCTAATTAGTTAGAAAGGCTTTAAAGTACAACTGTTTTCCTTTACAGCACTAAACATTCTTGATGGGTAAAGTACCTGAAGATGCATGAAAACCAAATCAGCATTGACTCAGCATTGAGTAGTTATCATCTGTGCACACACTACAAGTACAAAGCATGGGAACAGACCAAACTTCAAATGTTGAAGAGTGAAGAATTATTGTGAAAAAAAAACTAATTGTTAGAATACCAATGACAAAATAAAACAGATATACATCAAATTACCCACAGAGATCGTTTACATGTTATAATATTAAAAAAACAACAACATTAGTTGAGAACTTTCACTCTGATATTTTTGGAGGGGCGAGCCCACTTAGTGTTCTTGTTTCTTCACATATTTTAGTTTAAAAGTACACTCATTTGTTTTAAACTCTGTAATCTGAGTTAGTATCATAATTAAAATTCATTTATTTGAAAGAGTACATTTTATGAATAAGTCCAATTAAGTTTTATAAATTATTACAAGAAAAAGGATGATTTTTAAGCATTTTATTAGCTATAAACATGTATGGTAACATGACATGATGTATATTTTCTTCAAAACTGGACGGTAAACTATCATAAATTGTCTTTTAAATTGTTCAATAGACATCATAGATAATGTCTAAAATGATTTTAGCAGCTTGCCTTATAGTTAACTATTTTTTATGAATTTTATAAAACTGCTATATATTTTCAAACATCGAAAAACTGCTCTTTTCCGAAAAATCATAAGATCAATCAAAATGATTTTTTTTCCATGTTTATCAATAATGTGTTTGCTTGAACTTTAGTTTTCTGTTAACTGAAGTTTATTTTACTAGATACTGTTGTGTTTATTTCATAACCTCTGATAATGCGAAAAAAAAAATATAGACAAAATATTTACTTGTCGCTCTTTGTAGCCCTTGGAGTTTTGGGGTGGGTGTAATGAAACATAAATAACTTTTTTAATTCACGGTAAAAAATCTTCAAAATTTGGATAAAAGTCCCATAGTGTACCGTGATTATAACTATGTTGTCGGTTAAAGCTTTTAAAAAAGTGTGTATTACGCGGCTAATACCTTAAGCCAGCCAATGCAAGCCGATGAACGACTGAAATGAATAAGTTATAAGTTATTCATTAAAACACTGCATGACACATACTCACATCCGTTTAACATATTGTTGACCATAACCGTTGATGTTGACACGAGACAGGTATGGCATATCAGGGCAAATGACGGTCAAGCAATACACACTTTCTGTTAAGCCTCACTTGAAATGTGTGGCTTTGTCTTCACTTAGCAAAGATCGCAAAAAGATTTAACGAATATGATGTTCACAAACCTTATTCCAATAATATTTATTATTATTATAAGCCTTTTTTAAAGTGAATGATCCGAACAACTTGTTTTGAATGGCCTTGGATCTTATTCATGCAGGTTTTCTCTTACAATGTCTGATGTTGCTGGTAAAAGCGACCTTTTCATGAGTTGTAAAGAGAAGTTTTTTGCTGGTCTGCGCTATACGTGAACATCTATCATGTAATCTTCATGTGCCTTTGTGTTTACGTTGTGCAGTAAAGGAGAGGTCAATGCCAGGAAGTTCTGGAACTTGTTTGCGATGTTTCACAGAGAAATACTAAGTGGTCTTCAAGCAGAAGCAAACATAAATGGACACATACACGACAGATATAATGCCACCAGGGACAATTCAATTAGGTTCCCTAAAATAGCATATTATCTCTAAACCATACGAAAGTTATGAACACAGAGGCACTATTGAATGAATTAAATTGTGTTCACCAATCGATTTTGTTGCAATTGTATTTACAGGAAGACAAAAACACTGAACGTAGTGGCCAATTATCAATCGTTCAACAGTTACTTTAGTATATGGCGCTGATATGATCATTAGCCGCTCAAAAAATGTACAAACGTCTGTGGAAAACGTACATTTAAATGAGGACTACATCTCGAGTGAATTGAAATTGGAGCTTTCGTATACCGAACGCTGTAAGAAAGAATTCCGATGAAATGCCATCTCCGTCATTACGGTATTTCAATAAATGTCAATTAATTAAAAATCTATACTTTATCACTATCATCTATTCGAAATATATGTTGTAATAGTTTTTTACAGATCAGGCTGGCCAGAACACTCGATTCCTTTGTAAATAGCTCGGTTATATTAAGAGTTTATTAAAATGATGCATATGGACTATTTTTTGTGAGAAAAATCGTGATCGCGCTTATTATTCAAGTTTATTCTTAGAATACTTTGTGTTGAACTTCAGCATGATAACGTGTCCTTGTCATATTTATTTAATAGGCCATAGGATGTATTAGATACTTTTATTCTACAATGCTCAAAACACACGATGGTTATATAATAATAATAATAATAATAATAATAATAATAATAATAATAATAATAATAATAATATTAATAATAATTATTATTATTATTTCTTTATTTAAAGAAGATGACACATATAGATGTTACATTAATATCTTTTTAACAATGTAGTATTTTACAAGAAAATAACTTGTCACTCAACAACATCATTGTAAATGGATAATACTAATTTTATAAAATTCATTGAAATGATCAACACAAGACAGACATACCCTCAAATTATAATGAGAATAACAAGTTTTTGTTCATTGGGTGATAATTAGGTATTGCCTATGTTTTTCTTTAAATCCGGCCAAATAAAAAAACCCAAGACAAGTAGGGATACTATTTCATGTTTCCGTTGCAATATATGAAAATAGTTTAGGGTGTATCCCATTGATAAGAAGGCGTGTGCCCCTGTAAGCACTTGTGAACAAAGATTAATGTGTGAGATTAACATGGGTTTTCAAAGATAGCCATTCCAACTCTTGACACAATGACGTGGATAGAATGCGAATAGGTTCTCGAAGAATTTTTTTAACACATTTTATAAATACGTGTGCAATCAATCGACAGCAAGTCGGTTATATGATTATGGGTTAATATAGTATGTGCTAATGCCCTATTTAATTATTTCTTAATTCCTGTTTATGGTTGTATTTCATAATATTTATTGTTTATTGATATTTATCATTTAGTCTTGACTTTTGAATTCCTCAAATATGTCCAAATGCGGTGACTGTAACTATGAGCTACTTTTCTCATGTCCTATTCCTATATGTTTAAGTTCACTATGGTGTGCGAACAGTACATCAGTTTTATAACAAACTACTGACTTTAACCAAACCGTGTTAAATGTTAAAGGGTAGTTTACTTTCTCTGATTATTTAGTATGGTTGTATACGACTTCCTTATTCAGACTTTAAATGTATTCTGTAATTCTTCTAGAATATGTTTGAATAAAAACACAAATAATCGAAACCAATCTACCGGTTATCGGCAAAACATACTAGTAGTCAATAATATATCATCCATGTGAATAATACCACACATTCCACAAAGCACGTATTGTATGTCTGTTGTTTTTGTCATTCACAGACCTGAAATATCCATCTAACGGTATCTGCATCTTTCAGGATATCTTTCTGGCTGCATATGCTGCAAGGTTTCATTAATATTGCTAACAGCTTCTATCAAGGTCATGAGTAAGAGATATGACTATAGCTTGGAAGATAGTACGATCCAAATTTGTTGAGACACATCCATAGTGTTGTCAATCGCTTTAAAAATAGTGTGAAGTAATAATTGAAAGATTTCACATATAGACCAATTCTTTATGACGGATTCTGTGCTTCTCAATGATTGTATCATTAATCATCATTAATTCTAATATGTATATAGAAAACCAAGTAGAGACTACCGTGGTAAAGAAGTAAAGTTGGCAGAGGAAAAAGGCGGTTTAACGTTTTGCACTTTATGACAGATTAATCAATCCGAATGCCTTTTCGTTATCAACTGTGTCTTAATCATTTCACTCTCTTAGCTAAACAGGTTTCACAAATATGGATCATTTCAGCTGAAATTCAAATGGGCATTATCAAGATAATGACAATTTAATAATAAATCTCTTGATGGCAAAGAGAACCTATTTTCTTGTCTGTGATATACGAGAACATTGACCATGTTATCTCTAGCTGCATTACTGTGCATTATTTTTTGCAAATTACAAACAATAACCAAACAATGCAAAAACTTATTCTATATCTTTCTCTTGCAAAAACAATTCATTTGAAAGTGATTAAAACTTGTTTTAAATACATTGTTGTTGTTATTCAACAAATGTTTGTTTACCTTAAACTACATCCCAATTATTCCCTTGAACAATCCAACGTTTTTGATGATTTACTTTGTAAACGACTGTTTGCGTGCTGCATGACAATACTATTCCCGAGAGGATATCTTTACGTCATTGGATGTTTGGTTGTTACAAAAATAATTTAGGAATACGATGTGTTTTTATTAAGAAGTATGTGTTCACAGAGAGTAAGTGAGGGTTGTCATCGCTTGTTTCATCTTTCCCGATAGTACGGAATTGATCAGACAAGATATCGCTAGTGTTCTCGACATAAGTGATATGTGAAAAACTACAAAAAAAACAAAAACTGATAAGTGTAACATCACCTCTGTCATATCAGTGATACGACGAAACGAGCTTAAATATAGTCTCGTCAGGCGTCAGAAAGAATCTTGTCAGTGCCAACGACCAAAAGTGATTAATATTGTAATTATTATTATTATTAAGTGAGCGCGTGAATTCTGCACATATTTCCGTGCGAGGTGTCAAAAAATTGAAAGCAGGCAAACGTAACGTTCCGCCAACCAGATAATGCAGATCATTAGTCACCGAATATCTTGTCAGTCAACAAATATAGCCACATTAGTGACAAACAACACGAGAACATATCAAACATCTCCATCTTGACAAACACAGGCAATATGCAATCAATGCCAATCTGCTTGCCAGTTTAATCAGCTGCTGGTAACCAAAACACAAATATGAATTCCGCAGCACTGGTCTCCTTACACATCCAATGACGGCTAGAACATCATGTTATCTGGAAATAATCTTGGTGGAACATTTTCAACACCAACATCCATGCAGTACGGAGAAAGGCTTCGCCGTAATCATCTGCATGTTGTGAAACTCCATGTACACTAAGAAAACTTTTTAATCCGTGTACACAGTAAGACTTGACAGACCGATGGAGGTCACATGAAACGCAGAATCCATGTGATGTAATCAATTACCGAAAAGCCTATAATGTTAGCATTTAATTTAATTTACAGTTTATTTCATACCAGTATTAGTTAGGAATTATTGAATATTAGGAGTTAACAAAACGTTATATCGCGGTGTTGCAATTAAAACTACTATCAACACACTTTGAAGAGACTCAATTAAATGAGATTTTACTCACTTCAGATATGTTGTTTGTGATTCAGAAACATATATATTCCACAATATACGAGTAGTAGTAGATGCAATTAAGTTTCAAAAGCGTTCGAATGGAATATGGATACATTTTAATACTTTTTGCAATACTTTTTATTCACATTTTGTTATAGTCATACAGTTTACTGGTTCAATTAGCCTTCTCAAGAGGTGGATAAAAGCGCTCTCGGGAAACATTATTGTGTATAGAAGCGTTTTAATGGACAGGGGTGCCGTTTGTAGAGACAACTTCGATTAGGTTTATTGTTTAAAACTATTGCACGACGTGTTATTGACGTTCCAATACTAAGAGCGTCATACATATTTATTGAAAAACAAAATTGGGTGACACTTGGTGGATTACACTTTTCATTGCAAATATATGCTATTTTCATGGTTTATTTTATTTCTTTGCAAGGAAGCAGATACACAAACACCATTAAATAGTCAAAAATTATCGTTTACATTTAAGTGTGATGAAAAAATATATCTATCAACACAAATGTTATTTTCTGTTTATTTTATTATTCTTTAACATTAAATCTTGTTGTTTAATGGCCTCACTTTGCATTACGACGAGCTTAATTTGAAGAAGCCCAATGAAGACCAATGAAGACACTATTTATATAATAATTATTATCCTTATTAGTTAAGAGAGGTTATGCAAATATGATACATTAACTATAACATCAATTTAAAATCAAAGTATTTGTTTGCAAATATAATCTTTTTGCTGATCTGTAATATACGAGGGGATATGTAATGTTTTATCTGGTAGCATTTATTGAGTGTACCGATCGAGTTCCAATACGCGGTTGCGCGTTTACATTAAGGGAAAAAGGGTGCCAAGGTCCAAACAGTTTTGTGTATCCTAATTTTTGAACTAGTTGTAAAAGTATGTGGAATCAGTAGATTTTATGGGGAATGAATGTCCTCTGCAGTACATCAAGCAACAACATATTCAATTTTGAATATCTCAAGTATATGGAACTGCAAAAAAGGGTAATATCAAGGAGTTGTGCCCGCTGCACATTTACATTTGTGTGATTGTTGGGTGTACTAGAATGAAAAACGTTTTGTCTATCTACTTTGGTAAATTGATTTCAATAGTAACGTTGATCAATGTTTGTTCTGCGGTAAGATCGGCCACATAAGCAGAAGAAAGCAATGTTACATACCGTATTCGACAATATGACGGATGGATGTCTTGAATGTGTGCATACATCAAACCTTTGAACAATTGGCACTGTTGCTCCGACTGAATATATTCATTTCCAGGAAATATATCTATCTAGACATGAAGTTCTTGAAATTACCAGTTGATACTTTTGTTTGTCTTTATTTTTCATTTTCTTCGAATTGAGGCTGCCTCTGAGCAGGATAAAAAATTCAATTTTGCGAGTATTTATAAATAATGGAACGGGTGTGCATCACAATATTTTAGTAAATAATAATGTATTGAAAACTTTACACATATACTCTCATTTTTGAAGCCTCAGTTGCCGAAAAAGAAGCGTTACATGTTTTCTGACTACAAATTTCCCTCCAACATTTCACAAAGTTTAAAGAGGCCAGCAGAAAGCGATCTTTCCGAAAAAATTTACTAAATATAATAAAGAGGTTCTCTGGATTATTTATCGCAGTCACGTTAATATAATTATTTTACATGAACAAATGTTACAAGTTTTATAACCATAGCAACTAGTCATATTTAGTTTATACCGACATGTAGATTTAATTATACAAATGTGGTTTTGTGCCCCATAGGCCTTGTGCGAGGTATCCATTAGCTACTGGGATTGTCCATTAAGAACCCCTTGTGTGAATCTCACAAATTGATGTTTACTTCTATAACCCCCTATACATACATTGTACATTGTAATATTGTATAATTAATTAGAATAAGTTATTTGGAGAACAAAGTCAGGTCATTTCGTAAAACAGACCTTTGTCCAGCATACAATGCAAAATCACAACGGAGTGATGAATTGCAATCTGTGATCAATATCATATTTGTAGTTTGCATTTTTACTTAATAATGAGTTACGGTCATGATACAAGAATTTTGATTTTGAGAATCAGATTATGGCGATAAATTGCAAAAAAAATCAATCTTTTTTTTAAATATTGTGAAGAAATAATTGAAATAAGTGACGATTAAGCAAATAACTACTACATGGGCTCTGTGCAGTGTGTGTGATGGTATTTATATTCACTAGAAGCTACCATTCCAATCAGAGAAACTAGATAAAGAAAAAAATACTTGACATAAATATTAGCAGGGTAGCAAAGTAAGAAATAACCGAAAGTTAAATTGTCAGGGAAAAATGGTTGGTGATATGTTTTGCTGATACAAAAGATTAATCAGTAGTTAATACAGTGAAAACTAAAGGGACAAGCCCAGTAGAAAACAAAACATCAAAGGGCCAAGCCATTCCAACGTTATTTTGCTATTAATTTTGTCTTCGTTATGTTACTCTTAGCTTGAAGACAAGATCAAATAGAACGAGATGAAGATTGTAATTACATATTTCTACTATTTATAAAAAATGCAACATTTGCGTTCAAGTCCAATTGGGCATTATCAATGATTATTTAATAAAAACCTTTTTGTTGTTGGTAAAGAAACGCGTTTTGATTGCCGTTGATATATGAGAACATTAATACATGTATGTTATCTCTAGCTGCCTGCAAACACTGATGTGAATTTTATGGTTGCAAATTACAAACCAAAAACTGTTCCATGCCATAAAGAGAGGTCTCTTTCTCTTACAAATAGTATACCTTTGAAAATGTGTGGTATTTGTTCAAAGTACAGCTTAATTTAAGCATATAATTTTTTACCTCCTACTGAACGTGCTGCCAGACAAGGCAAATCGATATAGAATGTCCTTATGGTTTTGAATGTTTTCCTGTCTATAGAACAAACAGGGGTTCGGAATTCGATGTGTATTTTATCTCAACAGTTTATTTAGGCTTCATCGCCGATTTAATCTGTCCCGATGGTAACAGTCTGCATATACAAGATATTACCAGTGTTTCAGACACAACTGAAATGTTTTTAATTGAATAATTATATAAAAGTAACAGCTTTATCCAAAGTAAGGGTAAACCATAATCCATTCCATAGATTGCATATTTATTTATTATGATATGTGTATTCAAACCATCAAATATTTTATTGATGTATATCTTTATATATTTATAGCTCCAGTTAATAAGTAAATTGCTTTCATATTGACAATTATTATTATTTGCGTATTGCTATACCAGCTTAGAAAACTGCAATGATGATCTGCCTAAATCAGTCCTATTTCTCAAATTAACAACAGTGTCCTTGTAGGACTTGTGCTTTTCGGAAGAAACCACTCTAGACTACTTAAAGTGCTTCCACGTGTTTGGTCAAATTTATCGGCTCAGTATACTTATAATTTCTTTTTTCTTTAAAAGAGTTAAGAAACAAAACAATTTCATACACAGTAGGCGTGAGTGAAAAGCATTCAAATACAAACAAACATTTATCTAGAAAAATGCTATACTAGATTTTTTTGTTTTGCAAGAAAGAGTGTCTTGTTAGTGTCAGAAACACGTTCTGCAAATAATTTTATCTTTACCAAGCACAAGTTTAGGTTCCCGAATCAACGTTCTGATGGTATTTCTTGCATTTGTGGTTGTGGATTCGTTACATGGTATGTAAGAAATAAAGATTATTATTTTTACTAAATGTCGTCTAATAAATATTCTAGCACTGTGATTGTAGATGTGTGCGTCATTTTTAGAATAATAGTTATAATTATCAGTAATTAATAATGGAAACGGGTTTTTTGTTGGTGTCAGAAACACGTTTAGCCAATGCTCTGACTTTTACCGATAGTTTTACAGAACGATGAAATTATATATCAAAAACCTAATAATATACATCAGCTCTGTGCTCAAAGATTTCGCTTCATTTTCTGAATGGCATGTTTGCATAGTTTAATTATTTTGAAGATATGTTCAACTACGATACATCATCAGAAAATATGCAAATAATGAACTGTAAACGTACAGGTACAATATGCGTTGAAAACGATAACGAACAATATTTTATACATACATTATCACTTTATGATTATCCTTAATATCGAATAGTGTGAAAGAGAATATTTGGAAACTCTACAAAACACATACTTAAATATCTTACTTCCATAAGATTTATTGACGGTGGTCTCCTAGATTACTTAAAAAACTTATTTATGGATTATGTTTCAACGCCAAACGGTGTAAAACTTCATTTGCTATTAAACATTTGCTATTGACTGACTACTCCTAGAGCCGCGATGCTTCTGATGGTTCCTTCAATTGGTATCCTATCCATTGATGCCGTCTGAATATATAGATATATGTCGGAGACTGATTGTTGATAGCTCTAATCGGACTGAATATAAAGCTGAGATTTTAAGACAAACTTGTTAGTTGAGGGTTAACACTTAGTACATGGAAATGTACAGCCTATATTTGTATTTATTAGTTGTACTGGTGCTTTAAAATTACGTTGTGAAAATAGGAATTTGAACTTTTTAAATAACGTTTAGCTTTTATGTTAGGTTTACTAGTCTAGGTTTCAAGAAATTGTCTAGACAGAATGTATTATATATTATAGGATGCACACAGGATTCCACTTGTAATGTGTACATTGAAAACGTTATGCCTATGTAATTAGCTGTGCATTAGATCTCTTAGAAGGGTATGGATTCGTGGCTGGAGATTCATTTGATTTCTTTAATTTTATACAGCAGGTGCCAAATGGTCGGACAACGTCCGAATTAAACAGTTTATTGGCATTATTTCGACGTGTTTTTTTTCTATTTTATCCTTGAATTTAAGTGTGGCTAATAACTTCATGAACACTGTTTTACATTTTGTTATTCTTAAATTTGGATACAAATTGAGCGAATTCCTTCAAGCCATATAGAAGGAAACAGGTGTTAAATTATTCATAGCCAAATGCCAATCACAAATTATATTGCATGGAATCGCTTGTCTAGTATACGATTGAGGAACATTAAGTTTATTTCTAATTGTGACCAGTGTTTCCTAAAAGAAGTATTGACATTGGGCGGTGTTTATCCGCCATCATAATTGCTTTGGCAAACTACATAATGCTAGTTTTATCTCAGTATGTTTGAAATGTATCTGTTTTACCAAACTGTTAGAGGACATTATTCATTAAATGCTACTGCGCATTACAGAAAACTGATAAATATAATATAACTTCATTTCAGTGATACGATGAATAAAAACTTATCGACACAGCATAAATATTGTCTATTCAGGTGTCGGAAAGAAGCTTGTCAGTCCCAGCAGCCAGAAGCGATTAATTTTCTTGAGAGTGTGTATACAGCACACATTTCCATGCGAGGTTACTCAGATATTGCAAAAACAGGCAAATGGTCGTCGCAAGACTATTGGTTTACTGTCAACTGAACCATCCCTAAACCCTTTGTCTTTGGCGTTTACCCTGTGCCATTAAACGGGGTGTATATTTAAACTTTCGGCTACTGAGCTTGTTTCTGTAGTTGTTCACATAAGTGTTAATAACGTATAAGTAATGAAATATAAAATATTGATGTGAATGGTCATGATAATTTGGGTATTGGATATTGTTTAATTAACAAATTAAAATGAATATTCTTTTTCAGTACAATTTGAGTTAGGACATTCGTATTCATTAATTTGAAATATAATTGTGTTATTTGTTTTATTGTATTGGTGTGTAGGCTTAAAAGTGGATATTAGAGCATGATAAACGTTATAGCTGTATACATTAACATGTTTTAAAAATAATCCAATTTTAATAACCAATATTTCGATACGTTATCTGTTCATGTGTTAATTGAAAGGAACGTTTGCTGTTGTGTTTTTGGTAAAAACAAAAACGTTAAATTATATCAATTCTGTATTAGTCCAGTCATATCGTGACGAAAATGGACTGAATTGTGCACTTTGGGTTAAAATTATGAAACTTTGCCAAATGATACATATGTATGTTCAGGTTAAAAAAGTTCAGGACCCATCTCAATTTCATCCAAGATGGCTGCCAAAATCAAAGATGGCCGCCATGACCCGTAATATTGTAAAGAGAAATTGTTTTTCAACATTCTTTTATGTGCGTGTTGTTGAAAATAATTATAAAAATATTCAATAGCAACGAAAATCTTTTTAATCGCATGCTTATAATAATCATTTAGAATGACTAGAAATTATAGTAGAGTGACAATCTGGTTAATGATTTGTGTAAATAAAGTGTCTGAGACAAGCAATTGTACTTCGGTTGAAGTGTATGCAAGTGATGGCAGAAATATTCAACGCATGGTTTGGGCTGAGAAATCCAAGATGTCGTCCAAATTGGACGTCATAAAATGTCATTTTAGTAAAAATATTATGTTTGAATATGGCAATTTTCTTTTATTAAACATTGTTAAATATTCACATGGCTTCTACTTCTCTCATTATGTACCCTAGATTTTCATACAGCATTGACCGCTTCAAAGCCAACGTAATGATCGTTTCAAGGTCAGAAGATGAAAGATACCAAAACATTTAATTTTCCCATATATACAAAATATGTCCTTTTCATAGTCATATTTTTGGCAATATTTTCAGATCTTTTGGATAAGCCAACGTTTCAAAGCATTTAAACATACCAAGGGTGATTGCAAACTTGCAATTTATGTAAACGTCTTATGGATAATTGAGCTAGTATCAAAATTAACTTACATGACCTATCTAGCTGACCTATTGAATGTCAATGTCAAGGTCATTGCTATATTAAAATATCAAAAAAAAAAAAAACTCAAGATTTTCTGTCAATTTTTGTCTTCTTTGGTTTATTACACAGTTTGCTCACACAGGGGTATGTATCAATTGGCAATGTATAAAATTAACTGTTTTTGTCTATCACTAGTTACCTTTAAATGAACACGTTTTTTTTGTATGGTATGCAAGCAACTAGAATTTCTCCAAATAAATGCTATCGAAGGCAATCTCCATTGAAGAGCTCTTTCCGAGGTTATAATGTAACACTGTTGCAACGCAATATAAAATATGAACAGATGGTAGTTGTTTATAATGAACTTCATTTTAATATAAAAAATAAATATTTAAAAAAAAGGTCAAAATCATTTGAATGTCAAAAATTATAAATTAAACACACCAATTAATCAAAATGAAATGTTTTTCCTCTTTTTCTGACATACACGTCAAGTTCACCATAAAGTGTCCCTACATTATCCCATACACTGCTTAACAAGCGGAATAAACAAATATTTTTTGGAGTTTCAAATAAGCTAATTCACCAGCAAGACGTATCCAATTTAGAGTCTATCCAGTGCTTTTACAAACATAATGTGTTAATATTCTAGTACCAATAAACCAAGAACATTTATTCCCAGGTCTAATCAGTATTAAGAAAGCCAAAATGTTGTTCTATTAGTCCACTGAGTACCTTAAACCATATTAGAGCTCAATACTTACTCTTATCACGTACTCTGTGTATCGAAAGAACCTTCTGACAGTCAATATTACAACTAATACAATTCGATGGCTCTATGACACTCTATCGTTTTCAGATATATATCTAAATATATTCATGCGAAAAACTACCGAAACAAGCTCAGTAACAAAAGTTTAAACATAAACCCGGTTTAATGGCACTGGAACAAACCCATGTGCAGTTCTAATGAAGCCTGCTTAGTGCCAACAAGACCACGTTTGGCAACAACCCTGGAGCCAATTTAGAGCCAAACAAACTGATGTGTAGCTCAAATGAAGCTTAATATGTGCCAACTTACCCATGTGCACATGTGCATTTCTAAAAGAAACTATTCAGTGCCAAAAAAACACATGTTTAGGTAACCATATACCTCATTTAAATCCAAACAAACAAACTTTTGCACAGCTCTTAATAAGCCTAATCAAGGTCAAATAACATTTTGGTATCCATACAGCCAATTTAGAGTCCAACAAACCAATATTCAGCTATAATGAAGTGTACTTAGTGATATTAAGAGCTAGACAAACGCATATGCAGCTCGACTTAAGCCTTGTCAGTGTAAGCTTAACCACAGTTTGGCAACAATAACCCATTGGCATCTCTAATTAAGCCTTCTTAGTTCTAAATAGACGACATCTTGGCAACCATAAACCCAATTCATAGCCAAACAAACATATGTGCAGCTCTCATTATGCATATCCAGTTTCAAATACACCAATTTTGGCAACCATAAAGCTTTATCAGAGCCCAACATACTCATGTGGAGCTCTAATTAAGATTAAGATAGAACATCATTTTGGGAAACATATATAAGTGCCAAACTAAGCTATGAGTTGCTCTATTTAAGCCTGCTCAGTGCTAAATTGCCCACATTTTGGCAACCATAAAGCCAAGTTTAATCCAAACAAGCCTATGTGCAGGTGAAAATAGGCATTCTTAGTACATAGTTCTACATATTGGCAATCATTTAGCCCTTTTAGAGCCAGAATTTGAATTTCAACATCTTAAAAGTCATTAAAATTCAATAAACAATGCATTTATTCAATTCTTATGCGAAAAGCAACAGAAACAAGCTCAGTAGCAAAAAGTTTAAACATAAACCCGGTTTAATGGCACAGGGTAAACGCCAAAGACATAGAACATAAAATCACAAACAAGAAACATGGAAGAACAGCACAAAACGGCACAAGCAGCACAGTGCATACATACTATATATATAAAAAAACTAGGCATGTTTATCAAGTCGCAGTACCAAGTACCACAGTACTACAAGTATATATTAACACAATTAGGGAAATGGCGGCCATCTTGGATGTTGGTGGCCATATTGGATGAATCCCGAGTTGGTCCTGAGCTTTTTTAAATCATATTCTCATTTTCTGCATGTATACCAATTTTCAAGATTTTAAACCAATGCGCACTATTTTTCACAATATGACTTGACTAATACGCATAATAGTTCGATTTGCAGTCCGCAATGACATTTTCCAGAGTAAGAAGTTGACATATCGGCTATGATACAAGAAATATGATAGTAGAAATCGTATTATGATCACGATCTGCAGAGCTTCAAATACAACGAAGAACCAAAACTAATGGCGTATAACATGTCAACTTCCCCAGAGTTAACACATTATGAGCAAATCAATATGCTACAAGTCTAGTAGCCACACATTTGTGTATGGACTGTTTTACCTGGACCTACAGTATATTCAATAGAAACTACCACAGCAACATCATCAACAACAACAACGAGAAACACGTTAGAAACACATCAAACAACTTATACAGTAGACACAGTTATCAAAGTAATTACAATAGTTCATAAAACATATGTGCATGATTAAAGTCCAAAAGTAATAAACGACGATACTAACGGTACATAAACGTTTTGCTGTTATCAATAACCAGCAGAATTTCAACTTTTGAACTACAGTTTTTCATACAAGTTTGAGTTAACGAATTAATGAATTTGATGAGTAAACAAAATATTAAATCGCGGTGCTGCACTTAAAATTGCTATCAACACAATTTGAAGAAGCTCAGTCCGAGACTTAACTCACTTTAGATCTGTTGTTTTTTTTGTGATTGCAAAACAATGTGTCTTCCACAATTTAGTTGAAAAATGCCGATTGTTTCAAATGCGTTAAAATCGAATGTGGATACGTTTGAATACTGCTGGTAATACTTTTTTCGTTTCTATCACATGAACGTTAATGTGAAACCGCGTATTGGGACGTGATCCATTTGAAACAATAAAAGTCAGACAGTTTACCAGTTCATTCAACTTTCTCGAGAGGTGGCAAAACGCGCTCTTGGGAATCATTTATGTTTAAAGCAGCGCTTTAAATGACTTGTATGCCGCTTGTAGAGACAGCTTTGAGTGTGTTAATTGTTAAAAAATATATTACGACGTGTAATTGACGTTCAAGGACATAGATCGTAATAAATATTCATTGAAAACAAAATTTCGGTGACACTTGGTGCATTAAATTTTGCATTGCATATTTATGTTCTTTTCATGGTTTATCTTATTTCTTAGCAAGGAAGCTGATACATGAACACAATGTAGGAAATACGTTTTGATAGAAGTACTTTGGATTTACCTATAAGTTTATTATAATTTGTTTTATTATTAAGTTTCCTCAAGTTAATGCATATATTGATAACATTTATCTTTTACGTTTTTGCTTTATTTAGGATTGTAGGGGTAATAGTGAGGTTTGTGCACTTAAACTGGTTTAAACCCCCAGTGAATTTACATTTTACTGACCGTTCCAAGGTGGTACCTAACAATCCTTGATAAGCATACCTAGTTTTTTATATATGGTATGTATGCACTGTGCTGTTTTTGGAGTTTTGTGCTGTTCTTCCATGTTTTTTGTTTGTGATTTTTTTGTTTGTGTTCTATATCTTTGGCGTTTACCCAGTGCCATTACACAGGGTTTATATTAAAACTATTAGCTACCAAGCTTGTTTCTGTAGTTTTTCACATAAATATAAGCCCTAGCTGCTATTGGTGCTGGTGCTCGAAACTGCATTGGGTATAAAATATATTAATTAACTTTTAAAATAACACACCACTAAGGTATAAAGTAAACATGTCAAGGCATAAAACATTTTAATTACCATAATTTATCATATATTGACGGTGTGAATATGAATTTAGTTATGATGGGTACGTTCACATCTGCTTTATCTATGTATTGTGTTTAACTGTGAGTTTGATTTCTTGGAGCGGCATGGAATCGAGCCTGGAGATCCCGACATTTGATTTTAAAGATGGTATATAGCAGGTATCCTATCGGTAGGATAACGTCAGGATAAAACAGTTTATTGGCATTGTTTAGTCTTTATTTCAACTTTATCATTAAAATCAGGGTTATTTTATTACCGTAGCTGTTTCTTGAAAACTGTTTTAAATTTTGTAATGCTAAAGTTGAGATATAAGAAGTCACAAGTTCAAAATGAATCATTGACACGTTGAAACAAGTTGTGAAAATTATAGTGTGTGTTTATTAGAACTATCAATGAGTCTTATTCAACACATGTTATATTCACATAGATTTCTGTTTGTATTTATAATATGCTTTTCATTGTAAAGACTAAAGACATATAATCTGTATGATTGTGAGAATTATTTTACATAAACGATCTGTAGAGCTTAAACAAAATAGAGTCATGCGTGGTGTCTTATGGCTAAAATACCCAAGTGAAAGACAAACAAGAACGATTATAAAACACTTAAAGTATGCATAGTCAACAAAGCGTTTGTAAAAAGGGTATCCACTTTTGGATAAGGCGGTTGGAAGCATTCAGCCTCACACTATGTCACAAAACCACTCAAAACAACAAAATTACAATTAACACCAAGTTGCAGTCTAAAGAAAAACAATATTTAAGTCGTTATCTATTCATGTATGAATGGAAAGGGACGTTTTCTGTTCTGCTAAGAACAAAAGGAACAATAACGAATTTATATCAATTCAGTGAAATCTTACGTATAATTGTTCAATTTGTAGTCCGCATATTCCAGAGTAATAAGTTGGTATGTCGTATATGATACAAAAATATAATAGTACAAATCTTATTATGATCAGGATCTGCAGAGCTTCATATGCAACGACGGAGAAAAACTCCTAGTATACATCTTGTCAGCCCCCTGAAGAGTGTGCACATTATGAGCAAATCGAGACTTTACTCACATTAGATGTGTTTATTATGATT
This sequence comes from Mya arenaria, assembly GCF_026914265.1. Taxonomy (NCBI): domain Eukaryota; kingdom Metazoa; phylum Mollusca; class Bivalvia; order Myida; family Myidae; genus Mya; species Mya arenaria. The sequence goes on from NC_069124.1 coordinate 2,476,549, forward strand.
CATTAAAATATGTCTTCCACAACATAAGTGCAACTGCAAATTACAGGTTTTCCAAAAAGGGTTAAAAAGGAATTTGGATACATTTTAATACTTTCGACAATACGTAACTTATTTTTTTATTTGATTCACTTTGCTATAGTGAGGCAGTTTACCGGTTCATTTGGCTTTCTCGAGAGGTGTCTAAGAGCGCTCTTGGGGAACATTAATGTGTATAGCAGCGTTTTAATTGGCAAGGATGCCGTTCGTAGAGACATCTTCGAGTGTGTTTATTGCTTAAAAATATTTCACGACGTGTTATTGACGTGCAAAATTCCGGTGGCACTTGGTACATTTAAATTATCACTGCACTTGTATGCTCTTTTCATGGTTTATTTTATTTCTTAGCAAGGAAGCAGATACACAAACACCAATAGGAGTCGAATATATGAGTTTTTTTATATATAATTGAGCTGATACAACTAACTATCAACTCAAATGTTTTGTTCTGTTTAACTTATTCTTTACCATTAAATCCTGTTTTAAAATCCCCCCTCTTTGCATTACAGCGAGCTAAAATTGCTGAAGACAAATGAGGATACTATTTATATATTATCATCATTAATTAAGAGACGTTCCACAAATATAAAACATTAATTATAATACCAAGTAAATATCAAACCGTGTGTTCGCAAATAGAATCATTTGCTGGTCTGTGATATACGAGAGTAAATAAAATGCTTTACTAGTATCTAGTTGCCTTTGTTGAGAGTAGCGATCACGTTCAAATACGCCGTTGCACATAAACGTTCATCTGCTTGAGAGGGATGACAGAGTGCAAAACGTTTTTGTGTATCTTAATTTGTAAATTGTTTTAATAAAAACGTGAATAAATGTTTTTTTGCTGCAGGATCGGCCACAGAAAAGCAGAAACAAATGTTATATACCGTGTTTGGCAAGATGGCGGACTCATTTCTTTGTATTACTGCATATATCATACCTTTGAATAATTGACACGGTTGCTCCGACTGAATGCATTTGTTTGCAGGAAAGATATCTATATAGCCGAGAAGTACTTAAAATTACTGTATCAGTTTATACTTTTGTTTGACTTAATTCTTCACTGTCTTCGAATTGAGTCTGGCTCCGATAATGATAACATTTTCAATTTGGAAAGTATAAATTTATGTTGGAACAGGTGTGAGTCAACCAGGTTAACACATTTTGTGTGCGCGCCAATAACGATCAGTTAAGCTAAGAATATAACCCCTTAATGACATTTTTTAACATTGATCAAGCCGTTTAGGAAAATTTATAAGTTCAAACTTAATAATAGAAGGGGTCATTCAATAAAAGCTGAAAATAAATTGCTAGAACCGCAGTTTTGTTCGTCAAGAGGGCAGTCATTTGGAGAACATATTCTGCTCGTTTCGTATAACAGACCTTTGTCCAGCATACAATGTAAACGAAACAACTGGAAAGAGGACAGGACAGCTAATGGATTAATATGGATTCTGTAAAAAGCCGTGATCTTTATCATATTTGCATTCTGACTTTTTTAGAAATTTTGGCAAAGGTAAAGGAACTGTGAACAATATGAATAATTTTGTTTTTATTTTTAAATATTGTGAATTAAGAATTGAAAGGAATAACAAGAACTACTAGACATGCTCTGTGCGGTGTGGTTGATGGTATCATATAACTTCACTTGAAACTACCATTCCAATTAAAGAAGCTAGATAATAAAAGTACTCTCTATAACATAAGCAGTGTAGAATAGTAAGAAATGAGGGTTTGTATGTTTTGCATGTACAATAGATTAATCAATAATTCAGTGAAAACTACAGGGACGAGCCCAGTAGTTAAAAATTCAACGGGACACGCCATTCGAACGTGTTTTCTTTGTTTTCGTTATTTTAATCTCTTAGCTTGGAGACAATCCTAAACAGAACAAATGAAAATAAATGAAGATTATAAAAACTTATTTCTACTATTAATCGAAAATGCAACATTTGCGTTAAAACCAATTGGGCATTATCACGATAATGATAATTTGATAAGAAACCTTTTGTTGTTGGTAAAGATTTTGTCTTGTTTTGATATAGGAGAACATTTATCATCTTATCTCTAGCTGCAGACACTGATGTGACTTTTATGATTGCAAATTACAAACAATAACCGTTCCATGCTATAAAGAAATTTCTCGTTCCCTTGCAAATAGTAAACCTTTGAAAGTGTTAGAAACTTCTTTAAATTACAACCTTGCTGGTTGTTTTACTTTATTTAACATCCAAAAATTGTTCTCGTGCTTAATGTGCTGCCAGACAAGACATTTCGATTTAGGATGTCCTAATGGTTTTGAATGTTTTCCTGCCTATGCAACAAAAAAGAGTCCGGAAGGCGATGTGTATTTTCCCACAACGAGGTATTGAGGCTTCATCGCCGTCTTTTTCTTTATCTTCCCGAAGATATTGTCAGTGTTTCAGAAAAACTGAAATGTTTGTTATTGATTTTTTGTTTTATTGATGTGTATGTATAGCTGCAGTAATCTTTTTTTCATGCATTTATATTTACAATGATTATTATTTGCGAATTGCTATGCTTAGAAAATTGCAACGACAATCTGCCTTGATCAATCCTATTTCTCACAATAACAACATTGTCCTTGTAGCTTTTCGAAAGAAACTACTCTAGACAGCTTAAAATACTTCCCTTAACATAATTTGTGTATGGTCAAATTTTCGGCTTGGTATGTGTTAGTAATTATGATTACATTAGTCTTCAGAACAACATGTTAAGAAACAAAACCATTTAGAGAAATAGGTTGGGGCTGTCCGATGGTTGCTATTATACAAAGTATGCTTGTGAGTGAAAAACATAACATACGACGTGTTTCCATTCAGATACAAACGAACATAACTACATCGGGTAAACAGTATAAAGTAAACATGTCTACGTATAAAGACTTTTGCATTTCATAATTAATTATATATTGTGCATATAAATCTAGTTATAATGGGTGCATTCAAATCTGCCTTATCTAGGTATTGTGTTTAACTGTGCACTAGATCTCTTGGAACGGCATGGAATCGAGCCTAGAGATTCCAACATTTGGTTTCAATGATGGTATACAGCAGGTGCTTCATCGATAGGATAACGTCAAGATAAAACAGTTTATTGACATTGTTTAGACTTTATTTCAACTTTATCTTTAAAATCAGGTTTTTTATTACCGTAGCTGTTTCATGAAAACTGTTTTAAATTTTGTAATGCTAAAGTTTCGATAAAAACTTCACGTAATTCCTTCAGACAGTATTAAAAGTAAAATATGTTTATATATTTATTGCTAAATTGATCAGCGTATTGTCTGTCAATCAGAAAATATAGCGCATGAAATCATTCGTGTTAGAAAACGTATGCCATTGAGGGATATTTTCTATTATATGTTATTGCAATCGGCACACCTGGACCACCTCCGACGTACAACGAATCTCGGATGTAATCCAGCGCATAAGTAAAATAAATTCGTAAAAAGTATTAATTTGTAGTGTTTTAACATGTAATTTGTATTACTAAGTTGAAATTGATTCCGAGTGAAGTGTATTATTGCATTTTACGTGTTTTAACTTGTAAATGTTAATTTACCACAAAACTGTTAAGGAACAGTTTTCATAACATACAAGTTCATATTCCAGAAAACTGATCAAAATATAATCATGTATGTCACTTCAGTGATTCGGTGCATATAAAAGTATCGACCCGACATTAAACGTTGTCTATTAAGCCGTCAGAAAGAATATTGTCAGTCCTTGCAACGCCATAAACGACGCGTTTAATGTGTTCTTGGAGCGTGTTTACTGTACACGTTCCCGTGTGAGGTGTCACAGAAGTTGAAGAGACAGACAGATTGCAGTCGCTAATTCAAAACGAATCATTGACACGTTGAAACAAGTTGTGAAAAGTAGTTTATTAGAACTATCAATGTGCTTATTTCAACACATGTTATATTCGGCAAACAAGAACACTTAGACAGAACACAAAATAAGTGTTGTCAACAAATTGTTTGTTAATACAAGTTGAGGTGAAACAGGGGAAATCGCTTTTGGATCAGGCGTTTGCAAGATCCTAGCCTCACTCTAAAACTGTTTTTTAAAACACACACACAAGGTCAGAAATCCACGCAAAGCAACGGAATCACAATAAACGCCAAGTTGCAATCGACTTATAAATACATTTTGGGCCTTTGAATGGTTACCCCAAAAACATGTTTCTGTATTAAATTACTAAAACAAGGTTACACTTGATATCGCCAGTGCTTTCGAAATGGAATACATCACATTGATGAAATCTTTTGAAAAACTTCCCATGTGTTCTGGTTAAAATTGCTTCTACCAGCCTATTCCATCTGTTTGTCAGTGTAAATATATTTGTTATCAACAATTTGGCAATTATTTGACGATTGGAGGAGATTTACTACAGATAAAACGTGAACACCTCTTAAACAAATTCATTATTTGAAATATTGAGTTTTATCTTTAGACGTTTTGAAATATGTTCTTCTTTTATGATAAATAACATGAAACAAAATCGTTTTATATAATGTATTATTTATTAAATATGTTGCGATGCGGAGCGTACCTATGACATGCATTTTTGTCTTTATGCATATGTTCATTGAAAGCAGACCAGCATTACATTACCTAAAACCAAACTATCCCCCCTACCTCGACCGCTGGAGTTCTTTATTGTTAAGTCATTCAGGGTCATTGCATGTACACAGCCTTTGAGATACCTGAACAGGTTTGCCGGCTCAAGCAAAATTATGAATAAAAAAAGGATGAAGCGAAATCGTTTGAAACATAAAATAGGACAAAACCATGTGATGGCCTTAAATTCGTACTTTTTCTGTACTTCAATGATAAAATGAGAACTACTTCATATGGTAGGACGAGTTTGTGCGTTTGAAAATATATCTTCCAGCAGTGCAGAAATATATACAATACAGTATATTGTATAACATGTAATGAATATGTTGATACAAGATACCAAGCCAATGGCCATGTTACAGAAACATTTTTGAAGTAAACATTCTACCTTTGCCTTTATTGCAAACCATTTCTCTGAAAATGAAAACACTAATGTAAAGCCTTTATTACAATTTGAAAGGGTACACTTAACTTAAAACACTTTTAAATTGACTTTAGATGTTTCTGAAATACAGCTCCATATGACTGATCATTCTAGACAGTACTTAATATGTCTGTCTTTATCGATAGTGAAACAGTTCCATCTGTCGGTATCTTTTTCGTGAGAGCTCTCTTAGTAAACACGCTCTCAGAAAGCACTAACATCGCAGTTTATGGACAGGGATTCTAGGAAGGCAGAACGGCTTAAGTTTGTAGAGACACATTAAGCTGATTCAAATGTATAGTGATGACGTATTAACGATGTAAAAGTACATGAAAAAATCAAATAAAAGAAGTCATGGTTTGGGCAATACTTCAACAGCCGACAGTATCATTCATTATCCCAGATTTTTGTTCTGTTTCTTCAATATAATATAAATGTAAATCGCCTTTTTTATTTTGGGACGTGCAGAAATTAGAACAAGATGGAAGTTTTATTTCCCTTATTATTGCCTTTCATATAAAAAGAACATTATCGAGATCATGTTAATCAAATAACAAATCTTGTTGACAAAGCGATTTTTTTTGCTTTTATGTGAAATACAAGGACATAACTCATTTTATCCTTTCTGGCTTTGTTGCGATTCTGTTTTCATAAACACCGAACTGTGTGTACCGTTGCATACTATTCCGCTCCATTGGTAGTGGTATGTACATACTTACCATTGCATGGGTTCCGCTCCCTTTGCGGTGGTAATTTTATTCGGTGTGTTAGTTGAACAACTTATAAAAAACAATAGGCTTCTTTTTAAATTAAAACGATCATATATCTAGATAAAGCTCAAGTTATTTGTTTGCCGGGAGAAAGGCTTGTTGATATGCTTGATGTCAGACACTGGAAGCCGCCTATAATTTTATCTTGAGCACGCAACAATGTAGTTTCTTGAAAACATTCCTCTTGTTATTTGATGATCCCTACTATAACATATTTTTTCTGTGGTCACGGCAATAGTGGTTAAGTTGTGGAACTATTTGAATAACCATCCATCAGTCTATGTTAGCTCATGTCTTTGTATTGTGTTTGTATCATTTTTCCTGTTTCGATGTCCTTACGAAAATGGCATACATATTTTCGCACAAATCAAGGGCGCTTTTAAGCCCCAGTCACACAAAGCTTACGAATCACTCATGACCGCTGAAGACCAAAATATTCAGAGACCAATAACAAATTTTGTCGGCCAAACCCAGATAGTTTTATAATAAACATATTATTGGCGAATGGTTGGTGATTGGTCGTGCGACCCAATTCGCGACCGTCACCAACCAATAACAACCGCTTCTACGACCGTTGACAACCGTAATTGACTGATCGTCGACTAATAGGCGACTCAAAGAACGGTTGGTGAGTGGTTTCCGATGATCGTACCTTGGTCGTCAAACCCTCATCACGATTCCTTTAAATACAACCGGGACACATCTCCTATTGTTCAAAAAGCTATTGAAGGCGTAAAATAAAGCATGACTTTGAGAAGATTCTTACGCAATCTGACTCATCGTCCAGATTATCTGTCCCGTAATGAGGCCATCACCTCACTGTGTTCGGCGGTAAGGATGGCTGTGACTGTAGCGGGAATGGTGATAGCGGCAGAAATATATTCCGTCTCCCTGACTACTGGGCAGCACACATTCATTTTCTGGCAATGTTGGTTTGGAACAGAGTGTATAAGGTGCATATAAATTTTCTTTTATGTATAATAGTGTTTATGCACATTTCTACTGTTTAATTATAAATACGTTGAGATACAATATGCATTGTCTAAAAGTGCGTTAGAGAAATTTGAGCGGCAAGGAATCGAGCCTGGAGATTCAAACGTTTGATTTCAATATTATCATACAACAGGTGTCCCATTTGTAGGATAACGTCAGAATAAAACAGTTTATTGGCATTGTTTAAACATTCTTTCAACTTTATCTTTGAACTCATGTATATTTTATTACTCAAGGTTGGTTTATGATAACTGGTTTTAATTTTAATACTAAAATTCAAATAAAAAAATCTGCGAATTCCATCACACCGTATAAAAAGATAGAGGTGTTTATAAATTATTTTCCAAATTGCTAAACATGCTGTCAGTCACGTAAAAAGGTTGTTCGGAACCACTTGTATAACAAAAGTTTAACAAGTTCCACGCTTAAATGTAAAACTGAAACTAAATGTGAAATGAAATTAAAATGCATTTTAGGTCGAAGATCCTTTTTCTGGAAAACAACAACTGGACCATTTTGATCTATTAAACCTTGAGTTAATCAGCAGAGATCACTGTTCACGTATTGAAAGTCGGTTCAAACATATATCTCTAATATATTTTGTAATAGGTCACGGCCGAATAACCCACCACATTACTTGTATATAAAGTAGAACATAGGTTTATCTTTAAAAAAGAAGAAGACGAAAATGAATGACAAAATTAATGCATTAAAAAAACAGAGACATGATTACGGCTTTAGTTTCCTTCCATGAAACATTTGTTATATTCTGTATTTTATTAAATTGTAAACTGAAGAAATGAGTCCCGTGAAGGTCATAGTTTTCCTTTCAATGCACTGGATATGAGGAGGTGGCGTTTGTCATGTGTTTATACCTTTGGCTGCTAAGTTTTTTTCTGTAGTTATTCACATATTTTTTTTATACAAAACAGCGACCTCTTTAGACAGTCAGCCTGTTTCTCAATAAACCTTCGTTCTCGTTGTACGTTCTTACATATCCTGTATCTTAAGCTAACTCCTCCGCAATTTAGTGCGACCAAAAGAAATACCGTTCGAATTGTCTAGATAGTGCTCGCAGTAAGCGTATTATTCTGCTGGAAAACAAGGAAAACCTCAAGTTTACAATCCGAAGTTTGATGATTGCTATTACAAAGAAACAGCTGCTATAATCTACTGTACCGATAATTTCGTTGTGATCATATCTTAACATGGGACTGTTTGAAAGCATCATTTAACTTTTGTTATTCGGTTTGCAATAATGGCCAAACCTTGTATAAGAAATTATGGTGTGAAAACTACTTTTGTTGTGTTAAACTTTGACAATCGCCACAAAATTGTGGAGTATCATTTCCAAATGTTTTATACCAAAGGTAATTGGTTAAACAAGATAGTTTGGGCAAATATCTGTCATAGGTCTGAGCAACAGAAGGAAGAGGATCTTTTTTAACAAACTCGTTAGACCACGACTAGTCATTTTTAATATCAAGATTTAAAAGTTAGGGTTTTTTGTTGCTCATATAATTTATACCACTTTGATTTGTATAAAGACACTTCTACATGCAAACACTGCGAACAGTCCCCCATCAGAGTGAGTACTAAGTTTTCTGAAATAACACGTTTTCTCTCTAACAGAACATAAAAGATTGTTCACTAAGCCGCCAGAATCTTGACTTTAGCTTGTTGTTTGAAAGTAGTCCATATATTCTAACATTCATCGGTTTTGTTCGTGTTTTAAAGCGCGTCAAATTGATTTCTAGTCGTGAAAAGACCAGGTGCCTAATAAAGATAAAGTTATGCTTTTTAAAATTCTAACTGCATGTTTCTTACACTTCATACAAATGTTGATTCTTATCCGAACCTTCTCTGAAAGGTTTTGTAGGCAACTAAAAGTAGCAATTTGGATTCAGTTCGGTTACAGATTGAAATACCCCTTTTACTATGAAATAGCACGTTTTAATTTATAGTTTGCTTAAAACTTATTTATTCCACAACGATTTTGGATCAAGTGATTATATTTATCACACTCGTTGGCAAACGAACCCGGGATATTTTGGTGAGAAGCGAGCTTGTTATCCACTGAACTACTCGGACAATAATAAGGAATCAACTATTCACACGCTCCTGACATTCTTTCCATCAGATTAGTTACATATTTATATACATATAAATGTATTGCATCCATGACTTATCATCCAGTAGAAGACGTATGTGAGGCAATGAATGCATTTGTTGTTCGAATTATTTACGTTTTTAAAGTTCTAGACTAAATTTTCTCTTCACTAGGTTACGATGTTCACTTTGTCTGGTATTTATTGAATTTCAACAACCTGAATCAGTGGAAATCGAGAAACAATCAATGATTAAAGAATCTGTCTCTCGACTTTAATATATTAGCTTAACGGGATTTACGCCTCAGTTTTATTATTGTGCAATTATGAAATATAATCATGAAATATTTTCAAAATACACTTTCAGAATATTTTGCGAGTGCATGCTGGTCGTAAATGAACGGGATGATGAATAAAATTGATTAGTAAATTCAGTACCATTGCAGATCCATATTATTTGTTTAGTTCTGAAGTTTCTTAATACGAGACGGCAATGAGTTTGCGCTTGTTGTTATAAACTACTCAAAAATCAGACATAAATTGTACAGCTAAAATTTGTAAATAAGCGGTATATCATCCTCATGATCCAAATAAGAAAAGTCCGATGAACTAGTATTGAATTCGGCCTCTTTAAAGTCAACTTAGTCGTGCTTTTTTCATCCTTCTATGTTTAATTATTATTGTTTCGTTATAAATATAACATTGTTTATTTACTTTGCTACAAGCAAAAACGGAAAAAAATGAAAAAGTGTTTACGTTTTCTCCATTTTGATAAAAGAAACGCTACATATTATATATATATAACAGGCTTAAGTCGCTTATTTCAATTAGCCAAAATACATACTGAAAATGGATTTTGATAAATGAAAAATGGTTTGTTCTGATAATCATACAGATTATTCCTACATGATTTCTAAAAGTTCTTGAAGAAGTGAATATAACACATTTTATAGAACAATAAAAATAGTGGGATTAGCTTAATCATGTTATAAGGAACTTAAGAAGTTTCGAGCAATTGGGGCCTGGTCTCCGAAATAAAAGAACATTATTTTATTCTATTATCTCTAGTCGCCTTGGTTGTCATTCTGTTTTAGTGACTTCGCACATGTTATGTTATACCGCTGACATTGTTCATTTTCTGTTAATGTTGAGTATATTATAAAATATTAGCGTACATTGTATGCATGTCGAGCATGTTATGTTATATGTATGTACATTGCATGCATGTCGTGTATGTTATGTAATATATACTTGCAGTGTAGTTCCCATCGATTCGATTCCCATAACTCAGTTCACTATGGCAGTTTTTTTACTAGACCTAAACTTATTTTAGGTCTATACTAGAATTTTTTTAGCAATTTTATAACTAAATTTATTATTTGATCCTACTGTTAAAATATATATATATATATATATATATATATATATATATATATATATATATATATATATATATATATATATATATATATATATATATATATATATATATATATATAAAATCGTCATGTCTCGCCGCCAATTTGTTTACTTAAATATTGCGCTCTGACCAAATTAACGTTACGAATTTTAACCAATTTGATGATCGTCTATTATCTTATAAAAATATATTTTTGAGGAACTTGATTCAATAATCGATACTTAGTTGAAGGAGGTGTTACCTTTTTATCGTTATAAATATGTATTTAGGATCATCCACGTGATTGTGTGTACATGCTGTATGACACAAGGCGGTACCTAACATTTCCAAACAGTGCTAGCGTTCGTTTTAGAATAGCACCCTCTTGGCTCAATAACGCATGAATCCACGAAATCGAACGATCCTTACATAATTGCAAGTTCAAAGATAAAGCACGAACGGGACCAGCACATTAGAGACAATGCATAATCGGTAAGTAAGTCATAAACACAGATAAGCTAACTTCAGATAATTACCGACCACACACAGATATCACCTCTTCATTTCCAAGGAAGTAATCTAGATAATAACCTCTAAAAATGCTTTAGTTTTTGGTCTATGTGGCAGTTTTGATGAACGTGTTAAACACTTGTACTTAATACTGTTTACTGTCTTTAATATTATTGAAAAAGTTTGATCGCAATCGATTTGTTTTCAACTATTTTTGTTAAATGTCTGTAGTGGATGTAGCATTGTTTCTCTTATTTGGTGTTTGTTTGACCTTTGTCCGTGTCGCTTTAAATAGGACCATGGTTAAATTTGAGGCTACTGTGGATGTTCCTGTTGTTCCTATTGTTTAATTAAGACGTATTAATTGTTTCGGGATAGAAGAAATCTTTGACTTTGAGTAATAGGATCGTGGTTAAAGTTTAGGCTGTAAAGTAATACATGTTAATTGTAATTGAAGAGAAAAAAAATTCACTTCAAGTAATTGAGGTTTCGTGGCCGATTGTTATCCTTTATACTAATGGGAAAATCTGTACTGGGAAGATATCGGCAGATATTTAGACAGCCGAAGTCATGTCTTTGAATTCTTAGGCAGAGATAAACATTCATCCTGAAATATTGGCATGTTGTGTTGAAATTTTGTACACATCGATATTGATTTATAGTTAATTCAAATGAATTAAGAATTATATCAACGTACATCTTAGTAGAATATTTAAAAGTATGCGCGATACCAAAAAAAAAACAAATATAGAATAAGGATGTATCTCAAATAGTATGTAACAGTAGATAAGATAAGCTAAGCGGAAACAGCTTGAATGACTGAAAATACACGTGCATTTATAATTTGTGCAAAACAAACATACTCTGTTTGTCTGGTCATTGGTTGAATTGAAGCTATTTGTATACTTCACGGACATTTATATTAAAAAAAACTTGGTTTATTTGTTCGCCAAGAGAAAGGCTCGTTGGTGTAAGACACATGAACCCGTCAATGATGTTTTCTTCACCACGCCACACTTTGCTTCTTATAACATTGTTCTTATTATATCAGAATCGAGCTTTCGGGTTGTGGCAATCGCGTTCATGCTTCAAACATGCACGTAAACAACAGTGTGTAGGGTATGTGAATAAAGTTTATACTATTGTTGCACGTACGTACTATATTTGTGAGATTTAACACAAGTTTTTAGTAGAATCTGAATTTGTACATATATCTATATACTTCAAATTTGAAAAAAAAGAGTTTGTTTCCATTTTCATTCTTAAACTCCGCGATTGCTCGAAGAATTCCTTTACGATTATCATATCCATTTGGTTTATTTCAACGCCAAGATTGATAAATACGCCCGATGCCCTGTGCACGTTCAGTGCTGTGTACTGTTAGATGGTTACGTACATCAACAAGATTTCATGAAAGTGCAGTGGATAGTGTGCAAAAGTGGTGCGCCAAACCCAACTCTTAAAAAAGGATACCTTGATATATATATTTGAAACTGCATAACTTATTTTAGATTTACGGTGTGCATATTCAAATCTAGTCATGATGTGTATATTCTTATGTGAGTAAATTGTAGTTTCTTGAAACACTCCATTTTTATGTCATGATCCATGCTATTACATTGCTTCTGAAGCTGATGATCAATTGTGGTTATGTTTTTGAGCAGGTGTGAATTTATTCGAATAATCATCAAGATATATAAGCTTTATGTCTTTATATTGTAATGTTTATCATTGTTCCTGCTTCGATGTCTTAATTGAAAAGCCACGATATTTGCTGACCAATCCAGGGTATTTTAAGTCCTAGTCACACATAGCTCACGATTCATTCATGAGACTTAAATGCTTGGATGCAGCGACGAATGACAAACTCTTGACACCCTAACCGAGAAAATGTATGTAAATTTAATAGGTATGTGGTTAGCGATTGATCGTTACGTCGGCCTTTTTCTCAAAAATACCTCTTTATCCTTGTGGTCCGTACGTGCTTACATATCCGGTATCTTCAGCTATATCGTCTGCAATTTAGTGAGACCAACAAAAATACTTTTCAGATTGTCTAGATAGTACGCGCAATAATCGTATTATTCTGCTGGAAAACAAGGAAAACCTTTAAGTTTAAAATCTGAAGTTTGGTAATTGCTAATGCAAAGTATACAGTTGCTATAATCTACTGTTCTGATAATTTCGTTGTATATATACCGTGTTGTTTGTAGAGTTTTGTGCTCTTGTTCAATGTTTCTAGTCGGCGATTGTTTTATTTAATGTTATATGTCTTTCGCGTTGAACCCTTGCCATTAAACGAGGTTTATATTTTAACTTTTCTCTACTACTCTGCTTGTTTTTCATATACATGTTGCAATAACGGTCAAATCGTCGTCGATTCCTTGTATAAGAAATTATTGAGATTTAAAAAAAATGTTCTTGTTGTGTTACACTGAGACAATCGCCACAAAATCATTACCAAATATCTCATACCAAAGTTGGTTGGTTGAAACGAGAGGGTTTGGGCGGATTTCCGCCATAGGTCTGAGCAACAGGGGGATAGAGATCTTTTTTAACAAACTTCGTAGAGCACAACTAGTCATTTCTAATATCAAAATTAAAATTCTAGGATTTTTGGTTGCTGCGAATATAAAAACATTTTGTAATTTATGCCAATGTGATGGGTATAAAAACGCTCATACGAGTACACATGTACATGCAAACACTGCAAACCTACCCTCCGTGATCAGGGCGAGTACTACGTTTTCTGAAATGTAACATTTTCTCTGTAATAGAACATAAAAGACTGATCACTTGGTCGCGTTTAGTTTGTTGTTTGAAAGTAATCGATTCTTTTCTGACCTTAATCGGGTTTGTTCCTGTTTAAAATCGCGTCAAATTAATTTCTTGTCGTGATAAGACTAAGGTGCTTAATGAAGATCATTTATAAACGCCAGTTTGCAAAGCAGGAACGTATAGTCGTTCTGTTCTGAATGTAGTTGTTACCCAGGTTTCATATTCACAAAGGAAAAAGAGAAGTAAAAGGCGCAGAAATAGTCCTGTAGTTTGGAACTGGGGAAAGGAACAACAGTTAGCTTTTGACACGCTTGTTAATAAGTTGATAACTGCTCCTGTACTGGTCTTTGCAGATTATTCCAAGCCATTTATCCTGCATACCGACAGTTCAGGATCTGGTTTAGGTGCTGTCTTATACCAAAAACAAGATGATGGTACAGAGCGTGTCATAGCCTACGCTAGTCGAAGTTTGAAGTCAACTGAGTTGCGATATCCTGCGCACAAACTTGAATTTCTTGCTTTAAAATGGGCCGTGACAGAAAAGTTCAATGATTATCTGTGGGGCAATACTTTTGAAGTAGTGACTGATAATAATCCCTTGACATATGTTCTCACTACAGCAAAGTTGGATGCAGCCAGTCACCGTTGGGTTGCGGCTTTAGCAAATTTCACCTTTTCATTGCGTTACAGGCCAGGCAAGTTAAATGCTGACGCTGATGGACTTTCAAGAATTCCTGAAGTATTTTCTGATGTTGTCCAAGCTGTCTGTGGAGCTGCTATAACAGATGTACCACTTGTTTCTTGTATTTCTACAGGTTCTGAATCTCCAGTAGACAGTGAAGAAGATGACCATAATAACAGTATGCAGAAAATCGATTGGAAGGTAGAACAGGCAAAAGATCCAATAATTCTAGGGTGGTTGATCTGTTGCGCAGTGGTTCTCGCCCTAGGGAGGAGGTGTACCAGAAGCAGTCACCGCAAGTGCAGCGTTTCCTTAGGGAATGGAATCATCTCATTTTAGAAAATGGGGTTTTGTATAGAACCACTACACAAGACAGTCAGCCGTGTAGACAGTTAGTTTTACCAATTTGTTACAGGAACAGAGCTCTCCAAGGTATACATGATTATGTAGGGCATCCCGGTAAAGAGAAAACCTTGTGGTTAGCTAGGCAACGATTTTACTGGCCAGGACTTGAAAAGGATGTTAATTTCTTGGTAGAAAATTGTGGACGCTGTATACGCAGGAAGTCCCCTATCCCTAGAGCTGAATTAGTAAACATTACAACCACTAGGCCTATGGAACTTGTTTGTACATATTTTTTAACTTTAGAAATGTCAAAGGGAGGTTATGAGCATGTTTTAGTAATAACAGATCATTTTACCAGGTATGCTCAAGCAGTGCCATGTCGCAACCAGACATCACAGACAACAGCCAAAGCTCTTTATGACAATTTTTTTCAGATTTTATTCATTTCCAGAGAAGCTCCATAGTGATCAGGGCCGCAATTTTGAGAGTAATGTTATAAAGGAATTGTGCAAACTCGTTGGTACGAAAAAAACTCGCACGACACCCTATCATGCGCAATCAAACCCTTCAGAGCGGTTTAATCAGACTCTTATCAAAATGCTAGGTACCTTAGAAGCAGAGCAGAAAGTTGATTGGAAGACATACTTGGCGCCTATTGTTCAGGCATACAATGCTACAAAGTGTGATTCAACTGGTTTTTCTCCTCATTATCTAATGTTTGGGTGGCACCCAAGATTAGCCATTGATGTTTATTTAGGTACTGGGTCCAAAGGAGGATCTGCTGATCGTCAGACTTATGTTGCAAAATTGCGGGAGAGACTGGAGTTTGCATACAAACTAGCTTCAAATGAGGCCGCCAAACAGGGCGCAAAGGGTAAACGCTATTATGATAGGAAAGCTAAGGCTTCCAAATTTGAAGTAGGAGATAGAATTCTTGTTTTGTCAGTAGGTCATCAGGGTAAACACAAGTTAGCTGACCGATGGGAGGAACATCCTTACATTGTAGTGGGCATCCCTAATGAGGATATCCCAGTGTATGAAGTGAGGCGTGAAGATGGTCAGGGCAGGACACGTACTCTGCATCGTAATATGTTACTGCAATTTAGTTGTCTACCTAGGGAGTCTGATGTCCAATGTCCGCAGAGAGCTAAAAGAACAACTAAGTCCAAGTGTGTGGTACTTCAACAGCCTGAGTCTGAGTCTGACGCGAGTTCTGAGTCCTCTGAGCGTTATGTCATACCTCAAAGGAGAAGGCCTATCCGGTATAACAATAGTTTGAAATCTACTGTAAGTACTAATACCATAGGTGATTTTCAGGCCGAAGACACTACTCAACTCAATGGAACTCCATCTCGTGATCTAGCTGAACAACAGACGCAGCAGACTGACATAGCGCTATACGATTCCACGTCAGCAATAATAGGAAGTTCTAGTTTTCCATTTGTTTCAGAACAACCAGGAGAGGTAGTCCCTAACATTTCAGTTGAGGTACCCCCTAATAGTCCAGCTGAGGTACCCCCAAACAGGCCAACTAGAGTCCGTAAACCACCGGAACGATATGGGAAGTGGGTTTATCAGGTAGCAGTTGAGACTCCTACAGTTTTTTTGTCTAAACTGAATAGGAATCTGTTCTGCAGATAATGCATTGGGTTTTACTTTGACATTTTTTTTTGTGTGTGTGTGTTTTTGCTTTTTGCTCATTATTATTACCTTTTGTACCTCATTGTGTATAATGTCATATTTAGGTATTTTGAGCTCAGATTTCAATGTTCTATGGAAATTTCCTAATTGTTTTTTTTTAGTTAGGTATTATGATGTAATAATGTATATGTTCATATATTCTGAAATGCCAGGAGTCATTTTTTCCTTTGGGAGGGAGTATGTTACCCAGGTTTCATATTCACATTTTATTAAGTTAATCCCTTAAGGAAAAGAGCAGGTTTATTTAACATGTGAACTCAAGTGTGACTGAGTGGTCAGTTGTGTTATATATGTATTGTGTTGTCCACTGTCTTCATGGGTATGTGTTTACAAGAACTGGTTTTTCAACTTATGTATTTTTATTAATAGACACTTACATTTTTGCATATTTCCCGCTCTTATTTTCACAAATCACTTTCGAGTCAGGTTTTGAGGTGTCAACATCTCAAAAGATAACTTTTCCATATTTTATTCCACTGCCCGGTGAGTTGTTACTTTACAGTACTTTGTTTTATTGGAGATGTATTGTAATTGCATTTGAATTTATCTCGTGCTTGATGTATTAGATAATTATTTATATTATCTGTATTGTGTAATTTATTACCTTTCCGGTATTAAGAAGTTAATTGGATTATTTTGTATATTTTAGGATTTTGTCAAAGTCAAACCTTTGGAGTTTAAATAAAGTGTAAACCTGAAACCGTAATCTTCCTTATAAATACTAAGAGACGGGGCACGGGTAACATAGTCATGCTCTTCAAAATATTGACTGCATGTTTCTTACACTTCATACAAATGTTGATTCTTATTCTAACATTGTTCTTTTGTATTGCAGACAGTCTTTAAAGCAAAATGCTTGTATACTCGTATCTTTCTTCAATTTTTATGAATCTATGTGCTGACAGCATGAACCGCCACTGGAAGTGTATGTACGCTACTAAAAGTAGAATTTCAGATTCAGTTCAATTACAGATTAATAACGTTTTTTACTTTGAAACCACGTATTTCACTTGGTTTAGTTAACTTATTATTTAACAACGATTGTGAAACAAGTGATTATAATAATCACTCTCGTTGGCATTATGCGTTGTAGAGGGAAGCATGTGATTACGAAGGACACTAAACTCGCATACGCCCGTGCCGGCAAATGGACGCGGGACACCTTGTTGAGAAGCGAGTTTGCTATCCCCTGTACTACTCGGACAATAATAATGAATCTACTATATCCATGTTACTGGTAGTTTTATTTTAGATCAGTTACATATTAATATACCTAGTTCACTTCGAAACATCATGGACTGTCATTACCAAGTCGCGTTGCCTATCGTGCTGTATGAGACCTAACTGCGCTTCTACGGCAACCTCACGGCGACCCCGATGTGCTCTTATCAGAACGTCGAGCGTTGGCGTTCTGTGGCATGGTCAAAGTGCGCGCGGTCGCTATGTGTTCTATGCGATCCCACCGCGTTTACTGGCAATACTGCTGCGTTGCCACGGCGAGTTTTGCGATTCCACTGCGCGCAGATCTTCATTCTTGATTTTTCCTTGCCGCCGTACGAACGCGGTCCTAGTTTGAAAGGCTTTCTCCAGCAAAGGACGTGCGTTTGCAATGACTGCATTTGTTTTTGTTTCAAACTATCTACGTTTTTTAAGTTCTACACTATTCTTCCTTTTTCTTGTTTACGATGTTCACTTTGTCTGGTATTTATTGCATTTTAACAACCTGAATCAGTGGAAATCGAGAAGCAATCAATGATAAAAGTATCTGTCTCCCGACTTTAATATATTAGCTTAATGTGATTTACGCCTCGATTTTATTATACAATAAAATTGTGAAATGCTTTCCAAAATACACTTTCAGCGCAGAAAAAATATTTAGCGAGTGCATGCTGGTCGTAATGAACGGGATGGTGAATAAAATTGAATTACGTTAAGTCAGTAGCACTTATGAATGTTTTGTCATTAGTAAATTGAGTTACATTACAGATCTATATAAATTGTTTAGTTTGGAAGGTTCTTAATACGACAGACGGCGATGAGTTTGCGCTTGTTGTAATGAAGGGCACAAAAATAAGGCGGAAATTGTACAGCTTAAATTTGCAATTTCAGTTTATTTCACCCTCGATTTGATTTAGTCTAACGCAGTGTAAATGTGATCATATTACTATGTTTAATTAGTTTTGTTTCGTTAAATTATCACATTACTTATCTACTTTGCGACAACCTAAAATGGGACAAACAAACATAAAATTTTCCTAGTCTTCTTTCTTTAATGAAAAATAAACCGCTACATATATATCAGACATTAGCTTTCTCAATTAAATAAGTATTACAGCGATAATGTTAATTAAATAGCAAACTCTTTGTTATTCTGTTATCTCTAGTTGCCTCTGTTTTCGTGACTTCGAACATGCTATGAAATACCGCTGCCATTGTTCATATTCTGTTAAAGCCGAAATGATATGAAATATCAGCGTTCATTGTATGCATGTCGAACATGTTATGTTATATGTATGGACAGTGTATGCGTGTCGAACGCGTCATGTTATATGTTTGTTCATTGTATTGCATTGCGGTTCCCATTGATTCGATTCTCAAGAATAAGAGTCCAAAAAAATCCACAAAAGCAGCATTATAATAGAAATTTATTAGCAATGTGATAGCTATACTTTCTCATACATGTTAAAACAAGATATTTAGATAAAACTTACTTCACCATGTTTCGCCACCATTTTTATTGTGTGAGGTACAGTCGATTCTCCTCGCTATTATATATCCCTTCCATATTGTAATAGTTATATCGTACTTGTTTAGTTTAATTATGCGCTCTAATCGAATCAACTTGATGAAATGTATTCAATGCCAATTGGAAACAACGTTACAATTAACGTCTATTTGTGTATTAAACAATATTTGTCGATAACCTTGCTTTGTTGATACAATTGCAGTTTCTGTCGTTATGACTATTTATTTAGAGCTATCCACTTTTTGTGTGTGCATACTGTATGACACAGAGCGGTAACCTTTCCAAAAAGGGTTCGCTCTTCATAGAATAGCGCATCCTGCGTCAATAAAGCATGAAAACACGAAATCGAACAATCCGTACATAATTGAAAATTAAAAAATATAAGTACAAACGGAGCCAGCATCAACTGGAAACAATGGTTAATAAAGTAAGAATGTCATAAACACAGATAAACTAACTTCTAATGCTTTAGTTTTTTAGCTCTGTGGCAGTTTGATGATCGTTTAAAATAGTTGTATTAAATACTTTTTTACTTCTTTAATATTGATGAAGAAGTTTGATCGCAATTGTATCGTTGTCAACGACAATCATTTTTTAAGTTTGATATTTGTTAAATGTTTGTTGGTATAATACAGCGTTGTGTCTCAGTGTGTGTGTGTGTGTGTGTGTGTTTGTTTTTCGTGTCGCTTAAAATCGAATCCTGGTTGTATTTGAGGCTAATTGGGTAGGAGTTCTCATTTTTTATTAAGACGCGTGAATTGTTTCGGGGAGAAGAAATCTTTCATTTCGAGTAATTGAGGTTTCGTGACCGATTGTTATCTTTAATACGGATGGACAAATCCTAACAGGCATGATATCGCCAAGGATTTAGACAGCGGAAGTGGTGTCTTCGAAATCTTAGGTAGATAACTTTTTATAAACATTCATCCTGAAATATTTTAGCTTCTTGTAATAACATTTTGTCCATATCGATAATGTTTTAAAATTAATTCAAAAGTATTAAGAAATATTTCAACGTACAGCCTAATAGTATATCTAAAAGTATGCACGATAACAGAATAACAAATATAGAGTAAGGATATATGTCATATGGTATGTAACATTAGATAATATTGTAGGCGAAAATAGCATGTATATCTTAAAATACACGTGCTAATATAATTCGTGCAAAACATACATACTCAATGTATTACTGGTCTTTTGTTGTATTCGAGATATTTGTAAACTTCAAACGAACATGTATAACTTGGTTTATTTGTTCGCCAGGAGAAAGGCTCGTTGGTGTCAGAAACATGAACCCATCAATGACGTTATCTTCACCACGCCACACTTTGCTTCTTAAAACATTGTTTTTATTATATCAAAATCGCACATTGTTGTTTAAATCAAATCAAATCATATCAAATTTTATTTTCAGTCGGTATGACATCACAGAGAAAACTATGAATAGCTATTGACCGACTAAATTGTGGCAATCGCGTTGATACTTCGAACAGGATTTACTCATGCATGTAAACAACAGGATGTAGGGTATGTGGATAACATTTATACTATTATAGTAAGCACGTTTTATATTTGTGAGATTTAAAAAATGTTTTGAGTAGAATATAAATTTGGAGTTGACACATATGCCCTCGCTTAATTATACTCTTTGAAACCGCAATAGAACAATGGAGAAATATGTATTTATGTACTCCAAATTCGATAAAACAAAGTTTGTTTCCATTTTCATTCTTAAACGCCGCGATTGTTCGAAGAATTCCTTTACGAGTATCATATCCATTTGGTTTATTTCAACGGCAAGATTGATAATCACGTCCGATGCCCAAACCACGTTCAGTGTCGTGTACTGGTAGATGGTTACGTACATCAACAAGATTTCATGAGAGTGCAGTGGATAGTGTGCAAAAGTGGTGCGCTGAACCCAACTTTTAAAAAAGGGTATTTGAACCTTAAAAATAACTGACAGCTTGAATATAATGTTTGTCTATGCATCTAGATATATTTGAAACTGAATTACTTATTTTAGATTATGGGCATATTCAAATCTAGTCATGATATGTACATTCCTATGTGAATATACTGTAGTTTCTTGAAACACTCCTATTGTTATGTCAGGATCCATGCTATTCCATTGCTTCTGTAGCTCAGGGGCAATTATGGTTATGTTTGAATGCGCTGTGAATTTATTCGAATAATCATCAAAGTATGTTTGCTCATGTCTTTCTATTGTCGTGTTTATCATTGTTCCTGCTTCGATGTCTAAATGTAAAAGGCAAAATATTTGCTGACCAATTCAAGGTGTTTTAAGCCCAAGTTGCATATAGCTTACGATTCTCTCGTGACCCATGAAGGCTTGAATATGCGACGAGAAATGACAAACTCTGGCGACCAAAACCCTGAAAAATTATGTAAATTTAACAGGCATATGGTAAGCGTTTGATGTGACCAATTCGCGATCGCTACCGACCAACAAAAACTGCTCCTATGTCCGTCTGAAAGTGACTGATCGTCGTCTATTAGACATCATTCAAAGACTGGTTGGTGAATAGTTTCCGATAATCGTTCTTGGTCGTCAAAACCTGATCACGATCCTTTTAAGGACAGCCCAGAAAATTTTCTACTGTTAAAAAAGCTATCGAAGGCGGAAGAATAGAGCAGAACTCTGCTCCAAATGGCTAATTTCAATAACTGGATCTTCTTCTTGCTCAGGGCCGAGTTGCTTCTCGGGTTTACCATTTATGTAAGAAGGTTCTTTCTCACCTCCGCAATCTGGTTCATCGCCCAAAATTTGTCCATGATGAGGCCCACTTTGTTGAGCGGTAGGGGCGGCTGTGACGGTAGCGGGAATAGTGATAGCTGCAGAAATCTCTTCCGTTTCCCTGGCTACTATGCCAGGCAGATGACATTCACTTTCTGACAATGTTTTTATATAGCTCCAAAGTGTAAAGGGTATCTTGTGCATATAAAGCTTGTTATATCTATAATAATGGTTATGCACATAACAACTGTTTGTATAAATAACAACGTTAAGCTACCATGTGCATATTTAAAGTTGTTTTGGAGTGCATTGTCTAAATGTCTGTTTGACCAATGAGAGCGGCAGGGAATCGAACATGGAGATTCAAACATTTGATTTCCATAATATCATACAGCAGGTGTCCCATCTGTCCGATAACAGCTTCAAAATAAAACAGTTTATTGGCATTGTTTCAACGTTCTTTCAACTTTATCTTTGAACGTAGGTATGTTTTATTACTCTAGCTGGTTTAAGATAACTGGTTTTAATTTTTTAATACCATAATTCAAATAAAACGTTCTTTGAACTCTATCAGACCGTATAGAAAGATAGAGGTGTTTATAAACTATTTTCCAATTGCTAAACATACTGTCAGTCATGTAATATTTTGTTTGGATAAAATTTGCTCTGAAATGTAAAAATGGAACAAAATGTTAAATCAAAACGAATTTAAGGTCGAATGTCCTTTCTCTGAAAACTGGACTATTTTGATTTATAAAACTTTGAGATCATCAGCAGATCTCATATCATCAGATTTTTAGTCAAAGCAAACTTCCTCGCCCTTTATAAAAGGTGTTTTAACACAGAAAAATCGGCCGTATAGTGCCCATGTAATTGCACTAACTGTCAAAAATAAAAAAAATAAAAATGCAAAAAAACAATGAAAAATAGTAAAAATAGTTCAAGAAAGCTTACACGTGTGGCCTCCGGGTATGCGTATTTATATTGCGAGATAATGGATAAAACTTCATAACCAGGTGTAAATATTCTCCAAAAACACCAAAATGTCTTCGAACAACGCCATTTTATTCCGCGTCACACATTTCCCTCACTTGAAATTCGGAAAACACAAAACACGTTGGACCCCTGATTACCTTAACTGGTTTTGTTACTGATTTAAAGTGAGTCAAATAGATGTCTAGTCGTGAAAACACCCAGTTGGCTAATATAGATTATTTATAAACGCCAGTTGGCGAAGCAGGAGCGTATGGTCGTTCTGTTCTTGTTATTAGTATGCTTTTTAACATTGTAAGTGCATATTTCTTACACTTCATATAAAATTAATGTTGATTCTCATCCCAACATTGTTATTTGGTATTGTGGACTGTCTTTAAAGAAAAATGCTAAAATACCTTTTTCAAAATTCATGAACCTTGGTGCTGATCGTCACTTTAAGTATTTGTACGTTACTAAAAGTAGCAGTTTGGATTTCTGTTCGGTAACAGATAAAAATACCTTTTTCTAATATGAAATACCAGTTAGGTAAAACTATTTTATTTCACAACAATAATGAAACAAGTGATCATATTACTTAATCTAGTTGGCATGATATGGTGTGTGTGTGTGTGTGTGTGTGTGTGTGTGTGTGTGTGTGTGTGCGTGCGTGCGTGCGTGTGTGTTAGTGTGTAAAACTGGTGATTCCTGAGGAATTCCACTTGTCCGGTTTGGTGATCATTAAACAAACTTGCAAGCTCCCGCAAAAAAATGAACCCGGGACACCTTGGTGAGAACCAAGTTTGCTAACCACTGCACTAATCGAACAATAATTTAGGCGCTATTGGCATTTTACTTCAGATCAGTAACATAGTAATAAACCTAGTTCACTACGAAACATCATGTCCTTCATATATGACTTATCTAAACATTACCTATCTCCAGTAGTAGAAGCATGTTTGCAATGAATGCATTTGTTCTTTTCGAAGTATCTAAGTTCTAGACTATCCTTTCTCTTTACTTGTTTACGATGTTCACTTTGTCTGGTATGTATTGAATTTTTACAACCTAAATCAGTGAAAATCGAGAAGGAATCAATGATAGAAGTATTTGTCTGCCGACATTAGTATATTAGCTTAACGTGATTTATGCCTCGATTTTATTATGCAATAAAATCATGAAATGTTTTCCAGATACCCTTTTAGCACAGAAAGAATATTTTGCGAGTGTATGCTGGTCGTTAATAAACGGGAAATTAAATTGAATTACGTTGAGTCAGTTCCAGTTTAGAATAATTTGCCATTAGTAAATTGAGTCACATTGCAGATCCATATAAATTGTTAAGTTCAGAAGGTTCTTGATATGAGAGAAGGCGATGCCTTTGCGCTTGTTGTTTCAAAGGACACCAAAAAAAAGGCAGAAATTGTACAGCTTAATGGGTATTAATTTTCATCCTCGATTTGTTTTAGTCTAACGCAGTGTAAATATGATCAAAATAAGAAGTGTCAGATTAACAAGTTTTGAATTCGGCCTCTTTGATAGTCAACTTATACATGCTTTTTTCATCCTACTATGTTTAATTATTATTGTTTCGTTGAAATTATTACATTACTAATATACTTTGCGTCAAGCTAAAATGGGACAGACGAAAATAAAATTTACCTATTCTTCTTTTTTAATAAAAGTAACGCTACATATATATCAAACATTCAATTAAATAAGCATTACCGCGATAATGTTAATTAAATACCAAACCCTTTGTAAGCAAAGAGAAGAAGTGTACGCGTACTGGTCTCTAAAATAAGAGAACATATATTCTGTTATCTCTATTTGCCTTTGTTGTCATTCTGTTTTCGTGACTTCATACATGATATGAAATACCGCTGCCATTGTTCATGTTCTGTTAAATTCGAACATGTTATTCGATATGAGCATAAATTGTAAGCATGTCGAACGTGTTATGTAATGTACGTTGCAAGCATTTCGAGTATGTTATGAAATATGTACTTGCATTGTAGTTCCCATCCATTCGATTCTCATGACTAGGAATTCAGATTACTGCGACAGTTATTTAAAGATACAAAAATAGGCCTATACTAGAAAATTTTAAGCAATTTGATAGCTTAAATTCATTCTTATACCTACTGTTAAAAACAAGTCATTTAGTTAAAACTTATTTCATCATGTCTCGCCGCCAGTTTTGCTTGAAGTGCAGTCGATTCTCCTCCCTGTAGTATTTGGTATCACGAATTTTCACTTCCATATTGTTGTATTCATATTGTACTTGTTTAGTTCAATTATTCGCTCTGATCGAATCAACTTGCCAATTGGATACAACGTAACAAGTATCGGCTTTTAGTGTATTAATTATATATATGTCGATAACCTTGATTTAACAATTAAGATTTATTTGCAGAAGATTTTACGATTTTCTGTCGTTATGAATTTTTATTTAGAATCATCCACTTGTTGTGTATCCATACTGTATGACACAGAAAGGTAACTTGCAAACTTTCCAAAAAGTGCTAGCTCTTCATAGAATAGCGCCTCCTGCGATAATAAAGCATGAAAACACGAAATCGAACAATCCGTACATAATTGCAAATTTAAAAATATAAGTACAAACGGAGCCAGCATCTACTGGAGACAATGAATAAAAAGTAAGAAAGTCATAAACACAGATAAACTACTTTCAAGTACTCACCGACCACACACAGATATCACCTCTTCATTTCCACAAAATTAATCTTTACAATAACCTCTCAAAATGCTTTAGTTTTTTAGCTCTGTGGCAGTTTGATGAACGTGTAAAATAGTTGTATTAATTACTGTTTTACTTATTTTATCATACTGAAGAAGTTTGATCGCAATCGTGTCGTTGTCAACGACAATAGTTTGATATTTGTTTAATGTTTGTTGGTATAATGCAGCGTTGTTTCTCTTATTTAACTAATCTTCCATTTCTAGTAATTGAGGTTTCGTGACCGATTGTTATTTTTAATACTGATGGACAAATCTGTACTGGCAAGATATCGCGAGAGATTAAGACAGCGGAAGTGTTGTCTTCGAATTCTTAGGTAGATATAAACATTCATCCTAAAACATTTTCGCATGTTGTAATGAAATTTTGTCCATATCGATAATGTTTTAAAATTATTTTCAAAAGTATTAATTATTATTTCAACGTACAGCCTAATAGAATATTTAAAAGTATGCACGATACCAGAATAATACATATAGAATAATGATATATTTTAAATGGTATGTAGCAATAGATAAAATTAGCTTAACGAAAATAGCGTGAATGACATAAAATACACGTGCAAATATAGTTCTTGCTAAACATACATACTCAATGTTTCACTGATCTTTTGTTGAATCCGAGCTATTTGTATACTTCAAACGAATATTTATAACTGGGGTTATTTGTTCACCAGGAGAAAGGCTTGTTGGTGTCAGAAACATGAACCCGTCAATGATGTTATCTTCACCACGCCACACTTTGCTTCTTGAAACACTGTTCTTATTATGTAAGAATTGCGCTTTGTGGTTGTGGCAATCGCGTTCATAGTTCGAACAGGGTTCACTTATTGCATGTAAACAACAGTGTGTAGGGTATGTGGATAAACATTATACTATTAAGCACGTACGTATAATATTTGTGAGATTTAACACAAGTTTTGAGTAGAATATGAAGTTGTAGTGGACATAATTTTACTCGTATGCCCTCGCTTAATGATTTTCAATGAAACCCCAATGGTAGTATACTATAGATACTCGAAATTATAAAAAAGGTATGTTTTCGCTTTCTGTCTTAAACGCCACGATTGTTCGAAATCCTGAATAAGTATCAACATAATGATAGATAAAAAAAGTCCGATGCCCAAAGCACGTTCAGTGTCGTGTACTGGTAGAAAGCTACATTCATGAAGAAGATATCATGACCGTGTAATAGATATTGTGCAAAACTGGTGCGCCAAACCCAACTTTTAAAAAAAGTTATTTGAACTTTGAAAACAACTGAGAGCTGGAAAAGAATGTTTGTCAATTATCTAGATATATTTGAAACTGCACAACTTATTTCAGATTTAAGGTGTGCATATTCAAATCTAGTCATAATGTGTACACTCTTATGTGAATATGCTGTAGTTTCTTGAAACACTCATATTGTTATGTCATGGTCAATGCTATCCCATTCTTCTGTAGCTGAGGGGCAATTGTGGTTATGTTTTGAAGAAGTTGTAAATTTATTTGAAAAATCATCAGGGTATGTTAGCTCATGTATTTGTATTGTCATGTTTATCATTGTTCATGCTTCGATGTCTTAATGAAAAAGCCAAAGTATTTGCTGACTAATCCTGGATGCTTTTAGGCCCCAATTACACATAGCGAACGATTCACTCATGACCCTCGAAGGCTTGAATATGCGACCAATGACAAACTCTGGCGACCAAAACCCAGGAAAAGTAGATAAATTTAATAGGCATATAGTTTGCGATTGATCGTGCGACAATTTCGCGATCGTTGCCGACCAACGGAAACCGCCCATTCGACCGTCGGTAATCGACTGATCGTCGACTATAAGACGCCATTCATAGACTGGTCGGTGAGTAGTTTCCGATCCTCGTATTGTGGTCGTTTAAAACTTGTCGCGTTTTTTTAAGAACTGCCCGGAAACTCTCGTGTTATTGAAAAAGATATGGAATGAGAAAGACCTGATTATGTGCTCCATATTCTACATTTTGTAGTTCCAATTACTGCTTCTTCACCTGTAAAGGGCCGAGCTGCTTCTTGGGCTTGCCATTTGTGTGAGAAGGTTCTTATCATCTTCGCAATCCAATTCATCGTCATGAATATCTGTCCCGTGATGAGGCCACCACCTCACTTTGTTCCGCTGCAAGGGCGGTTGTGACGGTAGCGGTTTTGGCGATTGCGACAATAATATCTTCCGTCTACCTTGTTACTGTGCCAGAAAGCTCACATTCACTTTCTTGCAATGTTGGTATAGAAATCCAAAGCGTATATTAGATGTACAATATTGAATATGCACACAACTAGTGTTTGTATAAATAACAATGTTCAGCTACAATGTGTACCTTTTTATGTTGTATGCGAATGCATTATCTAAAGGTGCGTTAGAGCAATTGGAGCGGCAGGGAATCGAGCCTTGAGATTCAAGCATTTGATTTCCATATTATCATACAACAGGTGTCTCATCTGTCCCATCTGTACGCTAACGTCAGAATAAACAGTTTGTTGGCATTGTTTAAACTCTCTTTCAACTTTATCTTTGAACTCAGGTATATTTTATTACTCAAGTTAGTTTTATTTCTTTTGTACCAAAATTCAAAGTTATGTGAATCCCATCTGGCAGTACAGAAAGATAAAGGTGTTTATAAATTATTTTCAAAATGGTTTAATATACTGTCAGTCACGTTTGGAACCATTTCGATTACAAAATTATAACATGCTTAAACGGTTTAATTTGAAAGTTGAACAAAAAGTTAAATCATCTTAAAACATATTTTAGGTCGAAGGTCTCTTTTCTGGAAAAATAACAACTGACCCCTATTTATCTATTAAGTTCAGAGCGCTTTACACGTTTTCAAAATATTTTTAGACACCCGGTTTAAGAGAGCAAAAGTTTCAGAAAATAATAGTTTTAAGAAATACATCCAAAACATCTCTTATATAGTTTAGATCATGGCCGAATAACGCATCAACTTGCAAGTATACAAAGTAATACACAAATTTAACTTTCAAAAAAGAAAACGGAAATGATGAAAATCGCTTTAGTTTCCTTCATGATACATTTATACAAGCACCAATTCGATGCACAATTTGAACCACTTTGGTAAAGGACAGTTAATCTATGTCCTTCCTAAAATTAACACTTCGGCTCAGAATTTTGAGTATCAATACAAACAAATTTAATTTATACACTACATTATGATGATAAGTAAGCAAAAGAAATGGGTCACGTGAAGGCCATAGCTTGAAAATCAAAGCACTGAATATATGGAAGTGGCGATTGTCATGTGATTTATACAGAACAGCGATCTATTTAGACCGTCAGCCTTTCTCTCAATAATCTTTTTTATCTGTGTGGTTCGTACGTTCTTACTGTTCCGGTATCTTCAACTAACTCGTCCGCAATTTAGTGCGACAAACATAAATACTGTTCAGATATTCTAGAGAGTGCGCGCAATAATCGTATTATTCTGCTGGAAAACAAGGAAAATAACTTTACAATCAGAAGTTTGATGATTGCTAATACAAAGTATACAGCTGTTACTGTTAATTTCGTTGTGATCATATCTTCACATGTGACTGTTTGGCAGCAGCATTTACATTTTGACTGTTATTCGGTTTGTAATAACGGCTTAACCGTCTGTCGATTCCTTATATAAGAAATTTAGGTGGGGAAATAGCTTTTGTTGTTTTACACTGAGAAAATCGCCACAAATTTGTGGAGGATCATTACCAAGCGGATCATAACAAAGTTGTTCGGCAACAACAAGAGAGTGTGTGCAACAGGAAGATTAAGATTTAGATTGGTTACATACTAATATACTACGTTCACTACGAAATATCATGTTATGCATACATGTCTTATCCATACAGTACCTTTCTTCAGAAATAGTCATATGTTAGGCAATGAATGCATTTGTATTTCGAATTATCAACGTTTTTGAAGTTCTAGACTATCCTTTTTCTTCACTTGTTTACGATGTTCACTTTGTCTGGTATTTATTGCATTTTAACAACCTGAATCAGTGGAAATCGAGAAGCAATCAATGATAAAAAGTATCTGTCTCTCGACTTTAATATATTAGCTTAACGTGATTTACGCCTCGATTTTATTATGCAATATAATCATGAAATGTTTTCCAAATACCCTTTCAGCGCAGAAAAAATATTTAGCGAGTGCATTCTGGTCGTAAATGAACGGGATGATGAATACAATTGAATTACGTTGGTTCCACTTTCGAATATTATATCATTAGTAAATTGAGTCACATTGCAGATCCATATTATTTGTTTAGTTCAGAAGGTTCTTAATACGAGAAACGGTGATGCGTTGCGCTTGTTGTAATAAAAGGCACAAAATCAGACACAAACTCTACAGCTTAAATCTACAATTTAAAAATATTTCACCATCGATTTGATTAAGTCTAACGCAGTGTAATTTGATCAAAATAAGAAACGTCCGATGAACGTATTGAATTCAGCCTCTTTAAAGTCAACTTATACATGCGTTTTCATACTACTATGTTTAATTAGTATTGTTTCGTTAAAATTATCACATTACTAATCTTCTTTGAGACAAGCTAAAATGGGACAAACGAAAATAAAATTTGCCTAATATTCTTTTTTAATTAAAGAAAACGCTAAATATATATCAAACACCTGCTTTCTCAATTAGATAAGCATTACAGCGATGATGTTAATTAAATAACGAACCCTTTGTTAGCAAAGAGAAGTGTATGCGTACACTTAAATAAGAGAACATTTATTCTGTTGTCTCTAGTTGCCGTTGTTGCCATTCTGTTTTCGTGACTTCGAACATACTATGAAATGCCCCTGCCAGTGTTCTTATTTTCATAAGTCGAACATGATATGTACATTGAATGCATGACGAACATGTCATGTTATATGTAGGGAAAGTGTATGCGTGTCGAACAGGCTATGTTATATGTTTGTACATTGCATACATGTCGATTATGTTATGGTATATGTACAAAAGCAATCGTTATAATAGAAATTATTAGCAATGTAACAGCTAAACTTCTTTTTCATTCCTACTGTTAAAAATTAGATTTTTAAATAAAACTAACTTCACCATGTCTCGGCGATATTTGGGGGGGGGGGGGTAAGGCACAGTCGATTCTCCTCCGTGTATTCGTTTGTATCGAGAATCTTGACTTCCATATTGTACTTGTTTATTTCCAAATGCGCTCTGATCGAATCAACTTGATGAAATTTAACCAATTTCAATTGGGTACGACGTTACAATTACCGTCTATTAGTGTATTAAAACTATATTTGTCGATAACCTTGCTTTTACAATTGATACTTGATAGTTGCAGGAGGTTTTACGATATTCTCTCGTTATGAATATTTATTTAGAATCATCCACTTTGTGTGTGTGGGCATACTGTATGACACAGAAAGGTAACTTGCAAACTTTCCAAAAAGTGCTAGCTCTTCATAGAATAGCGCCTCCTGCGATAATAAAGCATGAAAACACGAAATCGAACAATCCGTACATAATTGCAAATTCAAAAATTTAAGTACAAACGGAGCCAGCATCTACTGGAGACAATGGATAATAAAATAAGCAAGTCATAAACACAGATAAACTACTTTCAAGTACTCATCGACCACACACAGATATCACCTCTTCATTTCCACAAAATTAATCTTTACAATAACCTCTAAAAATGCTTTCGTTTTTTAGCTCTGTGGCAGTTTCGTGTAAAATTACTTGTATTAAATACTGTTTTACTTCATGTATCATACTGAAGAAGTTTGATCGTAATCGTGTCGTTGGCAACGACAAGATTTTAATATTTCTTTAATGTTTGTTGGTATCATGCAGCGTTGTGTCTCTCATTAGGTGTTTGTTTTGGCCTTGGCCCGTGTCGCTTTTAATAGAATCGTGGTTATATTTGAGGCTACTGGGCTTTTTCTGTAGTTCTCAGTTTTTATTAAGACGCGTTAATTGTTTTTGGAAAGAAGAAATCTTTGAGTAATTGAGGTTTTGTGGCCGATATTTACCTTTAACATAGATAGAAAAAATCTGTACTTGCAAGAAGTCGCCAGAAATTTAAACAGCAGAAGTTTTGTCTTTGAATTCTTAGGTAAAGGTAAACTAATCATCCTAAACTATTTTATCGTTTTGTGAAAAAAATGTCGATAAAATAATAGTATTAAGAGTAATTTCAACATACACTATAAAACTATATTTAAAAGCATGCACGATACCAAATTGACAGATATATAAAATGATATACCACACATCTAATGTTATATAGAAATAATTATATAAATATTTACATTTAAGATTAGCTAAGTGAAAACATCATGAATGACTTAAAATACACATGTAAATATTCTTCATGCAAAGCATACGTACCAAATGTTTATATTAAATGCAATGAAACAAGATTTGTGTAAGATATACATACTAAATATCTGACTGGTCTTTTTTGAATAGGGACTATTTGTATACATCTTAAGCACTTTTTACGTACGATGTGTTTCATTTCAAGTTCCAACTAACATGTACAACTGGGGTTAATTGTTCGCCAGGAGAAAGGCTCGTTGGTGTAAGAAACATGAACCCGTCAATGATGTTATCTTCACCACGCCACACTTTGCTTCTTGAAACACTGTTCTTATTATATCAGAAGTGCGCTTTGTGGCTGTAGCTTTAGCGCTCATACTTCGAACAGGATTTAGGGTATGTGGATATAGTTTACAATATTATAGCACGTACGTATAAAATTGTTTAGATTCAACACAAGTTTTGAGTAGAATATGAACGTGGGGTGAAAATAATTTTTCACATATACTCTCGCTTTATGATTCTCTTTGAAACCCCAATAGTAGTATAGAGAAATATATTTTTAATATTCGAAATTCAATAAAATGTTTGTTTTCGCTTTATGTCCATATCGCGATTGTTCGAATAATTCCTTAATGAGTATCTTATCCATTTTACGTGCAGAGTTCGGTTTATTTCAACGGCAAGATTGATAATCACGTCCGATGCCCAAACCACGTTCAGTATCGTGTACTGGTAGATGTTTACAGACATGAACAAGATTTCATGAGAGTGCAATAGTATATAAAACTGGTGCGACAAACATAACTTTTAAAACAAAATATTTGAACTTTGAAAACAACTTCAAGCTTGAATAAAATGTTCGTCTATGTATCTAGATATTTAAAACTGCATTTTAGATTAAAACTTATTTTAGATTTACGTCGTGCATATTCAAATATAGCCATAATATGTATATATTTATTTGCTTCGTGAATGTACTGTGTTGAACTGACTGCCTTATCATTTTGAACAACAGGGCTATTAAAATGATGGTATACGACAGGTGGACTATCTGAATGATAACGTGACAATGAAACACTTTATTGCCACTGTTTTGACATCAATTCAATTGTATCTCTTTTATTACATTAACTGCTTCCTGAAAACTGTTTAAAGTATTGCGATTCTTAAATGTAGATAAAACAAAGCGAATTCTTAGAGACAGTGTCAAAAGATAGTGATACTTATAAATCCATTGCCAACCCTATGAACATATTGACAGCCACACAACTGGTTGCAGTGAAGCATTTGGGTAACCGAACGGCTGCAATAGAGGAACTTTGTAAGATTGATATTGAGTGTGGAAATGGAGAAAAGGTCAAATCAAGTGAAATGGTTATCTAGCTCGAAGGCAGATGAGGACATGCCGCTCTCCTCAAGTTAAACAACAACAACAACAACAGTGTCTTGAGTTACGCAGCTTGATTTGTGTTATACGTAGATCTGCACAATATTCGTAAAGTTTTGGACAGCTGGTTCAAGACAGAAAAATAGTTTTCAGAAAAAATCCAAAACACTTATATATGATGCCTTTCTTAAAGTTTAATTGGCGACCAAATAACGCATGGCGTTTCAGTTATGCAAACTACTAAACATGTTTGCTTTGAAAAGAAATAAAAGGTTTTATGAAAATGCCGTTGTTATTCGTACCATTATAATGTAAAAGGTACAGAAATGACTATGAAACGGACACTAATTGAGAAAAGCTCTTGGTTGTGTGCTATATGAGTGTGTATTTTTTATCAAACGCACGACTTGAACAGCACTGGAAAGCACAATAAGGCTACGGCTAATACTTAATTTAATTTTATAACTTCGACTGAGTCTTTCCGGTTTCATATAACAATCTTTAATCCGTATCTGGCCATTTATGGGCAAAGTCATAAGACAAGTGAAGGAAAAAAACGATGAATCTAACTAAGAAAAATCATTTGATAAAATGGAATTGAGTAATTTGCCAATGTATCATTCCTTTAAAAACATGATGGGGTTAACAGTTAAACGCAAGAGGAGTGCTCGCGGGTATGACTCAGACAATGAATAGAATGCGGGTGGTAGTCATCATAAACTTACGTGGTTGAAGAAGACTAGTCATTTTTTCGCATCAAGTTTTTAATCATATGCACTCCGGTTCACACAAGAAATTATTAAACCTACTGCTATTTAATTCCTTCCAATCTGATAGATATATATATATCCCCATGGTGCATCCAAACATATGAAGCACAGAATGATGAAACCAATTCTGACATCAACGTCATGCTCCAACTTTTACATTAGGGTTCGGAAACATTTGAAGACTTCTAGATACAGGACCTATTTCTGAAGCTATATACCAACGATTGAGGCAGACAATATCCTTTAAAAAAAAGTCGTTTGGTGAACCGCAACAATTTGAATATTAATAATCGCTTAAATCTGATGGCGAAGTTAAAAAAAGGACAAGCGATCCAGTTAGAACATTTATTGAAGTATTACAATTATCAACCATATGCCACCACACAATGACGACAATTTTCCAACTAGAGCAATAGTACTTTTCTAAAAATGTTAATGTAATTCATTCGAACAGCTTGAGAACAATAACTGTATTCAAACTTATCCATTGTAAGTTTTAATTCCAATGGCACTAGCAATGTCCCATTTCTCTTAACCCTACAACATGCATCAAGGTCTGACCACTGACCACTTAGCCGCCGCGATCAGAATGTTCATTGGAAATAACTCAATTTTGATGACTAAAATCTGTTTGTTTTCTGTTTCAAAGCTCATCAAACTAAATTATATATACACATTTTTTATAAACTCCCGTTGGAATGGCAAGAAAAATACTGTTATTCTGAACAAAAGATCTGTGTATTATTCTTATCAAAACAATTTTCGTTTGCAGGCTGTCTCAAATGAAATTAGCTGGGCGTATGTGAGTTTGCTTGGTCGCCCCAAGCCGGAAACTGGGGGTTCACTCTCGCACAACACCAGTCCAACGAAAGTGTCTTCACAATCAATCGTTGCTTACTAAATAAAGTTGAAACTAAGTAGTAGGTTTATATTTCAAAAATATTCGCAGGCTTTTGAAGGTAGAAATTTAAATTCAGATAAATTACCGATAAAATGCCTGATTCACTATGAAACATCGTGTATTACATACATGGCTTATCTTCAGAATTAGGATTTTATTTGCAATGAAAGCATGTGTTTCCGGATCTATCTACGTTATTGAAAAATCAAATATCACACTAAACTCCTTCATATCTTCACTGGTTTACCTAGGTATTTATTGCATTTTGACAGCCTGAATTATTTGAAATCGAAAAGCAATCAATGATAAAAGTACCTATCTCTCGACTTTAATACATAAGCTCGGGATGTGATTTATGCCTCGATCTTATTAGATTGTTTTCAAAATATAGTTTCAGTTCAGAAAGAGTATTTTCAGAGGCCAATAAATGAACGGGTACTGAATAGACAAAACTGAAGTTAAATGATATGTTTGCCATTAACAGATTGCACCCCGGTTCTGATATGTGTTTGGGTTACATTGTTAGAGACGTGGAGTGTTATGACAATGGTATTTCATGGTACGTTACATTTAGTGATATGAAAACAATCAAGCAGAGGTTGCCCGTTAGTGGATGCCAATAAATCTTGAAAGTTGTCCGATCAAAACTAATTCCTGGTTTGTACACTATCCTCACGGGCTTAAAAATAAAATATTTCAAAATTTAACAAGTCAGTGACATGTTGGAATTTTTTTTAGTGAGTAGCCTAATGCCTCGGCCCGTGTGATCGCAACAATTAAATCGGCAATATCCGCGCTATTCCTGACTTATGTTGATTTAATGGTTAAGTAAAGCAAAACAAAACAACATCCATAACTTGGACAGCAATATCTTAGAAAATAAATATTTAAAGATATACAAACATGTTTACTTTTTAAAACAGATAATCCACCTTAAAGTGTGTTCGCATTTTTAGAGAAAAAAAAACGTAAAAGGTAAAGGGTTAGGTTTAGTTTCGAACCCCCTCATCATTTAAGTAATGCGAAAACATGTCCCATGTAACCTCCATCAAAATGGGTGGAAATTTACACAATAAAATTATGTTAACCCAAACTGGACCCCTTTTAATCAATCGTTTACGTTTCAATATGGTTTCATGTTTTAGGGTTACAAAAACTGAATCCCATATAGAAATGTTCTATCCATAAATGCATTCAACCAAAACTTGATTCCTTATGGTCAACTGCACGCAGAACTCATTTAACAAATTGGTACTTTTTCGACATTATCTGATTTTAATTTATGCGAAAACATTTACGAAACAATATAATCCTGTCACATGACTGTCTCATTTGTATACTAGTATCAGGCAAAATAATCTAGGACGACAGTTTAAGTTATGAAGTTGAAATATTTTCATATTTCAAAACCCATGCCAACTTCTTAACGGTTTTAGAACAACATTGAAATATTAACATTATTTAAACTAGTGCCAGTCCCTTTAAGCGTCATTGGAAGTTCAGCTATAACATGTTTACACTACCTCGTAAGGCATGACCGATTGATGCGATTAAAACTCTTGATAGCGAAAATAAGTTCATTATAGTCGTTTAACCTTATCTGAATGGACTCTTAAAAGCTGCGGGGGCCTCTTTCGTAAATCAACTACTGCGGGCGGTTTACAACTAAAAACTCCTGGCTCACTGTTCGACCATCGAGGCCTGGAATGAATCACAAACGTTATGCAATTTTTGAAAAAGTGTCAAGTTCATGAATATACAACGCTATTCAGACTTTGACCATGTTTAATGAATTGAAAAACTTTTATTATATATTTGCTACTGAAGTAACAAAACAGCGAACATTCCAAAAAGTCCGTGTTAGGTTGTGTACTAAAAATGTTAAAAATATTACTATATCTTGATTTTGTTAAAATGTTGACAGAGTTTAATGTTATTTTAGTCAAACATTTTAACCCAAATTACAAATGTTTGCCTAAGGCTTAACCCTTGTATAATTTACAGCGAGCCTCTTATATCTTCTGAAGCCTCCGTATTGTTCCTACTTATTGTACTTGGTCGCCAATATTCGTGTCTATTCACACACAAGTGCCACTGTCAACACCGACTCCACATCAACTGTCATTTTCACTGTATTTTATTGAACAATTCATACATAGGAAAATTCCTTGATGGTTACAGGTAAGCACAACTTATTTTGTAAATTTATGTTTGAACACATCTATTTGAACAGCAAGTAAAATACCAAATGCACTGTTAAGAAACAGATCAAACAGAATCTGATCAAAGGGGTTTTAAAAAATCGTTTGTTTTTATTTCTTCGTCGATTTTAATAATTTAAACCAGTGGGTATGGCAATATTTAGTCATAAAACTTTGAGATATTGGCATATAAATTCATTGTTTCATTATTTCGCTTTCGACTGAAATCAAATTTGTATGACCATGACTTACAAATGAACTTAAAATCGCAATTATATTTTATCTAAAACTTGAATGTTGAAGTACTCCTCTTTTGTTGTATTTATTCACTTGATCATTATTACGATTTAATATATATAAATGCAGACACAATGTTGTATAGAACTTGTATGGTATTATTTATTAAAGCACTTCAACGAGATTATAAAGTATTATGATGTTCTACTAGATTAAGAAATGTTATTGACAAAAAATAAATAATAGTTTACTTAATATTAAATAACATAGATCAAGATTATGAATTATATATAATTAGATATGAAATTTTCGCTGTAAAAATGCAAATATATTTTCTCAATGTATTTTCTGATATCTTCATAATAGAATAAAAATGAAGCGATATACGAAAACCTTTCACTGTACTTCAACAGTATTATATATCATGGTATATACGTACTTTATGGCCTCATAGCCAGACGTTTAAATTATTCTTTAGATGTGTAACTATACGATGTTTCCATTATCTTAACATTGATCTGAGCGGAAGATATAAATTCATAGTTCTTGGTGAAAATTATCATATTTTTATCATCAATATGAAAACGTTCTACAATATTATCTGCATGATCAGAGGATATTTCAAACTGTTCACGGCTAATAGCGAGGCAGTTTTGGCATCATATGCGAAGGATAGGTATATACAAATGTCTATAATCGTTTACGAAACGTGTTAATTTAGTCAACATTACGATTAAATATTTATTCAATTCTTTCTGGAAGTCATAACGATGATAATGAGTGTTTTTGCCAGAAGGTTGTAAAATCTCCCAAAACTGGATTTTTAACAGAAAATATTTGTTGAAGGAGAATTCTCAGGCTTTATGAACAATGTGTGTTGGAAGAGATAACGCTGCAAAAATACTCCGCCAGTTGGCAGCGCCCTTGTAATAAATGTTGCCTGAGTCAGGCAGTATTATCCACTAAGAGAGCGTGACATTGCTTGTCAAAAATATAATTTTTGTAGAACTAATAACAGGGTGGCAATTGACAAAGCGCATTGGGGCAAGTGATTGAACGTGCTTGTACATTAATCCTGGCCGGACTGACGGAACCTATTATACTGAAAACCAATGATTATAAGAGGGACCGCCAAACAAACAAATGGCCAGTGTCCAAGTAGTCGCAGGAATTAGGAATGACAGGAATGGACTTTACTGTGGTCATAGCTTGCTAAGATGACATTGATATTTTGTTTGATTTTAGATAAATCCTGTTCGCGTTTGCTCATTGAATATTCAAAACCTCTCTAGAGACTGGTTGTCATCTAAACCACGGTGCACATGGCGCCGGAATCAAAATCATTAATACTGATTATAAAATATTCCGATATTCACGATGCAGTGACACTCCAGAAATCTTTTATGAACGTTATGTCCATTCCTGGTTTTTTATTCGGTCAATGGTATGAGTTTGTTAAGGCACTTATAGGCCATATGGTATTGTATTTAGCTTTGAGAAATGGTGATTAATATGTATTATGGCTGATAAATGCAAGAAAATGAATAGATTGATCGACCACCAGCTGACTTTGGTGTCAGTTCGCGGCGAATGTCGAAGATTGACTGGTAAATATTCCATCTCAATCTGCCTTTAGGCATACATCATTGATGTTATATATGCAAATATATACCAATGTGTATGATCGGGTTCGAAATCAGGTATAATGGGTTTGATAAACTTCAAAGGACATTTTCGTGATCAAAGGGAATATGTTTATAGAGGTCTATGTTTTATGTAACAGTTTTAACTTACCTTTCAAAATTTGATGATGAGAATGAAGTTAATCTCGCGCATGCGTGCAGGGTTGTGCTTTCCAACAAAATGGGTTTTAAATATGCATAAATTCCATTTCTCGAATATAATGAGTTTCGTTAAATTGCATTAGTATGCGCTTATCGCGGGATAACTAATTTATCTCGTACTCAAGCGCATAAATGATGTCTGATAAAATTTGAAGAAAGACAAAAAGACATTTTTGCTTCGCAATATTTTTCGGAGGAAGCTTCTTGCAGCTACCGCCGGTGTCAAGAACCCTATATCAATAAGACATCGTGATTACTCTTCTCCGGTTCCGCCACCCCATTATAATGTGGGCTCGCATGCAACAAACCCATTACCCACAGACATCCGGAAACCATACGTAGGGCGAGGCGATTCCGATGGTCCTCTTGTTCTGACGGGTAAATTGCTCCTAACTGTGGTTTATGCGCATGCTCGTCTTCTACATTTAGATCAAGCCTGACGGAAGGCTCGCGTGCGGAGGACAACTGCTGCTCATAAATAATGTAATTATCATCTACCCTCTGGGTACCGAGGACAACGTTTAATGAAACTAATTATTTCTTCATTCCCACATGGTCGTTGTGAGGTCACGAGCACCGCCAGCAGGATATTGTCAGGCGTATCACATATACACGTAATTATGGACCGCACGAGAAAACCACGTTGACCTTTGAACCATTGTTAGCGGAATCAATATCATATTTTATTTAACGAATGGATATAAATTGATACTGGCGCTTTCTGTCTGTGACAAAAAGCAGAATTTGTATCATTTTCGATTTCATTCTTGTTTCTCATAAAGAGTGGGATTAAAGTATTTCGTTCACAATTTGTTCATTTTCGTCGGAGATTACTAACTAGGAGTTATACGCACATTTCCCGGCTTACAACGCTTATCTGGTAACCATGTGTCTAAAGATAATTAGAGTTTATGTAACACCGAAACAATGTTTTGAGTTTTATTAAGTTTTTTTCATTCAATTTTTTTGCAAATTTATTTCCTCCTGTTTTGACATCACACTTTGATCAGCAAACTTGAATAAAATCTCACGCATTCCGGATCTAATCATCGCGATATCAGCTGCCACGCTTGCATGTAAAAAGACTGAACGTGCTGGCTCTTTCTTAAAAGCCAATCTACAATACATCAATTTTATTTCGAATATCGGGACGCAAACATAACATCTCGTATTTTAGTGCAAATTATTTTGAATTAATAAGGGGATCTATTGATTTTTTTTATTTAAAAAATGTGAGACTTCTGCTAGCCATTTGTCAAAAATTAAGTTACAATGGCCGTTGTTTTCCCAGAAGTGGTCTTACAATGTTTGTTTGTTTTTCAGGAATAGTGTCTTTTTTCATTTTAGTTGGACGTTTGTCAAGCATTAATTAACAGAGCGCTTCAACCAAGTATTGCGGGACGGTTGACACGTGAAACGCGCACCGCAAAAACAATAACCAACGTTCGTACAACACAGACTAGTGATATAAAGGGGCAGGCGACTTTTTTCAAGTTTATCGTGGGCAGAAACGCTATGGACTGACTGCTAGGGACGGACTATTGGAGTTCAAGCTGTTTTCCTAAGTAGGAATATCGAACAACTTCTGTGGTTTCTGAAAACAGTGCGCTAAAGGCTTGCGTAAATGTCTCTTGGAAATTAATTAAATGTTGCGGAAGGTCCGCGGGATAGAGAAAATTCAATCTGAACTGCAAGGAATCAGTACATTGTTTTAATTCATCAAAGCGAGAAGTTTTACTGGCAAGGTGATAAAAACTTGTCTAACCGGAATAACTTTCAAATAATTTTCGCTGTATAGGAAACTTCTCTGTGAGG
Organism: Mya arenaria; assembly: GCF_026914265.1. NCBI lineage: Eukaryota > Metazoa > Mollusca > Bivalvia > Myida > Myidae > Mya > Mya arenaria. Next base: position 2,517,648 of record NC_069124.1, read on the forward strand.
TTTCAGTGAAGCACAAGGGTGTTATTGGGATTTTATTGAAATGTAAGAATGATGAATTATTATGGAAAATATAGAAGATTATCTGAGAAGCCGATCGGATATCGGAGAGACGTGAAATGGATTAGCGGTGTGACTTTCAGAAAGCTTTCCTGCTTGATTAACGCTGAACAAACCCGGAGTGGACTCAATTAGAAATAAATGGGAATTGAGGAGAATTGAAAATATTTGAAGAGAAGAAAATGTAAATCTAATGATACTCGTATGCAATGACTTCATTTGTCACCGATGAATAACATAGTCTGAATAATCACAAGATAGAATTCCATTTTTTGAAGTGCTGATAAAATTCTCGTTTGGAATATTTTCATCTATAAAGTAGTTAAGTGGTGAAAAAAAGGCATTTGACATATTAATAAAGGCACCAAAAGTCAACATTATTATTGTAATTAAATGTTAGATAAACGTCGCTAAATACCAGTTTAATGTTTCTTGGATCCAGTGAAATATGTGATGAATTAAATTTACATTAACGCGCCCTAGTGGAGGATTAATACCATACTTACTAATGTGAGAAAAAGCTTTGTGAATGAGTGTTACTTTAGATGAAATGGGACAATGTGGTTAGGGTACGGATGTGGTGTTAACGTGCACGTGTCGCGTTGGGCCGGGCACGTGGCGACCACTTGGTGGCTCGGAATTCTCGTGCTATGCAGGACATTATGCGTTTTGGCGGAATTTCCAGGTACATGTACATTATTTTTCATGTTTTGTTTTGATGCTGTAACCGAGTTATTTCAAAATTTACTATAACACTTGGCTAAGATGGCTAAGTTCGGAATGCTAAACTATTAAATTGCACATTGATAAGTTTTAAATTGGTTAGGGTTAGAGATGGTCTAAAATAATAGACGTGTTATACGGAATTCTTCCAATTCCTAACTACGTGAAGGATTTGCCATATCAACAATCTTTAAAAATATATGTCAACATAAACTTATTTGGACTAGGGTTAGAGATAGCTCTAAGCTCAGTATGTTAACCTATTAAATTGCGCATTGATAAGTTTTATATTGGTGTGTTTTTTATAAAAAAAAATCATTAAAGAAAACGAAGTCAAATAGGCCACTTGGATTTTACCATGTAATTTCGAAATGTAGTTTAGAATGTATAAGGGTGTTCTATCCAACTCAGTGATATGTTTAAACTATTAGAACCTTGTTAGCAATAGTTGCCCTCATATCGTACATACATATCTCAGAGCTGTAAGAAATTCGCCAACAATGAGGATATCGCGGATAGCCTGCCAAGCCGGTCTCCAAATAACAACAGCAATTACGTTACCCGTCTCATCACGGACACGTCTATAATATTTAAGCTTCATTTAATACCGACGGTAGTAAGAGATTACTTGTCTATTTGGAAGGTTGAAAGATGGTTACTCCACAATAGAAATAACAGAAATAGATCACATAGATACCAGGATAACATCACATACAGCTCCATTTCTGTTCAGTGTAATGGTAATAAAGTTATGTGAGAACTTTCTCTCACCGAATGCACGCAACTATAGGCAGTGGTTTATTAAGGCGTTCTGTTTGATAGAAGTCCATTAAGACTCTAAATTTACTATAGATTTTCTCAATCCTTGCATTGAAAGTAAATATTTCAATTAGCTGGAGTACCATCGTACCTTCCCCTCGTTAATGACACAATCGAGACTAAATACTCTCGAAATCAAAAGAACAGATTGATAAACAGCAAGAGAAGAATGCGTCATATATCGAGTTTAAATATTTAAATAAAACTTCTTTTAAATCGTTCCAAATGCGTGACATATGTCATTCGTTTATAATTGGAAAATTGAAAATTACAAACAAAAAAATAATGTCTATACAACTCGTCGGACTGAATTTATTATTTTATAAATACATAATCGAATAATTCATTACTTTCCATAAAAAAAATCTATTATAATATCTATTAAAAAATCATCTATTTTCGCTGACCATGAGTACATGTTAGAGTACCGCTGTTTGTGCAGTCACAAATACATGTGCGTGTTAGGACATCTTACCATTAGTTCAATAAAATGTTCAGGTACTTACATACCTAACATAGCATATACAAGCAAACATACAAACTATGATCATAAACATTTTCATCGAAGCAATGAATTAAAATGCGAACATTTAAATTAATAAAATAAAGTAAGACATGCCGGGGATATTATCTACAGTCACGACTGGGGTCTTACTTTGGAGCAAGCCATTTCTGCATCATGCCCGTCACTCTTGTCTGTATGGCATGGCTGTTATTGCACACATGTTATGACTTCGAGTTGTCATTGTAAGGCATAAAGTATAATCATGCGCAATAAATATATACTACTCTATTGAGGACAGTATCAAGTGATTATCGGCATGTTTATTACAGGCATTACTCTCGGGCGCTCTTTGGGGAATATGCTCCTACGCATGTCACACTTTTTTTGCACAGTAACTACATTACTGTTACAAGAAAAAGGTTGATGCATAGCATCAAGTCGGCGCAATGAAATTAGAAGAAAAACGTGCATGCAGATAACCAAAAATGGTTATCATTTCAATGATAATATTTTTTATGTTGGGTGTACATATGCTCGAAGGACATTATGGTTTATAATATTGTTACAATAGTTTATGCCCGGAATTATAGATATTCTTTTGTGTTTTGTTTTTTTTCTAGCCAATCCTTCGGTTAAAACTAAATTATACCAAAACTATACATACGTTTCTTCGGAAGAAATAGAGTCAATGGTCTAATACATAGCATGAAATTCACCTTTTATTGTTACCGACATGTTATCTGAATTCCTTGCTTTATATTTTGTATACGTTTTTGTAACACATTTCACTCATATGAGTATATAGAACGGGGATAAAAATACTGTACATCAAGAGGGAATTATCTGGAGTTCATTCTTTCGAATGACATTTTTAAAACAAACAATTAAGCTCAATGATAATTTTTCAAAACTCGGAATTTTTGCTGTCGCCAAGGGAGTTTACTGCGTAGGGGGTTTAGAAACATTAAGGATATTGTAATAGTTACGTATAACCTTCAACTATTTGGGCAGAAGTTGATATCAATACGGAACACCTCGGCCTGTATCTATCTCGAAGATGTTGAGTTGTTATGATTGAGTTGGTATTTAAAATCAAAATTTTCAAAATGATAAGCAGGTATATTATAATTTAAGGTTTCATTATCAATTAAAGTGTAAAAATTTATAAAACATACTAAACTTCATAGTTTATCATGCAACGTGGAAACTACTGAAAGCATTGTTCTGCAATTTAGGAACTAGTCCCTTAATAGTTGGAATATTTCTAAAGTAATAATATCAAATATAGACTAATTATCGGGAAATAGTGCAACAACAACTACAGGGACAGTCGCAGTAGGTACGGTGGCACAGACAACGGAGGCCAAATGACAAAGAACCGTATTTCTTTTCTTTTTTTTACATAAAGTTCAAAACAGCACATACATGTATAGTCACTTCTAATTACGGGATGATAACAATTCTATACATACACACCCACGCAACCATACATGAACGCACGCACGCACACACGCACACACGCACGCACACACACACACATACATGGACACACGCACACACATAAATGCACTCACTTACATACACCCAAAACACGTACATACACATGCATACATGCACGCACTCACAGACACAAACACGCACAAAAACGCAGACACCCAACACACGTACAAACATACATTATTTCCCATAAGTGAGTCTACATTTTCAATTTCTTCAGAGGATGTTGTACTAATCTAATAATAAAAGAATATTAATATACGTTATGTGTGTGTGTGAAATATATCTAAAATTATCATAATGTAGGCTTTTAAGTTATAATGACCAACAAATTTATTAAGTACACTTCATGATTGCTTGATTCGCATCATTGTTTGCTTCAAAATCCCTCTTCCCTAGTCATATAGGGGTGTAAAATAAAAGTTAAACATTTGTAAACATTGTCATTTTGATCATCTTTTAACAAAAATCCGGTATTATAACGGGATACAAACAAGTTTCGAATTATAATAAATATCTTATTTTATGTGGTTCACCTGTGAAATATATGAAGCTGCTTTAGCGTTTAAGCAATTAACTTGATAATTATTCAATACAACATACATTATAAATATCATTTATGATATCGTTAGAGTAACAGCTGAAAACAAAAGTGTTAATATTGAAGGCTTTCTTTGAAAACTCGTGTCAGAATAATGTTAATGAACCACTCTCAGCGACAGCTGCTGGTGGCAGATGCGGAAATAAAAGTGTGAACTGTTATATTAATTACATCTAGTTGTGCTCTCTAAGGTGCTGGGTTGTGTAAATCAATACATCGTGAACGGCGTGTTAACTGGCCCGGCAGGGTGCATTCTGACCATACATTCACGTCAATACTCTCACTGATAAGTCATATAACGGTGTGTTAACTGGCCCGGCAGGGTGCATTCTGACCGTACATTCACGTCAATACTCTCACTGATAAGTCATATAACGGCGTGTTAACTGGCCCGGCAGGGTGCATTCTGACCGTACATTCACGTCAATACTCTCACTGATAAGTCATATAACGGCGTGTTAACTGGCCCGGCAGGGTGCATTCTGACCGTACATTCACGTCAATACTCTCACTGATAAGTCATATAACAGTGTGTTAACTGGCCCGGCAGGGTGCATTCTGACCGTACATTCTCGTCAATACTCTCACTGATAAGTCATATAACGGTGTGTTAACTGGCCCAGCAGGGTGCATTCTGACCGTACATTCACGTCAATACTCTCTCTGATAAGTCATATAACGGTGTGTTAACTGGCCCGGCAGGGTGCATTCTGACCATACATTCTCGTCAATACTCTCACTGATAAGTCATATAATAGTGTGTTAACTGGCCCGGCAGGGTGCTTTCTGACCGTTCATTCTCGTCAATACTCTCACTGATAGGTCATATAACGGTGTGTTAACTGGCCCGGCAGGGTGCATTCTGACCATACATTCACGTCAATACTCTCACTGATAAGTCATATAATAGTGTGTTAACTGGCCCGGCAGGGTGCATTCTGACCATACATTCACGTCAATACTCTCACTGATAAGTCATATAATAGTGTGTTAACTGGCCCGGCAGGGTGCATTCTGACCATACATTCACGTCAATACTCTCACTGATAAGTCATATAACAGTGTGTTAACTGGCCCGGCAGGGTGCATTCTGACCGTACATTCACGTCAATACTCTCACTGATAAGTCATATAACAGTGTGTTAACTGGCCCGGCAGGGTGCATTCTGACCGTACATTCTCGTCAATACTCTCACTGATAAGTCATATAACAGTGTGTTAACTGGCCCGGCAGGGTGCATTCTGACCATACATTTACGTCAATACTCTCACTGATAAGTCATATAACGGTGTGTTAACTGGCCCGGCAGGGTGCATTCTGACCATACATTCACGTCAATACTCTCACTGATAAGTCATATAACGGTGTGTTAACTGGCCCGGCAGGGTGCATTCTGACCATACATTCACGTCAATACTCTCACTGATAAGTCATATAACGGTGTGTTAACTGGCCCGGCAGGGTGCATTCTGACCGTACATTCTCGTCAATACTCTCACTGATAAGTCATATAACGGTGTGTTAACTGGCCCGGCAGGGTGCATTCTGACCGTACATTCACGTCAATACTCTCACTGATAAGTCTTATAACAGTGTGTTAACTGGCCCGGCAGGGTGCATTCTGACCATACATTCATGTCAATACTCTCACTGATAAGTCATATAACGGTGTGTTAACTGGCCCGGCAGGGTGCATTCTGACCGTACATTCTCGTCAATACTCTCACTGATAAGTCTTATAACAGTGTGTTAACTGGCCCGGCAGGGTGCATTCTGACCATACATTCACGTCAATACTCTCACTGATAAGTCTTATAACAGTGTGTTAACTGGCCCGGCAGGGTGCATTCTGACCATACATTCACGTCAATACTCTCACTGATAAGTCATATAACAGTGTGTTAACTGGCCCGGCAGGGTGCATTCTGACCGTACATTCTCGTCAATACTCTCACTGATAAGTCATATAACGGTGTGTTAACTGGCCCGGCAGGGTGCATTCTGACCGTACATTCTCGTCAATACTCTCACTGATAAGTCATATAACAGTGTGTTAACTGGCCCGGCAGGGTGCATTCTGACCATACATTCACGTCAATACTCTCACTGATAAGTCTTATAACGGTGTGTTAACTGGCCCGGCAGGGTGCATTCTGACCATACATTCTCGTCAATACTCTCACTGATAAGTCATATAACGGTGTGTTAACTGGCCCGGCAGGGTGCATTCTGACCATACATTCTCGTCAATACTCTCACTGATAAGTCTTATAACGGTGTGTTAACTGGCCCGGCAGGGTGCATTCTGACCATACATTCTCGTCAATACTCTCACTGATAAGTCTTATAACGGTGTGTTAACTGGCCCGGCAGGGTGCATTCTGACCATACATTCTCGTCAATACTCTCACTGATAAGTCTTATAACGGTGTGTTAACTGGCCCGGCAGGGTGCATTCTGACCATACATTCTCGTCAATACTCTCACTGATAAGTCATATAACGGTGTGTTAACTGGCCCGGCAGGGTGCATTCTGACCATACATTCACGTCAATACTCTCACTGATAAGTCATATAACAGTGCGTTAACTGGCCCGGCAGGGTACATTCTGACCGTACATTCTCGTCAATACTCTCACTGATAAGTACGATAAGTAACAGAGAGAATGGCCCCCAATATCACGAAAATACTTAATTTCTCAATCTTAGGCTCAACTTAATTGTCCACATTAGACAATAATTGCAAAGTGCATTCTCAGGCTAATTGATTATGCAGTATATGTATTGGTAAACATCATTGCTCAATATTCTGTAGGAAATAACTTGTAAAGCAAAAAGTGTAATTGAGTAATAACACAAAAATAGTTAATTAGACTAAAAACTAATTTGCTCTAGAGCTCTATTTAAACAAATGTTTTACACATATACAGTCTTTTTGTAATATTGCAGCCCGCACAAAAATTGTTTTTCTTCTTGAGCTACACAGTCTCGTGTCATACACACAGACACACATACACTTCGCCATAAAGAACATGAAACACAGGCGTGAAACGTTGCATGTTTGTTTCATTATTTATGAACATAATATCCAGAAGGCTACGGCCAATGTTGACAAGTACCTACATTTAGAGTGTTAAGAAATGTTTCATTACATCATAAATGAAATTATTTTATAATTTTTTACGTATACGTGACAACAAATCATAGCTAAAGAAACTTGTTTCAAGGGATATCCATTAAGAAGATATAGATTGCATGAACTGCAGACGTCTTTTTATATTTTATTTTTTGTGTAAAGAAAAAACATTTTGGCATCTATTGACAAATTAAAATCGTGTAAAAGCTTGGACTAAAATAATAATTAGAAGTTTAGTCCAAAGGTAAAGGTTCTCAATTACTGTCATGCATATACTAAAGGTTGATGTGATTGCTTAATGAAACAACAACATCGTTGTTATTATACGAATGTAATACACCGCCCTTGTAAGAGTTCCAATTAAATGGCATTTGGCAGGTTTGTCGACAGATATATGTACATTTTTGTTCCGCTTGATTCTTAGTAAAAGTTATTGTTTGTGTTTTTATTTACTAACCCTACATCGGCATTGTAAATTTACTGTTTAATAAATCAAAACTAAATGCTGGCTCTCTGAGTGTTGTCGCGAATGTCTTTGGCCTAACCCATCCCGCACGCGGAAACGGCTGAATTCCTGGAAAAATATCGGTGTTTTAAAAATAAATTGGTAGATTTACTAAATTTTTACTGTAGTTTGGGGTCGTTTTGACTTTGGTTTGGGGACGTTTTCACTAAAGTACGTTTTAAACAGGGGACGATTTGACCTGCAATCGTAGGAAGCCTCTAAAATAACTCAAATAGAATCATTCGGACTTCCTCGGCCTTTTTTTATCGAAAACAACCTCGAAAAATACGAACTACTTCAACTGATGTACCGGCATACATCCGAGCTTGTTTTCGATGAAAATGGCCGAGGAACTCCGAATGAATCAGAATCCGTCCGGCGATCCAATCTTCGGAGACATGAGCGTGAACACTAAAACATTTTATAAGATTTCTTCTGGTTTGTCACAGACCATCGACTCTTCGATTGAGTGGGACTTTAAAATGTCTCTTTGTCACGTTAAGATCAAGTTATCTAATTAAGTTTGGTTACGACAATCTAATACAGTCACAGCTACATGAAAACTATTCTTGACTTGTAACGAAATGAATAAGACAATAGATGCATTGATTTGCCAACACACCATTGAAATTACCTGAGTCATTATCAACCGTGTTCTTATGATTCAACAGGCAATTTTGCAGGCAATTTCGCCTGCCCGGTAATTACCCTGAAATTTCCTGGACATTGCTATCGCATACCCTACCATTAGTCTCCGAAACAATAATCACCGTATAAATCATGTTTTTACGGTATTTAATTGGCACATTGAGTCATTCGATTCGATGTCATGAATATTCTATTGTCATTAAGTGTCCCGATAACGACAGCACGGAGCCTTAAACAAAGACTGAAAAACAGTAAAAGTGCACTTCTTGACGTCTGCCACGTGCTCTTGCCTTTCATCACTTTATTTAAACTGAATATTGATATTTGTATAACATGCATGTGTAAAAATAATACTTATTGACCAGAATGAGTCAAAAATAAAGTGTATATTTATATAAAGCACCACCTATAAAGTCTACCATTTTTCTACCTTCAATGAAGGCATTTTTTAAAAGTAGACAATTTATACTGATGCAACTTTTCTTTCTCGCCCTCAAAGAAGGCATGGTAGAGTATTGATACTGATGCACCTGTACTTTCGCGCTCTATTTCTCAATGGTAATTTCTCGCTCTATTTCTCACCCGTACTTTCTCGCCCTCACTCTCAGCTGTACTTTCTCGTTCTCATTCTCACCTGTACTTTCTCGGCCTCATTCTCACCTGTACTTTCTCGGCCTCATTCTCACCTGTACTTTCTCGCCCTCACTCCTACTTGTACCTACTCCCCCTCGTGCTCACATGTACTTTCTGGCCCTCATTTCACCTGAACTTTATCGAAACAAGTGCGCGACCACTGCATTTATTAATAATATGGAAGTTGATATCACTACCACCCAATCATTCAAGACCAACGTTCCTCTTTTGCAGATACTGAATATCCTTCGGCCCGGTACACACCGGCACCTGATTTTTTGCCCGGACCATCAAACGTCACCTTCCACCGGGGCGAACTGGCCGTACTAAGCTGTTCTGTCTACAACTTGGGAACGAAGACGGTTAGCTGATTATTCATAGTTTTTTCTAAAAAAATATTTTTATTATGCTAAGTATTATTTTCATTATTAATTATTATCATAATTGAAAAACGAGGGTTTTACGCCTTTATTTTCATTGGCCGTCTTTGATTATTTAACGTGAGGTATACATAAAAAATATTTCATTCCCGTTAGTTTTGGTCGTAGACACTGTACTTTGTAAATGCTTAATGTTAGATTATACTTTGGATTGATAAAAAAGAGCTTTTGATAAATTGACATAAAGTTGGCGTCGCCGTAAACAATAATTGCCTTAGGGCTGTGCTTGGGCTGAATATAGGGTTAGGGTTAGACGTGAGTGAATGTTCAAGTATGCAATAGAATCCATAGCCCTCTTTTTGTTTCAACACTCGAGAAACTTAAACGACGCCTGTGTGGGGATCAACACTTGACGCCCATATACTTAATCGAGAGTTCATAAATAAATAAACAAGTGAGCTGTGTGAAACAGCTTGAAGTCAAGAACAATGTGTCACACAAATCCAATGTTAATCATCACAAAGAACAAACAGCCGCGGGTCGCATTTGTCTAACAGGCGATTTATTGCCTTGCGGTGAGTGGAGTGAAGGGAACGAGACAATACTAACCTCACGTGTCTATTACTACAGTGCCAGTGTATATAGTTAGGTATAATCTTAGTGTTAATAATTCAATGATATTCTAAATAATAAAACGAAAGGGAAGCTCCATCAATCTGTCAATAACACAAATTTTCCTCTCATTCCAAGTATTGTCCGATACTTTAATAGTTTCAGCAAATCTCATGTCTATTTCCCTGCAAGTAAAACTGTGCACTTTGTGCTCTCTATTTGATTTCTAGTCTCATTAAGCCTAACTTCAGTACAAGTATATACATTCTTTAGTATGGCGTTCTGAGGGTCAACGCATATATACGTTTAAGTGATAATGGTGAAACTATCTGTAATCATGTGTTCTTTATAAAGAAGCTGTTCACTTCAACAGAACCGATTCTACCATGTGCTCGTGCTGAAGTATTTTTCAGATAATTACATTTGACACATGTTTGCAGGTGGTCTGGCGACGCCAGGAGAAATCATTTCCGCTCACGTCCGGCACAATGACGGTTGTAGCAGACGACAGGATACAAATAGGTCACGTGCCTCACAGTAACCAATGGGATTTGATGATCAAAAACGTGCAACCCGAGGACGCGGGCCTCTATGAGTGCCAAGTGGCGTCCACCAATAAGAACTTTCGACGTATGGTCTCCCTTGCTGTGCTGGGTACGTGATGCAGTGTTTGATAATTGTTTTCTAAATTGTTTTGTTTTTCTCCGGTGACGATATATATTAATACTGTTTGATAGAAACATGTACAGTTGTCGGTATAAATTGGCCATTGGAGCTTACAGAGTCATACCCTCAAATGGATGCGCGCCAGTAATGTTTCGTTTTTTATCTTACCAGTTGATATTCAAAGTTAATGTTAAATTGGTTGATGCTTGTGAATCGGGACATTTATACAACTTTTTTGCACCAGGTATCTTGAGATTAAAGGAAACACACGCTTCTGGGCATCTTCCGCAGGACTATAATCATTTTCATCCAAATTTCGCTACAAACAGGATACACTAGATTTGTTCCGTCTCGCGAGATGAAGTTTAGCTTCGTCACAGTTTTATGTTACGGGCAATTTTGTAATTATAGACGCGGTTGTCTCGGAACTTATGTCATACATAATGGCATAACAAAGGCACATGTATGCTCTCATTTTACAGCAAATACCCATTTGTCAAAGACTGGTTATTTGTAGGGAACACCTCGTGCATTTGTGTTGATAGATGCATATATTAGGTTACCAAGGGGTCTAGACATTATTTAGAACTCAAATTTTCTTTTGGGATTCCTTGCTACTCGATTAGTTATTAATGATTGCAAACAATGAATGAGTCCAGACCAAACATATCGTGCAATCACTATCGAGTATCCAAATAACTCAACTTGGCCTAATTAAACGTTGTCGTTTGTACTATCTACAACTTATCGCCTTTTTGTATGCATACATCCAACTTAATGTTCAACTTTAAGTTTTTAAGGTTCTGAGGTTCAACACTTGTACTCTCGTTGGTTTTCGTGATCGAGCTGTACTGTCTAGCTATTAGTCTAAAAAAACACAAATAGTACACCCCGTGCAGGTTTAACTAGTGTTTTCATAGTTCACTATTAGGCCATTTTTTTATTAATTGGTTAACGGATTGTTTTTTTTAAAATGTTGGACGGGTGGTGCGAAAAAAAAAAGGATTAAATACTCAATTATTTTTTTACAATACATGTATATGTATTTTTCATAGCGTTTGTGGCCAAACCCAAAAATAGATGATCAAAATAAAAACCAAAAAGGGAAGACATGTTCATAGAATGAATATTGATATGTTCAAATGCTCACTTTGTCATACTCATATGTTTGGCTTAGTCCAATTTTCTCTCCTAGCAATTTCAAATTCAAATTAATGTAATCATTATATAAGCATTTCATACACTTCCACCTTATAATAGTGTCACATTTTAAGACAATATTATTACAAACTTTCAGTTTTCAGTGTCTCCTCATTGCTGGGCACTACTTCTTCTCAACAGAAAAAGCACAATGTAACAAATTTCACTGACTTAATTATTATTAAATGGAATATGAAATGTAAATAATAAAAATGACTTTCTATTCTGACAGTAATGAATTATTTGAAGTTAAGATATTTCTCTGCACGAAGGCGAGGCTATTTAAGCGGCATAGACTGCCCTTTGTTTTATTTAAAATGGTGTAGTAAAAGAAAAGTTATCTATGTTTTAGTCTTTATTTTAAGCAAAATGTTGCCTTCTGACTTAGCATATATGACGTAATTTATCACGTGGTATACACACACTGGCAGAGGCGCTTTTGAACCGACTAGGTACATTGTCTACGGCGCATACTTCAGTCCAAAGGAACTTTTATACTTGGTTTCTCAAATTCAATAGAAGTGTGTCGTTTTGTATCTAAAAAATCCTCTGACCAAAGATAACTTAAAGTTAGGTCTTGTGAGTTATACGAAAACCAATCCATCGGCTTATCTGTTTTCAGACACGGATGCGGACGCCACGGAGATACAGATCACGGAACAACAATACGTGGAGCGCGGGGATCCCATCCGCCTGGAGTGTAACGCAACTGGCCAGTATTACACGCCCGACGACATTGACTGGTTCAGGAACGGCCAGCGTGTCACTTCTGACGACAAACGGGGAATCAAGTTACTCAAGCAGTTGTCTATAGCACAAAAGACGTTCACTAGTATATTAAACATTGAACGCGCACAAATGAAAGACAGTGGGGTGTATGTTTGTCGGTCATCAAATAAGCAAATTGCTAGCACCAAAGTGCACGTTTTAAACGGTAAGGATGAAGGTACTACTAAAGCTCTAAACATTTCAGAGTTTTTCCTCACTTTGGTAGCAGTAGTTAATCTACACTTAAAAAAGTAATAAAAAGTATGCATGAACCTTATTGTTTTGCCATACTTGTATAATTTGGATTACTTGTATAGCTTTGAGTTAAAGAACTTGGAATATTTCCTTTCGGTTTAAATTGAATCATCAAAATAATTCATTTATAGGTAAACGAACTGCGGATTAATCGTTAAGCAGTGACCATTGAAATGTGCAATATTTAATCTTAAACATTTTTGCACCATTCTTCTTGCATCTAAGCGGCTCTTTCGAGGTTTTCCACAGTAACATGGAAGTACAAGTTTACGTGTGTTATCAGGAATTGCTGATAAAACTTTGCTGAAAAAACCCGGCGGAACAATATCTCAAGAATGTCGAACATATTTTATCATATCCCGATGTAAGACAGCCGAGGATTCTGGCTTAATCATTTTGTATATAAAATTCCAGTAAAAATCCCCATCTCTTCACGGATGGTCGGGCCTACCTGTCGGGCACAGTTGGTCCTAGACTTTAGAACTTCATTTTCTCTGATTAATTTCAGTAACAGCGTTGCAAAAAAATAAATCTGAAAGGTAATTCGTGCTTCATTTTTCATTTCAGCTGAAACGTTTAACCGCAAAAGAGGTATGTGCAGCTACGCATGTTTTTTTCTTTCTTTCTCCGTTCTCCATTCTACAGGGTATTTTGTATTGTGCCTTCCCAAGAGATACAAGAAAAATGTTGATGCATAGCATCAAGTCGGCGCAATGAAATAAGAAGAAAAACGTGCATGCAGATAACCAAAAATGGTTATTATTTCAATGATAATATTTTGTTTTATGTTGGGTGTACATATGCTCGAAGGACATTATGGTTATTTTTTCCCCAAGCTAATCCTCCGGTTAAAACTGAATAATAACAAAAATATACATACGTTTCTTCGGATTAAATAGAGTCAATGGTCTAATACATAGATTTCAATAGCATGAAATTCACCTTTAATTTGTACCGGCATGTTCTGTGAATTCCTTGCTTTATATTTTGTACAAGTTTATGTAACACATTTCACTCATATGAGTATATAGAATGGGGGTAAAAATACTATATATCAAAGGGGAATTATCTGGAGTTCATTCGAATGGCATTTTCAAAACAAACAAATAAGCTCAAGGTTAATTTTTCAAAACTCGGCATTTTTGCTGTCACCAAGGGAGATTACTGCGTAGGAGGTTTACAGACATAAAGGAGATTTTAATAGTACCGTGTAACCTTCATCTATATCAATCGGAACACCCCGGCCTGTATCTATATCGGAGATGGCCGAGTTGCTATGATTGAGTTGGTATTTAAAATCAAAACGATAAGCAGGGCTATTATAATTCAAGGTTTCATGATCAATTAAAGTGTAAAGTTTTATAAAACAAATTAAACTTCATATTTTATCATGCAACGTGGAAACTATTGAAAGCATTGTTCTGCAATATATGAACTAGTCCCTAAGTTGGAATATTTCTTAAGTAATATCAAATATAGTCGGCGCCCTTCTGGGCGCCGACTAATAATATTTATATTATTTATCTATATGAATTCTATTTCATTCATAAATTTGTGTTTATTGTGTTATTGCTGCTTTTGTCGCCATTGTATATGTACATGTGTTGCCAGATGGGTCTATGACCTTCTTGGAAATAAATGTTCTGTTCTGTTCTGTTCTGTTCTATAAATATTCATATTTTATGCAGCAATGACGTATGTTCTTAAATCATATCTCTGACATTGCCACCAAGAAATATTACTTCAAATCCTACATTCGCAATAAATCAACAATAAATATGATCTAAAATCCAACCAAACTTAAAATCCCTTAAGATGTGCTTACCATTATTTCTTCGATTCTAATATATAATATGCCCCACAAAGGGAATAGGCAATTATTCTTAGCATGAAAAATGAACGGAAGAAGTTCTCGTCCTACAAATTCTGGGAAATGTTTTAAAAAAAGGTAGATAATTATAAAACAATTCATTGACCATAAAACAATAGATGATGTTGCAAAACACTAATAACACTTGATAACTAATTTAACTAGTCTAGCAATTTTAAATCTGTTTCGTAGTCAAGCTATACCGTACAAAAAAAAAAATATCCCAATGCATTAAAAACCTTGGGATAATAACCGTTGAAAAAGTAATTGTAACAGTAGTTTTGTGTTTAAGTTGTGTGGGTTTTTTTTTGTAGCTGTACATTTCTCTAAAATAAATTTTGAAAATGGTGTATAGTTATTAAGATATAATACAATTCAGTGGCCATGCAACACTTGTTTGTGACATCACTTTTGTTTTATATATATATATTATCTTTTTTTTTTTGTTACAATCGCTCAATATTACTGTAAAGGAACTCTGAAAATGTTTTATTTATTCTTTCAGGCACCCTGCACGAGGCCAGAGAAGCGGAGTATGACTCCAGCCTTCAGCAATTGCCGTCAACAGGAACGACATATCGGCCGTCGGCGGCGGGAATATTCACCACCTGTCTGGCCCTATTGACAGTAATATTTCAAACGATACGTCGGTGATCACTGTGCTACACTTTCCGTCGGCGGCAACGTCACATCGTCCGTCGACCACGGGAATATGTGTTACTTGTGTGACTATTTTGGTAGCACTATTCCAGAAGATACGTGTTTGGTGATCAGCGGGCCTTTGTTCCGGCAAAGTTCTTCTTCTGAACTGTGTTTAGGTTGCTGATCTATCAGAGTAATAGTATTACTAAGATACACAAGGCATTAATAAACGTCATACAGTAGCGGTTGGGAATTACATACAGAGTTCTTCTTCAAACGTGCGCGATTATTGTGTAGGCAGTTTTGTCAACTAAACGGGAACATGATCAATACAGCAAGAACATAATTAAACTTTATTAATGTGGATCTATTTCCATGGCCGACATGCCTATTCGCAGTATTTCTTCTGCGTCAGGAAGTTGAACTCGTGTTGTGAAACTATTTATAAGGCTGCCTCTTTGCTTCCGGAGTTTTTTGTTTTGTGTTTACGGGTCAATTCTCCCGGGAGCATTTTTATCTCTTTCTTCGTTGTATATTTGTTAATATATGTATATTATTAACATCATTCACTATCTCTATGTATTCATGTACTATATATCATTATTAAATACTCATAAATCACCATTTGTATAGGAATCTTAAATACAACTAGTATATTTGGATTTTATATAAGATGGGTAAAATAATATAAACTAGTAATTGATGTGAGTGTTTCAGTGCGAAACGACATAATGATCCTCTTTTTATCCTTTGATATTTTCGCTGAACCTTTTATTTCAACCAATCATTTTTCAAAAGAAAATAACACAATACTCTACATCGTTTGTTTTGTATTTAGAAACCCTGCCTGTTCAAGGGTAGTATCTTTTGTGCGTTTGATTAACTACTGGGTTTGTCCCTGTATTTTACATTGTATTAATGTACAAACTTTCGTTCGATAAGTAATTGAGATTCTATGAGAAAAGAGCTATCAGGACTATAAAATAAAACAAAATCACTGAAGTTGGTTTATGAGGCTGCGATATCAAAATGGCTCATATTTCTTGAGAAACGTTAAATTAAGTATGCACTATGTAGGCTGCAGTAAATCCGTCCATGCCTTGAAATTATCTCAGATTATGGCGTCAAATGTTTGAATAATGCAAAAAGCCAATACAAAAAATATACATGTATACCATATATTCATATGTAAATCAGCTAAATCTCCAAGAGCAGCTTTATAAAGAATTGCTATATCATGTCTGAACACTCCGTTTGTTACCGACAGAAAACTAAACATCGCGTCATAACAAAGAGAGTTTCCATTTCCGTTGCCCGTCATCATCGTTAAGAATTAATTTCTGCAATTTCCGTTTCCTTTTAAGCGATATACGGTGTTCGTAATATTCCGATCGGTCGTTGAACGATACGTCTCCTATGAATCCCTGTTATCATGTCTGAAAGCTCATCAACAGGACAAAGGGTTTGTCTAGCAGTACAAAGATAAATTAGACAACATTTCTCCCCTTCTTGTATGTATAGGTTAGAGTTTATCAAGGAAATTCTTAATAAAACTTAATAAATTCTAACCGACTTAGTTTAAGGCCCTAATTTCATCATCTTTAAAATTAAGCCGTTTGCATGTCGAAAATACCTACAGGTCCATCACTGCAGTATATTGTGACGTCATTTTAATCAGCGTTGACACTTAAATTGCGTCTCTTCATAGGCAAACAGTAACGGGACCCTGGCCTAGTGGTAATTTTTGGAACTGTCAATTCAGTGGTCGCAGGTTAAAATACTTAAACTAATCGACGTTAGGAACGTTAAATTAGGGTCCCGCGTGACAATACCACACTCTGGAGCACGTTTAAGAACCAGGGTAGCTTTAAACAGAGTTACATTCTCCAAAAACCTAAAGTGACCTGCAGGGGTATAATATATGTTTTTATTCCGACTTTCGGAGCACTCGCTAAACGGGCCTTGCCCGAGTGCGAGTAAAAATTAGCTTACACACACGAGCGCAAACAATAGGCATATAGAATGATACTAATTTACTTAATCATTAAGAGTCGTCTTCAGCAATAAGTAACGAATATTAACAAATAAGTAACTAAACATTTTCAGCCTCCCCCAGGTCAACTGTTTCGCCGGACAACCAAGGTGCTAACCCTAACACTCTTATTTAATAAAGATATGTTTACACTAAATGCACGTTCTTTATATAGTAAAAAACATACATGGGGACTTTGAGCGGCCCGATCGGGAAGGTGGCCTTTTAAAGCAGGTGGCCCCCCAACCAGATTTTACTGGATGTATATATGTTTGTATATCTGAATTGTCTTACGACGTTAAAAATGTATCTGTTCAGTGTCTGTCAGAACCTGGTACCTCGTTAAAAGTTTGGCTACTGGATAAGTCGCTATAGTTTCGCATGTATTAATCATGCATGCAAAGCGATGCTCTAGTTAGCGAGCAGTCTATACAGACAACTCATGTGTCTCTTATCATCCAAGGCGGGAGCCCCATCATTTATTAAAAGCATAGATTTTAATGCAATGTATTGTTTAAGGATTTTCAAGTCCCTAAAAAATGGAGTTGGATTTAAATACTTTGTAAGTGGTCCCAGGTAATATATGCAAACCGTTAATGCTAAAAAAACTAAAAACAATCAAATGATACAATGGAAACTTCTGGGATAAGCCTATAAGTCCATTATTAAAAATAAGCCCTTAACAGATTTGGGGCAAAACTGAATACACAAACGTACAAACATCTTAAACAGAACACACATGAATCAACACAGCCTTATCAACAAATGAAAAAAAAACATCAATAGAAACACGGTTCATACGGACCCCTACCTTTTTGTCCGTCCCCTCGAACGTCACATACCACCGCATCGTCGGATACCAACGATACACTACTGCGCCAAGCTTCGTAACGGAAAAGTACCGTGGTAGCCGACCCTGATACCGTCCGTACTGGCGTGAGACCACAGTTATTTTTACTATATGTTTCATATAGACACTAACCTGGCTTTTGACTTTATACACACCCCAATTGAAAAACAAGGACATGGCATCTCTAGAACAATTCAAGACACAAAATATAATCACAAGAAAACACCATGTTGACCATTGACCCGAATGTCAAAATTGAGTTCAAATACATAACCCTTCAGCCAGGGAGTCAATCGGCTACAAACAACTAATTTTCAGACTTCCACAAGCTATGATTTTTCCAATATTTACATTGAAAACTATCAATTTCTGCAATAGAGTGTCAAATTCAGTCAAGTTCTCTGCAAAAAGAACATTTTTTGCTTCTTTTTCATTCAATTTTAATAAAATATTGATACTTGAACACAAGCACTCTTTGTTTCTGTATTCACATCCGGATCTTGGTCAACGGGGGGCAGATAACTGTGGTCTTGAGCCTATTTAAGCAACATTTTTTCAGAAACAGACTTCAAAACTCCTATAGTTCAGCTTCAGGCTATATGCAACACATATTGAAAGTTTGGCAATGATATATTTAATATTAAATGAATGAGACAAGTATTAGCACCAGTGGTATTTTCATAAAAAGCAGAAACAGCCATTTCCCTCAAATGTTAAGCCGCAAACCTTTGAAGAGCCATTATTTCCTTATGCATTGGAATAATTTGACCAAGTAAAGTTTTCGTTGTAGCTTTGAATGGTGTCTATAGAACAGCACCACAAAACTGGCCTGCCTACTCTTTTAAGATTTTTTTCTAAGCAAAATAAGGTTTTTCCACTTCATCGGCTTAGTGTTTTATATAAAAAATGACATAGAGCCCAACTGAAATGCCTCAACTTGTCAAAATTTTGCTTTTCTGGTCCACTTATATACAAAGGTAACAGAACTGTTCAGTTTAACACAAGAAATTTAGTGATAATGTGTTAATAGACAGTCTAAACAACACTATATGCCAAATTGTTGGCTTCCGGGACAAATGGCGCAACAAAGGAAATGGCCAAAAAGACACCAAAACTTAAAGATTCATGACAACTGCTAGTGTTTTCATGTATGAGGTGGCTACATGATGTAGAAAATGCAGAGATAGCATTATTATGCCCATTTTTAAAAAAAATTACTTTAAGAATCTGTTTTGAAGGCTAGATTTGGCATTAAATTCAGAGTACAGCACTTCACTATTGTCTATAAGATGCTTATTTACACCTGATTTGCTATAAATCTCACTCATTGGAATCATTTACACACAAACAAGCACTACAGAGTTGACTAACATCTTCATTCTTCTGAAATATTGGATTCAGAGCTGCATCTCCTGGATTCAAATTGCAGGACTACCGCCTGGGGAAAAGGCCGCAGCTAACTGGAGCTTATTGGCACATCATGATCTGCAAGCAAGACACAAAAGCAATGTTTTACACAAATAAAACTATCTGCCACTACTGTTAAAGTTTGAAAAAGGCCTGTAAACACTCATTTGAGGCATACACAACCTTTAATATAGTCATAAATGTGATAAATATGCAGAAAAGTTCATGAATTCAAAGATTTTCAGGACAAATTTAATAGAATATATAGTCTTTTGGACATTTTGCAATCAGTTTTTAACAACTCAAAGGTAAATCTCATCTTATTGAGTACCCAGATGCATTTTGCAAGCATTCAAACCAGACATGCTTAGAATTTCTTCTTAGTTGGAGATGGTATTCCTTTCTTGAAAATCCTTGCCGAGAGCCGGTATGGAAAACCACACGAGACCACAGTTCTACCAGCACTGGTTCTTGTCCTTGAAAATTCCTCTGTGGCTACAGCAACCAGGCTGGCTATTAAAATAAGCAATAAATTAGGGTTTTTAAAACATTTATACTGTATTAAGGTTGTGTTTTTTAATGCATTAAGGGAAAAGGCTCTATTCTTTATGAAAGCTGCTCACTTTTTATTTATTTTGCCTTCAGAAATGTCAAGTTTTTCAATGAATAAACTGAATAAATGAATGAATTAATGAATATATATGAATGATTGATAGAATGAATTAATGAATTAATGAAAGGTGGCATTATTTCTTTAAAATTGGGATCTCATTGTGTTGCTGTGATTGTTAAAGTATATGTTTTCTTGTCCATAAGCTGAAAATCATATGCACACTAAATAAAACATCATTCTGCATCCTATGTGCAGTAAGTTTTGTTTAATTGCTTATAGAATTTGCAATTATTGTAATGTTTGCTTAAAAGAGCAAACAAAATGTGTGAATAGATGCACAATACAGACCAAAGACTGATACAAGTCAGCAGTTTCATTAGAAAATAATATTATTATCAAAGCCACATCAGAAATGATTGACAACATGAAAGAAATTCATTTAGGAATGGAACAAACAGTCTCAATGGGCTTATATGACCAAACTGTCTCACTTTGTACTTCAGTTTGGATACCATTTTCTAATATATTATCTTGAAGTACTTACAAATTACAGCATGTTGGCAAACACCAAGTACAGCTTGGCCTCTGGTGGGCAGCTTGGTGGGGGGGTCTTCAACAGACAGTTCCTCCTGGGTCTGCTTCCTATGTTAAAAAAATCCCTCCATTTATACTTTGGAATTGAAAGTGAGGCTTTCATTCATTACTTACCATCATTTGGAACTATTTCCAAACATTAAATTGAAAGTGAAAGTAGTTTTTTTTAAAAATGTCAAAAATATATAAGAAAATTATATATTATTAATTTATATTATGTAATATAAGATTTTCACATTTCATACTCAAACACCAATATTCTATGGCTAAGCACTGTCAACTGGCCAAATTTCAACCAGATAGCTGTATAAATTAAGAATTTATAACAATTTAAAATAGGCCACCCCTCCAAAAGCTTCCTCTATATCAGGCGTGAGACCACAGTTATTTTTACTACAGATAACTGTGGTCTTGAGCCTACTGACCTGTGCAGTCCGCAATTTTGCCGCCAAAATGGTCAGCTTGAACAATTTTGCTCATTTGCCAGGATTATACTTGCTTTGACAATTTGAAGTTCGGGCAAGATATTTTCATATTTAATACCATGACTTTGGACTAATGTGTTTCATTTGTTCAGATTATCATTTCTGCGTATAAATAAATACTAATTTTTTTTTTTGCAGTATTTGACATAGTATTTACGTCACAAAAAATATGTTGAAAGTGTACGAGTGTTGCAATGAAAACTGCACCACATAACGGTTTTCGTTTGTCATTTATCACTGAAATGAAATGACATCTATGTAGTAGAAAATATAAATTTAACTTGGTGGCAGTCCGTTGAGTCGGAGTTCATTCGTAAATTAATAGTGAAATGTGTGAAACTATTGAAACAGCTCAACGTCGAGGACAATTTGTAGCACACAATGTTTATCATCTCGGAAAACATCCGCGGATTACATTTTTCTGACAGGCGATTGTCTTGGGGTTAATCGCATGACAAAACTGTCGGATCTGTATTGGACGAGACAAGAACAAATATAAAACCTGCGTGTCTGCCACTCACAGCGGTTATTCTCTTGCTTATTTGATCATCTGAACTGCTGAATATGTTTCGTACATTTGAACTTTGATTTCACTTAAAAGAATCGTATTCGTGCTACATATTTTCGGGTACAGTAATTTAGGAAAATTACGTTCACAAATGCAGGTGGTAACGTTATGACAACTAACTTTTACTCACTCCCGGTACTATATCTCGACGGGCAATCATAGGAGACATAAGATTTTGTGATTCGTTAAAAATGCTTCAACGCGTCTTCTGTTGTCGTGCCAACGAGTTAAAAAATGGACATCTTTTCAACGCATAACTAAATGTTGTGGCTCCAATGCGATGGCCGTCATGTTAAACGGTTGTAACAAACGGCATCATCCAAATTATAATGACACGTGGATTTCAAGAACCAAGGGGGGGGGGGAGGTAGTGATCAAGAGCGAGTCGACCATAGACGCGGACAGTAATACTGCCATGTGTCGTAACATTAAACTTTTTTTGAATAGGAACGTTCGGCGAACAGACATCACCGTGTTGCGTTATATCCGGTTTGATTAATTCGTTTAAGCTCAATTGTAAAGAAAGTTGTCACCTGACATGATATGAATAGCGCCCCAGAACGTTGCTGGTACACGGGTCTTGACCTCCACCAAATAGAACATCCAGCAGTCTTCCACACTGCGCTGGGAACGTGTTACTGTCATGTATTGTTGTTGATAATTTATTTTAAGTAGATTTTGAAAATATATATGAAATAATATGAAAAATTGTATGAGCTTATATGAAAATATTGCTCTATTAATATGTTTCCTGGGTAGAAATCAGTACTGGAGTCAATGAAAAGTTTACCTAACCGAAGTTGAACCTGTGACCTGGTGTAAAGGTGTACACGTATACCACAGATATACAGTCATCCTCTACACAATTCCACTACATGGTGTTGTAAGAAGAGCTCTAATATTTCTATTGTTTTTTTACGATCATAGTTGATGATTTGCTGAAATTAACGTTTGGCAATTTATTGAATTTAACAATTCTCAAGTACTACAAATATGTCGAAGTCCATTATTCTATTAAGATAATGATATGTGTATCTTGCTATCAAGGGTAACCCGTGAAAGTGCAAGCACTTATTTCCAACGGGGTCCTTTGTTTTTGCTGAAGGGACAGCACGTAGAAGAGACAGTGGTGGGATACAAGGAAGTCCGGGTGCGATACCCTAGGTCTTTTTCGAAGAGACCCCTTGGTTCT
Organism: Mya arenaria; assembly: GCF_026914265.1. NCBI lineage: Eukaryota > Metazoa > Mollusca > Bivalvia > Myida > Myidae > Mya > Mya arenaria. The sequence continues at coordinate 2,540,907 of NC_069124.1, forward strand.
TTTACGTGCTCGGTGTATAGCACTGATGCACAGGGTACAATTTTTCTGGGTTAAACCAAGCACTACCCTTTAAATGCCAAACGTCAGGCAAGGGAGCTACTTGTACCAACTTTTATCGTCTTTCGGTATGACGCGGCCAGGGATCGAACCCACGACCTCCCGCTCCGTGGGCGGATGCCTTAGCCACTAGGCAACGGAGACGGTCTAAGACGATGAAAAGTACAAGGACAGGTACAGTAGTCAAACATATAACAAATACCCTGTTCAGCGCTGGCTAAGGGACGAGAGACACGAACAATGTACGCAAATGACACATGATGCAAACTGTCAATGAATGCTTTTGAACGATCCAAGTCATTCCCGTTGCTTAACATATTTTAAAAGGGATGAGCGTGAGTATTCCTGTAGTTCAGTTTGTCTTCAATATTGCATATTTATCTTTAGTTAGTTTATTTCATACTTCTGATTCGGTACGCTGCCAGCGCATCTGGAACATAAAACATCACAAGAAAGTTTATATGCCATTCCCCACGGGACGAATAGTTTCATCCATCATTGTTGCCATTTACAAGAATAAAGTAGATGTGTTTTGTCTCATGGGATGAAGTCTAGGTTTGTCACGGCCTTATGTAACGGACACCCTTGGAATAGTAGACGTGGCTGTCTAGGAATTATTTATGGTCAACTCTAATGGCAATTGCTGCTATTTAAAGCGAACATGGCATTTGCGAACATACGTGGCATTCACTAACGTGGCATTCACTAACGTGGCATTTGCTCTTGACTTGCTCTTTTTAGATGAGATTTCGTGGAATTCAGTTAACTGATACACTTGCAACTGAGGCTTCAGATCGGTCTTAGTGACCCAACATAAACAGTTGTGTCTGTATGGCGCATATTTATAAAAACAAAAAAAGAGTAAGAATATTTCTTTATTTCTAAAATTCCAGCAAAAAATGTAACAGCAGTAGGTGGAGTGCGAGGATTTCATCAGGATCCAGTGCAACGCGTCAATAAGAACATCCCCGACGACTGGTTAATCTCAAGTATATTACTTACTCTATCATAATCTTCTTTCATCTATAAGCCTCATTTACGGGCTTCCAAAGTTGCAGGAAGAACCATTTTTCTTGTTTGATCGGGAATTTCGGGTAAAATGTTGGTGTAAAAACGACTGGACAATATATAAAGCATGTCAGCACATTGTTCCGTATTTCGATGTAAGAAAGCAGAAGGTCTGGCTTGATCGTTCAGTAAACACAATTCCAGGCGGATCCCCATCTGATTTCATGAGAACCTTTCGCGCACCACTGGACCTAGATTTACAACAACTTCTTTTTCTCTAATTTATTTCATTCAGGCTGTCCGGTTTGCGCTCCTGGTTCGCCCACCCGCTTCTCACCAAGGTTTGTGGTCACCGGACAAGTGTGTTTTCTCTGGTTTATTCGGGTTCCGCCACAACACAACGAGAGATATTTAGCATGAGTTAATATAACCTTCTTCGCAATCGCTTTGAAAATACGTTTCAACTTATGACAGTTAGAGTATTGCAAAAATAAAACTTAAAGGTACTTTTGTCAATTCAGCAGAAACATTCAACCACAAAAGGTCCATGCAAGGACATGGGCACGTATGTAAGGACATGGGCACTGATATGAGGACAAGGTCGCTTATGCGAGGAGGACATGATCACTTATGCGAGAAGAACATGATCACTTATGCGAGAAGAACATGATCACTTATACGAGGAGGACATGATCACTTATGCGAGGAGGACATGATCACTTATGCGAGGAGGACATGATCACTTCTGCGAGGAGGACATGATCACTTCTGCGAGAAGGACATGATCACTTATGCGAGGAGGACATGATCACTTCTGCGAGAAGGACATGATCACTTCTATGAGGAGGACATGCTCACTTCTGCGAGAAGGACATTCATGATCACTTATGCGAATACATGGCCGCTTATGCGAGGACATGGTCACGTATGCAAGAACATGGTCACGTATGCAAGAACATGGTCACTTATGCGAGGACATGGTCGCTTTGTCTAGGAATTGGTCGCTTATTCAAGGACATGGGTACTTATGCGGGGACATGGTCACTTGTGCGAAGACATGGTCACGTATGCGAAGACATGGTTATGATCACTTATGGTTACTAATATGGTCGCTTATGCGAGAAGGACATGATCACGTATGCGAAGACATGGTCGCTTATGCGAGGTCATGGTCGCTTATGCGAGGGCATGATCACTCGTACGTATGGGAAGAAATGATCACTTATGCGAGGACATGATTACTTATGCGAGGACATGGTCGCTTATGCGAGGACCTGGTCGCTTATGCGAAGACATGGACACTTATGCGAGGACATGGTCACTTATGCGAGGACATGGTCACCTATGCGAGGCCATGGTCACCTATGCAAGGACATGACCACGTATGCGAGGACATTGACACTACTGCGAGTACATGGTCCTTTGCGAGGACATGATCGCTTATGCGAGGACATGATCGCTTATGCGAGGACATGGTCACGTATGGTCACCTATGCGAGGACATGGTCACCTATGCGAGGACATGGTCCTTTTTGCGAGGACATTGGCACTTTGTTGCGGCTTCACTGCCCACAGTATATAGAAGACAAACGTATTGTACGAAACAACGATGCATGTTTAACCCCTTGCCACACTATTGCGCGTTAAGGGAACTTTTTAACATTTGGGCATTCAAGCCCTCTTACTCCCAAATAAGATTTACCACAATCAATACTTTTGTTTTAATATTCCAAAAAAGATGAATAAATGTCGAAAACAGTGGTTCTTATGAAGGATACCGAGTTTAATTTGGAATAAATGTACATAAAACACGGTATTTCTACCTTATGAGACTTAAGAAGATTACGTAAATCTTTAATCATTCACCAATCATTTAATATTTTTGCTTTTTTATGTTATTAAATACAGGGTTAGAAACTTGTTATAAGTAATAAATGTTTCCATAAATGCATTATTTAGTAAGTTGTTCAAGGTTTATCATTCAAAATTGATGTTTGTTATATATGTGTATGTATTGATTTTGAAAAGAGGGTCACATTAACGTAGAATATAGTCACTCCAACAGAAAATCGTCAAAAGACCCTGAAGCGGCTGGTTATATCAGACTAGTTTTACACATGCACATAGAATAGAAGTACCTCCAAAGAATCAGTACTTCAAATGCTATATACATATTCACAATAAATCAACAATATATCTGCTCCGTACACAATAAAACTCAAAATCCCTAAAACTATGCTTGTTTTTACTGATATGTATACTGCATGTATATAATGGGTATTGGGATTAATTATTTAAAAATGAAAATGAACATGTCTGGAATAAACGCAGAAACTTTCGGGAACGGTTTATAACTTTAAAATGTACAATTCATTTACCATGCAACACAGTTGATAATTGTTTAAGTAGTTACCTTGTCGATTAACGATAAAGTAATTTTGTTGCAATACTTTTGTTTAATATTTTGTGTTTAGTTTCTACTGTAACACTGTAAAACACTCTATTTCGCCTTGCAAAGGTACTCTTAATAGTATATTTTTGCTTTTTATAAATGTTTTTCGTAAAGAACTTGTTGCAACTAGCCGTTTTATCATTGATTATTTGCAAGATATACAAAATGTGGGGTAGTCCGCATCGGTGTTTTTTATGTTCTCTTAAGTGACAACACCAAGAATGACACAGGTTATCACATGTCTTCTTCTTTTTTAATTCGATAACCGTCTGGAAAGATATACTGACATAATAATCAAGTATCATTAGAAAAATATCATAGTAATATTCGCACTGCAATTTTACATACACCCTCTTAATTTGGAAGTCATTAATGATGAGTTTATTTCAAGATTTATTATGATATATAAGGCCTCCAGCCCATACACATAAAACAGAAACATATATTTACATTGTACAATGCAGGGGTGGTTTCAGGAATTGACGTTAGCGGGGGCGTAACTTATGGGCGCAACTTTTTAACATGCGCCCCTCCCTCAGAACCGAAAGTACATTACATAAACTGTTTGCATGTGGATTTGGAGTTACTCCCTCAAGCGGAAAATTTAGCCATTTGTAGTCGGAAATGGTGCATTATGAGCGTATATCATTACCTTTTTCTCCCATATTGATATAAAAGTAAACTTCGACCATTTTAGAAGGGGCGCGCGCCGGGTGAGTTCCTATTTTTTGCTTACCAGTACCTTTATTTCTTTAAATCAATTTAAAATGAAAATAATACCACACTTAACAATCCATCGTTTGTTTTAAATGTCGAGGCGTGTACAAACTTTTACTCTTAAATTTGCTAGGCATAAATGGGAGAAATAGAGCAATCAACAATATACGGAATCCGTTGAAATAAAATATTTTAAATTTTGTGATTTACGCGACAGCGCCATCAAAATGTGTCATGTTTCTAGAAAACCATTTAATTGATTATTGTGTTTGCCTTAACTTTTGCGTCAAACGTTTTAGAATAAATGCAAAAGTTGCACGCTTCATTACACTTCTGACAGAAAACCAGACATCGCGTCATAACAAAAAGTGGTTCCATTTCCGCTCCCTGACCTTCTAATAAATGCTTAATTTTTGTAATTTCAGTTCCGTTTTAAGCGATATACGGTGATAGGCCGTAAAGTTAACCCGTCCCTGTATTGTTTATGCAAAAAATCTTTCGATATGTGCTACATACATAAATACACCCAAAACAAGCTCTATCTGATAGTCTGTGTCTGGTTTTTCCAGTTTCACTGCCTGCCATACAAGCACATGTGTGTCGGTAATGTTGAGACGTTTTGGGGAAAAGATGCCATACTTTGAGGTCTTTCAACTAATTTAAACATAAACTGTAAATGACATTTTAAGCAATGAACGGTTCAGTTCTATACATCTTAGCACACATTTCAAGTTCTCGTAAACAAATTTTCACCAAATATGGTCATGTTGTATGCTCGTAAGAATGCAGACGCCACTTAAAAAATGCGAATGTTGTAAAACCCAGGAGATGGCATATTTGGTTCAACAGGACAAGATAAAAGCATTTGATAGTGATAATTTGCCAAAAAAAAGTGAAATACAATACATTTCTTGTCAAAATGACACTTTAAACATCATGCAGTTTGCTCCCTTCATGATTTACACTTCTTATTTAATTGCAAATACCTTTCAATACAAACAGGCAACACTTCAGATTGGAAAACATGCCATTCCTAGCGTTTCACGTATATGTCAATCATATACTATAAGTACATTGTATTTTCTTAAAATTCAGTTCAAACACAAATGGTTTAGAGTTAGTTTAAAACTCACAAAAAACATTATGCAAATAAACTGTGTTTCTTAGTCTGTTGCAAATATATTGAGAACAAATAGGTAAGTTGCTATCGACCGATTGTTCAGGGCGTTCTTAAAGTTAAATAAGTCATTAATGGCATCGTGGTTAGCTTTTAAAGGTGAACTATTTGATCATGCACTTATATTTAAATAAATCAAGCCCAGCTGAAACAGTTGTCTAAAATCTTTTTAAAACAACTGAAGATCACAGCTTTGTCCATGGCACTTTTAGAGCAGAAAGGCTTAAAAAATTAACAGCAATCACGTTAACAACGTTGCTAACTTTATCGAAGTTCTGAGCAAACTACCCAATGAGTAATACCCGAGGAGTGCCTTTGACTATCTGACTAGTAATCGGACATGACAGTGTTACCAAGTTTGGTGGCAACAGGTTTAATATTGCTGAAGCCATATAACAGACATGATCACTTTGGTCCAGTTTTGCGAATTCAAAGGCCACAACTCAGGAGCAACTTCAGCACTTGGCTGGCTGTCGAAGTATATCAATACACTATGCAACCTCATTTAAGACTGTTTCAGGAATTCAACATTGTGGACAGCTCCTGCTATGCATCAATGAAACTCATCGCAGGTTAACTCAAATTTAATGGCATTTCTTTAAACTGTGGTCCTAACTTAAAGCTGCACTCTAACAGATTTGACAGTGTTCACGTTTTTGTCTCCAAATCAGCTGATTTTGGCATCAATTCAGTCATACAAGATGACTTACAATAGATCTCATTTGTTTGGAAAACTGTCAAAAATTTCTTAAAGTGTTAGTAACTCTTTTAGCCTTAAAACATAAATTTTCAATCAAAATAAAAAAATAATTAATTTAAAGGTGTCAAAACTCTAAATATGCTAGAGTGCAGCTTTAGGTTGCTACAAATATGTAATTTCTGCTGTACATTTCAATCATTCATAGACAATGGTAAGGCAACAAGACACATATTTCAACATTTATTGGAATATGGTTTTAAGAGAAAAGTGAGCAAAGAATTGTTAGTTTAGGTCCCAAAGTTGTCATAATAATCCAAGTATAAGCACATTTTGGAGTAATTCCTGACATATATGGCAAAACAACACACTTGTATGTCAATAACAGTAAGGTTATGAAAATGTCTATCATTTGTGTGTCAAGTTATTACAGAATGGAGTACAGAGTCACTCTATAGGTACTATGGCAATGATTGTTTCAATTATAATACACACAAACACACTTATGACAGTTGATTTTTATTACAAGGGTTTTAACAGCTGAAAATTAGACCAATTGCTTTATGTATACACAGTTATTACATAATGCAGCCAGTGGCTGCAGACAGACCTTTATAATAAGCTCTTAACACAACAAAGATAGTGTTAGTTTTCCCTCATGCATAATAACATGAACACTTATACAGGAAGTGTAGGAAAAGACAGAGCTGCAAATATTTTCTATAATTTATGGGTTTAGTGTAAGACATTAGCTCAGTATAAAAGTAGAAGGGATACCAATGAAAATTGAAAAAAAAAATCATTTAAGGTATGACCTTCAAAATCACATTTTTTCGGATTAAGACCTTAAATGTACACATGTATAAACAATAAAAAGGATAGTATGAATGTGTGGACAGCTTCCATCTGCAGTTCAATGAACTTTAATGTATACTAGTTGTTTGTGTTCATAAAAAAAGAAAAATGAATGCAACATTAACAACAAAGCGAAGGCTCTGGTATACTGGTAGTTCTGTTTGTCAGTATGTCGGTACTGATATTAAAATGGCTTTTACTCAAACTACAATATAAACACAGATGGGAAACAATCATGAAACCGCTTTCTTTGGACAATCTAGCAACTAAAAAAACAATTAAATGTATTTTATTGAAATCTAATTATCAGCCTACAAGTTCTGTGTACAGCCAGTGTACAAAATCAACCATGAAAAACACTTGTTAAATAAACCATTAAATATGCTAAATAACATATTGCAAAAAAGCATCAACATTTAAGAACTATGTTTACAGTATGGTGTACAGCAAGGGTTTAAGAAATGGCCGATAAAAAACCCATATAAACCCGACCAAATTGTTAAATAAAAATGTCCATAGTTCATACCTAGTATCCATCACAACAATACAATTACCAGTATGGAAGAAAACACAATTTGAATAACATAGCACTGCTAGAGCAGGTTTGACATATATGAACTATTGAATACCAAAACAAAATATAAAATCTACATAATAAGCTCAGACACATTCTATGTTGGTCATCCATATATCATATTATCATTTTTATGTTACAACATTTTAATACAAAAGCATGAATATAAACAAAACAGCCATGTATGGTTCGCTTCAGATTGTCAAACATTTTACTGGCTATTCGAAAGAAGATACTGAATGTAAGTAGACTGTCACAATACTATCTGACTGATTATACTGATGTCAATATGTATTGTACGATACATGTAGCATCTTACACCATCCAATCAATGATAAGGCTATTATCACAGTTGTGCTTCAGTTGCATAATAAAGAATGGTGTGTAAATGTCTGTCAGTTCAACAAAGACGAGCATACATTTTAATCCTATAAGCTGCAAATAAAGCTGAACAGTTTTGTTCCCTTCTTATTCATTAACCTAAAACTTCTAAGTTTTCAAAAGAAAAAATGTAATACATGATGTCGTCAATTGAAAAAGTGTTCATGGACATGTATCACTGATTTCAAACACTGCAGTATAGGTACAAACCAATAAAGCATTGAAGCATACAAACCTTTACCCTTCCACATCCAAACTAATATCCTAATACCATGTAACTAAAGACACCTAAATATACTCAGTGGATAAATCATATGTTATATCACACCACTGTACGAGGATTAGAGACGCAGAAAATTATGTCCGTTATTGAAGTACGAAACATCAGATAACCCGGTTCATTACCCCCATGTACACTAACGAGTAACGTGGGATATTTTGCTAAAAAAATCTTGTATTCATGACTAATTAATCAGGCAGTGTTAGTGATGCCAAATGCAATTTCATTGCACAGAATTTCTCTCCCCTTTCTTATAAATATTCATGAAAACAGGATTTTATCAGTCAATTTTCCCTCAGTACGTCTGCTATGGCAACTTACTACATTACCCAGGTTGCAAATGATGGGTATGAAAATAAATACGCACACACACCTTAAAATTATTGCTTGTATGATGGATCAAACTGAGAATACATCAAACCTGTAGCGGAGATTGCGTCCCCTAACCCCACGGTTTTCAACGGGTTTATACACACTAATACTGGACTGAATACAAACTGGAAACCTTCCCGTTTCCATGAAACCACTGGCTTACTTTCGTTAAATGTTACAGCATCAGACCCTGAGAATAGTTGAAATGATTGTGGAATTCGCAGTTCTATATCTGGCGGTGAAAGACGGTCAACCTTACACGCTTGTCGTCCGGCCATTCTGGTTCCTGCACCAACTGCGGACTCGGAATTGAGCCACGCATCAGGCAGGGACCCAATGATGTGATATGTTAAAGAATGAAAATGTACTCGTGTTAAACGAGATCTAGGATTTTTTGAAGAATACCCATATGTCTTCAGCAGCCATAGAACCATGTCACTGATTTTGTATATTTCTGGTTGCCCATTACGACTGTGATAGTAACTTGAATGTGGTCCATTGGCGACATAGGATGAAAATGTGAGTTCCTGCTCGTTCAAACCTAATGATGATACCTGAGAAATAACCTGAAAAAATATAAAAAAAACACATAATTATTATCAACTAGAAGTACAATAGAATTTTATTTTTATAAACTTCTGAAAAAACCATTGTCATTGTATTCAGATTAAACAAAGTCAACTTACTTCATCTATAATAAGTTTGACAGCCCCTTCATCTGCCATACTTGCAAGCTCTAGATGGACTGGTATACTTTGTGGGATATTCTGTAAACCGGTCTTAAATTCCTCCAACTTATCAGACATATAGGTAAGACTCTGGGTTTCAAGCAGATGGAGTCCACTGACCAAAACCAAATTTGGAGAAAAAGGACCTAAATCCTTGAAAAATTTATTCAACATTGTCAGGCGGGAGTTGGATTCGTCATAGCTGGTGATGAATCTGTTAGCCACGGGGGATTCTAGACCCTGCCAGGCCTCGTGAAGCCCATACTCCATTATGAGGTGAACCTCATCCTTATCTATAAGGCTGTCATCTGGTACCAACACATTGTGTGGTAATAGCTTCTTGAGGACTGGACCTATTGGGCCTATCAGCTGAATCTGCAAGTTAAAATGTCAGCATATTGCAATCATGTATTTACTTAGTTGTCAGGAAATGCGATAAACAGTATAACTTGAAAATTCTTTATAAAACTTAAAAATCTTAAGTCTTAAAAATGTCATTTATTTTCCTATAAACATTCATTAAAAAGAGCTTGTTTGTTAATTTTTCAATTGGAGTGTTATCCAAAAGCCTAGTGTTAACTTGTAGATCTATATAAACTTTACAAGTTTTTTTGTTGTTTTTCAAATAATAAATGATGGCTTAGCAAGAGTATCAAGTATGGAACATTTACAATACCTTCTTATTTGGGAAAAGCTCTGCAATATTGACTGCCATTAAAGCTGCATTTCCACCAATATAGTGCTGAAATATTGAACACATGTGTTGAAATGCATTTGAATCGAGTCAATAAGTACCATTCAGATCTTTCATGGACACAATTCCTCACTAAACTTGTGAAAAACAAATGTGACCTCACTCTACACACAGGGTACAGAAGATAATAAAATTAGCTCTCTAAATGCTTTTCAAATATTGCTCTCCCTGAGCCAATTTTTTACCACTGTGCGCAAGAGTATTATGTTAATTATGAGTGTAATTTGTAACTGAAACAATAATATCGAAATATATACATGTACTGTTTTTGTTCTCATGTACATTATTCTATATTATGAGTAAGCGTGCACTAGAAATAGCATGATCATCAACATAGCAATACTGCTGGATCCAATCAGTTCAAAGTTTATGTCAAAGCTTACTTCTTTCTCTTCCAACTTTTCAGCTGTTTCTATAATAGCTGCATATATCTCCTTGCTTTTGAATGTTCTCTCCGCAGCCGACCCTTTGCTGAAGTAGTAGGTAAATGTATTGGCCAGGTCATCTATAGATTCCAGGGCAACACTATCGAGGGGCTGGCCCCGTCCCTTCTCCAGTGACGATAGCAGGGCTACTCCAGATACAATCAGATCTAGGTTACAGTTGATTCTGAAATACACAGAATCAATTTTTTATGATCGGTAATTGTAATATTGCTATTTAATTTGATTTAGGTTACACTGGTAAGTAGAAACTATTTTAGCTTTGCATCAAAACATCCTTTATAGACAGTACGAAATTCCTCATTTGTAAAGCAGTCCTTAATCAGGATTTTAAGTCAATGGTTTGATACTGCTATACATATGATTGCGAGTGTTTGGCCATTATACGCATGAATTATTCAGCTGTCGAAAAAATATCATCAATATCAGTTTTGAACACTAATCAAGAGTTGGTGAAATATTCCAACTGAAACATGCAATACTGCTGCAGATTGATGGACTCTTATGGACATTAGATATATGTTGAGTTTGAAAGCAACTGTTTGATATAAAAGAATTTTTATATAGTGCAGCAGAGATTTGACCTCGTAACCTATATTTTGACATCACATTTCCCAGTTACTAAATAGAAATTTCATCAAGGCAAACATTCTGATTAAGTCACATGAAGATTGGACCTGATATATTGCAAAAATATAGCCTCTAGAGTGTTCCAAAGGTTTCTCTAAGACAAAACCTTGTGACCTTGTTTTTGACCTTATGTGACCCAGTGTCAAACTAAGCCAAGATTTCATTTCGGCAAATTTTTAATAAGTTTCATGAACATTCGAGTGGATACATTGCCTCTGTTTGTTCACAAGTTCTCTTTAAGATTTTACCTGTGATCCACTTTTAATGTCTACCAATATTACATCAAAGGGAACTTTCTGACCACAGTTGGAACAAAGTCTGACCAATAAATACTAATATTAGGTTCCAGATATGATTTTTGAAAGATTTGACCTAGTGACCTAGTTTCTGACCTCAAGTGACTTAGTTCCAAAACTAGTCATTGATTTCATCAAGGAAAAAAATCAGATTAAATTTCATACATATTGGACCAGATATATTGCCTAAGATTAGACTTAGTGACATAGTTTTCGACCCCATGTGACAGACTTCAAAATAAAGTCTGGTTTCATTAATGGAAACGTTTTGTCAAAGTTTGAACACAGTCTCAGAAGTCAACTCCATGATATTGTTCCTGATATAAAAAAACAATGCCTCTAATGTGTTTCAAAGATATAAATTTCTAACATTTGACCTAGTGTTCTAGTTTTTTATTTCACGTGACACAAATAAACAAGCAGTTGGAACATGATAAAGGGGTACATTCTGACCAAGTTTGAACATAATCTAACCAATCCATACCAAGATGATATGGTGCCTGACAAAAAAATAAGATTTGATCAAGTGACCTATTTTTTGATACCAAGTGACCTAGTTTCGAATGAATCAAAGAGTTCATCAAGGAAAACATTCTGTTAAAGTTTCATAAATATTGGACCAGATTTTATAACTATAGTGTTCCAAAGATTTTTACAAGATTTGACCTTGTGACCTTGTTTAAGATCCCATTTGGCCAACATTTACAAGCTGTCAAGTGTGTATGAAGTGGACATTCTGACCAAGTTTGAACATCATCTGACCAATAGCCTTATATGTAGTCCAAATAATTGTACGTTGACGGATTTTTTTTAGATTTTTGATATGGCAAATCCTTCACGTACAAATTGTTTAGTATCAAAAGTGGGTAGTTGTTCCGATCAGGATTCCGGGTTAAAGCATATAGCGTCTATAAAATATCATAAAAACAAGAAATATTACCAGATAATGTTATTTTATATTAGTTCCGTACACAAAAAAAAAATCCACCTTATAATTATGAGTTTGACGGCTTTTCTTCATTTCATTCTGTCAAAACATAACGATAAATACATGAAGGGCACCTGCAAGGCTTTAGGGCACAGTTTTAAATCACTCGGAACATTTCAGCCATGGCCGAGTTGTTACGATTGTATAATGAGGTCTATCTCGAAGCTTTGTCGGAGGAGGCCGAGTTATTACGATTGTATCGAGTTGTTCCCCTTCGCATAATTGTTGTCTGTGTCAGTCAACTTTCGTTTTATTGGAAAGGTAAACAACTTGTTTTAATGCATTTAATGCTTGTTTAGTGCAAAATAACATTTCACTTCTATGGTAAAATATCAATATAACTCTTTATGATCAATTTCAACCATAAAATACTTCACTTAAAACAATTTCAATATTTTAAAAACACCCCCGTTTTTTGTACATTCCCGTTTAGACGTTAGGGATTGGAAGAATCCCGTATAACACGTCTAATATTTTAGACTACCTTATATGGTATTATATATTCGACAGAAAAAAAATGGGATGGACAGACGGATGGATGGATGAAGAACAAAGCCAAAACAATATCCCCATACAACAAGTGTATTATTGATTGAATTCATTGTAAAATTATTCAAGAATAAACTATCTACTGATGTTAGGGAGTAGTGTCTGTTTTTTGTTGTTGTTTTTTAATCAGAACAGGAATTGACAGAAATAAAACTTATACAAAGTGGAACAAAGGGGTCCAGTAGATATGATTGTTTAGTATCAAAATTTTTATGTCATGAAGCCGGCACAAAATTAACATACTAGACCAGTAATGACTAATGATAAATGTTTTAACATTAGATATTATTTTATTCATGAAAATACAAAAGATGCGATCTATTGCAGCGATTATTTTTTTACTTTTTCGGTGATCGTTGAAGAATATTCAGACAAAAATATGAGGAAACAGTATATATCAGTTTGGGTGAAAATGGTACGAAGTGTATAAGTGCCAAAAATTCGTACCCAACTGCAATGTGACTGAACTGATCAGTTGGCTCGCGGATCGAGGAATTCCAAAATAATATAATGGACTCCTCTTGATTCTCCGCCAAACATTCTTTCCATTTGGTGTAGAGATATGCAAAGACAATCACCAACAATCCTAGAAAAATTGATTTTGACAGCATCTTCCTTTGGTTCGACTAAGCACAATACGGTTTAGAGAGTTGTTCATAACGTCTGTTTAGCAATCGGCCAATGTGATTATCTTTATCTAATCTGAGTTGGTACGTTGAAGCGACCAATACTGTCTTTTATTGAAAGGGGGAGTGCGCAGTTAATCAGATAATGTTAAAGCATGTTTAAAGCTGTCTATGGAGTTTTTGTTAACAATACCTTCACTGATTTATTTCACTCTCACACAGTTCTAGGGAATACTGTTTTTTATAATTTTCACTATTTACATGGATGGGTTGGAAACACTTGCTTTTCGTATTAACTATGTGTATGTGTATTTCTTTCGGTCAAGGATAACCCGTGAAAGTGCAAGCAACGGGGTCCTTTGTTTTTGCTGAAGGGACAGCACGCTGAAGAGACAGTGGTGGGATACAAGGAAGTCCGGGTGCAATACCCTAGCTCTTTTTCGAAGAGACCCCTTGGTTCTTTTACGTGCTCGGTGTAAAGCACCGATACACGGGGTACAATTTTCCTGGGTTAAACCAGTACTGAGTACAACACTTTTCCAAGCACTACCCTTTAAATGCCGAGCGCCAGGCAAGGGAGCTACTTGTACCAATTTTTAACGTCTTTTGGTATGATGCGGCCAGGGATCGAACCCACGACCTCCCGCTCCGTAGGCGGACGCTTAACCACTTGGCCACGGAGACTGAGTTTCTATATATAACGTATTGTTTAGCCCTGATACTTCTTTTGGTCATAGCTTTTTCAATTAGTGTTCGATATTAAATGCTGGTATGTGCCCTTCTACCACCTTGTAGAATAGAAACGTCAGTCCATGGTAGCGTTGTCTCTCATGTAATTGCGCCAGTTCCAAGTCCCTCAGCATCGCTTTTACACATCTATTATGTCTGGATCTGTAGTCTTTGGCGATTATGCGCTCCGAGGATCAATGTATGCGTTCTAGCTTGTCAATACCGTTTGTTGATATGGATATTAGAACCTATAGTCTAACTTCGAGCGGATCATCCTTAAGTATGCGTTTCATTTCCCGGCAGCTAGATGGACACTGTCTGAGGTTTCTTCTCAGGAACCCTAATGTTGAATTGGCACGTTTGGCGGTTTAAGAGATGTATGTTTTCCAATTTAAATAGTCAGTGAAAGTGATACCGAGATATTGGGGTTGTCTTGAACTTGTGTAAAAATTTTGCCGTCGATGATGTAAAAATATCTGGCTGAACTCTGTGTGTGATATATCAATTTTTGGAATTAATCTCCATACCCCCAGTCTTGTGCCGATTCTTGGGGTTTGTTTAGTACTTTTTAAAGTAGCTCATGATCTCTTAAAATTTGTGTGCTTTGACCCTCTCTGGCATGTCGTGTATGTGACAGAGAAACAGCAAACACACACACACACACACATATATATATATATATATATATATATATATATATATATATATATATATATATATATATATATATATATATATATATACATCATATATCCGGTTACATAATGAAACCACATCAAAATGATGATGGTTCTTTTAAAAAAAAAAAACCGAATTCGATTCAATTGGCAACTGACAAGCCGTAAATACAACAGTTATATAACATGACCATTCATATTTTTTTAATGCTAGATTTTGTTTCTTTCAAACATTCTCAAAGGGAGGCAACCTCTCCACGACCATCCCCACCCTGCTCAGTCAATCACATTTTAATGCTACGGTAATGCATGCTGGTGATTACGGTGGCACTGAGGTGACATGAGTATGTTTTTATTTATTTCGAGCGCACGACATACTAAGTCCTTCGCACGAGATACAAAGTAGTGAGCACGAGATATTAAGTCGTGCGTACGAGTTACTAAGTCGTGAGCACGACAAACTAAGTCGTGCGCACGAGATACCCAAGTCGTGCGCACGAGATACTTAGTCGTGCGCACGAGTTACTAAGTCGTGCGCACGAGTTACTATGTCGTGCGCACGGGATTATTAAGTCGTGCGCACGAGATACTATGTCGTGTGCATGAGTTACTAAGTCGTGCGCACGAGATAATTAAGTCGTGCGCACGACATAATTAGCCAATCAGAATACACTTTATATACATGAATGTTGCTTGAAAACGGCTGATAGCAGAAACGATTTTATTCCATTTTAATGCAGTGTAAATATATGAAGAAATTCGGTTTCGTTTAGGCACCGATCAGCATAATATACACATATCACTCAGACATCTATGGAGGCTATTCGTTGCCAAAAGTCCAGACGTGTATGTGTGTATTTTAGGTTTGTAACATTGATGATTTACCAATTTACATTTTACAACCGCCAATTCATCGGTTGTATGTTTACATTTTACACTGCACATTTTCATTTTTCAATTCTCGTTGCATCTATTTAACAGACGATTCAGTCGTGTTTATAAAGTTATGTATGTTGAACACATGTCATTCTGTGAAAGTCACATGCCGAGTTTTACATTGCGGTGTGTAGAAGACAGATTTCAGTTCGTAGTTCTACAAAGTACATTGTATGGTGGTGACTTTTCATTCGCAGTTGAACATGTTTACGAGATGAATTTAATTTTATTTATAGATAGCTCCGCCTTAACCATGTCTTAACTCCGCCTTAACCATGCCTTAACTCCTCCTTACGTCTTTCGGAAATTTCCGCTATCACTCGGCTCTATTTAAACCAAGTATGGATACTTTGGACCATTGACATTGGGAACCTTATTATGGACATTACGAATCATCTATATTATGACACAATGAACTATGATTTGGAAACAGGATGGATTATAAATTATTTCATGTCGAATAAAATAATATATGATATTACAACATGTTTTTGTCTATATAATAGTAATTAATACGCACATATGACATGGAATGAGATGTATGCAAAATGATACTTGACTCAAACACAACAAAATGTAAGTCATTAGCAAATTATACTTCAAGAATGAATAGTCCCACTGTCTTATTTTTCTTTTAAAGCTGCCCTCTCACAGATTGACCGTGTTGACAACTATTTTTATTTTTTGTTTTGGAATTAGCCAATTTTTGCGTAAATGTCTTGATACCAGTGGTATAAGACTGCTGACAAAAGATCAGATACAGTTTTTCAGTTTTACGTTCGCAAATTGATGTTTTATGGCTTAAAGTGATACTACAGTAACGTTTTAAGAAAAATGAAAAATGTCGGCAGTTTTCCAAACAATTTAGATCTGTTTTATTTTGAGTAATCTTATTATTTGTATAGAAAGCATTGCTGCCAAAATCAGCCGAGTCTGGGACAAAAAAAGGTTGTCAAAACTGTCAATCTATGAGAGTGCAGCTTTAAATTACTATAAACACTATTTTAAATTCTACCATTCTACACACTTTCTTGCCTTTTCGCAATGTTTAAGATTGCAAGTAATATTAGATAATTTAAAATTTACGAAGAAAAAAATCTAAATTTTGATTAAGTTGAAATTATTCACTAAGATGCATGCCCCAGAGGTTTATTACCTGGTAGCTGGAACTGTATGGATAAAATACACTAAGATTACAACTTCATATAACTCGTACATTATACTGTAACGAATATTATTTTATAGTTAATTAATAACGTATTTTAATGATGAAGTCAATTTATTGCTAATAAACAATTATAACTTGCTGCTACCTTTTATACCCCACCCACACTTAACAGTCAGGGCTTTTTTCACATTTAGGTGAAGCGGCCCTAGCCCTTTTGGAGGGGAAAAATCGCGCGTTTGTTTTTCTAATCTAAGACTCACGATATCTATTTTTTCATGTTCTTGAAATCCCCCACTTGATTGTTATGGTTCACAGTGGCAGATCCCGTAATTCATAACTGGGGGACACAAGTGGGTTGGAGGGCTGTTCTTCCATCCACATGGATATTTTGTTTCGATGATGTATTGAAATTACACGTTTACACCATACATCCTTATTAAGATAGTAAATGTATAACATCAGACAAAACTAGGTGGATATCATTATGATGTCCATCAAAAGTTTCGTGGATTTGCTGGAGCAGGTTTTGAACAGAGACTTGCGTTAGAGGGCGTTACTTAGGGGCACAACGTTTTGGACATGATCCCTCGAGTGGGCATGACAATAATATGTTTAAAATGTGGGAAGTGGGGTTTAGGGGTACTCCCCCTAGAATTTTTTAATATATTTTTAGTCTGAATTGGTGCATTTTGGCGTAATTAAGTACTTATTTTCTGAGAAATATTGACAAAATAAATTAACCTTTAAGTTTACTTGCGGGCCAACTGGAGGGGGGACGCAGGCCCTTCAGCTCCCCCCCCCCCCACTGAACGATCCACCCATGGTCCTCTTGTTAATCAAATAAATGAACAATTTTTGCTTGCTTGGGTATATAAGTAAAAAAAAACTGACAGTGGCAGTGTAAATTTGGGTCCGTGAGTCCAGCTCAGATACACCCAACTGCAATTGACTAAATAATATGGTGATTTATAACCCATTTAGGAACATTGATCGTCAAAATAAAAGAGAGTACTCGGACTTACAACCGGGAATTTACAGGAGGTAGGCGAAGATGTTATCTCCCTTGCTTGATTGTACGGAAATAAACGAAAGAAAATCTGATTCGTTAGCTCCGCCCATTCACCTTCGTTTCTTTCGGTGACATTTACCATATAAGGTATAGGCGAAATCGTAATTCTGTACTTGTCAATTGACTTTTGTAAACCTGGACTTGTTGGACAGCAAATGTTCATTTTACGAATGCGAGTGTCGACTGTAGGATTGCAGTTTTACATATGCATGATTCGGCTTTCTAAATTACATCGTCATATTGTTAAAGGCAAGTTATACGATCTATGTTTTAGTGAGTTTATACAGGGTAGATCTGACAAATATACATTTTGACTACTATAATGACAAATGACAAATCAATACGGAAAAACTGACGAATAGAAACAACAAATAGCACGTCTACATTGACAAATGTAAGAGATATTTAGTACGATAAAGAAGCACATTGTGCGAATTACACGTCTGGACTTTTGGTAACGAATAGCCTCCATAATATGACATTAACATAGAGTGTTGCGCGGATGAATGTTGCGACGAAGAATCTATGGTGACCTTCTGCACTGTGATTGACTTTATTAGCAACCAAATTGAACATTCTGGACCTCTGGAGACTGCATGGATACCGAGTCATGCGTCAACGTTGCGGTTACGGGTTCGGGTCAACGATGTTGCAACCACCATTCGTATATACGACCCTCGGGGTAAACTAAATGTGACAGCGTAAAGCTTACACCTTAAATCTATCTTAAAGTTTCCAAAACGTATACTGAAATTTTTATTAGCTTTTGACGTGTCATGTTGGTGGTGGTGGCCGGTTTGTTCATTTGGGCGTGTGGAGGACGTATACATATTATGATTTGAAATCATACACAGAGCGTATACATTGTATTTTTATTTCAAGGCCAGTGATTTTATTTAACGGTGATGCGAAACTAATGTAGGGTATTTACACAATATACGAGGTGTGATCCAGAATTAAAAGGACTTTCCTCTACTTATGTGCCGATTAGACAGCAACACCACTTCTATCCATGCTGAAAAGACAACTTGAATATTGGCGACTAATTATCTTATGTAAAGTGCATTTTGATCGGCTAATTAGGTCGTGCGCACGACTTAATTATCTCGCGCGCACGACTTAGTACTTCGTGCGCACGACATAGTATCTCGTGCGCACGACTTATAAAAGCATACACATGTCACCTCTATGCCACCGTAGGTTATGACCGATATATGTGACAGGGTTTATAAATTGTTTAAATATATTCATCTCATTTCAAACGTACCATTTAGGCCATAAATCGAACACATGTACATGTCCATGTATTCTCAAACCTCTACCATGACATCAGTTGGTATTTTCTGATAAAACAGATTATGTTTGAAGGGAAGTTGAGCAATGTTAAAACAAACATTTTTATGTTGTGTGTACTTCTGCATTCTATTCATGCATCTTGGTTATGGTCTGTTTTATAAAATTTAGTATGCAAATGTTGCAAAATGCATTGTGGGATGAATTATCTGTCAATGTATTGAAAGCATTATTAGCAAATCATACAAACTGTAGAGGCATCCATTTGATAATTCTTGAACTACAAAAAAAGTTAGAAACGTTGCTACGTAAATGATGTCAAAGCCATATATATAGGTCCGTGACAATATGTGATTTGTTATCTTTATCACTAGTGAAAATATGTTTCCTTTTTGACTCTCGTGAAATAAAATACGATCATACACTGAAAACAACAAATAACTTCAATATCTACACTCATTTAAAATTGGAAATATGAAAAATGATGATAAAATTTAAACTTAGACATGGTTTAATGCGAGCATATAAATGGCACCGATTGGCTAAACTGTTCAAATAAATCATTTTTGTTTCCGTTTTTTAACATTTTTTCATGAAACTCCATATCAAGTTTTCGGGATAAAAAACAACAACAGCTTTTTACTCAAACCGGTCACAATACCATAAGTATAACGTAACAGTGTAGTTAAATGGATTAAATAAGGTCGTATTAAGTCTGTTGAACGAATGGTCATGTTTAAATGATGGACATCCATAGAACATCATTTTCATTCATCATATGTTTGATAAGGATACATGTGGTACGCATAGCATCATCACTCTAGTGAACGAGAATGTAGAACATGGACATAAAGAAATGTCATTAAATCTAAATACACAAGATTACGTGTGTACGAACAAATTAAACGACGAATGACGTAGCCATAATTAAAGCTCATTGAGTAATATCGCTAAACCGTTCTAAAGAAGTGGCCATAAGCGTATTAAGTAGTAGCCATAAGCTTATAAAGTTCTGGCAATAGGCTTATAAAATAGTGCCATAAATTAAAGCAATTTTTATGTATGTATTAACTAGCAAGTATGCTAACAGTATTTAATAAAATGAATGCATTCTATGTATAACATACCATGCGCATTTTTATTACACATAATAACATAAAACAAAACGAAAAAAACAGTTCTTCGTAGTAAATTTTATACAATCTGTTCAATAATACGGACGAACGGGCGATCGGACAAACAAACACACAGACAGTCACAAAGTGTTTAGGGGTACAACCATATAAAACGATTGGTTGACATTATTTAATAGTCCCGCCTTTTTTAAAAGTCGGTCCCGGATCCCGACAAATATCCTGCATCAGCATCTTGTCACGTGATATTTACAATTTGGCAATTTACATGAATGATGGAAACTTTGGTTTGTTACTTTTTATTTGATTTACAAACATAACGTTAGAGATATGTAATATTTTTCGAAATAAAATAGCATACAATATTTTCGACTGTTTAAACCATTATGACAATGTTTCTTATTCATAACAATCACCTCTCTATTCGAAGTTCAACGTAAACAATTCAGATAATGAGAGATGTCCAAATTATAAATTTCCCTGTTCGCCATATTGTTTTTATTTCATTCAACGTTGTGAACTGTAATTTTGTCACTTTTTGGTACCTAAAATGCATACTTTATAATGATTTTCCTTAAATAATCAACTAAAAACAGTAATACCGAAAAAATAAAACAACGCCTTAAAATTCGCAAGGACCTACAGTATTTATTTCGTACCTTGGTCATTTTGTACCCACTTATTTTTAGGCATGTTGTATCCTTTGGTTGATCTTTTTTTATACTAACTGTTGCTCATTTTGTACATCGTACCTTACCATTCCACTTGGCAGAAGTATAATGAGGTGCTAATTGAGCTAGTTCACCTACAAATTGAGCCTGCATACAGAAAGGTGTTGTGGTAATTGTTCAGTTTCTTTGATATTACTGACCTGATAATTGGATATTTAAAGTGAAATATTTGGGAACACTAATATTAAATGAACCAGAACAAGTCATTTCAACTCATTGTTGGTCACTTTTTGTCACATTACAC
This sequence comes from Mya arenaria, assembly GCF_026914265.1. Taxonomy (NCBI): domain Eukaryota; kingdom Metazoa; phylum Mollusca; class Bivalvia; order Myida; family Myidae; genus Mya; species Mya arenaria. The sequence continues at coordinate 2,562,471 of NC_069124.1, forward strand.
AAATACAATATGCACACAAACACATACAATAAATGCGTTGTAATGTTTTTAGATCTTTCAAAAGTTTGTCTTAAAGCTTTTGAGTGTTTATTTTTAGAAAATACACAAAGAAAGCTTTTGAGTGTTTATTTTTAGAAAATACACAAAGTATCGACCATGTTATCAACATATCCAGCCTTAAGGGTGGTTTATATGGTTTAGAAATTGTTTACAATCTGCATTTTTTTATGCTGTCCATGTTGTCTAGAACTGACACTTGCCATGTTGTCTAGTACTGACACTTGCCATGTTGTATAGTACTGACATTTGCCATGTTGTAAAGTACGGATACTTACAATGTTGTCTAATAATGACATTTGCCGTGTTTTTTAGTACTAACATTTGTCATGTTGTCTAGTACTGACATTTGCCGTGTTTTTTAGTACTGATCCTTGCCATGTTGTCAAGTACTGACATTTGGCATGTTGTCTGGTACTGACACTTGCCACCTTGTCTTATACTGACACTTGCCATGTCAGGCAGTACTGACTCTTGCCATGTTGTCAAGTACTGACATTTGGAATGCCATCCAGTACTGACATTTGCCATGTTGTCTAGTTTTGACATTTGCCATGTCTAGTACTGACAATTCTCATGTTGTCTAGAACTGACATTTGTATGTTGTCTAGTACTGACATTTGTATGTTGTCTAGTACTGACATTTGTATGTTGTCTAGTACTGACATTTGTATGTTGTCTAGTACTGACATTTGCCATGTTGTCTTGTACTGACATTTGTATGTTGTCTAGTACTGACATTTGCCATGTTGTCTTGTACTGACATTTGTATGTTGTCTAGTACTGACATTTGCCATGTTGTCTAGTACTGACATTTGTATGTTGTCTAGTACTGACATTTGCCATGTTGTCTAGTACTGACACTTGCCATGTTGTCTAGTACTGACATTTGTATGTTGTCTAGTACTGACATTTGCCATGTTGTCTAGTACTGACACTTGCCATGTTGTCTAGTACTGACATTTGTATGTTGTCTAGTACTGACATTTGTATGTTGTCTAGTACTGACATTTGCCATGTTGTCTTGTACTGACATTTGCCATGTTGTCTAGTACTGACACTTGCCATGTTACGTAGTACTGACTTTTGCTATGTTGTCAAGAACTGACATTTGGCATGTTGTCTAGTACTGACATTTGTATGTTGTCTAGAACTGACATTTGAATGTTGTCTAGTACTGACATTTGTATGTTGTCTAGTACTGACATTTGTATGTTGTCTAGTACTGACATTTGCCATGTTGTCAAGAACTGACATTTGTATGTTGTCTAGTACTGACATTTGTATGTTGTCTAGAACTGACATTTGTATGTTGTCTAGAACTGACATTTGTATGTTGTCTAGAACTGACATTTGTATGTTGTCTAGTACTGACATTTGTATGTTGTCTAGTACTGACATTTGTATGTTGTCTAGTACTGACATTTGTATGTTGTCTAGAACTGACATTTGGCATGTTGTCTAGTACTGACATTTGTATGTTGTCTAGTACTGACATTTGAATGTTGTCTAGTACTGACATTTGCCATGTTGTCAAGAACTGACATTTGTATGTTGTCTAGTACTGACATTTGTATGTTGTCTAGTACTGACATTTGTATGTTGTCTAGTACTGACATTTGTATGTTGTCAAGAACTGACATTTGTATGTTGTCTAGAACTGACATTTGTATGTTGTCTAGTACTGACATTTGTATGTTGTCTAGAACTGACATTTGTATGTTGTCTAGAACTGACATTTGTATGTTGTCTAGTACTGACATTTGGATGTTGTCTAGTACTGACATTTGGATGTTGTCAAGAACTGACATTTGTATGTTGTCTAGAACTGACATTTGTATGTTGTCTAGTACTGACATTTGGATGTTGTCAAGAACTGACATTTGTATGTTGTCTAGAACTGACATTTGTATGTTGTCTAGTACTGACATTTGTATGTTGTCTAGTACTGACATTTGTATGTTGTCTAGTACTGACATTTGGATGTTGTCAAGAACTGACATTTGTATGTTGTCTAGAACTGACATTTGTATGTTGTCTAGTACTGACATTTGTATGTTGTCTAGTACTGACATTTGGATGTTGTCTAGAACTGACATTTGTATGTTGTCTAGTACTGACATTTGGATGTTGTCTAGTACTGACATTTGGATGTTGTCAAGAACTGACATTTGGATGTTGTCTAGAACTGACATTTGTATGTTGTCTAGTACTGACATTTGGATGTTGTCAAGAACTGACATTTGTATGTTGTCTAGAACTGACATTTGTATGTTGTCTAGTACTGACATTTGTATGTTGTCTAGTACTGACATTTGTATGTTGTCTAGTACTGACATTTGGATGTTGTCAAGAACTGACATTTGTATGTTGTCTAGAACTGACATTTGAATGTTGTCTAGTACTGACATTTGCCATGTTGTCAAGAACTGACATTTGTATGTTGTCTTGTACTGACATTTGTATGTTGTCTAGTACTGACATTTGTATGTTGTCTAGTACTGACATTTGGATGTTGTCAAGAACTGACATTTGGATGTTGTCTAGAACTGACATTTGTATGTTGTCTAGTACTGACATTTGGATGTTGTCAAGAACTGACATTTGTATGTTGTCTAGAACTGACATTTGTATGTTGTCTAGTACTGACATTTGTATGTTGTCAAGAACTGACATTTGTATGTTGTCTAGAACTGACATTTGTATGTTGTCTAGTACTGACATTTGGATGTTGTCTAGTACTGACATTTGTATGTTGTCTAGTACTGACATTTGAATGTTGTCTAGTACTGACATTTGTATGTTGTCTAGTACTGACATTTGTATGTTGTCTAGTACTGACATTTGAATGTTGTCTAGTACTGACATTTGTATGTTGTCTAGTACTGACATTTGAATGTTGTCTAGTACTGACATTTGCCATGTTGTCTAGTACTGACATTTGAATGTTGTCTAGTACTGACATTTGCCATGTTGTCTAGTACTGACATTTGTATGTTGTCTAGTACTGACATTTGAATGTTGTCTAGTACTGACATTTGTATGTTGTCTAGTACTGACATTTGAATGTTGTCTAGTACTGACATTTGAATGTTGTCTAGTACTGACATTTGTATGTTGTCTAGTACTGACATTTGCCATGTTGTCTAGTACTGACATTTGTATGTTGTCTAGTACTGACATTTGAATGTTGTCTAGTACTGACATTTGTATGTTGTCTAGTACTGACATTTGAATGTTGTCTAGTACTGACATTTGAATGTTGTCTAGTACTGACATTTGTATGTTGTCTAGTACTGACATTTGTATGTTGTCTAGTACTGACATTTGTATGTTGTCTAGTACTGACATTTGTATGTTGTCTAGTACTGACATTTGCCATGTTGTCTTGTACTGACATTTGCCATGTTGTCTAGTACTGACACTTGCCATGTTGTCTAGTACTGACATTTGTATGTTGTCTAGTACTGACATTTGTATGTTGTCTAGTACTGACATTTGTATGTTGTCTAGTACTGACATTTGCCATGTTGTCTTGTACTGACATTTGCCATGTTGTCTAGTACTGACATTTGTATGTTGTCTAGTACTGACATTTGAATGTTGTCTAGTACTGACATTTGTATGTTGTCTAGTACTGACATTTGAATGTTGTCTAGTACTGACATTTGTATGTTGTCTAGTACTGACATTTGCCATGTTGTCTTGTACTGACATTTGCCATGTTGTCTAGTACTGACACTTGCCATGTTACGTAGTACTGACTTTTGCTATGTTGTCAAGAACTGACATTTGGCATGTTGTCTAGTACTGACACTTGCCATGTTGTTTAGTCCTTGATATGATATGTTCTGTTTCTGGTTTACATTTGCCTCATGTTATGTGAAATTTAACAGTGTCACATCTCATTTATAGAAATATGTCTGCAGTGGACAGAGATGATAAAGGGCTTGTCTTGCATCTGAGGTTTGAAGTGTGGTCAACTAATCCAGCCTCCAAGCAAAATGGCTCTCAGAACTAAACTCCTTACCTGGCTGGCACTGACTGTCCTCACAGCTGTTTCTCCACGTAAGACTTTTCTTTGATGTTTTGTTGGTCATGCATAACTGATTTTTCCAAGTTTTCTGAAATATTTAGGAACATCAAAAAAATATTTAAGCTGTTAATGAAGTTCACAGATAACAGTTAGAATGATTCAGTGTGGTCATACCACACGGTTTTGTGGCCTCTCATTCGGAATCAGCCTGAAGTCAAAAGCAACCTGATTCGAGAAGGAAAATTGCTGTGTGTTTTTAATTTTCCTATCAAGTTTTAACAAAACACAATCTAAGAGCAAAAGTGTTCACTAAACTCAGTTATTGTGATATATAATTATGTTGTACAATCATTTGCATTGTTTTCGCAAAATGTGTGGGCAAATGCTTGGATTGTATAACAAAATTGTTTGTTATTACTGAAAGCAGATCTCTTTTCAATACATGATAGGAAATGCAATCACATCAAACAGTAAGCCAGTTTGGGAGATCATTTAATATTCACAGGGTTAACACTGATACGAAGTTCTGTTAAAATATAGAAATATGTATTTGTTGTATTTGCTATTGCAAAAATCTAATTTTCAAGGGTATTTGGCTATCGTGTAAAGAAGTTATTGAAGTAACACTGACAAATCATTCACAATATGTCATTTCAGCCAGTGTTTTACTTAAACTATGGTACATCATTTGAAGCATGGATATGAATGATAGTAGCATTTTTTTCCTGGAGATGTAGTCATGACTGGTACCAAACACTTCAGGGACCTTGCGATTTAATTATTCAGTACCATTAATGGACATACCTAACTGTTGTTGTTGTTTGATTGACTCGATATATAAGAATGAAATATAACCATTAGACAGACAATCAGCACAAACTATACTGGTTTAATGCACTTAAGATATGAAATGATCTCCCAACTTTGTGTTTGATATGCAAAAACATTTTGATGTGATTGCAATAATGCAATGAAAACTACAGGGTCAAGCCTAAAAAAACAACAACAAAACACACACCTCTTTAGAGGCACATGGCAAGGACCAAAGCAACAATGAACTAGAGACACATAACACCAGAAACATAACTACAATCCTATTATGGACTGAAATGTGATTATTGCTTTCAGTAATAAAAAAACAAATAATAATAATTAATAATTTGAACATTTGCTCACACATTTTGCAAAAATTATGCAATGTGCAATGTACGAGATATATCTCATAAACTGAGTGTAGTGTCTGCTAGTGTTTACTTTTCGCCTTTGACTGTGCTATGTTTCATTAAAATTGATCATAAAATAAAGTACTCTAGGCGATTTTCCTTTTGAATTATGCTGGTTTTTACTTGACATCACAAAGCACTTGCTATGACCACACTGTGATTGCATTTATTATTGTATTGGTATGAGGGATTTAGAATTTAAGCTTACAGATGACTGCCAACAATCAGAAATGTACATGCTCTGGGTAAACTGCCTTCTTGAGGGAAAAATTATTTAAAGATGCATATACTCATTTGAAAACCAAGGACTCCTTTTTAACCTTCATATATATTCATAGTTATAGCTGCTGATTATTTGTGTTGTGTCCATTGATTGGTTACATAAATTCTTGCCCCTGTTAAAGACATCCTTGATATGCTTTTCTTTTCAGAATTCATTATGACTCCTCTGAAGGATCAGTATTTGCTGACAGGGTCTGACCTTGAGTTGAATTGCTCCGTTAAGGGTCAAGGTCACTATGATACATTGACCTCTAAAGGTCCTAGTGAAAATGATATGGCCTCAGAAAGAGTGGCCATAAGCAGTGTGTCAACAGGATCACCACAGAACCATGACAGCACGCCTGTTTATTACAGTTACAATGTTAATGAGATCAGTATGAGAAGAAATCAAACAACAATAATGAATGGAGAATTTCATCGCTACGATTATGAAATGACCTTGTCCCTGCACATTTACAATGTCTCTGCGTCTGACAGTGGGATGTACACGTGCCACTATGAGAATTCCGATGGTATCAGTGGATTGAAAAGAGTCATTGTTGCAGGTATGAAATATTACATTTTAATGAGGTATTTGCCCTGAAACAAACACCAACTTTTTGTAATTAAGTTAGAAAAAATGTGTACTTTATGCACATTCTGATTGTTTCAGGAATTTATAAAAAGGTCAGCTTTGCAGTATTTTAAGTTTGGACTTTTTAAACTTTCACATAACTTTTAACTTGGATATATATTTTTTCTTTCTCTCAACTTTTGATTTAATCATTAATAACAGATAGTAAGGTTTCAAAATGTGTATTAATAATTGTATGAAACTTCAGTGCTGAGGTAGTCATTTCCATACATAAACAAGGAAACAAATTAAGTGTTGTTAATTGAAGTGAAGTGATCATGCATTTTTACAAGCTCTTATTGAGTCAAGTTAGATTTTCTTTCTTTTTTTACAAAGTACAAAATGTTAAGTATTGATATCCTGGTTTGAAATGATCATCCGTGATATCCTGGTGGGAAATGATCATCAGTGATAGCCTGGTGTGAAATGATCATCCATGATATCCTGGTGGGAAATGATCATTAGTGATATCTTGGTGGGAAATGATCGTTATTAAGTGATAGCCTGTTGTGAAAAGAGAATCAGTGATATCCTGGTGTGAAATGATCATCAGTGATACCCTGGTGTGAAATGATCATCAGTGATACCCTGGTGTAAAATGATCATCAATGATATCCTGGTGAGAAATGAATATATGTGATATCCTGGTGTGAAATGGTCATCAGTGACATCCTGGTGTGAAATGATCATTAGTGATATCCTGGTGTGAAATGATCATCAGTGATATCCTGGTATAAAATGATCATCAGTGATATCCTGGTGTAAAATGATCATCAGGTATATTCTGTAGTGAAAAGAGAATCAGTAATATCCTGGTGTGAAATGATCGTCAGTGATACCGTGTAGTGAAAAGTGAATCAGTGATATACTGATGTTAAAGGGTCATTACAGATATCCTTGTGTGAAATGATCACCAGTGATATCATGGTGTAAAATGATCATCAGTGATATCCCGTTGTGAAAACAGAATCAGTGATATCCTGGTGTGAAATGACTATTATTGATATCCTGGTGTAAAATGATCATCAGTGATATCCTGTTGTGAAAAGAGAACCAGTGATATCCTGGTTTGAAATGATCATTAGTGATATCCTGGTGTGAAATGCACATTAGCGATATCCTGGTGTAAATGATCATCAGTGATATTCTGGTGTGAAATGATCATTAGTGATATCCTGGCATGAAATGATCATTAGTGATATCCTGGTGTGAAATGATAATTAGTGATATCCTGGTGTAAAATGGTCATCAGTGATATCCTGGTATGAAATGATTTTCAGTGATATTCTGGTGTGAAATGATCATTAGTGATATCCTGGTGTGACAATTTGGCACGCTTTTCTGAAAAACAACAATAAACTGTCATTTAAAAACCTTTTTATGCATAACAGTAAAAGAATAGCTGGAATTTCATTGTATGAATATATTTCACCTTCTGAACAGTAAAAGTAAATATTTCAGTTGTGGCATATTGTTCCTCATGAAATATAGCTTTTGGTGCTTACTCGGTGATATATAGCTTTTGGTGCTTACTCGGTGATGTATAGCTTTTGGTGCTTACTCGGTGATGTATAGCTTTTGGTGCTTACTCGGTGATGTATAGCTTTTGGTGCTTACTCGGTGATGTATAGCTTTTGGTGCTTACTCGGTGATATATAGCTTTTGGTGCCTACTGGGTGATATATAGCTTTTGGTGCTTACTCGGTGATGTATAGCTTTTGGTGCCTACTGGGTGATGTATAGCTTTTGGTGCTTACTCGGTGATGTATAGCTTTTGGTGCCTACTCGGTGATGTATAGCTTTTGGTGCTTACTCGGTGACGTATAGCTTTTGGTGCTTACTCGGTGATGTATACTCGGTGATGTATAGCTTTTGGTGCTTACTCGGTGATGTATAGCTTTTGGTGCTTACTCGGTGACGTATAGCTTTTGGTGCTTACTCGGTGATGTATAGCTTTTGGTGCTTACTCGGTGATGTATAGCTTTTGGTGCTTACTCGGTGACGTTTAGCTTTTGGTGCTTACTCGGTGACGTATAGCTTTTGGTGCTTACTCGGTGACGTATAGCTTTTGGTGCTTACTCGGTGACGTATAGCTTTTGGTGCTTACTCGGTGATGTATAGCTTTTGGTGCTTACTCGGTGACGTATAGCTTTTGGTGCTTACTCGGTGATATATAGCTTTTGGTGCTTACTCGGTGACGTATAGCTTTGGGTGCTTACTCGGTGACGTATAGCTTTTGGTGCTTACTCGGTGATGTATAGCTTTTGGTGCTTACTCGGTGACGTATAGCTTTTGGTGCTTACTCGGTGATGTATAGCTTTTGGTGCTTACTCGGTGATGTATAGCTTTTGGTGCTTACTCGGTGACATATAGCTTTTGGTGCTTACTCGGTGATGTATAGCTTTTGGTGCTTACTCGGTGATGTATAGCTTTTGGTGCTTACTCGGTGATGTATTGCTTTTGGTGCTTACTCGGTGATATATAGCTTTTGGTGCTTACTCGGTGATATATATTGGGATCTTACACTGTAACAAACAATTGTCCTCTATATACTTTTTATTTCTACAATTTTACTTAGATGTGAGGATTGTTCAAAACTGGTTTTAATTTTTTTGAATACATTAAGAGTAGAAGATAAGTCTAACCCTATTATTGATATAAATAAAATCCAGATGATTGGAGAATCTCCTTAACTTTTGATACCCAGTTTGTAAAAGAATAGTTCTCACAAAGTTTAAAGAAATATTTAACAACTCTTACATGCGAATAAATGTGTACATGAAAAGCCTTTACCAATATTTTTTACAAGGAAGGTAAAAAGTATACTTCCTTTGCCATATTTTCTGATAACCCGTTTGCTCAGTTTATGAATGAGAGTATAATCACAAGTATGTTCTTTATTGTTTACTTTAACCACTGAAATTGAATAACAGGAAGATTAATAAACAAACTTAGCAACATTCTCAAAACTTGGCCATTTTATAAACAATCAATGGTTTCAGGCTCCATGATAAACCAATTTCCTGAAGCTAGGGACACGGCCTATTTACTCTTATATTAACGCACACTTATCTGATTCTGCAGCAAAAACAAAACTGCATACAATTTCCACCGCAAACAGAAAAGTGTTTAAACATATTAAATTGGCCATGAAGTACCCATGGTAAGTGCACAAGCTGTCTTAAGAAATAGATTTTTAAAAAATCATTAAAATTTTGCTAATATAAGTACAAAAATGTTTTTCTTTTACTAAAAACACAGTTTCAAGTCATGCAATTTTCTATTTTCACTTACTGGGAGAAAACAACCTATCATTCAGCTTATACATAAAACTTTTTGAAGGCCTCTAAAAACATAGATTGAAAAACTGAGAGGAGCTTACACATCTAACTGGAAAGGGGTATTTATATTGCGATAAAAGTAAAATAAACTTACTTACCAGCAGTGCTTTTAAAACTGACAATTAGCCAGGTTGGACCAACCGATTTCAGTAACAGAAAATTTCTAAAAACTCTGTCCTAAAAATCCTTCTTCTTATTTTAAGTCAGTAAAAATATTAGAAACAGTGTTTGTACAATACCAGGGGAAATCTTTGAGGGCAATAACATCTGTTAATTGACTTTCAATTACATCAAAGAGATGCCACAATCGCTGTCCCTTTCTCATGTAAACAATTGTCTTACTTTTCCTACGAAGGCTCCTTTATTATTATATTATTATTTCAAAGGTCATTGTGAATCCATGAAAAATTCCAAAAAATTAACGTATTCATGCCTTTATTCTAGGATATAAAAAGCGCCATGCTTGACTAACTGCAGAGACTGACCAATGAGTGAACTGCTTACATCCTTTTAAGAAAGTATTATGAAAAAAGTTGTTGGCACCTTGCATCAATTTCAAAATTTTAGAAGCCCTGATTATGAATATAGAGCCGCTTCTCGCACTCATTTTTCTGAAGATCACCCCAATGAACTTTTAACATATTCCTAAAATCAGGTGTTAGTCTTACAAACAAATATATGCACCTGGTTTTGAGAAAAAAAAGTCCAAGCATATTTTGGGTGGTTATTTGTCAGTTTGATGCTCTAGTTCTTGCAAACTGGATGTGTGTTTCCGGTCATGTAACCAGTGCTGGAAAATCCCATCTTACATCCCCCATGTAACAACGCGCCACTTCTTATTTCATTTATTGTATGGTTTATGAACAATATATTATGCCATTTCAATAAAGTGCAATCAAATATATATGTTTGCAAGACTTTTAATTAAAATTAAACATAAATAATAAAAACAAATCATGAAAAATAAAATAAAAAAGTAACATCACATGGGTATTCTTTTCTTTAATAAGCCAACCGGTTTCGCTCATCAGGGCTCACAAAAGTCATGTGAGGTTGCGTAGCAATTACACATTTATTATAAGCCTTGATGAGCTACAAGCGAAACCAGTTGGCTTATTAAAGAAAAGAATACCCATGTGATGTTACTTCTTTATATATATATATATATATATATATATATATATATATATATATATATATATATATATATATATATATATATATATATATATACAATTGACTTCATATGTTCAAGCAACCACTGCAAGAATTGATCATTTGAGAGCTCTGCCGTGATCATTTTAATTACACACATGGTGCTACTGCTGGAAACTTTACATTGATTCTTTTTATTATTGAGATTTTTCGTTTAACCGTACAAATGTATTTTCATTTGAAACCAGCCTTTCCATTGTTACCATATACATTTATACATGATTGTTTTACTCAGATGCCCCCCATGCCCCGGAGAACCTGACGTGCCTATCACACAACATGGCTGACATGAGCTGTTGGTTTACAGTGCCTAGCCCTGACCCCAGACTGCCCACAAACTGGACCATGCAGTATGAATTTAACAGGTAATACACCATCAACAACATATTGTGCATAATTGAGGCACACCTCCTCTTTTAGCTCCTTTTTCAATAAAGTGTAACTGCATATATTCCCTATTACAGCTGTATTGGCACCATATTTTTAAGCGAATTGTTTATGCTATTAAAGTAGGGTATTTTTATATTGCACAGTCTGTTCGTCCGTTTATCTGTGTCTAGTCTGCAACTTTATCATTCATGGAAGTTTTTTAAAATCATTTTTGGCACATGTGTTCAGTTCATAAATGACAAACTGTCGCATGCAAGACCCACGACCCTACCTCAAAGGTCAAGGCCACACTAACGGGTTTTATGATTTGTGAATTCTGCATATTTGGATACACAATCCATACATGCCATATCTCCGGTGGGGGGAACAAATAATTTCGATCCATCCCCCGGTCTCCCGGCGGGAGATAACCCCCCCCCCCCTGGAATTCATAAAAAAAAATATTTATTTTTTTATTTTTTTAGAAATTTTACATCATGCAATAATGACAAAGTAAGTGAAACCACAGTATGTGAGTGAAACTAAATGTAAAGAAACAACTCCACAAGGGTGAAATGCCAAAAGGAATTTTTTACAACAAGTGATCAATTAATTTGTAGTAATTATCAAAGGCAAAGAAATATTACTATTTTGGATCGAATAAATTAATAATATTTATTCTATTCTCTTATTGTCTGAAAGTCATCAAGCTGATAGAATTAAGCACAATTTTTTAAAAGACTTTGGAGGAAGGTAAATTTAATTTAATTATCTCAAAAATATATTTTTCCAATGACATATTTTGTTCTGCAAGTGCAATGACATGACAGTGTATCATAAGAATATGATAAATAATTACATAAAATAATTCTGTATAATGAAAAAGTTAAGAGGTTTTCAAAGCAAACTATATGTGAATACATTTTTTCATACTTGCGTCTAAAAAATCTTTAAAATTTCGCCAACTTAGACCCGCTAAAAAAATCCCCCTGAATACAACCAAAATCCCCCTGAATTTTCAGCCTTTTGAACAAATCCCCCTGAATGGTCTCCAGAAAATATGGCATGTATGACAATATAGCTGTTACTTTGTCAAGCTCAAAGGACTTTTAAAATAAAACAGTACATGTGTTCATAACAAAAAAGGTGAGGTGTTGCATGCAAGACCCTCGATCCTAATTCAAAGTTTAAGGTCAAACTTAAGGTTTAACCATTATGGAATTCTGCATATATGCACAAAGAGTTTAGTTGGTCATATCTGGGCTGTATCTTTGTCATGCACAGTGGGATTTTAACATAAAATGGCGCATGTATTAGGTGCATAAAGGCGATGAGTTGCATGCCAGACCCACAACCCCATCTCAAAGTTTAAGGTTAGACTTAGAGTTGAATCATTATTGAAATCTGCATATATGCACATAGAGTATAGTTGGTCATGTGGGGGATGTTACTTTTACATATAGGGAGGGATTTTAAAATCAATTGGCACATGCGTTTGATACATTAGACGACATGTTGCGTGTGAGACCCACGTCTCTACCTCAAAGGTCATGGCCAAATATACAGGTTCATTATGGAATGCTGCATATATGCATATTCAGTAGATTTGGTCATATCTGACTTATAACTGTTATCCATAGCGGGATTTAAAAATGGTCCATTTGTTCAGTACATATTCAGTAGAGTTGGTTGTATCTGACTTGTTACTTTGTTATGAATTGTGGGATTTAAAAATAAATTGGCACATGTGTACATAAAGGTGATATGTCACATGCAAGACCCATGACCCTACCTAAAATGTTTAGGTCACATTTACAGGTTTATCATTATGGAATTTCATACAAAAATAATATGGTTAATCAATATATAGTAAACACAGAAATAATCTCCATGTTAAAGTAAGCCGTCCATCATTATTAAAGGTAGTAGACCCTTATGGGCTACATTTCAAACTATGATTTAATAGCTTGAAAATTTCTTAATGTGTATCATTTCATGCATTTGAACACAAAATTAAAAAAAAAAAGTATACCATCAAATAACATTTTCATGTAAACTTGACTTACCCTACCCCATTTCAGAATTATTTATAAAACATTGTCACCCAAGAGATAAGAAATATCATTATTTCATTTATTTTTCAAAATTTTGGTAATAGTGTGGTATCAGAGTAACAAGCAGTATATTTGCTTTCAGAAATAATACATTATTGACCACATCATCAACAAATATAAGCAACTGTACTGAAATAACCATTTGGTATTACAATTTTAACAAAATGATTTGACCATGTTAAAATTTGAACATTAAAGTTATAAAGCAAAATCTACAAGTTCTAAAAATGTTCATGACCAGTAACTGTTTTTTTTTTAATTAACTTTGACCTTATGTCATGTGTAATATCTAAAACGCACAAACATATCTTTCCATCCAAATGATGGATGGCTTACCTTAATATGTAAACTGCACTAACACATCTCTTCATCCAAATGAAGGATGGCTTACCTTAAGTGCTTGAAGCATGTGCACTTTCAGTTCACTTTAAGTATGCTTATTGAACAGAAAATACTCTTCAAGTGTGTCTTTTACACATATTTGCTTATAATGCAGAAAAAAATCTCTTAAGTGCATTAATTAGAGAAAAATTGACTCAGTCACAATGTTAACTCTGTGGTGAGAAATGGCTATGGGTTCTTGCTACCTTATGTCTAACATATTAATCTGCAATATGTTTTTAGCGTTTTTCATTTAAATAGCATTTTGTGCTTGTATTGTATGAATTGCATGTTTGTCAACAAATCTAGGGACTTTAATGATTCCGCAACATGGAGCGATATGCCTGCTTCTCAATGTGACACATCAGGCCTTAGATGCCAGTGGGGATCGAGACTCGACAAATACAAATCTTGGACATTTAAACCCATGATGCAGTATTGTTTTATTCGCGTTGTGCTCCATTCCTTGGTTGGAACAGTTCACAGCATGGAGTGGAAGATTTTTGTCAAAGGAATAGGTATATTTATGGTGGAAAGGGAGTGACAATATCATCTGGTGGCTTGTGCTGTATAACATCTTACTCTATTGGCGGTGGCTTGTAGTGCTTATAGAAGTTACATCTAAGTGTATTGCTGGTGGCTTGTAGTGCTTATAGAAGTCACATCTGATTGTATTGCCGGTGGCTTGTGGCACTTATAGGAGTAACATTTAACTGTATTGCCAGTGGCTTGTGGCGCTTACAGGAGTAACATCTAACTGTATTGCCAGTATTGTAAGGCTCTCATCTTTACAGATTTTTGTAAAACGTTTACACGGGGACAAAAAAATGGAAACGATGCCATTTATTAAATGTCGTAGTAAATTGATACTTCCTGTATCCGCGTATTCAATACATGTACACTTCTACATGTTTCATTGATTCATTGTACAAGTAGTATTCTAGTCTGCCTGTATCAATAGTCACTATCCAAATTGAACTTTCTGTTTACCTGTATATCATAAATCTGTGCAAATTAATTAAATTGATTAAATCCAATATTTTGTTTTAATTTTTCGATTGTTAATTTATACTGCGTTTTTCGATTGTTAATTAATACTTACGCAGTATACATAATTGTTGTGATGTCATAGTTTTCTATTTTTATCATGCAGTCCCCTCAAGGCCATTAGTGTTAAGAAATAGTAAAAATATTTGTTTAGAGATTCGTGGAATTTTTTTTTATCGTAATTCAGCATTTTATAATACAGCATTTTAAGTGACTGTTGAATAGCAAATACTACGGTTTCTTGTTTAAGAGATTTGTGGACATGCTTCAAATGATTCTTCATTGTCCCTGTACTTCCCCCAGAATACGACAATTCTCTCTCACAGAAGTTGCACTTAACCTTCATAAGACCATCTTTTTTCAAATTAAGTGAAAGGTTGTCATTTTTCAGACCGTTTGCCTGACGAATTCACCATCGCTTTTAACCCTTTACTTCATAGATACGCAATTTTACTTATCTATCCATAGCTTCATAGATACGGATCTTAACGTTTTATCCATAGCTTCATAGATACGTAATCCTACGTATTCGTAATGTAGGGGCATTTATTTTCATACCTGATGCTTGTTTATGCGCTATAAATTCATATTCATGAAGTATAAACATCGATAAATACAATGCACTAAAAAAAACACTATGTTACTATTTAAAGAATTTCGGAAAATCGCGAAATAAGGTCACTGGTATCAAAGATGCGTAAAACGTTGACTGCGCAGGTTTGTGGGCATTCCTGTCTCGTTTTCCTCGTGGAAATTTACACAATACTGCAAGTTATAATTAACTACCAATAATACAACTATATTTTATTGATCACGCGCCTGACGTCACAGGTCATGGTTCGAAAACGTGTCAAAATGTCGGCCATGTTGGATAAACAAAAAATCATCTGGCTTGTATAAACAAAGGCCATAAATCATTATATGGGACATATGTGTCACTTCTGTTTCGCTAATCCGGTCATAAAAATGCGCATCTGCTTCTACAAATTGAAAGTAAGTACAAATGTGTTATAAAATTATGACTATCCCTATTGTTAAACTTTGACATGACCCAATTTAACATCGATCAGCTGTTGAAACACGTGTTTTCGAATACACAAGAATGCAATGTAGAGCTAATTTCTGCCCTTGTTAACTTCAGTTTAAAACAACATTCCTGAATAATGTCATTTATATTTCAGTGTTTGTCTGACGAATCGGAACATTCTGGCTTCAATTAAAATGAGTTTGAGACATTGAGTACGACGTCGAGAATTCAGACCTCGGCGTCACGCACACAAGGATACGAGAAATGAGGATTTTTAAAATCAAACCCAAATGACAATACATGGACATGCAATAAACGATATAAATTTAGTAAACAATAACATGCAGGCCTCATTTAGTAGTTGAATAATAACTTTATTTGTTCATTGTAGTGTTAAATAACCGAAAGTTATACGTACTGTGACTGTTGATCAACTTTTTTTTTCTTCTGTATCATATATATAAATATACCGTGCTTCTTTGTTGTGAACTATTTTTTTATTCTGTCCATCTTTGTTTCAATTCAGGTTGCATTAAATGAATTATAAAAATATGTTGTTTATATAATATTTCGTGTTGTGTTTGATAAATAAAAGTGTAATAAAAATTAATTTTCATCAAATTTGACATATTTTTCTGTTTGTTTATGAATATCATGCGGAAATAATTTAGATAACAAAATAAAATTTATATGACTGGATTGGAAATTTAATTCTCTATAAACTTTACATTGATGACTTATTGATTAAACCAAAAGAAATACTAAGAAAATAGGTTTGTAATACATTAGGGTTAAAATTCCAATAATATCAATAATCTCCTATGAAGTAGGGGTACTGATATGAACTGATAAGCCATGAACTGGCAGCCTGAAATGGCTTAGGTTTACATGAAGTAAAGGGTACACATGACACGGAAAAGACTGGAAATATTTTTGCACATTCACCTGATCATTACGGTTACACAGCCAAACACGACATGACAGTGTTTACATGTGTAAACGTGTGTCCCTTAGTTAGAATTTTACTATGACAATGTTTAAGTTTATCACCATCCTCAAGCAACTCCCAGTTTGTTCATCAGAAACTGTATGTGTCAATGTTTTACCCTACCTAGATAATTGCTAGTGTTGGATGCCTGTGGTGGCGGAATGAAAAGAGATAAAATAAAAACTCCCATTTGAAAACATTGATAGGTGCTTGAGTGTTAAGTGAGATTATATAATATTATATTATAATTCCATTTCATTAAAAGTATTGGTGGCTTGATGCTAGTGTATAAAAAACAAAATATACAAGTAGGTCTATAGAAAAATGGAATTTTTATCAAAGTAAATTTGAATGAGAAAGAATAATGTAAAATTAATTATAGTTTACTAATAAAATGATATCTCTCCTATTCATGGGTAGACATATTGTTGTTTTTTTGTCCGTCAGTCTGTCCGCACGCCACACTTTTCCTTCTCAATAACTATAGAGGGCTTGGACCCAGAAACTTCATACTTGGTATACTGGTTGGTCATGACCAGTGATGAACCCTTTATATTTTGAGATCAGTAGGTCAAAGGTCAAGGTTGCCACGACCTTAGGGTGAAAAAATAATTCAATAACTGAAGATCCCTAGTGTCCAGGAACTTCTTAATATTCATATGATCACTGATCTTATGCAATATATGTTCACTATTGAATGCAGGTAAATAGGCCTAACTTCAAGGTCACTGTTGGGGTGTCTCCACGTCAAATTTCATGTCCATCATTGATTAACTGATGTGTATATGTGTTAATGGAATACTTTTGTTTTTTAAAGCCTATATTCATGCATGTATGCATCTAATTTACAAGAATCTCTGGGTTCTCCGCTTTCCCCAAGAACACAAGACCGCCCTCTCACTCAACATTGTGCCAATGAGAGTGACTTAGAATATATTTATGTAACTTATTTCACAATCATTGTAAAAATAAATAAAGTTTTAACTAATTAACAAGAATAATAATGTTACTAGTTCATGAATTGAAGTTTCATGGAAATACATTGCGTGTGGAGTTAACGTGTGGAGTGAACAAGAATGTTAATGAATGTGTGAATTAATTGGGTATTTAAATATGACTATCTAATTTTTGTTTGGTTCTTTTTTTAAAAGATTTAATAACGGATTTAATAATGAATTGAATTTATTGCTGCAAGAATTATTTCTATATGTATCCATGCAAGCACAATTTCAGGGATATTTTTGAGACACCATACAATTGACATGATGCTGAATCATCTTGATATTAATTTTCTCTTAAACCAATGGAGAAAATTAATAGTCACATGTTTACCATGGACACAAAAATTCACATGGACTTGGATTCAATATATTCCTTTTTTTGCTCACCAGACCACTTTACCAGACCCCAAAGTGGTCAAAGGTGAGCTTTTGTGATTGCCTTCTGTCCGTTGTCCATGGTCAGTTCAATACCCTTCTAGGATCCATATTTCTGAATCAATCTTATCCAAACTTGCACAGTGTATATGGCAACAAGCTGGAAATATTTAACATTGTTCCCAGTCTAGCACCATTTATTTTTAAGCCAGTCCTACTGGTAATCATATTTAAAACCAATATGTATGACCATCAGATCTGGACCAGCAGGTCAATAGTTATTGCCCTTGATTTATTTAAAAATGTGATATTTAACATTGTAACCACACTATAGAACCTTCATTTCTTTACCAATTTATAACTATCATATTGAAAAAGAAATTGTATGATTATAAGATCTTGGCCACAATTGATTGTGGGCCAAATCTAACTAGTAGGTCAAGAGTTATTGCCCCTGATTTATCAGAAAATGTCATGTTTAACGTTGTTACCACTGTAGCCCCTGCATTTGTTTACCAACTCTTTTAGTGTTCATGAATACTATATATCACCATAAGATCTCAGTCAAGTTCAAGTGTAGGACAAATCCCTTGATAAGGTCAAGAGATACACTAAGTTGTCTTAATTGATCAAACAATAGTAACTGTTATATTAAACATTATTTTCTATCTAGAAACTTCATTTCTTTACCAATCCTTATCATATTTAAAACAAAAATGCATGAACGTTATATTTCTGCCTAGTATGATTATGGACAAAATCTAATGTATTTCCTTCATGAAGTAGCATCCTGTGAACAACTATTTTTAATACGTTTTTTTGTGTGAAGTGACTGCATTGTACAATGATAAATATTTGAAAAGTTGGTTTACCGAATCAGAATTCACACATTTATGAAATAAAGGTTATACAAACTATAGAGAGATTAATGTTCACTGCATGTTCTACTAAAATAAATTATTTCAGGGTTCTGCCATTAAAATAGTGCCCTTCAATGTTTTCAGCTGCGCGTTTCAGGGAGGGAAAAGTGAAGTCTGCTCCCAACCCCTGGTTCCCGGTCTACCCATCTCCTGTAATTTGTCAGAAGACATGTTTCATTCCAAATGTTGGTATAGGATCTTGGTGAAGGGAGCTAATGAAAGATTTGGATTTTTTGTGAACGTTACCTTTGATGTTCATCCAAACCCTGCTATTGGTAACTTCATATATTAATATTAATAATATTAAAATATAAGGAAAAATATCTCCAAACATATGACCTTATTTTTTTTAAAGTTTTTCCTCTCAGTTCCTGGTGTTACATGTATTTAATATTTACTATAATATTTTAATAATTAAAATATTTCTTAAACCTCAAATGAACCTTTGTATTTTGTGATGACTTGTGTCAGAATATTTCCTGTAATATTATATGATTATGAGATAAAGTAAACAGACTGATTTATTCTTTAGCAAGTGAACAGGGCCAACATGTACAGATGCCTTCAATTTCAGAATTTTATTATCACAATCAAGTGATATTCTTAAGCTTTAGTTCATATTTGATCTTAGAACAGCCACTATTATTTTTTCATTGAAAAAATAGTGATTAATTTTTAAGTTTGTGTTTTCTTTCATGCTTTACGATGAAATATGGGGTTTTAACAGTGAAATAACAACAGTGAAAATATCAATTTGATATTTTCACTGCAAAATAAGGAGTGAAAATATCAATTTTCAGAACTACTTTTAAAATCTTTTGTTGTTATATGTACTTGCCTTGGTCAAAACAGAACACTGGACTTCAGTAAATTATGTCAAAAAAGGTCAAAAAAATAAAGAAATATTTTATAAATTTAAATAAATATATAATTGGAAATTAACAACTTACCGTTTATTACCGGTTATCCCGTTTATCAAACATTTTACTGATCTTTGAAGCTGAATGTTCGAACATTTGCTTTCATTCCAAACAAATTACAGACAAAAACAACTGTTCGAACATAAATAAAATTTTATAGCATCGATCAAATGTATTTTGAACTGTTAACCGTTGTAGTACGTAAAATGGGCTTCCTGGAGAATTCACACAACAATTTATCGGATAGATCCGATATTTTTTACCCCACCCACATCTCAAAATGTGTCAACAAACTAGCGTGGCATTTACTCTTCTGGAAAACAAACATTTAAAAGCGATACAGACTGGTCTCTGACAGTAAGATGACTGTATATTAACTTACTATAAAAACACGCGTATATGCAGTCTTAAAACTAAGAAGAATGGTTAAAATCCAATGAGTATCCACATTTGTTTTGCTAACACATTTGACCTTCCAAATTTTCATCCTATAAATAGCGGCGTAGTAATTTGGTTAAAATAAAAAGTGTTTTCATTATTTTTTGGAACATTTGTGCACTAATAATACTTCATTTTTTACTGTTCATAAAGCTTTGCAATAAAAAACGAGCGAATATTAAGCTATAAGAATGAATAGCAGAGAACTTTTTCTCAGCAAACCGAAAGTAAAAAAGTTGACAGCTATAATTATGCATGTGGGGCGCCCTACGGGTAGCGGCGTAAAGCCCACCCTTTTCAAAAAAGGGGGTAATTCAGAAATAAATAAAAAAAACAAATAAAACTCCGAAAATAAGCATAAAAGAAACAGAAAATTTGTTTATTTCAGTGTAAGATCGTATTTAATTTCACTCGTGATCATAAAAAAACTACATTTTCACTCGTGGCTTCGCCACTCGTGAAAATATGTTTTTCTATGACACTCGTGAAATAAAATACGATCTTACACTGAAATAAACAAATATCCTCTATATCCTTGTTACAAATAGAAAATAAATATAATGTGTCCTGTGTTATCAATAAACACATTTTTTGCTTTTTTGAGTTAACAACATTGTTCAAGTCATTTTTGTTAACTTTAAAACTTTACTACTCTGGAAATTCCATGGACAAACTTGTGGTCTTCAGTATTCAAATTCAAACAAGATTTGAGTCAACTGTTTGAGCTGTGCTTGTTTTATTTACATATATGAGTACATTATAAACTAGTTCACCTTTAAATGGTTTACACAATGCAGTTAAAAACCTTGTTAACTTTTAAAGGGGCTGTTTCACGTATGATAAAATAGCGGAAAAAAGGAAGAAAACTGACATAAACATAGTTTACAATTTATTTAAGTTTAGCAGTTATTTCGTATTTTTCCATTAAAAAAGATTACTGGGTATGTCTACCATGTAGAATTCATTCCTTATGCGTGATTGGCTAGTCGGTGTTATCACGTGATATTACCAAGGTAGGTGTAGGTGATATAACCAAGGTAGGTGTATAGCTAAATTATGTCACCCGATTAGAGTAAGCCTTTGTAGCTCAGTGAGTACGACGCTGGACTGCAATTTTGGCGACACAGGTTCGAACCCGGTCTCCGACACATTTTTTTTTTACATTTTGGAACTTTTTTTACAATTATGATATCAAAGAGTAACACATTCTATTAGATAATTGTCCTGAGATTCGTCACAGAAAAAAACTTTTTTTGTGCCAATACGTGAAACACCCTCTTTTAACAAAGTTCTAAACAATTGGCCCAACACAAGACAACACCATTTTAACATTGAAAGAAGAACCATCAATTTTAATTTCATTGAAGATTTTGATCTTGCAAAATTTTGTTAATTATCATTGATAAGGCAGTATCATAAATGTCAATTAAGATTTCTGCGTACTAATTTCAGCCTAATGCAGCTGTTATAATGACAAGTTTCCCTTATCTTCCTAGTCAAACCAAGTCCAGTACAAGAGTTGAGGTATGTGTTCACAGACAACAACACAACATTGGTCCTAAGTTGGAAGTTTCCAATGTCACTTACTCTGGGCCTCATTAAGGCAGTAGAATACAGCATTTGTCTGACCCCCCAGGAATTCCATGATGATAAGTGTCAGGTAAGTTTATACATGTATAGTTAACACTGGTTATTGGTCCTGATACAGACGTTTCCGATGTATGTCAAACTGGGCGTCCTAATTTGTCAAGTAGAATACAGCATTTGTCTGACCGCTAAGGAACTCCATGATATTAAGTGTCAGGAATGTTTTATACCATGTATACTGAGCAAAACACAAGTGACTGGTCATGAGATGGCCTTTTCCCAAGCATCACAGTCTGGGCCTCCTAATTTGTCCTATAGAATGCAGCATTTTTCTGTCTGCTAAGGAATTCCAAGTGTCCTTTGTACTTTGTTGTAAAGATTTTTTTTAAGAACAAGAGCAATAATTGAAAAAAAGGATTGAGAGAAATCAAGGTAGATCTGATAATTAAGGACAATTAATTTTGAAATAAATGAAATTAATTTTGATGAAAACTATGTCTAATTTGTGATTTGTTGTGAATATAAATAATAAAATAAACCACACAAACACATAAAGTTTATTATCTTAAACGTTTCTGTGTAACCCTTTCATCAGTACATACAGGGTTCGAATTTAACTTTGAGGAGCACTTGCAAAATTTTGCGAGTGCTTTTTGAGGCAACTCGCAAAATGAAAAATCAACTTGCAATTTTATTATTTGCTTTATTTCCTTATAATATTGTCTAATTAAAGTAGATATAAGACATCTAATTAAAGTAGATATAAGACATACTATAAATATTAAAAAGTATCAATCTTAAGTGTTTGACATTGTTCACTGTGAGGGGGGGGGGGGTATATTTACCCTCGCCATCAGGTAATACCTATTCGGCGAGCACGCTACAGATTTCATTATGTCTATAATTATAAAAACAATAACAATATAAATTTAAAATAAATAAAAGCAACAGTAAATGTAGTGTGGATGCTTTGGACTATAAAATATATCCAAGTCTATTCACTTTGACAGTTGGGCGGATATATTCAAAGTTTGATGGGGTTTACATAAAGTGCGCGAAAGCACTAAATTTAGCCAATGATTGAGCTAGGTGATTACGTCATTTGTATTCACTTTGTATTATGCACGCATCTGAGCATCCCGGAAAGATTCGAGATAAAACTTGGCCTTTTCCGTATTTGTTCTATTTTTGAAAACTTACTAGAGCGTGACTCCGTACTGTCTTCTTTATACGGGTAGTGTAAACATGCCACTTTATAGGTTGTTTACACTCGACAACGTAGCGGAGTAAGTTTATATTTATTCTACTTTCCTTTTAAAATTTTGTGGTCTAGAAAAAGCCACTCGCAGAATTTTGCGAGCTTGAATAAAAGTCACTCGCAATTTACAATTGTCACTCGCATTTTGCGAGTATGCGAGTCTAAATTCAAATTCGAACCCTGACATATAAACAAACAATATAAACAGGAAGTAACGTCAATGTCATATACCTGCCGCACATCGTTTGGCAACAAAAAAGTGACATTGCTATATATATATATATATATATATATATATATATATATATATATATATATATATATATGTGTGATTAAGAAACATACAAATAAACTGGATCATTAAGTGATGCAATAGCGATAGTGATTCAATTTTTTGTGTGAATATTATGTAAGACAAAAGGAACAAGCAGACTGATTAATTCATTTGCCATTCTCAAACAGCTAAACAGCTGACATGTCAGACTTAGATCAGTGTTAATTGCAGTTCTGATGAGTAAGTAATTATACATGATCAGTACAACGAGTCTAGTTGTTGTATGTTTCAGATATACAGACCAGATTTTCCTGAAGATATTGTAGAGCAGTATTTAGTGAACACTCCAGATGACTACACCTTCATTGATATCATCCCTCACTACTACTACAACGCATCTGTCCGTATGCGTTCAGTGTCTGCGACCTCTGACCTGTACTGGAGTGACCCAGTTTGGCTTGCATTTATGTCCCCTGATTCAGGTGATGACATTTTCCATGACCTTTATGATCTGACCTTGTAATATCACATTACAAAGGGAACATACATGAAGATAATAAGTGTCTTTTGTGGTCAAAAATTTAATATGGTTCATCCCAACCTTGAGTGTAAGTTGTTTTTCCGACTTCGCAGAACACCCTGTGCAAAGGTTGGGACAAGCCTATCTTAAATAAGGGGCCATGGTAGATGCTTTTTCTGCCACCTCAGTTAAACAAAATATAGTAAAAATGTATTATTTTTTTTTACATGTGTATATAAACTTAATAACTTGGGTGGTATGGGGCATTATAATTACATACCTGCATGTTGGCCTAAAAAATGTCTGATCAACTAATTTGTGACTGCTATCTCTGAGGAAAGACATACAAGTAAAAACATGTAATAAAATTAGATGATATCCTTGATAAATTTTAGAGCCTGCCTTGGCTCCCATAGTGACTGGAGCATCGTACCAGCGCTACAACTTCAGTTCTTCGGCCCAAACTTACAGCCTCATCATCTACTGGAAGGTAGGATCTTCACTTACATTTATTGTGTAATAATTAATCTGTAAATATTATAGGTACATTGCAAATAAATTATTGTACTTTTTTATGATATGAAAAAGTTTCAGAAATAACCTGTTTTATGCCCCAAGAGGGCAGCATATTGTAATCATACCATATGATTGTCTCCACAGTTTTTGGTCAATAACTTGCAAACATTTAGGCCCAGGCACCTCAAGCTTGGTATTTAGGTTGGTCATGACCAGCAGATAAACCCTATCAACTTTTAGGGCAGTGGGTCAGGGGTCAAGGTTATGGTGAGCTGAAAATCTGTTTTCAATCAATAACTGAAGAACATTAGAATCTAGGGATCTCAAACTTGGATGGCAGGTTGGTCAATACCAGGAGATTAATCATATTGATTTTGAATTAAGAAGGTCAAGGATCACAGTTGCTGTGACCTTGAATACAAAAAGGTTGTCCATTTGATAGCTACAGTTTGCTTAGGCTTACAATCCACAAACTTAGCAGGGAGATTGGTCATGACCATTCGATGATCCCTATTAATTGAGAGGTCAGCCGGTCAAAATTCAGGACCACAGAACACAAAGCCCTGTCTGATCAATATAAAGAGATTTCTTGGGTCCTTAAACTTGGTGAAGAGGTTAGTCATGACCTTAAATTACCCCACAGACATTTAATGCAAAATGACAAATTGACCGCCATTAGGTGGACAGTAATGTTATACAAACATCTCTTGTGCTCTAATAATGGTCATCTGACTGACATTGCTCAATCAGAGGCATTGTCAAGTGACTGTGACAGCTCTTGTTTGGTTTCTTCATTCTTTTTAACATTAAAGTTATTTATGAAAAAGAATAATTCTAATCATAACAATTTTAAATGTGAAAGTTTCAATTAAAAGCTTGAATCCTCGCAAAAATATCTCTAACATTCCATTAAATGATCACATTCTAACCTGTTCAGTAACACCCAACAATCTCACTTTAAAGTACAGCTGGCTGGTATTTACATCCACTCTATCTAGCACTGTCTAATTATCATCGTGTTCATACTTGGCTCTTTAAAAATGTTAGTGATCAATATTTCCGAAATGCATAGGAAGGTAAAAAAGGTCGTTTTGAAAAGGTTTGATACTAGAGGGTATCTGTCCATATAGGCCCACATACTAATGGCTATCTGTCCATTAAGACATTTCGGGGGCATTTGGATTGGCTATTCGGTAGCTTGCATTATATGTGATATTATCATGATATTATTCAAAATGAAAAGTTCAACATATTCCTGTCAAAAATCATGACAAGCATTACCATCATTTGAATGATTCTAATAGATTTTTTTATCTGATTTTAGAATCCGCCAAATGAAACATGGGGTGGGAATATAACCGGTTATAAGGTAGTTGTCATGGCAATCAGTGACTCATTAGTTACCAGTCATCCTCGGCAACTAGGGCGCATGGTGCAAGAAGAAGTGAACATAGTGTACACAGAAACATTCGAGGGCTTGAGATCACATGCAGAGCTCAACACCCATCTTAATACCACACAGGCCTACAGGGTACATGTGATAATGACCAACACAATGGGAGACTCGCCCGTGTCAGACAGTGTTAACGTATCTTCAATGGTAGAAGGTAATTTATCAAGAAAGGCTAGAAATGCATGATATGTGATGCATATAGTCGTTGGAATACTTGTTTTTCTATTTGAACTTGGTCGTTCATGTACAGATTCTGATCTATTTTGCAGTAAATTTTTGTAATCTATGTTTTTAGATAATTCTGAGGGGCATGTAATTCATTATTGTCAGTAAATATTGTTAAAAATACTACATGTTTTATTTTTCCCATCACCTGTTATGTAAATACAGTCCAATCTCGCCATGTCGACGTCGGATATCTTGACTTTCTGGTTGTGTCGACTTTTTTCTCCGGTCCCAAATGTATTTCTTCTTATTCTATATAAAATAAATCTCGATTCTTTCACTATGTCGACCTCCTATTCCAGTCCCTGTGGTCGAATTTCACACAGTATATTTATCCCTTATGTCGAACTGTATATCGAGTTGTAGGTGCGAAAATATTTATGACGGTTTGCAGCTTGTCGCTAAATATAACCGTACATTTCACAATAACAAATTGTCATAATTGGAGGTTAAATGGTAAGTGTCAAAAAATTAAAGTTGTTTGTTAATGTTTTTGATTGAAGTGACATTTATTGCTCTAGCTATTTATTCAAAAACACAAGATCGCCGATGACATCATGGCAACATTGAAAGTTTCGTGACAAAGAAATTACTCTACACTGCATGTACAAAACAAACAGCCATTACAGCCTTTTTTTAACCATTCTAAATTGTATATTGAAAAAAAATAATCCTGTATCTTACTCTATGTATAATAGTGCTTGAATGTATGAGAATACACTATATTGTTGTGTATTATATCACAAATCATGAATGTGCTATACCGTTTTCATACAAGGTACATGTGTATGTGATTGTGGTTTTATATCTGTTTTGTGTTATCCATAAACGTGAATTAATAAATTTGACACAAATATTTCTCTCTTTTTATGCCCCCGAAGGTGGGCATATTAAAATCGCACCGTCCGTCCGTCCGTCCGGCTCTGTAACTTTCCCTTGTATGGACAGATTTTAAAATAACTTGCCACATGTGTTCCACATACCAAGACGACGTGTGGCGTGCAAGACTCGTGTCCCTACCTCAAAGGTCAAGGTCACACTTAGTGTTTATTCACAATGGAGTGCTGCATATAAGGACATAGAGTATAGGTTGTCGTGTCCAGACTGTAACTTTCTCTTGTATGGACAGATTTTAAAATAACTTGCCACATGTGTACCACATACCAAGACGACGTGTCGCGTGCAAGACCCGTGTCCCTACCTCAAAGGTCAAGGTCACACTTAGTGTTTATTCACAATGGAGTGCTGCATATAAGGACATAGAGTATAGGTTGTCGTGTCAGGGCTGTTACTTTCCCTTGTATGGACAGATTTTAAAATCACTTGCTACATGTGTTCCACATACGAAGACAACGTGTCGTGTGCAAGACCCATGTCCCTACCTCTAAGGTGAAAGATACACCAAGTGTTTATTCACAAGGGAATTCTGAATATAAGGACATAACAGTGTAGGTTGTCAAGTATGGGTGGTATTTTTTTATGTTCAGAGGAAATTTAAAATAACTTGCCATATGTATTTGACACGTAAAGGCAAGATCAACTTTTCATGTACTGACCTTGTTCATAGGTCAATGGCACATTCGGGGGCATTCGTCACATACTGTGACAGCTCTTGTTTCACTTTATTTTTCAATAATACTTTTGCTGTTTACACGACGATAATATTTAGCAAGACCGTTCAATTGCAGAAGTCGGACATGGGACATAAATCAAACTCAAATTTGTGGGGATTGGTGATATTTTTTTTGTAATTCGGATGTGTGGAATGTCGTTAACTCGACAAAGACAACATAACGAGATTCAACTGTAATTGGATTATTGGTAAACATGATCGGAAAGGCACACTCATTTTGTCTTTGCCCTTACCATTTCATTACTCTGGGTAAAATGATTGGCTGTTATAAAAATATGTCATTGTTATTAATGCCACAGGACATGGACCTGTTGCCTCCTGGGTGTCAGTCCAGCTGGGTGGTGACAGTACAGTGGTCAGCTGGTCTACAGGACAAGAAAACTGTCATGACCTTGCAAACGTCACTTACTACTGGTGCGAAGTCAGTGAACCCATCTCGGATTATACACTCATCAAATGTCTGGTAATTCACCTTATGCCATTAGTAATATAGCTGCAGCAATATGATTTTCAGTTCATAATTAGGTGAAAAAACTCCAACCCATGGAGGTGAAAGTGTCAGTCTATGTATTATTTGTTGAGTTTTTGTCTGGCAGAGTTCTGTAGCCCTTATTTTGTTAAAAGGTATTTGGAAAAAAATCTATTTAAATAAACTGCTTTCTTAATGTTGTGTCCATTTTAATTCCAGAATCTGGACTGGTATACAGTCTCTGCTAATGGAGAATGTAATGGTTCAATGGTACTGAACAGTACTGGTGACCAGTCTGGAGTGCGTTATGCTGTGAGCTTGACCACAAGCTCAGAAAGGAATGGAGGAATTGTGTGGGATCTGTACAGATTCTCCAGCTTCGATAAAGGTAGGGCCTAGGACCTCACCACATACTAGTATAGCTCCATGTTGTAGCTACTGTAGGCCTAGGACCTCACCACATACTGGTATGGCTCCATGTTGGTACTGTAGGCCTAGGACCTCACCACATACTGATATGGCTCCATGTTGGTACTGTTGGCCCAGGACCACACCACATACTGGTATCGTTTCATGTTGTAGGTACTTAACGAACGAACGAAAGTTTATTCAATGAAAGGCCTCCAGCCCATAATACATGTTACAATGCAAATCAAATATAACAAAATGCATATATGTAACTAAATAAGAGTTGTGTCTCTTGGTTAACAAGTTAAGTGTTATCTATAGCTAACATGAGTTTATGAATGTAAAGAGCAATGGATTTAATATGGGTAACTGTAGGCCTAGGACCTCACCACATACTGGTATGGCTCCATGTTGGTACTGTAGGCCCAGGACCTCACCACATACTGGTATGGCTCCATGTTGTAGGTACTGTAGGCCAATGACTTACCACATACCTCACCACATACTGGTATGGCTCCATGTTGTAGGTACTGTAGGCCTAGGACCTCACCACATACTGGTATGGCTTCATGTTGTAGGTACTGTAGGCCTAGGACCTCACCACATACTGATATGGCTCCATGTTGTAGGTACTGTAGGCCTAGGACCTCACCACATACTGGTATGGCTCCATATTGTAGGTACTGTAGGCCTAGGACCTCACCACATACTGGTATGGCTCCATGTTGTAGGTACTGTAGGCCTAGGACCTCACCACATACTGGTATGGCTTCATGTTGTAGGTACTGTAGGCCTAGGGCCACACCTCAAACTGGTATCGTTCCATGTTGTAGGTACTGTAGGCCCAGGACCTCACCATATACTGGTATGGCTCCATGTTGTAGGTACTGTAGTCCTAGGACCACACCACATACTGGTATCGTTCCATGTTGTAGATACTGTAGGCCCAGGACCTTACAACATACTGGTATCGTTCCATGTTGTAGGTACTGTAGGCCTAGGACCTCACCACATACTGGTATCGTTCCATGTTGTAGGTACTGTAGGCCTAGGACCTCACCACATACTGGTATCGTTCCATGTTGTAGGTACTGTAGACCTAGGACCACACCACATACTGGTATGGCTCCATGTTGTAGGTACTGTAGGCCCAGGACCTTACCACATACTGGTATGGCTCCATGTTGTAGGTACTGTAGGCCCAGGACCTCACCACATACTGGTATCGTTCCATGTTGTAGGTACTGTAGGCCCAGGACCACACCACATACTGGTATAGTTCCATGTTGTAGGTACTGTAGGCCCAGGACCACACCACATACTGGTATGGCTCCATGTTGTAGGTACTGTAGGCCTAGGACCTCACCACATACTGGTATGGCTCCATGTTGTAGGTACTGTAGGCCTAGGACCTCACCACATACTGGTATGGCTCCATATTGTAGGTACTGTAGGCCTAGGACCTCACCACATACTGGTATCGTTCCATGTTGTAGGTACTGTAGGCCTTGAACGTCACCACATACTGTTTAATCTTTATCTTGGCCAAACTTCGTATATAGGAAGAGACGATAAAAATGATTGTTCTAAAACAAATAACACGCCATCACCAATATGTGAACTTTTGTCTATTATATAGAATTTTGTCACTTGTTCAAGTGCTTTTGAACTTCAATATATCATGCTAATGGCTTTATAGGAGTTTGTGGAGAGACCCTCCTTCACAGTTTAAGAGGATTTTTTCTTAAAGTTGTACACATTATAACCAAGGAATTGTTCTAAAAGTTGAAATCTACTGGTGCCTAACACATTTGTCACAATACCTGCTTGTAACTGTGTTTCAATAAATATATCATTAGAACATTCATTGTATAGATTTTGTTTCAAGCACTCTTAAGCAGCGCAAGGTTTACTACAAAGATATCTTACTGAAGCAGAACCCTGATTGTTAGTTTTTCTTGCACAAAACTGAAAGACCCCGGTCACTAGTTCAATGTCAAAATTGCGGGGGTGATGGCAGAAGGTATTAAAAACTTTTCTAATTTAATGTCACTTGGTACTGTTTGGCATTGGCCCCACGAAGTACACATTGTACATAGTAAGTCTTAACATTGATGTAAAACATGTGTAAGAAAATTCCATTCAATGTGTGAGCCACATCCAAAAATCTGTACCGTAAATGACTGGGAATTAGACGCACTTTTTTCCCTCAGATTTTGATGCAAAAAAATGCCTTCGTATAATACCCAGTAACAATTTTTTGAACTTTTTTTCTGAGGTCAATTTCTAGCCGAGAGTTTGTTTAGATTTATGTAGAAAGGGATGTTACTCGCGTCATATTGATCGAGTATATACGGGTTAAAACGGCACTTGAAGATCGGGATACGGTATATCGTAAGACGTTTATAATTTCAACAAAAATATTTTTCGATTAAAGTTACGATAATTCACCTAAGAGTTCGTACACTCTAAATATTTGGACACCCATAATTATTTCCCAAATACATCAATCATAACTTTCATAGTTACCAGGTTTCACAGACGAAGATTATTGATTTTTATCTTTACAATGCCTGGCTAGATTACCTAACCGTATACACCACTGTGACAATTTAATTAGTTACTACCCATCCTAAACGATTTATTGCCTGTTGAAAAGGAAGTGTGATATATTTATTTGAGGATTAAACAAACAACAAGGGCAATCAAGGAATTAAGAAAACATCGACATGGCATGTTTGTAAAACGATCTGCCAATAAGCTTTCAAACTTGTACCACACTTATAGACTATATGAAGCAATAATCGTACATTAATCCTGCATAGCAATGTCCATGCTCTCCACGAGATCCTCGTGGGTATAACTGTAAGTTATGTGACGTCACACAGTGTGACTCTTTGATCTGAAGCCGATAGAATGTGTTTATTCAGTTCAGTGCATGTATAAAATGGTGTTTTAATTAACTTCATGAAGGATTTACACTTATAGGCGTAATAAATAAGTTTATGACCATTGATTACTACGGATAAATTAATAAACTTGTGGTAAAAACCAAACATGAAGAAAAAAGGCAGGTTAAACAAACATGTAAATAAAAAGTAAAAATGATAATTTTCTATGTATTTGGAGAGCGAAAAAAATAATTAATTTATGGTGTCCGAACTCTTGTGAATTACGGTATTCAATATTATTTTGAATAATAAATTGAATTAAACAATAATCAAACTTACATATAAAAAACAAAGTTGGGCACTGTCAAAATATTTTTTGCATAACATAACTTTTCATTCTCGACAGTATGGTTGTATGGTTTTAAAGATAACCATCGCCATTTTCACGAAAAAAATTTTTTTTTGTCACTGTCAACAAACATGGTGGCTGAAAATGCCGGACGATTTTTGACATTTTTTCTATGCGTCTTTTAACCAAAAACATAGATTAAAAGTTTTTTTCTCGGATTTTTCACAGATTTTTTTCCCTGCGTCTAATACCCCCTATCGTCTTATACCCAGTCATTTACGGTATTTCTTTTACAGAGCCCGGTCCCCCAATATACAAGTTGTCCCGGGAAAATGAGACTGTTACCGTGGAGATGACAATTTTGCTGGTGCCCATTATAAACCAGGGGGGACAACCCTTAAAGTACCAGATAGTGTATGCTCCAGTTAAATCCCAGGATGACAATAGATGCCCTACAGGTAACTACTTACATTTGTGTGTATAAAATAGGAATGTGGCAGTTGAGGTGAGGTATATCATCAACTTTTAAAATGAAAAGTCATAGAAAGGTTTTCAAAAGTATGCATTTCAACTATAAGCCATGCATTTATGGTTACCGTAATTCACCTAAGAGTTCGGACACTTTAAATATTCGGACACCCATAATTATATAAATTACAAAATAATTTATTTTGCGTACCTAATTTTCAGACACCCAAAGGACATCAATCATAACTTTCATAGTTACCAAGTTTCACAGACGAAGATTATTGATTTTTATCTTTACAATGCCTGGCTAGATTACCTAACCATATACACCACTGTGACAAGTTAATGAGTTACTACCCATCCTAAACGATTTATTGCCTGTTGAAAAGGAAGTGTGATATATTTATTGGAGGATTAAAGAAACAACAAGGGCAATCAAGAGATTAATAAAACATTGACAAGACATGTTTGTAAAACGATCTACCAATAAACTTTCAAACTTGTACCACACTTAAAGACTGTAAGAATCAATAATCGTACAGTTATACATTAATCCTGCATAGCAATGTCCATGCTCTCCACGAGATCCTCCTGGGTATAACTATAAGTTATGTGACGTCACACAGTGTGACTCTTTGATCTGAAGCCGATAGAATGTGTTTATTCAGTTCAATGTATGTATAAAATGGTGTTTTAATTAACTTGATGAAGGATTTGCACTTATAGGCGTAATAAATAATTTTATGACCATTGATTACTACAGATAAATTAATAAGTGGTAAAATGCAAACATGAAGAAAAATGGCAGGTTAAACAAACATGTAAATAAAATGTAAAAATGGTAATTTTCTATGTATACGGACAGCGAAAAAAATAATTAATTTAAGGTGTCCGAACTCTTAGGTGAATTACGGTATATTGTAATTTATGTCTACATCATGTTCATGATACATTCAAATAAAAAGTGTACTCAAAAGCTAACAGTTAACTTACTTGAGGAAATATGTATATACATTTCTTATTGGTATGTTTCTATGATAAATAGACACTTGGGAATAAGTACTTTTTATCATGTTTAGTTTATAGTGAGCTGCAGTATATAATCATTGATGAGCAATCACGCTCATAACTCATCATGTCTATAATGACATCTATCAATAATTTACCGGAGAATTGTCCAAACCTTACAGGTGGAGAATCCTTGACGGTCCCAGCTAACCTGTCCAGTAATGAGTACAGAATCACGGGTGTACAATCTGGGGTGCAGTACAGTGTGTGTGCCAGGGGAGTTAACAATGCTGGCAACGGAGCGTACGGGGATTCTGATGTCACCCAGAAAATCTTCCAGAATGTGGCGGAACTCGGTATGGGAAATGTTACTCTGTTGCCTTTTAAAGGGGAATAGGTGACTTTATGTTTGGTTTGAGTATTTGAGTGTTAAATCATTGACCTGCAGTTTGTGAAAAACATTTAATGGTAACAAAACAATAGCATTAAATTTTGAAAACATCTTCTATGAAGTTACCGAACACTTGAATGTTAAGCTCCTCTATTGTTTTCAGGCAGTTCTGAAGTACCGCTGATAGTTGGGTTGGTGGTACCTGGTGTCATCATCGCTGCAATTGTATTCATTGTCTTGTGGTATGTGTATTTCTATTGGTAGTACAACCAGTACATGCAGTACATGTCATAAGACTAACTTGAAGAATTGGATTAACACAGAAGAGTGTATATGCAGTCTTAAATGGGCACAATATAGGTTTATGCCAAAAAAAAATAATATTTTTTTAATGCATTAAATATGTTCATTTCATTTGACTTGAATGATCAAAACAAAAAATTTGTGCACAGGTAAACATAGTGATGCAATCAAATAAAAAATAATTACATAAACCGATACTGTGCCCTTTTAAGCTTGCTTTCCAGTCCTGATATTGAACAAGATTCAATTATATACATTTCAGTTTTATAAAAAAAATAACTTATTGATGAAATCAGCCCATTTAAGTCAACAAAGCTGATCAATTATCCTGCCAATGTAGTTATTATTGAATAGTAAAAACATATTGATTATTTACAAAACATAAACATTTCTTGTACTGTAGATATTCAAGTCTTTCAATAATTAAGATTAAAAAAAATACTTGCTGACATGTTTGTATGGATTGACCCGGGCCGACATATGATTTTCAAAAACTGCATTTTTCAAAAGTCCATAAATGCATTTCAAAAGGGGAGTAAGTGCTTCTGGTAAGTATATTTGCCAATCATTTTTTAGTGTTCTTTCCATGCCCCCCATGGTGGGCATAGTAAATTGCACCATCTGTCCGGATGCTCAATTTCTTGTGTCTGGACTGTAACTTTCTCTTGTATAGACAGATTTTAAAATAACTAATTCACATGTAATTGACATATCAAGACGACGTGTCATGTGCTCTACCTGTGTCCCTACCTCTAAGGTCAAGGTCACACTTAGTTTTTGTTTACTTAAAATTCTGCATATAATGACAGAGTATAGGTGGTTGTGTCCAGGCTGTAACTTTCTCTTGTATGGAAAGATTTTAAAATAACTTGCCTCATGTAATCTACATACCAAGACGATGTGTTGCATGCACAACCCTTATAGGGGGCATTTGTCACTAACAGTGACAGCTCATGTTATTTTATTTTTTAACCATGTTTTTGACAAAAACCAAGGTACAAGAATAAGGATGTCGTTGGGAGGAAGGGCGTCAAAAAATGATTTTCATCCAATAACTTAAGGTAGCATTGATGAATAGTGATGAAACTTAGTGTGTAGGTAGCTTATGTGAAGAGCTAGCTTTGGATTGCTTTTGAAGGGGTGGTGTCAAGGTCACTGTTTTTTTTTAAAATAGAAAAATTGTTTGCATCCAATGACATAAGTTAGGATGGATAGTGATGAAACTTGGTGTGTAGGTAGATTTTGTGAAGAGCATGCTTGGTATTGCTTTTGAGGGATAGTGAATAAACGTGATGTGTTGATAGGTTATGTGAAGAGCTAGCTTGGGATTACCTTAAAGTAGAAAAATTGTTCCTGCCCTGTAACTTAAGTTATGAATGATGGGTAGTGAGGAAATTCTGTGTTCAGGCAGAGGAATGATGGATAGTGATGAAACTTAAGTTTGAAGGTAGATTATATGAAGTGCTGGCTTGGGATTGCTTTTGAGGGAGCATTGTCAAGGTCAAGGTCACTGTTAATGAAAATAGAAACACAGTTTCCACCCAATAACTTTAGTAAGGAATGATTGATAATAATAGTTAAAGACATTAACATGAAAGAATGAATGTTGCTGCCAAACTGACACATAAGATACCTATCTAGATTTTTTAGTTATTTCTCTTTCCATAAAAGTAAAGAGAAGGGCTGCTGCTTTTTTTCTCACTCATACAAGCAATCAATTGGCTATAAAAAAATTGCCCTTATGAAAATCCTTTTTTTTCCGCACCTTGTTGCATCAAACCTGGCGCTTTTTTTTGTTTTTTTTGTGTGTTTTGTTTTCTATGCCAAGATATAGTGGAACAGGCACATCAATTTTGGTCTAGCTACACCCTTGATTTCCTTAATAAGGACATATATAATCAGTGCTGACGTTATTTCTAAATATGTACACCTCAATTTCCATTCCTTAAATGAACTGCCTTTCGGCAAATGCGTTCATCAATCGATGACATCTTCGGATATGTTCGGATCGCAATTCATCGCATAACAATATACAT
Organism: Mya arenaria; assembly: GCF_026914265.1. Lineage (NCBI taxonomy): Eukaryota > Metazoa > Mollusca > Bivalvia > Myida > Myidae > Mya > Mya arenaria. The sequence continues at coordinate 2,598,607 of NC_069124.1, forward strand.
GAAAACTATTGATCTTGTTATTGTTTGTATTGCGTCAGCAGGTCCCGTAAAATATAAATCAACATTTTAGAAAGTGCTAAGTTATTATATTTTAAACGTTTTGTTGCCAAAAGCGTTTCAATTTTACGTTTAAAAGTCATTTCAAGTGGTTGATCTTTCCCCGCGTTATTGTGACGTCATTTGAAAAAAAATGTTTCCAGTAACAGTCGAGTCGTCCTATTTACAGAATGGGTAAAAAAGGATTACTGATGAATTGCGGGGTTGATGTCATTATCGGGGATATGAACGCAATTGGGCTGGTCAAAGTACGCGTGGAGTCCTTCGGACTCCACACACTTAGACCAGCCCAATTGTGTTCATACCCCGATAATGACATCAACCCCGCAATTCATTCCTTAAGTAATACAGAGTTATGAAAAACAGATGTGATTTGTGAGTTGGATCCGACTTTAAAAAATAATTTTAAATAAATACTAAAAATAAATAAATTTAAATACAATTTAGGTTGTTACTTTATTTGCTCTGAGTATTGACATCACTGTGTCAAATTTAAACCAGAAAAGCCCTCAAAATAGCTTCTAAAAATCCAGGTTTGTGACCCCAAACCCTTTACCGAAATGATTTCAGCCCTTCAGTTGCCGGGTTACACACATCCCTGAATAAGTAAAAGAAAGTTCCATGACAAACTATTGTTATTGCTATAGAAACGCTTACTATTTCATATTCTTATTCAGGGTAAAGATGAGGCCTCGCTGTAAAACATACTACTTGGCAAAGACAGAAATTGCTGATATAGAGGCTTTTGTAAGTTCTTACATTCACAAATACATGCCAATATATATTGATATCCCCACCCATAGTGTTGTGGGCTATATAGGAATCACCTTGTCCTGTCTGTATGTTCGTTCATCCTGGGACATGAGGACAAGTATTCTTTTCTCGAATATTCCATATGTTTTTGAGATAATGACTTCAAACATCAAACACACATTGAATGTGTTGAGAAGAAGGGCTGTGCTGTGGATGACAGAATAAAATTATTCTAAATTATTGATGTTATAGAGAAATCAACTATTAATGTACTTTATACCACATGAGCTATTGTTATTTTAATATTTTTTTTATCTTTTATGTACATATGTTGTACTATTGAATAACCTTTGCCATATTCACAAATTCAGTACAATTTGTCCAAAGAAATATGGTTACTACTGATTTTGACATTTTTTCATTGCATCCTATCCATGGTATTTATACTTAGATTATTTTTTTACTTTATTGTTCACATTTTTTTGCCTATAGCCTATCTTTGCTAGCATCCTATACACAGTATTTTTCAGTATGTTTTTTGAGGAATTGACTTTTACTTTAAAAAAGAAACATTATTTTGTGTTTGGTCAACTCATTTATAGACTGCTTTTAAAACTAAAAAGAAAACTTCATGCCTTATTTCCCCAATGTTATATTCACTATTTTTAGCTCACCAGAGCACAAAGTGCTCAAGGTGAGCTATTGTGATCGGTCTTTGTCCGTCCATTCTTCCATCAGTCCGTCTGTCAGCAATTGCTTAACAAACTTCTCCTCCGAAACTACCAGTCCAAATTCAATGAAACTTCACAGGAATCTTCCTTGGGTGTCCCTCTACAAAAATACAACAAGGGGTCACGATTGATTAACAACAACAACAAAATGGCCAACATCCTGTTTTGCTTTAAAAAAACATCTCCAAAACTACCAGTCCAAATTAAATGAAACTTTACAGGAAGCTTCCTTGGGTAACCTTGTACAAAAATACAACAAGAGGTCGCGATTAATCAACAACTACAACAACGATCTAGTGTTAAAATCTTGATAGTTATGTAAAGTTTACTCTTGAAGCAAGGGCAGCAAATCTTGCTCTATGGTCTCCCTTTCTGTTGAATAGTGCATTGTCTATTTTTAGTTTTTCTATTTTTAGTAACAAGGGATTATATGTTTTATTTTTTAATTCTTCAAATTAGTCACTTTTAAGGTAACAATTGTTTTTTTTTCATAGGTTTATATGTTAGGAAATATTATATCTCTTTATTTTCTAGAAGAATTCATTTGAATACACCTTAAATAAACAAGACTGTAACTCACACATATCTATGGGAAGCCATGCTGTGATGGATTAAAATTGAGACAATGTTACTGTAGACTCTTCATAAGTTTTTTTATCAAATCCTCTTAATTTATAGTAGTTATATATTTTATTGGATGTTGCACTGTCTGTCGCTCCTGTGCCTTACAAAATTGCTTGTGAAAATGAAATTATGCCTCTGGGGTCAAAACTCGCTATATGCCATCATGAGGTTTTCTGTGGACTGATAGAAAACCTTCTTGTCTGACACTGCTAGGACGTGACCTTTAATAATTTGTTATGTGCATTATATAGTGGTCCTCTACCAAGATTGTGCAAATTACGCCCCTTGGGTCAAATTTGGTCCCACCCTTTTTGACTTATTGTCTTATTTTTGAAACTACAGCGAAGAAATTTTGACCATGTTCACAATTCTGTAAACAAATAACAATGGGCATTTTTGTTGGTAATAAACTGGTTTCGATTTTATTTTGGTTTCACTAACTGTATTTGTTGTTACAGTTTCAAATAAAACCAAAACCAGTTTTATCGTTTTTTATACCCACACAAACGAAGTTTGAGGGGGTATATAGGAGTGAGCTTGTCGGTCCGTCTGTCTGTCTGTCGGTCGGTCAGTCGGTCTGTCTGTCGGTCGGTCTGTCGGTTTTCATGGTTTCTGGACGATAACTCATGAAAGGCTAGACAGATTTGAAAAATTTTTGGTACACAGGTGTAACATCAGAAGATACAGGTCAAGTTCGATATTGGGGCTGGTGGGGCCAAGGTCAAGGTCACTGTTACTAAAAATAGAAAAATGGTTTCTGGACGATAACTCATGAAAGGCTTGACAGATTTGAACATTTTTTGGTACACAGGTGTAACATCAGAAGATACAGGTCAAGTTCGATATAGGGCTGGTGGGGCCAAGGTCAAGGTCAGTGTTACTAAAAATAGAAAAATGGTTTCTGCTTCATAACTTTAATTGGGCATGAGATATTGTGATGAAACTTGCTGTATAGGCAGCCTCTGTGAAGACAATGCTTGTGATTGAAAATGGGGCCAGTGGAGTAAAGGTTTTTGTGCACTGTTACGAAAATAGAAAAACAGTTTCCGGACAAACAATACATGCATGATAAAAGAAGATGCAGTGTTCAGTAAGCTTGGAGTTATGGCCTCTTTTCAAAGGAATGGTTTGCCATTCCTGTGTCCAGGCGGCATTTGGGGGTATTCGTCACTCCTGTGACAGCTCTAGTTTTAACAAAAACAGAAACCAGATTTTGAAACTATTGAAACCCCTACTGGATGCGGGTTCATCGGTTTATTCCATAGAAAACTAGTCTAATTTGAAAACAGCATGGCAGTAATTGATCAACCAGGTTTGTTGGAACTTTTTTATAACAATGCCTTACAATGGGCAAATGAGCTAAACGAAAAAGGTACTATTAATAAGTGTGTGTTACAATATCAGTTTGTATGCTCCGCCATGTTGTTGAAACTGTTCACAAAAAAATGTATTTGTTACTTCAAGCAAAATTATCAAAACCAGTTTCAAATCGGCTGAAACCATTGAAACCAAACTGAAACTGGTTTGGTATCAACAAAAAAAAACAAGGTTGTGGTTGGATGACCTTGACTGTGACTGCCTACTTTCTTATTTATGAAGCTACAGCAAAGAAATTTGGATCATATGTAAAGTTTTGAAAACAAATATCAATATTGTCCTCGGATGACCTTGAAAGTGACTTTTTGACCTACTAACTTTTTTTTAAGGTGCAGCAATAACATTTTGACCATGTGTACAGTTTTAAAAACAAATATCAATGCTGTGGATTACTTTTATTGTACCTTTTTGATATCTTATTTTTAAAGCTACAGTTTTGAAATTTGGATCATATGTACAGCTTTGAGAACAAATATCAAGCTATATTGATTACAAAGGTTAAACTCTTTTACTCAGGTGAGCTATTTAGGGCCATCATGGCCCTCTTGTTGTAATGTAGGATCATTAACTTAATTGATGCCTTCTCACGGACATAAAGCATTCAATGAGCATACATCACTTAGTGATACTTATAACAAGAAGCTTGTGCAGCAGTAGTGTTCATCACATTCAGTGTTATTGTAGTTTTTAATGGAGATTAAGGGACCTTTTATTAACAAACATTCGGCAAATTTAATTCGGGTCAATTAATGATATAGCAAAGAAACTAATTAGATTGATCAGTGATAGCTTAATAATCATAGCGATGTTGTAAAAGCTTAATAATCATAGCGATATTGTGATAGCTAAATAATCATAGCGTTATTGTGATAGCTTAATAATCATGGTGATGTTGTGATAGCTTAATAATCATAATGATGTTGTGATATCTTAATAATCATAGTGATATTTCAGATAATTATACAGTGTTGTGATGTTGTTTTCAGATCGTAGATGGAGAAGAACTAACAAAGAAAACAGTGAGTTGTTTTATGGTTTTTTAGTCTTTCATTAAGAGTAAGGCCTTGAACCTTGTCCCTCTATACAAGGTCATTGTATCAGCACAAATACATTAAGTACTAATTTGAAAAATTTAAAATATTCTTTTATGTGTTATAGTTGCAATACAAAGATATTTGACCAATTGTATATATACCTTATTACAGACACTGTTTTGACCCTGATTTCTAACCAAACATTGCTACGGACTAGCTATTTGGGGATTGTTTGAATTGCGATTTCATTATTTTGAATCAGAAGCTGAATGATCCAGGCAGATCTTTGCAATATAAAAAAAGTATAATTATGGTATGATTTTTTTTTTTTTTGTCAGATTGAAGATAAAGACAGTGGAACTGGAACAGGCAGTGACCATAGCAGTATGGATGAGGCCAAGAATGGCTTAGGTTAGATGAAAAACACATTTAGGACATATATCCATCTCTATTTTACATGAAGCTCACCTGGCCCCAATTTCTCGAAACTTCTTAAGTCCCTTATAACAGGATTAAGCTAATCTCACTATTTTTGTTGTTATATAAAATGTGTTATATTTACTTCTTCAATATTTTTTAAAAATTATGTAGGAATAATCTGTATGATTATCAGAATAAACCATTTTTCATTTATCAAAATCCATTTTCAGTATGTAGACTTAAACCTGTTAAGCTTAAGAAGTTTCGAGAAATTGGGGCCAGATTATTATGTTATGATACATATATAACAGACATGACTTGGCGGGTCTAGTATATATGCCTCCAAAAGGCACTTTTGTATGGCCAAATACAAAAGCATGCTGCAGTGCAGTCTGCATGAAAAAGTTTCCTTTTTGTGTTGCATACACCTTTTCATTTTGAATCGATACCTGATGTAGAGTCATCAAATTTGGTATGCCCATGTCATGGTCAGTAGATAACTGTATTTATTTTTGGGACAAAAGTCAAGGTCATGCTGATCTAGACTAAAAAAAGTACTTCCATTTTCAATCAATACCTTTTGAATGACTAGGTAGAGTCATCAACTTTGGTATGCACATGGGCCATGTTTAGTAGATGTCTCCTATTGATTGTAAGGTGAAAAGACCAAAGGTCAAGGTCATTGTGACCTTCAGTAGAAAAATTGCTTTGTAACCACATTGGATTCACAGAATTTTACCGTTGATAATGTGACTGTTTAATCTCATAAAATAGCTATAAGGTGATTAATTTTGTGTGTTGTTGATGGAACTTCAGCATACTCTATCTCAGGATACACTGCTTTTAGCCGACAAAAAATGTTACCACTCCAGTCATATGCTTCAAAATGTCTGTTACCTGTTTGCATAACTTGCCTGTTATACATTTCACACAGAGTTGGCAGCAACACAGTGTGTCCAAACTCAGGAGACTGTGCTCTTAAGCTATTACAAAGTATTACCATGAAGCAATGGCTACAAACATTTTAATATCTGAATGAATATCTTGTTATTATGCCCCCCCTTCGAAGAAGTGGGGTATATTGCTTTGCACAGGCATGTCGGTCGGTCGGTCCGTCGGTAGACCAAAGCTTGTCCGAGTGATAACTCAACAAATCCTGGATGTATGGACATCAAACTTGACATAAAGGTTAAGCCTGACCAGTAGATGACCCCTATTGATTTTAGGGCTCATCGGGTCAAAGGTCAAGGACACAGTGACCTTTAATGATAAAATAATTTTAGAGCTTGTCCGATTGATAACTCAACAATGCCTAGACCTATGGTCATCAAACTTGATATGGAAGTTGGACCTGACCAGAAGATGACCCCTATTGTTTTTAGGGGTCATCAGGCCAAAGGTCAAGGTCACAGTGACCCTGAATGGTAAAAGGTTGTCCATATAATAACTCGACAATGCCTGCACCTATGGCCCACAAACTTGACTTGGAGGTTGGGCCTGACCAATAGATAACCCCTATTGTTTTGGGGGGTCATAGGGCCCAAGGTCACAGTGACCTTGAATGGTAAAAGGTTGTCCTAGTAATAGCTCGACAATGCCTGCACCCATGGCCATCAAACTTGACTTGGAGGTTGGGCCTGACCAATAGATGGCCCCTATTGATTTTAGGGGTCATTGAGCCAAAGGTCAAGGTCACAGTGACTTTGAACGATAAAAGGTTGTCCGAGTGATAACTCAACAATGCCTGCACCCATGGCCCTCAAACTTGACTTGGAGGTTGGGCCTGACCAGTAGATGACCCCTATTGATTTAAGGGGTCAAGGTCATAGTGACCTTGAAAGCAGACTTTGGGGGTCATCGGGCCAAGGTCAAGGTCACAGTAACCTTTATCACAAATATGTTAACAAATCTTCTCCCAGTGATATCTCAACAATGCCTGAACCTATGATCATCAAACTTGACATAGAAGTTGGGCCTGACCAGGATATGACACTTATTGATTTTAGGAGTCATTGGGTCAAAGGTCAAGTTCACAGTGACCTTGAATGCGAAAATGTTTCAAGTGATAATTCGACAATGCCTGCACCCATGGCCCTCAGACTTGACTTGGTGTTGTGTCTGACCTTTAGATGATCCCTTATGATTTTAGGGGTCATCGGGTCAAAGGTCAAGGTTACAGTGACCTTAAACGAAAAAAGCTTGTCTGTGTGATAGCTTGTCAATGCCTGCACCCATGGCCCTCAAACTTGACATTTAGATTTTTGGTGACCAGCTGATGACTCCTATGGATTTTGAGGTCATAGAGTCAAAGGTCATGGTCATAACACACTCTATCCTCAAACTTTGAATGGTCATAATCTTAAAACTGCCGCAAAGGCATCCAATGTCAGTGACAAATCAGCTGTCATTTCAGTCCATGCATATTTCATTCAGTTGTCCATATAATCCTGACAACATGGCGCTCAGGGGGGCATAATGTTTGACAAACATCTCCTGTTTATTATAGAGTTATCATCACTAGACCCTACCCCGTCTCAGGACACGAAAATGTCTGCCTACTACAAAGTGTTACCAGGCAGTGATGGCTTCCAGATCTGCAGCGACAGCAGCCTTGAGTCATTTACTGACTCAGGCCGAGGACAGACCAATAGTTTACCTGCAACTGGTAATCCAACTAATCCATACCTCAAATGCATTTTGTTGCCACATTCGTTTTTCATTCATAACATGTGTGACCTTATTCATTGTTCAAAGATGAGAGTGGTTGAGAGGTACATGTACAGGCTCTGCCTCTCATCCTAGATGTTATGGCTTGGAACCCCATCAGGGCCTCATTTTCATTGCCGTTTAAAAATACCATAGTATTTTCTTCAACCCAGGAAGAAGAATTCAGGGTGATTCATATTTCCTGATTTATTTGGCTGTTTTTCAAATAACAAAAAAGAATTTAAACGATTTTTTTACTTTGTGTGAGTGAATGCAGTTTTTCTTTCAGTATAAATCAAAAGCTCCTTTTTGTACAGAAAGCTATGTTTAAACATATTCATTTTACAACAGGTTGTCCAGAGCCTAGGAGCAGTGGCACTGCCACTGGAAATGATGACCGCGATATGGCTACCAGAGGCGGTAGCATGAAGAATGGAGCTGTCTGCTCACTGGTTGAAAACTGTGATGACTCAATGAACAGTTCCACTGAAGGGCTTGTAGTGCAGGAAGGGAATGAGAAGCCTGTTGAGGGTTTTGTTAACAAGGTTGCTGAATTCAATATGAGCTTTAAAGAAAAAGAGGAAAAGTTACACAAAATTGAGATTTTGAAAAATCTTCCTGATGACCCCTCTGTACCAACATGTCTGGGAAATGATGGTGGAGTCACTGCTGGTGTGCATCCACATATTGCACAGAAATCATTTAATAGCACTCAAGATACAAACTTCGATTTCAAGCTAGATTTCTGTGTTGATGGCCCAAATGTAAATCCTCCTGTGCTTTGTCAAAATTCGATCAAACCTCAGAGCTTAGTGCCTTTAGACAATATTGAACACTCTAAACAACCAGCAGCTGACACAGACGATCATGAGCAAGATGTTAGTCAGTCAACAGAAAACAGCAAGACAATGCCAGTAAATTCAGGAACATGTTCTGAAAATTCTACTTCTTTAAGGGAAAATTCAGAAACTGAGTTACAGGACTCTGCAACTGATGAAAAATGGCTTGATGATGATCAGATTGAATACAGTTTTAATATTGAAGGCAATTACAAGACAATTGATAATTTGCCTATTGATAGTTTGTCTTTCAGTGATATTTCAGATACGTGCCCTGAAAGTGACAGTGGGGATGAGATGGCACAAGATTTCAACTATGAAACTAAAGATAAGGATTCAAATTGTCTTAATTTAAGGCCCAAGGAAACCTTAACCCCAAATTTATCTCAGAACAATCAACCGCAGGGTATTTGTGCAAGATTCCAGGATATTGAAATTGGTATTGAAAGTGATCAGAATACTGAGGTAAGAAGGGCTCAAGACGAGGAAACACATATGTATGACAGTGCAACCCATGGCAGTACTAGTAAAAACTCATCAGGGTCAGGTCATAGTGTGAATGCCTACATGCAGGCAGGAGTCAACTGTTCAGACACCTCCAGTGGGGAAAATACTGCTTCATCAAGGTCAGGGGATCGGGGAAGTTTAGGGATAAGTGGTCAACCTTGGATTGAAGAGGGTAAAAGGCTGGTTACAGTGGAGGATGAAAGAAAAGCAACATTTGAACTGCCAAAAACAACAGACATTTCAAAAGACATCTTTGAGATTACCCACACATAAAAGAGCTCAATAGAACTTATATAACATCATTTCAATTTCATCAAAAGTTTCAATAACTCATTTACAGGATCTCTTGATGTATTTAACATCATTTATCCATTTCATATTTACCGGTACTATGAAATTATTATTATTGTTATATTGCTGGGACATGACTTTTTTGCCATGATAATGGTTCAACATTATGCCATCTTTTACATGCACCATGTTTTATGCTGTGTTTTATTTTTGGATTTTTTTTACCTCACCTGAGCACAAAGTACTCAGTATGAGCTACTGTGATAGGGTGATTGTCCGTCTTCCATCTGTTATCAACATTTTCCTGCAAACAACTTCTCCTCCTAAACCACTAGGACAATAACTAAACTTTGCAGAAATGTTCCTTGGGTGATCCTCTTCAAGATTTCTTTAATAAAAGTTGTTCCATGCAGAACTTTGGAAAAACCTCCTCAGAAACCGCAGACCTGATTTCAACATTATTTCACAGAAATGCACCTTAGGTAACCCTGTATCAAATTTCTTCGCCATGTTGATACGTAAATAAAAGATGGCTGCCAGTGGTCAGGGCTACTTTTTACTATGTGTCTTTATGGAAAAATTTGAAAATCTTCTCCTCAGAATCTGCTGGCGTGATTTTAAAATAATTACACAGAAACTTTCGTTAGGTGACCCTCTAGAAAATTCCATCACCCCATGTTGATTCGTAAAAAAGAAGGGCCACCAGGGGACATGAATATTTAACCCTATATGTTGATTCATAAAAAACATACTTGCCAGGGGTGGGGCTAAGTACCACTACATGGCTATATGGAAGACTTTGAAAAACTCTTCAGAAACTTTTGCCTGATTTAAAAAAAAAATCACAGTAGTCCAATCAGGTGAGCAATATAGGGCCATGTTGGACCTTTTGTTTTGTTTCGTATGTACCATTCTTGTTGCCTTATGTGATGTTTACTGCAATGTTATAGGTCGCTTTAATGATTACCTGGTTTTATACCTAGTTTTATGTACGGTAACAAGACTGTTTTTATACGTTTTGGATTGTAAATAATTAAATCTTGCCTCTCACGAAGGAGTATGAAGTTGTCAATGATGTCTCCTATCATTTGTTTGATAGTAATTTTACTTGTACGTGCTGTTAGATATTGATAAGTAATCAAAGTTAGTTAGATTTTTATCATTTACTTGTTGCAGGCAACAGTTTTGAAAGTTTCTGTTCTATTTTGTATTTGTTCAAGCAACATATATTGAATTTTACATACCTGATCAGTAATATTCTATGGGATCTGCCATTATGGGCGCCTGGGTTGGTGGTGTCCAAGTTATTACATATATTGGCATTCTAACTTGGGCATTTTTAATCTATTTTTTCAAAATTGGACACTGGTAATTGGTATATCTCAGACAAATTAGAAAGTCTTCCAGATTGCTATTGTTCATCCGGAGTTTTGGCCCATTATTTGCCACAGTTAGTTCCGCAGCCACAGAAAGTAATGGCGGGGGGGAGGGAAGGGTGCGTGATGTCTGTGGCACCCTTGTTGTACCTCACTATATCATTATGTTCACATTTATCATGTAAGTGCTTTAAAGTAAATATCTATTCAAATTAAGATTTCATGATCATTGGAGAGTCATTGTTATTCCAAATTTGTTTGATTCTGGCTTATAAAATTGATTGGTGAATCAACCCAATTGTCTACTGCAAGAGAGAAATACATGTATGAATGGTAATCTACCTTATTGTGTTGCTACCTTGAAAAACTGCGTAAAGTTGTTTCAACAATCATACTGGAATAACAGCTGTAAAGTTTAAAACATAATTTCAGTGATGCCATGACTGTTTGCAATATTAGGTCTAGTAGTGTTCAATCTTTCAATATTTATGTATTGTATTATTATTCGATTTCGCCATTTTAGTGTAATAACTTCTAACGTGAAGTCATAGGTGGATAATGTTGAAAATGTGTGCATTATTAAATAGCAATGTTTTATATTTTTTGTGCTCTAATTTATCAGATTCGTGTTAATTCAATATGAAACTTACTGAACTTGTTTATATAAACTTAAAAAACAATTTGGAAAATGAATTTTAGAAAACCTGTTCAATACATTCCATTTTAAAGAACATTATTTCAGTCATCGAAATTAGACTTTTGGATGAACAAGCCCCAATTCTTACACAGTTGCTTGTTATGAAGGTTTTTAACAAGCCCTGCTACGGAAGACATTTTACCGGTGCAGGGCTTGCGGGTTTGTGTTAAGTTCGACCACTGCCATTTATATGTATTCATATAATCATACATTTGTATATACCACACTGTAACTCCAAACAATCAGCTGCAAGTATTTGTTTTACAAACCATGCTACATTGGTGCTAACCTGAATGGTGTATTATACTAACTTCTATGCAGATAAATGATAACATGTGTCATTGTTTCATCCCATTACTATTACATTACTAGGTTTGTTAAGTTTATTATGTACAATGTAGAAGCTAAGTTCTATGTGACCAAAAAGTGCTAAACATGTAAACATGTTGAATTTACTGTTAACATTAATAGGTTATAATATTGATTCTAATACATGTGTTCATTTTTATTTCTATTTATTTTCCAATATCAATTAAAATGTTGTATTATTTTTTTCACTAATCCGTATAATTTTAAAACTGTGAAAATTACATTTTTTGTTGTAATTTTGTATTGAGGAATCCTGGGACCTTCACTGTTATCAATGAGCATTTGACAATGAATCCCGGGACCTGCATTGTTATCAATGAGCATTTGACATTGAATCCCGGGACCTGCATTGTTATCAATGAGCATTTGACATTGAATCCCGGGACCTTCACTGTTATCAATGAGCATTTGACATTGAATCCCGGAACCTATGCTGTTATCAATGAGCATTTGACATTGAATCCCGGGACCTGCATTGTTATCAATGAGCATTTGACATTGAATCCCGGAACCTATGCTGTTATCAATGAGCATTTGACATTGAATCCCGGGACCTGCATTGTTATCAATGAGCTTTTGACATTGAATCCCGGGACCTATGCTGTTATCAATGAGCATTTGACATTAAATCCCAGGACCTGCATTGTTATCAACCAGCATTTGACATTGAATCCCGGGACCTGCATTGTTATCAATGAGCATTTGACATTGAATCCCAGGACCTGCATTGTTAACAATGAGCAATTGACATTGAATCCCGGGACCTGCATTGTTATCAACCAGCATTTGACATTGAATCCCGGGACCTGCATTGTTATCAATGAGCATTTGACATTGAATCCCGGGACCTATGCTGTTATTGACCAGCATTTGACATTGAGTCCTGATACCTACGCTGTTATCAACCAGCATTTGACATTGAGTCCTGATACCTACACTGTTATCAACCAGCATTTGACATTGAGTCCCGATACCTACACTGTTATCAACCAGCATTTGACATTGAGTCCTGGTACCTACGCTGTTATCAACCAGCATTTGACATTGAGTCCTGGTACCTATGCTGTTATCAACCAGCATTTGACATTGAGTCCCGGTACCTACGCTGTTATTGACCAGCATTTGACATTGAGTCCTGGAACCTACGCTGTTATCAACCAGCATTTGACATTGAGTCCTGGTACCTATGCTGTTATCAACCAGCATTTGACATTGAGTCCCGGTACCTACGCTGTTATCGACCAGCATTTGACATTGAGTCCCGGTACCTACGCTGTTATCGACCAGCATTTGACATTGAGTCCTGGTACCTACGCTGTTATCAACCAGCATTTGACATTGAGTCCTGGTACCTACGCTGTTATCAACCAGCATTTGACAATAAATGGTGTCTTATATCAGCATAGGGTAAACTTAATGCTTAAGTTGGTCATTCAAATAGAATGTCAAAGTAATTACAAACATTTTTATTTTATTTCTTATTTTCTCTAGGAAAAATGTATGACTGATAAAATGGAAATAAGAGCTCATTGATAATATAAATGGTACTAATTCGTTCTTAATTACAGTCAAAACTCACTATGTTGAAATTGTTGGGACCTCGGATAATATTCGAGATAACGAATATTCTACGGAAATAAAATACATGTCTGATTTAACATAACACTTTGAAAAAATTTGACATAACCAGAACATCGAAATCACAAGAGTTCAACATAACGAGTTTCGACTGTACTAGTATAACATCCAAATCTTCTACTATTCTCAACACGTATTGTTATGATTTTAATTCCTGCCTGTAGGATTTACATGGCAGTTTTGGTACAATTGTTTATGTGTGATGAGAGCATAATTATTAAAACTGATGTAATAAACTAAAATAGTGTACAGGAATTACTTCATTTCTACCAAATACCGGTCAGAACAACCCACTTTCGAAAAGACCCATTACCAGAAAAGCCAATTTTCAATCCATTTCAAGAATTTAGACAGACGATTTGTCTTTTTTAAGAACAAATACATATTTTTCATGTGTTGATTTCTTTCGTACCTAAAAAAGTGGATAAAAGGCACCATAATGCTAAGAATGCATATTAATGCATTTAAATTTCAACCCTTTGTTATGGCTGATTTGTTTCAAAGTGTTTGGGTTAGAAAGGTTCATGTTAGCCTGATAAAAACATAAAGTTTATATCACTGCATTTATTATGAAACAGATATATTTATATACCCACACCATAGTGGTCTACTTTTCTCCATTACTCTTTATATTTTTAAGGTATTGACTTTAAACTTCATATACAGATAGATCCCTTTGAAGAGAAGTGCATTGCACAGAAACTAATATTTTGGCTGCAGTATTTTTATATTAATTTCCATTTGTTAATTTTCATACTTAGTTTTTGGGGGCAAACTTCATATACAGATAGATCTCATTAAGGAGAAGTGCAGTGCATATATACCATAACTCTGGGTTGCAGTATGTTTTGAGTTATTATCAATTGTTTAAATGTAGTTCATTGTCTTAATGCGAAGTTGATACTGTTCTTGAATTGGTGGAGATATGGCAGTCTGTGGCTGCCCTTGTTTTACTATTTTTTCAGCTCGTTTGAGCATGAAGTGCTCAAGGTTAGCTTTTGTGTTGCCCAATTTTCGACCCAGACCCATGATATTAGGTGTGCAGCCTCATGCAGTATGGTCCGTAACGCAAAATTGTTCAAATTATGCCCCTGGGGACAAAAGTGGCCCAGTTTTGGGTCACAAGTTTTTATATAATTATGTAGTAAAATCTTCTCTGAAACCGCAAGGCCCAGACCCATCATTTATGCAGCCTAATGTAGTGGTCCTTTTCCACGATTCTTCAAAATATGTCCATGGAATGAAAAATGGCTCGGCATCGGGTTCCCAGGTTTTCTATATACTTTAATAGTAAAATTTTAAACATCTTTTTTCTTTAGCTTCAGCAGTTAAATTCATATCTACTAAAACTTCAATAAATTCTGAGCAACTTTACCACTGGATGTTTATGATTTAATGGTGAAATAAAAAAGTTTTATGCTGGGTGAAAATTCCATTTAAGTATACAATAGAAGAAAGAGGAGCAAATCCTGCAACATTGTGTAGGTCATTATAATGGTCTATCTTTAATGAGACTCTGCATCTACAGAAATAAACTTGATCCTTTAGAAACCCACATCAGATCAAAGAGGGCCAATTAATGATGGCTTAGCTCTCAGCTCAGAGTCATGTCAAGTGGAGATTAACAGTCTGAAATTATTTAATTAGCTGATAAGCCCTTGCTGTAAACTTTTGGTATAAATGCATAGGACTGAGTTGGAAAACCACATGTAATATTAGCACTAAGAAACTTCTCATTATGTCTTCAATTCAGTGCCATTATGACTATGCATATTTTATATGGTATAATGTACAAACAACACGGAATAATTTAAAGAGGTTTCTTCTCAAACTGAATTACAGATGTCATATTGGTAAAGAACATTTTAGTTCTGAACTGGTTTTCAGTGGGCTTTATATTTGGTATGCAGCCTCATGTAGTGGTCCTTGACTAAGATAGTACAAATTATGACCATGGGGTGAAAAAACCCCAGAAGACTTGTAATATTTGGCATGTAGTCTCATTTAGTGGTCCTTGACCAAGATAGTACAAATTATGACCATGGGGTGAAAAAAACAGAAGACTTTTAATATTTGGTATATAGTGGTCCTTGACCAAGATAGTACAAATTATGACCATGCATTGGGTGAAAAAAACCCAGAAGACTTGTAATATTTGGTATGTAGCCTCATGTAGTGACCGTTTACCAACATCCTTAATAACCATTGACTAGTTGGTCATTTAAGTCTGTGACTAATAACAAATATAACTTTCCTCCCAGTTTAAATCAGGTGAGCAATATAGGGCCATTTTGGCCCTCTTGTTTTACTTAACTCATTAACTTTATATGTTTTGAGGCACTAACTTCAACTGTGCAAAAGAAAAACTAGTTTGTAATTGAATATCAAATGACTTCTATGACTGAGTACATCTATTAGTGCAAAATTTCACTGTTATGGTGACGAGATATGGGAATCAAAGACACAGCACGTGAGCAACTTTGGGACACCAATTTCCATTTGATTAGTTGGCAAAACTCATAAACAAACGCCGCGGGAACCTTGTTTCCATATTTGGCTGAAGCCAAACGGAACAGCTAAACAAGCGTCTCTCTCCTACGTCATGCTGTATATTGACCATGTCGGGTATTCGCACGACCGTTCGCATTCGGAGCTCCTCGGCCATTTTTTCAAAAACAACCTCGGATGTATATGGACGGTTTACATACTTAAAAAGTGGTACGTTTAAGTCCGCTGCAAATAGATCGCGTAGTAATCTTATTTAGTAGTTAAAATTTATGACTTAACTCGTGGGAATCGTAATTATGTTTGCAATAATACACTTCACTGACAATCAATTTAAACTGAGAGCAATGAATACAACTCTTAAACACTACATTTAATTAATGCTTTTATTCAAAAAAAATACGGACTACTTCAACAGATGTACCGGCATACATCCGAGGTTGTTTTTGAAAAAATGGCCGAGGAGTTCCGAATGGACCGTTCGCCCACTGGACCAGTACTGCAACTTTCTCCGCGCGGCCCCTATAAGGTCAAATTTCCTCGACAATATTAATCTTGACGGTTATGTTAACATGTCACTATAAAAATAGGATTTACCTATTGATGACTTAGATGACTTAACACAACGATCATCTTCAGATCTACAATCAAATACTTTGTAGATCTGAAGATGATCGTTGTGTTAAGTCATCTAAATACTTAAGGTAATAAGCTACTCGTGTTCCGTGAGCAAATGGATATTTACATTGCAACATTCGGAGCTCCTCGGCCATTATTTTCAAAAACAACCTCGGATGTATGCTGGTACATCAGTTGAAGTAGTCCGTAATTTTTTTAATAATATCATTAATTAAATGTAGTGTGTAAGAGTTGTATTCATTGCTCTCAGTTTAAATTGATTGCCAGTGAAGTGTATTATTGCAAACATGATTAATATTCCCAAGAGTTAAGTCATAAAGTTTAACAACTAATTCAGATTACTACGCGATCTATTTGCAGCGGACTTAAACGTACCACTTTTTGAGTATGTAAACCGTCCAAATACATCCGAGGTTGTTTTCGATAAAATGGCCGAGGAGTTCCGAATGACATTGCAAATGATCGGTTGGTTTTATACTTGCAAACGGCTTTTGGTGTAAGTGTAGTTCATTTAATATGTTATTGTAAATTAGATGAGATCTCTTGCTAATGCCCAGTAAAATTTACATTTTTAACGTATTAATTTAAAATTAATGAACCGCATATAGCAGTGGCTCTATTTCTGATAAGACCAGTTGGGATCAGTGTAAAACGGACGAGTTGGATGAATTACTAGACAGCGAAACAACATTTTTACGATATTTCAAATAAATTGTATTGGAACACTACAGTGTAGACATATATATTGATGCCGTTTCTACTATCATTTACGATATTCATATCCATCTTTTTTCTCCTTATTTGGCTAAACTATTAAGTTATTTGATAAGGGTGTGTATCCAGAGGCCTTGTATAGAGATGCAATTGTACCTCGATTCAAATGAGGTGATCGAAATAATCCTTCGAATCACAGAGGAATTACAGTAGTAAATGTTATAGCAAGAACATTTTCGTCATATTAACGCAATATAACTTATACTTGGTGTGAATATTGTAACGTGCGACGTCAAACAAACACCAACAGATCCCTTCAGAGGAAAGCATGCACGATCCTGAAGGGCTCAGCTGGTTTTTATATACAGTAAATTCTCAATCCACACAGAGCCCGGGCTTTGCTTATTTACATAATACCATCCAAGTAAACATACGTACTATGAACGTACTTCCGTCTTTAACGGAATGTCTTACCATGAACGTACATCCGCCGCCTACAGCGGACCGTTACATTATTATAAACGCACATCCACCCCCTACAGCGGACCGTTACAATATGAAACTGTTCTAACAATTTGGTTTAAGAGACAATGGAAATACAGCTGATTGTTATTTATTTTACATAGGGTTGTACAAAATGTATTATTGTAAAAACACACGTTATACTGTGCAGTTATTGACTACGAGAAGGCTTTTGATACTGTCATTCATGAAGCGCTGTGGATAAAACAACTAGAATCATGAATAAGTTGTAAATTGGTCAATATGATAAAACTATATATATGTGTGTGTCAATGTTAAATACTATGTTAAGAACCTTAAGTATATGCTGTACCCTTTTTGTTCTGTGTAACACTTGATTTGAAACAGGATGAATCTCTTTCCTCATTACAGTTTATACTTTTTTTATAAATGATATGAAATACTTTATTACAATTGGCAATATAACTGTTAGAGACAGGTATACATTAACTGTTTGTCTTCATTGTATAATTTAATGGCGAAATCGTTCTTTTTATTATTGCTCCATTTAGTCTATAGAATCAGTTAAATTCAGTCCATCAATATGGGTACTAAATATTAATTTCGTTTAAGTAAAATATTGTGATTTTTTTTTTAAACGAGAAACAAAAAAAACTCGTTGTAATGTAATATGATCTATAAACGAGGAAAATATCGAAAACGTTGATGATTTTACATATCCAGGTATAAGATTTCACTATACTAGTATGACGACAAATATTGTTAAAGTATTGAATAATCAAGCCTTAAAGGCATACAATTATTTGTTATTCATATTAAGTCGGGTAAAATGCGATGTTGAAACTAAGCTGTCACTATTTGACTCTTAAAATACCTCAATTATCGTGTATGGCTCTGAAATATGGGGTATTTATACTACTCATTAAGTAGACATACTCCATTTTAAATTTTGTAAATATGTATTTGGTGTTGGTGTAACATTCAATGCTGCCGTTCTTATCGAATTGGGTAGATTTCTTTTTGCTCTCCTCTGTAAACATTTGGATGTGCGTGACAGCTTATCGGTCAACTCTTCATTTTAAGAAAGGTAACACAACTCCAGTTACATAATATTGCGTAAACTTACGTGGGTTTGAGGCATAGCCATGAGCTAATCAACCTAATGATTGAGCAGTACCATGCTTACAGCGTTTAATAAAATGAATGCATTGTTGATGTATTACATGCTACACACATTTGTATCACACATATTAGCATAAACAAAAGAACAAAACAGATAAAATTTTCGTAATAATAGTTCATATAATTATGCTATTTATATATAAAACTCAAATAGCCCACGAAGCTAGCTTACAATTGAAATGTAATGGACGTTTCAAAATATATAATAATAAAACTATCACGAGTATCATCACATTAACTTATTAACCCACGTTGTTGATGTTTCATTGGAGGACTTTCAACCCTGCCTTTAACATAAACTATGTTGCTAACTATAATAATTAATTTTCTTTAAATTTTCTTTTTCCCTTTCCCGAGTTTTCGGCTTTAGTGGTTCTGGCATATAGTTTTTCCCATTGGTCCGTACCGATTACGATATAAATAGACACCGATACCGAGGTCCGTTTATAGATCACGACCCGGGATCGATATTGGTAGAACCGGCTTTTCCGATAATCGGTCCTAGGTCCCGGTTGATATAACCCGGGAACTACCCCCATCAGTTTCTTTTGTGTAAATCAATAAATTTACCAAAAAGATAAAAATGGCAGACAACATACTGCATCTCGATATTTGGCCGGGTGAATGGGATCTCCCGTCTGTTGATCACAATTGTCTTGCGGCATTAGTATGTTTGCTAGATTTTATGCTACGTTCTTTTTTCTTTTGTCTTTTATTCAACCCCTTTTAATTGTAATTTTTAATTGTTTCATCAGTTTCACCTTCAAATTGTATCTGTCCACTAAATATTCTGTCCATCCATTTCAGAACCAGGTAATTTTGAATGTTAGTAATCTTTTTGATTTTAAGCGATATTTAAATTACTGGTTTTCATCCATTTGTAAATGGTCTTTAAATACAGTCAATTATCAATCCACACAGAGCCCTTGCTTTGCTAATTTTCATATTACCAAGTAAACATACGTACTATGAACGTACTTCCGTCTTTAACGGAATGTTATACTATGAATGCACATCCGCCGCCTACATAGGACCGTTACATTTGCAAAAAAATAATTTAAATACTGCAATTCACTGATGCACTCGTGGTTTCTTGGTTTCAGACAGTAATCATTTCTGAAAGCATTGGCTGTTTCGTTTAACAAACCTTTGCTTGGTCTTGCGACTCCGATCATGCATCACATACAGTCGAAACTCGTTGGCTCGATATTCCAGGGACCAGCCAAAATACTTCCAGCCTCAAGAATATTGAGCCAAGCGGGATTGCTTACTGAATGTGTATTTTTCTTTTTGTTGAAGGAAGTCTTGTTTTCCTCGTTTGTTAATTGGTACGTTATCTCCGCAAGAGAAGAGTATTCATTTGACATAGTTAGCGTACACTCATCTTGCAGTTTGCAACATTACCAATTCGATACTTTGAAAATATCTTTTTTTTTTCTTTTTATTTAAGCAAACTTTAAACAGTGAGTTACACATAAATAGCTTAGGTTGTATCGGGTCTTTCTCTAGATTGCTCATTTGCTTGGCCTTCACAATCCAATGATATTACCGGTACTGAAATATTATCTACACTGTTCAGCAGTGGAATTTCGATGATTGCTTTTACATTGTTTTAATATTACAATGCATACTGTTATTAGGACAGTTAGAAATTCTTCTGTAATATTATACAGTACATGTTACTTTTATTTCAGGCATATTGTAGATTTTCTGGTGTTCCAGTGAAAGTAAAGAAAGCCAGAAATCCTTGGTCATCGCCTAATGGTAAATGATTGGATACGTCTATTTTTATTAATTATTCTGAATGGGTTACTTACCATGTTTGATACTTGGGAGCTGAAAAATATAAACAGATTCATCATGGTTGTGTAAAATCTAGTACAGATCACTGTTGAATATTCTTAAACAAAAAATATTGTACTGTGCAAGTGCCAACATGTTTATCCTCACAATGCCAAATTAATGAAACACCTAATAAAAAGTAATTACTCAACAAAAGTTAGTTTCAATAAAAAATCTTCAAAACAATATTCATAGTTAGAAACTACAATTTATTAAAATTCCTTCACTTTTCGTTTGAAGTATGTACCTACAATGTATGTTACTGTATAAGAACAGTTTGCTTGTATGTTTAATTGTATTTGATTGACAGGAAACTTTCCAGTGATGAGGCACAATGATGTCAAGGAAACTGACGTGAACAATATCTTTAACTATTTAAGGAAACAGGTTAATATTTTCATTCTGACTTACATATCTATATACGTGGAAATTCAAAATTTGATTTCACAAATGTAAGAAAATAATTTCATATATGTCATTTTGTAAGTTAATTACTGTATATGCGTTTTCAAGGGACTCGCTCATGTTTTATAAAATGCACTTTTTGGTATGACAAAATAAAGTGTGGCAAATCATAAGGAGTGCTAAAACTAGAAACCAAAAGCTGGAACCGTTTAGCAAATGTTTATATTAGCTCAAATACAGTTTTTGAAGACCACCATTTTCATTGGCGATAATAAAGCTAATGATCACTTAATAACAGCTTTGTTGTTGCTTGAATGGTTCATTGACATTATCATGTGTTGAAGGCATTGGTTTCCTTATTTTTTTTTTACTTGACCAGTGTTTAAATATGTATAGTAACTGTAAAATGTGTCTATAATTCAGACAATATTGAAGATATCTAAGACATAAGTCAGGTAGAATATAATTGATATCATACTTTCATGCAAAGAACTGGGGTATTGACTCAAATCTGTCGCGGAAGCAATGTGCCGATGTGGTTGCCTTTACCGCCATGATGAACAACAGACTGCTCCCTGCACTGGTGAGAGATAAACCTATCAGCTACGTTTATTGTAATGTTTTGAAGGAATTGTAATTACCCGGTAACTGATTATCACAAATATTAACCAAGTGATCTTAATTGTATTGATCATTTTCAAATTGATCTGACTTAAGTCTGGTGCAATAGCATTTTGTCATCAAGAGATGGCCGTTTCCTTTTTATTTTTTATAAGTCTATATATAGATGTCACATAATAAGTACAATTATAATGAATAAAAGGCTTTATAAATGAAAAAAGGCTTTATAATTTATTTAGTTTTCACTAGCAAAATTTTCTTCTGTTGGATTTTTTACCCCATTGAAAAGTTGACTAAGAAATCCTGGTATATCATGAAAAAGATTTTTTTTTTTTTTAAAACAAGATACTTGAATTAATTGTCTGATATTTGATTTAGACTGACATGGCCAGTCTATCAAAATCAGAAAATGTTTTGTAATCTGAATTTGTGCACATGTACTTTTATGCAGCTTCATCAGCTGTGGATTGACAACGACACCTATTCCAATGTGACAGGACCTTGGTTCACGCGGACGGCTGCCTTCCCGTACAAATTCTGGCTCGCATCTCGACTACACAAGGAGGCCTTAAAGAAAGTGTATGAGCCCCACTCCATGGCTAATGTGACAAATGAAAATATAGATGCAAAGGTGAGCCAAAGCATGGTTAGGTTTAGAAGTCAGGAGCATAGCTAATGCAATATGGTCACTTGCCCATTATTGCTACAGAAGGCAAAACTGGTGAAATATTGGACGGCAAAGTGGGGTAAAAAAAAATCTTGTAGTTGTTAATTATATCAGATTGGGCATAGCTAGGCCCCTGAAGGAACATTGTAGAATGTGGTGTGTACAAAATTCCTGTTTGAATTAGGACAATATCTTCACACAGTGCCTGTTTTCCTAACTCCATTTTTTCTGTTTCAAAATCTTCATCTCTTCAAGCCTTATGTTATATTTGTGGCCTCTTACATGTGTTTCTTTTGTCAGCTGAAAGTGTTTATAAGCTCAGTTTGGCCGCTCTTGTTAACATGACAATCTATTGTTTTCACACAGAGGTCTCAACGCAGCATTTTCCCCGCTTTGGGGGTTGAAAGTTTCCTTGAGATGAGGAAATGTCACATAGTTTTCCTTTTTAGAAAGAAATTAACCTTGATCAAGATTATACATTTATATAAAACATAAATGTTTAATAAATTGCTTGTTTTCAAAAAGGAAACATTTTGTAAGCAGGTTACATGTAAGTGTAGAAGCAAGCGTAACGGAAGCACAAGTACACATCTCAAGCAAAAAACAACAACAGAAACTGAACTGTTTAATTGTCAGTTATCAGAATGTAAGAAAAGATAGGATATATCATAGACACAGAGTAACTACGGTACAATTGAATATATTTTACTTGCCTGTTTTTCAATGAAAAGAATAAGTTTTTGCATGCTCTTTACGTCAGTGGTTACATGCAAAAATTTTAAATCCACACATACCTTGCAAACTGTTAATGCTCTTTACATCATGAAGCTTTGCCCATTCGTTATTAACGTCAGTATGGATGTTTTTGGCTTGTGACTTCATTCCAGCTAAATGTAACTTTTGTTTTACTCAATAACCTGGGAAAACTGTGAACAGTGGTTAAGCCTTTACAATACTCTTTTTTTGGCACGCTCTTATCTTTCAGGGATGATAACTGGATAAATGTCATTTTAATGTAATTTTTTTAACTGATTTTGAATAGTTATTTTAATGTTATTATAAGTACATGACTAAATGTGTGTTAAAGGGTTGAGTGTTTGTTAGTAAAGCCATTATGATGTTTGAATTATAATTTCAATGTTGATAGACAGAGCTATCAATTGTTTGCTTGTAGAGCCATTATTATTCACCGTTCTCCCGATTGTTTCTCCACTTGTCAAGGAGCATGTTTTCCCTTGAAAATTCATGTTTGTGGTTTAGTTTGTTACTTTTCACTTCAACCAAAGTTATCACTTGTGAGAGTGGTCCTGAGAAAAAAGCATCTGCCTCTCATTCAAGAGGTCTTGGAATTCAGCCCCAACTAAGAGCATATGATATTCTCTTGGTCTCTGTAAAAGGAGAGCAGAACTGGTTTCTTCCCAGGGAATAATAACAAGATGGATTCATATCATCTCGGCTTCCATCACACTCAAGCTGAAATTAAACTAAACTAATTCATACTTATAGCAACCCCAGATAAGCCAATACTCCCATTAGAATTAGTGCATTTCATGAGGGTATTTGATTTGACTTTTAAATGTTTTAATGTCTTTGTATTTAAATTAAATTACATAAAATTATTAAAAAAATATAAAAGTCTGGTTTTATTAATGTATAAATCATAAATATG
Organism: Mya arenaria; assembly: GCF_026914265.1. Taxonomy (NCBI): domain Eukaryota; kingdom Metazoa; phylum Mollusca; class Bivalvia; order Myida; family Myidae; genus Mya; species Mya arenaria. The sequence goes on from NC_069124.1 coordinate 2,622,753, forward strand.
CATTCAAAATCTATTTGTAAATTGTAATAAGAAAAAAAGATTGAAATGTGATTTTCCGGCCTGGCTGTCAGGTTGGAATGTAGGACAGTGGGGGGGTTGCTAATACATACATGTTCATGTATTATACTTCTAAAATGCACTTAATATTTATATATTTTTGATAAACATCTATCTTGTTTTTCAGATATACCGTGAGGCCAAAGACTGCCTCACGTACTTATCTCAGAAACTCGGGGACCAAGATTACTTCTTCGGTAGCACGTGAGTACTTGATGTGATTTAAATCAGTTAAAAGTTATTCTGAATCAAACAAAAATAAAGAAACCAAACAATGTATGTGCGTGTGTCCGTGCCTGCATACGTGCATCCATCCGTACTGAACTTGTCCTGGCTGTATCTTGACAATGCATTATAGGATTTTTAAAAAAACTTGCACCGAAAGTTAACCATGATGAGATGGTGTGTTGCACACAAAACCAGGGTCTATACTTTAAAGGTCAAGGTCACGCTCAGAGGTCAAATGTTAAAATGATCCTTTTCCAGGCTGTATCTTTACCATGCATTATAGGATTTTCCAAAAACTTACCATGAAGGTAAACCATGATGAGGCAGCATGTCATGCACAAGACCCAGTCCTGTTCCTCAAAGGTCCAGGTCATACTTAGAGGTTAAATGTCAAAATGAGTACTGTTATTAGGACTGGTCTGGACTGAACCTTATCTGGGCTTTTCTTTACCATTTTAGGATTTAAAAAAAAACCCATGGAGATTCACCATGCTGAGGTGAAGTATTGCAGGCAGATGTATTGTTCAACTCTGTGTTGCAATATTTTACATAGAAGAGCATTATGTCTGTGTAAAAGGCTTTGTCAACAAGCTCCTCATGTCACCATTTGGCATCTAGTTTGTTAGACCAGGCGGAAGTCCTTTTGTACCAAATTAAAGACTGTGATACAGTGCCCTGTGGATATGGAACAAACTGTAGAGCCTAGGGATGAGTAGCAGACATTTACACGGCTAGACCAGCTTCCATCTATAATTGGATATGACTTCATTGTTTTGAGGAGCAATTGTTGCTGTCTAATTCATATCTCCTATAAGGTACAGCAGACTACCCATGTGAAAAAACAACATCATCTAATCAGACAACACTTCATCAGTGGATGCACTGATATTTAGGTAAACAGCCCCAATTATGAATGTCGTTTGAACAGTTATCCCATGTACATGATGGTAACAGCTTCTATGAGAACCTGGTGTATGGAATTAAACATTTAAACTCTTCCTTGCAGGCCATCATCGCTGGACGCACTAGTGTTTAGCTACACAGCCCCCCTTCTTAAGGCCCCCTTGAACAGCAACCCCCTGACTAACCATCTACATGGCTTCACAGAGAACCTCTGTTTACACACTCGAAGGATTCTTCGCGAGTTCTTCCCACCTACACAGGAGGGTATGTTACTTGAGCTATCTTGTACCTTGTGAGCAGAGATTGGTATAACTATCTACAGGTCAGGAGGAGGCCATTTCAATAAAGATCTTAGTCTATTTTAGTCGTAAATAGAAATTATCTAAGTGTCATAGATTAATTATTTTGCTACATATTTGAGTGACTTGAACTTCATTCAATATTGTAAATGATTAAAAAGTTGAGGAAGTAAAAATTTCAATGTGTTTCCATTTATGATGATAAGATTTAAGATTATTGAAGTTACAACTAAAATCTTGTATTGAAACTGCTACCTAGGTTAGTACATTGTAGTGTCATCGCTTCTCAACAATACACCTTAAGTTTGCTGGCCTCAAGGCTGGTCACTAAGCTGGACAAACTGGTGTCTTCTGTTAACTGGTTTCCCCACTTGTGCTAAGGAGCCTGATTATGTTGCTCCCCACCACAAAGTGTGGCAGTGTGGGGTATAGGAATGCCCTTTGACCTTTTGTCTGTTACATTTTCGTGTCCACTTTCAGTGCTCCAGCTAGCCTGTTTTTCAATGGCGCAGCGCCCGTGCCCCTTTTCTTACCGCCCTGCCCCCTTTTTGAGTAGTGCCCTTTTCACAAATGCTCTATTAGCCCCAAATATCCCGTTAGTGCCCTTTTTACTATTGAAATCATTATAAAAGATTGACAGCCCTTAATCCGCTGTCATAATTGAGACAAATTACGTAATACTTATGATAATAGTGTTCCCGCTAGGTGTCACCATGCCCCCATTGATTGCTTAAAATATGCCGTACTGCCCTTTCATCTTTCCATGTGCCTTGACCAAGTCATATGACAGCTAATTGTGTATTTGTGTAGTGAGCAGACGACCTGTGTATTCATAATCGGTCATCTACTAATCCGATAATTAGGAAGAGCCAAATAGGGAAACATCGGCAGGAGGCGTGCCTATTGAATATCAGCCAATCAGAATATACATTGAGAACTCGTTCAACCAATGATGAAAGTTCGTAAAATGCGATAGAAAATGCGAAGGGATGGTGAAAAATGTTGTGAAGCACAATTAAATCTTTTAAAATAATTGTTTATGGTATTGTACAGACGAGAATTGCCATTTTCAACATTGTTGATTTGAAGCAGACGGCACTGCCGATATGTAAACATAAGAAAGGTGGCGCTAATACAATCAAATACATCACCTTTTCAGTAAATGTTTTGAAAGTTTATTTATAAAATATTCATGATGAAAATTTCTTTGTAATCCACAAAATTATGTTGATGCTTTATTTAGTATTTACTTATCATGTCCACGATCTTGTCAAAATTCGCCGAAACTGCCATTTTATCAGAACGATTTTCGGAGTTATTTTATCAATGTTCTACCGGTATGTTTAATAAGTGATTTTTTAAACCAGGGAAGTGATTTTTATTGTCATTTTATTCTAAAACATCAGCATATTAAACATTATTTTACCAAAGACATTTAAATAACAAACAGGCTGAATGTAACATTCGTACCCAAACCCGATCGTACCAACCTAAGATTCGTCCCCTACATTTATTTTTGTTGTGTGTATCTATTTATTTGATGTTTAACTGTGTTTGTTTTTGTCTTCATCTTACAAACTTTTAAAAGAAATATGTGACATTGCACTAAAGAAGATGCCAAACATGTACAATCATACTACCACAGACAAAAAGACAAATTTTCACACCCTTCTAAATTTTGAGAAAAAACAACAGCACCATTTTGTATAAGTCTGAAAATCATGGAAAATGTTTTAAATTGAGTATTAAAACAAAACAAATTCTAGGGGGAGACCCCCCAACCACCCCACAAAAAAACAAACACCTTGTGACAGGGGTGGACCCCCCCCCCCCCACAACCACCCCAACCTCTACACGACTCATGTAGCTTGCCCTTTTCAAAACTCCACCCTGCCCTTTTCAAATCCTGGCTGGAGCACTGACTTTTACATTTCCATTAAAGTATCTGTATAAAATTTGGGTCACTTATTCTTCTTGTCAAGGCTATGTGTAATTGCATGTAGGATCTGTGCCAGGTCAAGGCCACTAAACAAGGTCAAGGATGTGAGCCGTGCATTTTCTGTCTCCTATATATATGTTTATGGAAAAATCTTCATGAAACTTTGTTCACAAGTTCTCTTTATAAAGGTGACCTGCAGAAGCCATGTTGGAACTTTGCCAGTTTAAGGTCAAGGTCACTGTACAAGCCTTGCATTTTGTGTTTGCTCCTTATCTCCTATACATTTATTTAAGGATCATTATGAAACTTTAATCTCACCATGTTTTAACTTTTCACACTTTATTACACAAAACTATATTGAATGTCTATCGGGGGTTATTCTTTATGTGGGATAAGAATGTAGCTGTTGTTCTGACTGCCTAATAATAATTTGTTCCACAATGGTTAGACAAAAACTGAGCATAAAATGAACTAGTGTAAATGTTTTTTGTATTCTATTACCATTTGCGCCAAATCCTCCAACTGTATTTTCAGAGATTGAAGCAAAACAAAAGGAGGAGGCCAACCGCAAGGCTGCTGAGGCAGAGAGCGCGGAAAACCGCACAAGAAATCGAGACATGATCATAACTGGGGCCTTTGCAGTTATGTCCATGGCTGTGTTTGTCTCGGTGAATAGGTTACTGGACTTGAGTGTATTTGAGAGAGTGTTGGGGACTAATGACACACTTGATGGTGATATTTGACTTACTAATGTCGTGCTAGAATTAGTGATTGTGTACATTGTGTTTTTGTATATCAGAACGGGCAATAATAGCACAATTGATGACAATATTTGACCAACAAGAAATGTGGGTTAAAGATCAGATATAAATAAAACATGTTGTCTTCGTATATTAGATCTTTAGTGTAAAATTCCCACAACTTTCACGGAGCAGTGAAAGTTGCTTGTGTTTTTGCTTTAATAATAGTCAATTGTGATATGACATTGTAAAGGATTGGAATAAAAGACAGAATGAAGGAACATTTCTTTGTTACTCACCATATTGCATTGTCACAACAGCGGCTGTTTTCTGAAGGACTGGCAGTTTAAGCCCGTTGTAGCTGGCCCCAATTTCCCTCCCTTATTACAGGATGAAGCTAACCAGTCTGTTTGTGTTGGTATTATTTATGCTCTCATTCAGAAGTGCTGACACTCGAAGGAAATTATCTTTATCATAATCTAGATAAACTAGTCTTTATTTTATAATATCAAGTTTTAGAAAGGCATTTTGCTAAAATGAATCAAATGTAATGCTTAAGATGTTTCGAGAAATAGGTGCTAACAGATTAGGCTAATCCAACCTTGTATCTTATTTTTTAATCAAAATCTATCGGACATGCAAAATTCTCGTAACGACCAAACTCTCTGTAAATTTGGGCATTAGGGCTTCAGCAAAATTATATTCAAAGGCCTTTTAAAACGTGGTATTCATGTATATACAAATAAGCCCCGGTGGTTTAAGTTGACATTTTTTTCAAGAACTCTCCATATCATCGCAAAATAGTATTGAAGTAGGAAGCACTATGAAAGTAACTACATTTGAATTTTAAGTATCAGTTTCTCGGGATTTAGATGTCGGGTTCATTTAAGGAATGAATTGCGGTGTTGATGTCATTATCGGGGTATAAACGCAATTGGGCTGGTCTAAGTGTACTTTGACCAACCCAATTGCGTTCATATCCCCGATAATGACATCAACCCCGCAATTCATTCCTTATATTTACACCAATATTTCATTATTTTATTCAAGAAACATTAAAAAAAATATTCCTTTCATTTCGGATTACCTTTCAGTAATCCTTTCTTACCCATTCTGTAAATAGGACGACCCGACTGTTACCGGAAACATTTTTTTCAAATGACGTCACAATAACGCGGGAAAAGATCAACCACTTGAAATCACTTTTAAACGTAAAATTGAAACACTTTTGGCAACAAAACATTTAAAATATAATAACTTAGCACTTTCTAAAATGTTGATTTATATTTTACGGGACCTGCTGACACAATACAAACAATAACAAGATCAATAGTTTTCATGTATATTGTTATGCGATGAATTGCGATCCGAAGATGTTGCGTTCATCGATTGATGACCGCAATTGCCGAAAAATAGTTCATTTAAGGAATGGAAGTTGAGGTGTAAATATTATATTATTATGCAGTATAAATTATAATCATTGTGACGTCGTCTACGAAAACGAGTCCTGTTGAGTGACAAGACAATAAATGAAATTACATTAAGGATTGGTAACAAAAATATTTCCAAGAAGCTCTTGATTGCTTTCTTAGAATTCTCGATTTATTTCGAAAACAAGTGTCGCAATCATATATGCGAAGTCACAGAAATAACGACGACGCTATGATAACTATATATTCACGCTTTTCCTTTTTTATATTTTTAGAATTGGTTATTTATGTGTTATGAAAGTGTATTCTATGGATACGCATGTCCATATTCAACTAATGAACTGTATTTATATAAAAGTGCATATACAGTAAACACATAATCATATATTTTTATGTTTTTTACTAAAATAAAAACTTATCGATATCCGTTACTGCATTTTATGCCTCCTAAGGTGGGTATATTCAAATCGCACCTTTCGTCTGTCAGTGCGTCCATCTCAATTTCTCGTTTCCGGGCTGTAACATATGTTAAAATAACTTGCCACATTTGTTCGACATATCAAGACGACGTGTCATGTGCTCTACCTGTGTCCCTACCTAAGACCACTTAGCGCGTGCATGGCACGTGTCCTAACCTCTGAGTCAAAGGTCACAATGTTTGTTCACAATGAAATTATGCATATAAAGACAAAGAGTATAGGTGGTTGTGTCCGGGCTGTACCTCACTCTTTTTGTATGGTACTTTCTACATGTATTTTTCACCTTCAATGTGCCACTGACTTCTGAGTAACTGTTCCACTTTTCTGGGCAACATATTCTAATGATGACTTAGGCATATAAAATCTCTCAAAGGTCTATGAAATTGGGTTTGATTAAAGGTTGGTTAGAAAACGCAACTGACTCAATGTTAGTTAAACCTTGGTAACATTTAAGAGGCCATACATGTATTTTAGATGCCAATCAGTATCAAACTCGGCTAGAACATGTGTCTTCATAAACACATGGTTAATTTTGAGTATGGGTCAAAACTTGTCAAAGGGTAAGATAAAATGTCAAATGTTGGCAACCTTATGCTCGTCTGTTTTTTTTTTGCGAGCGTCTGACTTGATCTTCATTAAACTCAAGATATTCAACTGGAACACAAGTGCCACTTCTCACGTGCACAATAAGGGCCACAGCCTTATATTTGTCTAAAAAAGAACCATGTTAAAAGTAATTGCTTGTTATTTACTCAGATAGGACCATTATACTGTGACACCGAGCAGGACACTTTGTCGGCTTCTTTCCACACGGCCACAAGTTGACATTTTCTGTATTTTTCAGAAAACACGGCTTCAAAGTTTTTAATTTGAACGCTCAAAAAGAACTTGACGCACTATTGAACTCTGATTAACATTGTTTAATAATACTTCATAATTATGATAGATCTTTTCAAAAAAAATCCAACAGTACCAATGTCTCAATATTTTCGAAAAAGTGTTGTAATAAAAGTGTGGCAATAAGCAGACGACTTTTGCACTTTTTCGCGTTTATTTACAGTTGTTATAAATTGTGAAACAAGATTATATTCAGTATTTTTTTTTATATTCGAAGATTTTATTCTTATTTTAAATAAATATGTAGCGAATATTCCAGAGACCATTCTCACTGCAACATGTACTCTCCGGAACTTGGTAGAAATCCGCAGAAAAAATCTTGTCGCGATGGCCCGATATTGTAATTGTATGTGCTGCTACCGACGTTTTTCAAGACGGATTTGAACGTATGAGCTGTTACCAAAGTTAATTGATAAAGCCTGAATGAATTGACTGAATTTCACCAGGTATAAAACAGTGAAGAATTGCCACACCGATGACTCCATTTCAAAATAGTTTTATTGGTCCTCTCTTTACGTTGTTGTTTAAAATCTTTGCTGTATACGTCATGTCCGGTATCATCTTGGAACTACATGTAGGTGAGCGATCTAATGTCACCATAGCTCTTATGTTAAAGACATATTGACCTGGAAAGGAACCCAGAAAGAGCATAGAATGCCTCCCGCTCATGACGGCAATACACGTGGAGAAATTATGCATCTGATTCTCACAAAAAAATAATTACAAAAATAAAAAAGATATAAACTGAACGAACAAGAAACCGAGTATCTAAATGTTGTGAGATTAAATTTATTCCATGGCGTTTCACAATAATAATAATAATAATAATAATAATAATAATAATAATAATAATAATAACAATAATAATAATAATAATAATAATAATAATAATAATAAATAATAATAATAAAGCAATCATAATGATAATAATAATAAACAACAATAACAATAATAACAATAATAATCATCATCATCATCATCATCATCATCATCATCATCATCATCATCATTATGCGTCGAAGTACACAGAAAAATTGAATGTTAATTCAGTTTCAATCTGAAATTTTAATGCCAAAGAACGCCACTTCAATTGCGTTATATATACGAGCAAAAACAGACACTTGAATAGGTTCACCAGTTGCAAACACAACAACATTGCATGATTAGTTTTGTAAATACACCATCAGTTTGCAGCTCAATCGACCGGAAGTGTTCATTCCCGACTGTTCCGGAAGCGACGCCACTCTGTCTTGGCCTCCGTGGTACAACGGGTCAGCTCAATTTGCCACTCCACGAAGCATGTCTTTGAAAACATGTTTGTGTAGTGATACAGTCGGGCGCGCATTCCCGTCTCCCGGACCGCGTACTTGTCCTTCGCCGGAAGGTTTAACCGATGAGACCGGAAGCTATAGTCATCACGTGAATCTATCAGCGTCACTTTCTTCGAACGGCGACCGACGAGCGCCACGGACACCTTCAGTTTAGAGTAGCGGTATTTGTAAAGGCGATCAGGGAGAACACCTGTTTGCTGCACGATAATTTCTAGATTCGTCGTCCCCGGGACAAACCTATAAATGAAGCCCACCCAGTAAGACGGTGGCTCCCTGACAAAATCACATATCTTCAGGTCATTCGAGATATACTTTTTTGGCAAGTACCTTTCAGACAAATACTTTTCATAGTTGTTGCAAATATTGCCTTGGGTATCGCTTTTTAAATAGTCCAATCTTCGAACCGGCTTCTTAGTGTTGTCCCAACAGAGTTTTTCAGTTTCTTGATAGACCGAATGAACACTTTCCTTGTCTTTTTTCGTTTCGCAACGATTTGGTAATGTTTCACAATCTTGTGGAGTCTCGGCTACCGACTCTTGCCCATGTTTATAATCCTTGAAAAGGGCCTTGTCAAGTAGAACGTGGTCAAAAACGTCGTCAGAACTCACGCGACTGAAGAAACGTCGACGTTCACCCATTTTTATTATTATTATTATTATTTAACAAATAAAATCTTACATTTGCTTTGTGGTACGGTCATAGAAGTTGAATACGTACATAACCTACAAACGCTTATATACTCATTTTACATGTGACAATCCTTCCTTTGGCAGTTTGGACGTTATGTTAGCGACATTAGCACTAGGACGTTGTGTTTTGTGCATAAAAAGGCCAAGAAAACCTGCTGAAATGTTGGTATTGTAGAAATGTCTGAAAAAATTTATCTCACCAAACAACGTCCATAAATGCAATTGTTCTCTCTTACCTGTATATATTAGCAAGCTCCTTTCGCCGCGGACCCTCGGGCAACAAAACGTTTAAAATATAATAACTTAGCACTTTCTAAAATGTTGATTTATATTTTACGGGACCTGCTGACACAATACAAACAATAACAAGATCAATAGTGTTCATGTATATTGTTATGCGATGAATTGCGATCCGAAGATGTTGCGTTCATCGATTGATGACCGCAATTGCCGAAAGGTAGTTCATTCAAGGAATGGAAGTTGAGTTGTAAATATTATATTATTATGCAGTATAAATATAATCATTGTGACGTCGTCTACGAAAACGAGTCCTGTTGAGTGACCAGACAATAAATGAAATTACATTAAGGATTGGTAACAAAAATATTTCCAAGAAGCTCTTGATTGCTTTCTTAGAATTCTCGATTTTTTTCGAAAACAAGTGTCGCAATCATATATGCGAAGTCACAGAAATAGCGACGACGCAACATATGATAACTATATATTCACGCTTTTCCTGTTTTTATATTTTTAGAATTGGTTATTTATGTGTTATGAAAGTGTATTCTATGGATACGCATGTCCATATTCAACTAATGAACTGTATTTATATAAAAGTGCATATACAGTAAATTCATAATCATATATTTTTATGTTTTTTACTAAAATAAAAACTTATCGATATCCGTTACTGCATTTTATGCCTCCTAAGGTGGGTATATTCAAATCGCACCTTTCGTCTGTCAGTGCGTCCATCTCAATTTCTCGTTTCCGGGCTGTAACTTATCTTGTTTTGACATATGTTAAAATAACTTGCCACATTTGTTCGACATATCAAGACGACGTGTCATGTGCTCTACCTGTGTCCGCAGGGTTCGAATTTAGACTCGCATACTCGCAAAATGCGAGCGACATTTGGAAATTGCGAGTGACTTTTATTCAAGCTCGCAAAATTCTGCGAGTGGCTTTTTCTAGACCACAAAATGTTAAAAGGAAAGTAGAATAAATATGAACTTAATTCCGCTATGTAGTCGAGTGTAAACAACCTATAAGTGGCATGTTTTCACTACCGGTATAAAGAAGACAGTACGGAGTCACGCTCTAGTAGGTTTTCAAAAATAGAACAAATACGGAAAAGGCCGAGTTTTATCTCGAATCTTTCCGGGATGCTCCGAGGCGTGCATAATACAAAGTAAATACGAATGACGTAATCACCTAGCTCAATCATTGGCTAAATTTAGCGCTTTTGCGCACTACATTGTATATATGTAAACCCCATCATCCTTTGAATATATTTCCGCCCAACTGTCAAAATGAATAGACTTCGTTGATGAATATATTTCATGGTCCAAAGTTTCCACGCTACATTTACTGTTGCTTTTTTATTTTAAATTTACAATTTTATTGTTTTTAATACTTATAGACTTAATGAAATCTGTAGCGTGCTTGTCAAATGGATATTAAATTACCCGATGGCGAGGGTAAATATACAAAGTGAACAATGTCAAATTTTTGGTCAGCTTTGTTATCAAAAAGATGCCAGCATCAGACGAGTCTTTCCATACTCCCCAAATAGAATAAGCCATCAACAAGTTCTAGTAGTCGAGTCACTCAAGATTGATACTTTTCAATATTCATATTATGAATATTGAAAAGTATCAATTTCTACTTTAAATAGACAATATTATAAGGGAATAAAGCAAAAAATAAAATTGCAAGTTGATTTGTCATTTTGCGAGTTGCCTCAAAATGCACTCGCAAAATTTTGCGAGTGCTCCTCAAAGTTAAATTCGAACCCTGCTGTCCCTACCTAAGACCACTTAGCGCGTGCATGGCACGTGTCCTAACCTCTGAGTCAAAGGTCACACTGTTTGTTCACAATGAAATTATGCATATAAAGACAAAGAGTATAGGTGGTTGTGTCCGGGCTGTACCTCACTCTTTTTGTATGGTACTTTCTACATGTATTTTTCACCTTCATTGTGCCACTGACTTCTGAGTAACTGTTGCACTTTTCTGGGCAACATATTCTAATGATGACTAAGGCATATAAAATCTCTCAAAGGTCTATGAAATTGGGTTTGATTAAAGGTTGGTTAGAAAACGCAACTGACTCAATGATAGTTAAACCTTGGTAACATTTAAGAGGCCATACATGTATTTTAGATGCCAATCAGTATCAAACTCGGCTAGAACATGTGTCTTCATAAACACATGGTTAATTTTGAGTATGGGTCAAAACTTGTCAAAGGGTAAGATAAAAGGTCAAATGTTGGCAACCTTATGCTCGTCTGTTTTTTTTGCGAGCGTCTGACTTGATCTTCATTAAACTCAAGATATTCAACTGGAACACAAGTGCCACTTCTCACGTGCACAATAAGGGCCACAGCCTTATATTTGTCTAAAAAAGAACCATGTTAAAAGTAACTGCTTGTTATTTACTCAGATAGGACCATTATACTGTGACACCGAGCAGGACACTTTGTCGGCTTCTTTCCACACGGCCACAAGTTGACATTTTCTGTATTTTTCAGAAAACACGGCTTTAAAGTTTTTAATTTGAACGCTCAAAAAGAACTTGAGGCACTATTGAACTCTGATTAACATTTTTTAATAATACTTCATAATTATGATAGATCTTTTCAAAAAAAAATCCAACAGTACCAATGTCTCAATATTTTCGAAAAAGTGTTGTAATAAAAGTGTGGCAATAAGCAGACGACTTTTGCACTTTTTCGCGTTTATTTACAGTTGTTATAAATTGTGAAACAAGATTATATTCAGTATTTTTTTATATTCGAAGATTTTATTCTTATTTTAAATAAATATGTAGCGAATATTCCAGAGACCATTCTCACTGCAACATGTACTCTCCGGAACTTGGTAGAAATCCGCAGAAAAAAAATCTTGTCGCGATGGCCCGATATTGTAATTGTATGTGCTGCTACCGACGTTTTTCAAGACGGATTTGAACGTATGAGCTGTTACCAAAGTTAATTGATAAAGCCTGAATGAATTGACTGAATTTCACCAGGTATAAAACAGTGAAGAATTGCCACACCGATGACTCCATTTCAAAATAGTTTTATTGGTCCTCTCTTTACGTTGTTGTTTAAAATCTTTGCTGTATACGTCATGTCCGGTATCATCTTGGAACTACATGTAGGTGAGCCATCTAATGTCACCATAGCTCTTATGTTAAAGACATATTGACCTGGAAAGGAACCCAAAAAGAGCATAGAATGCCTCCCGCTCATGACGGCAATATACGTGGAGAAATTATGCATCTGATTCTCACAAAAAATAATTACAAAAATAAAAAAGATATAAACTGAACGAACAAGAAACCGAGTATCTAAATGTTGTGAGATTAAATTTATTCCATGGCGTTTCACAATAATAATAATAATAATAATAATAATAATAATAATAATAATAAAGCAATCATAATGATAATGATAATAATAATAATAATAATAAACAACAATAACAATAATAACAATAACAATAATAATGATAATAATCATCATCATCATCATCATCATCATCATCATCATCATCATCATCATTATGCGTCGAAGTACACAGAAAAATTGAATGTTAATTCAGTTTCAATCTGAAATTTTAATTCCGCCAAAGAACGCCACTTCAATTGCGTTATATATATACGAGCAAAAACAGACACTTGAATAGTTTCACCAGTTGCAAACACAACAACATTGCATGATTAGTTTTGTAAATACACCATCAGTTTGCAGCTCAATCGACCGGAAGTGTTCATTCCCGACTGTTCCGGAAGCGACGCCACTCTGTCTTGGCCTCCGTGGTACAACGGGTCAGCTCAATTTGCCACTCCACGAAGCATGTCTTTGAAAACATGTTTGTGTAGTGATACAGTCGGGCGCGCATTCCCGTCTCCCGGACCGCGTACTTGTCCTTCGCCGGAAGGTTTAACCGATGAGACCGGAAGCTATAGTCATCACGTGAATCTATCAGCGTCACTTTCTTCGAACGGCGACCGACGAGCGCCACGGACACCTTCAGTTTAGAGTAGCGGTATTTGTAAAGGCGATCAGGGAGAACACCTGTTTGCTGCACGATAATTTCTAGATTCGTCGTCCCCGGGACAAACCTATAAATGAAGCCCACCCAGTAAGACGGTGGCTCCCTGACAAAATCACATATCTTCAGGTCATTCGAGATATACTTTTTTGGCAAGTACCTTTCAGACAAATACTTTTCATAGTTGTTGCAAATATTGCCTTGGGTATCGCTTTTTAAATAGTCCAATCTTCGAACCGGCTTCTTAGTGTTGTCCCAACAGAGTTTTTCAGTTTCTTGATAGACCGAATGAACACTTTCCTTGTCTTTTTTCGTTTCGCAACGATTTGGTAATGTTTCACAATCTTGTGGAGTCTCGGCTACCGACTCTTGCCCATGTTTATAATCCTTGAAAAGGGCCTTGTCAAGTAGAACGTGGTCAAAAACGTCGTCAGAACTCACGCGACTGAAGAAACGTCGACGTTCACCCATTTTTATTATTATTATTATTATTTAACAAATAAAATCTTACATTTGCTTTGTGGTACGGTCATAGAAGTTGAATACGTACATAACCTACAAACGCTTATATACTCATTTTACATGTGACAATCCTTCCTTTGGCAGTTTGGACGTTATGTTAGCGACATTAGCACTAGGACGTTGTGTTTTGTGCATAAAAAGGCCAAGAAAACCTGCTGAAATGTTGGTATTGTAGAAATGTCTGAAAAAATTTATCTCACCAAACAACGTCCATAAATGCAATTGTTCTCTCTTACCTGTATATATTAGCAAGCTCCTTTCGCCGCGGACCCTCGGGTAGATGATGATTTCTACCCAATTCTGACCCGTTGAAATTGACAGCATGTGTTGATCACTGACCCTTATAATTGTTAATAAAAGTGGTTTGAAACTGATCGATCGGTGTTATATTTTGAACAGCAATGGTGTCATTTTAAACTGTTACTATGAAAAATAAGTGTCAGCGATCGCCTGTCCGCAGAAAATTAACACATAGAAATCACCTAGGTAACGACATCCGCAAACTCATTTGCTTACTTCTTTACGTACAATGTCGAGGCCGAACTGGAACGTACAGTTTCCTCGCTGGTGATAGTAGTATCTATATATGGTACACACATAACTGTTAAAGGCAAGCAAACACTACTTTCAGTGATTAAATCCAAGGAGACCGGGAGGTATGAATATACAGGGGATATTGGAGATGTTTTTTTAAATAAAGAGAATGGATGGGGGAGGTAGGCACGCCGAGACCGCCACAAATAAAGTGTTTTTGACCGTTTCTATCACGGACTTTAAATTCATAGATATCCCCCAACCTGTTTACTGGAAAAAAAACCCGTCTGTTTCAGAGACACCACTGCTTTTTGTAATATGAATGAATCGCTACCGTATACTATTTTGATTTTTAAAAAAAGAAGGAACCAGAAGCTTTTCATGAGGAATGCATTCAAAGCAAATACAAGTATTTCAAACAAATACAAAACATTACTGTCCTGCACTGACGAACTATTTGGAGTGTATAAGCTTTACAATTTAAATGGAGTATGGTGTGACATTATAAGTTTATTACTGACAGTACAATCAATGGCAATCGACTATATTGTGTACTGTATGGTAATAAGTAACATATGCATGCGACTATTGGGTCAGTTTTTAACGTTTCGAAATGTCCCGACTACAGTTTGGGTGGTATTCATTATAGGTCTTAATTGTATTTATAAATTGATGTAGCTAATCGGATTGCATGGTATAAATGACACACACATATAATGAATAAAGTCAATGACGAACGACTTATCGATTGACTAAAAATTTGATATTGAATCTTTATCACGCGATGAAGGATCATTAATTTAAGGTCGGAATCAGTTTTCCGGTGACAAACGTTACTGGTCTACCGAAGAGGTCGAACTTTAAAATCAATTTGAATGTATGCCTTATCGGTGTGTTGTGTCATTGATAAACGCTACATTCCCTTCTTCAAGATGTTCCGGCAAGTCTTCGCCGAGCACACAGGTCAAGTTCCTGTCAACACACATGCTGTAAATGTGTTGCATATCGATGGCACTGTTTAAAAATGCCGAACCGTCAATGTTTTACTTTTTTCAGGGGAATGAAAAAGTGAGATATATTTAAGTACGCGTATTATATCAATATTCAGAATCCTAAACATTCTTAACATTACTGTTCTTACATATCGATGAAATTAAATTATCCTTAATAATTTAAGTTAAAATTCTATGTTCGGGATTATCATGTTATTTATATGCACGTCAGGGTTTTGCACACTGACACTAAACATATTAATATCCAACAAAATAACAAGTCGACCAAAAAATTCTTTAAAATTCGCCTTGCTGTCAGGAGCAAAAGTAACAGTGATAATAGTGTTCATAGTAATTAAGAGAATATTTTTTCTATATACATTCGTGTTACAGAAACATCGGAATGCCAATTCCGGGTAAATTATTATTTTTTAAAACAACAACAACAATAAATTGATCAGCGCCTACTTCCTTTTGTTAGAATAGTTGATACTAAACAACCTTAGCTTTCCTTATATAACTATTCTAACTCTATTTTACCAGGTTTTCAAAAAGTGAAATTTGGTTATTAGAATGACGTATGTCGTTGTTCGAGCGGGCGTCGTCAAACTCACCTATGAAACTGAATAACTTTAGTAAGTAGGGACATATCTTGACCAAACTTTGTAAATAAGAAGAGATTGAGGATATCTGTTATGGAATTGCGTGTGGGGTCCCTAGAGTCAAGGTCAAGAACACTGTTACTTAAAATAGAAAAACGGTCGAAACTGAATTACTTTAGTCAGGGTTGACATCTCTTGACTAAATTTGGAATTAAGGAAGAGTTTATGGAGACCTTACATGGGATTGCGTTTTGGGCCACTGGGGTTAAGGTCACTGAAACTAAAAATAGAAAAAGGGATGAAATTGAACTTTAGTTAGGGTTGACATATCTTGACTAAACTTCATATAAAGGAATAGTTTAAGGATATCTTTTATGTGATTGCCCTATGAGCGCCCCTAGAGTCAAGGTCAGGTGAATCCTGTTGAATCCTCGAAATATATTCAACGAAATTGATAACATATTAATTGAAAAAAAACATCTGCAAATTATTGACCTTTATACAATGTACAGTAGCATGCATATACCTGACCAAAACACTTTACAAGATTTTGATGCGAATTAACTGTGTAACTGCTACTAGGAGTTTTCATACAACGAACATTTTAACGATCGACCGACGTAAACCCTGAGCAGTAACGCCGCGTTTTTCATAATTGTTCAGCAATTGTCTTTAGTCGCGGCGAGTAAGCACGATGTGTCGCGGCGGATTCCGCGTAAAGAATTTTTTAACGATATGGATATTACCGTAGTCGGTGTCGTTGTCAGGAAGTAGTATATAAGTCAAAACGGTAATATCCATATCGTTACAAAAATCTTTACGAGCGATAGACAATACCTCAACTGCAAATTAAAACTTTCTAAAAGATATACACAAACACGTCAAATGTAAATAACGCTCTTTATTGGAATGATACAATTAAAACAAGTGGCCCTTTATCGCTCACCTGATTAAAATGACCAACAAGTCAGTGGTTATAAAGGATGTTCCTGATTGCTATATATTAAGAAAGTGCAGAAGGGAGAAAGCCGCATTGAATTTAAGTATTGTATATCTAAGACAATACAGTTCCAATGAGGTCATAGCCAGAATTTTAATTTCATTTCCGTGTTTAAAAGTGTGTTTACTAGGTACTGTTAATATAGGCAAACTATTACACATTCTTACTTCTGAATAATCATGAAAATATTTATAAATGAAACATTATTGAACAATCTTGGTTAATGACCACTACAAGAGGCTGCACAACAAATATCAAGGGTCTAGGACTTGCGGTATAAGAGAAGACGATTTTCAAAGATTTACCTGTATTTAGAAAACTTGTGGCCCCTTGGGATGGGCCACTTTTAAGGGACATAATTTGAACAATCTTGGTAAAGGACCACTACCTGAGGCTGCATACCAAATGTCATTGGTTGAGGCCATGGGGTTTCAGTGAAATTGTTTAAAGTTTTTAACTGTTGACGTTGGATGCTGGACATTGGATGATCACAATAGCTCATCTTGAGCACTTTGAGCTCAGGTGAGCTAAATTACAGCGTACTTGTGCAATCAAATTATATAGTCACCCCCTTACAAAATATCTACACTTAATGGTATAGATTGGCTTTCTAAAACTAGGATCAGTTAGTTAAAGAGTAAACTTAAACACATACATATAATTATATATACATTTATAATATACTTAACGCGACCAAATTTTATATTGCACCAGCTAAACATTAAATATGAAATACTATGAACAACCAATTAAGATTAACATTATTAAAATCATCCCAAACTTAACACCTACTACTATGTATTCCTTATTAAATGAACATATAAATAGAGTATGAGTACTGAATGTATATCATGAATGTATAACAAAATCCCCACCCCTCCAGACAAAATACACTCGTGCATGGACAAAATACCCTCCTGCTTCTGAAATATGCTGCTGATTTTTTATCAGTTGAAATGTTGTAAAATGTAATAAAATGATATATTTATTATACACTTTGTACAATGCATATGGTAAACAGCTCTATGAAGATGGCAAGAAAAGTTCAATGCCTTGGGGGGGGGGGGGGGCATTTTATCCCACTGTGCAAAATTTTATTTGAGGGGAATTTGTCCGATGGTGGGGATATTTTGTCCGAGGGAGGGGGAAGTTCATCTGTCACTAATGAATGCAAAATTAAGTCATGTATCTTTAATCATTGAATTTACATTTTACAGACATGTATTCATCAGCAAATAACACCCAAAACAAGCATAAAAATGTTCTTTGAAAAAGCATAAAAATATGCAGTGAATTCCTGAATATAATTACGACCTTATTAATTAACTAATACTCTCAATAGAGATCATGTAGTTAATTGGAATTAGAAGGTTAAAAGTAAACCTGTAAAAAAACAGTACATAATTTTAATCAATAATCTTAATGATAATACTATACACTCATAGCAGACACCTCATTGCAAATTCTTCAAACAGGTTGTGTCCACACATTTTTTACTCACAAGTCAAAGTTGTTTATCATGATTGTGCCAGACTATTACCTTTTATCTTTTGAAGGTCATCAGATACTATGAATTCAGCTTTCATGGCAGATTAAAAGGAATAAAATAGTTTTTCATTTTAATGAACATGTATACATGTTACTTGGAAGATTAACATAAATTTGTTACGGAGATAAAATAAAATGTGAATTTATGTTTGTATGGGTAATTCACATTAACCAGTACTGTCATGTATTTGGTGAGGTACACTTCTACTGCCTTGCCAGGCTTAAAAATTTGCCCTTTCCCTGTCCAGCCATTCACTTGGCAAGGTACACAGCAGCTCCACTGCCAGGTTGCGTGGCAAACAGAGCCTCATTCACTGCAGCTCCCAGTCCACGGGGCTCGTAATACTCCCGCCGCACCCGCTCGAGGAAATCACCCAGTTTCTCCCTTGGGACCATGGATATGGCGCACCCACCCCAGCCTGCGCCTGTCAAACGAGAGCCTATGGCACCTGACTTACTGCAAGGAAGATTTGTTTATGTCTTAGATATAGGAGAAAAGAAAAGCACTTCAAGCAGACAACAATGCTCATCCCTTTTTCACTGACATATTAAATAAACATAACTCAACAAATACTTCTTCCGAAAATTGACAAGCTAAATAGCAGATCATTTACATCTGTTAATATAACAATGGAAACTCCACGGACAAGCCCAGCAACCTAAAATTTAACCAAGATCCTTATCAAGGATCAAGGCCTGACAACATCAAACACGAGACAAGAAACATTGTGGGGGGGGGGGGGGCATTGGTGCCTCGTTAGCAGGCAATCATACCTATTTTTATGTATGTTCAAAACACTTCATTAATCAATTTTAATCAATTTTACACATTGTTATAAGTGTGTGTTTTGTAATGTTATTGTTTGCCGAATATTTAGGTGGTCTGGTTAGCACATGGGTTAGCACAATCATTCTCACCTAGTGGACCTGGGTTCGATTTCCAGTTCTTGGCTAATGTGAGTTTAGTTTGCGGTCACCAAGCTAGACAAGTGGGTTTCCTCTGGGTACTCAAATTTCGCCCACAACACAAAACCTCACTCTCGCATCACATCAAGCCAATGAGAGTGAGGAATATAATGTTGTAATGACTTGTTCCACTATAATCGTAAAATAAATATGTTTTAACCTATTAAATTATTATTATTATTTAGATTACAACAACCATAATTATATGACAAGAACAAACCAATGTCAATCTATTTCTAGCATTTCTCAACAAAATGTATTCTGTGAACTTCAATCTATTTTTGTTTACCTTAACTGAACATAAAGAAGATGACTGCCCCTCTTGCCTTTATTCTTTTAAACCAATTTTGGCATTTAAGCATTTTGCCTACATTTTCTGAAATCCGTGGCAGACAATACCTCACTTACACACACAGTGCGACCAATTCATCCAGCTCTGCACAGCTACACTGGTAGAGTCGGGAGCAGCTGTCATGGCTTGCGTTCATCAATCCTCCGAGGGTCAATGAAGCCCCGCTCGTGTCACATATTGCACGGAATTCCTCTACACGCCCTGCCTCACCGTACACGTGCATGGCTCGATCATACAGTTGAAATGCCTGAACTGCAAATGTTTCATTGATTGATATTTAACACTGATGATAACCCAACAATAAACTCTGTAAGCATGAACACACCTTCACCTTTTTTCTTGGATTTATCACTGTCAGATGTCACATCATACATAAAACTCCAGACCTATTTTCGTAAGACATACATGTAGCTTCTAACAGCATTCACAATCAGACTAAAATGAATGATAAAAAACTTAACTCATGAATAATATGTGTGAATATACTTACCATGTAAAGTGTTTGGGCTAAGGCTTGTCTCTGCCAGCTCTTCAGGTGTGACACCCAGTATCTGACACACCTCGGGCTTACTGTAAGTCCCCGGGTGTAGCTCCGCCCCGACCACACCCATCATATCACCAAGGCCCAACCCCAGACACCCCTGCAGGTCAGCAAATCGCCGGAACTGACGCCACTCTAGACCCTTCGACTTGGCCATAATCTAAATGAAAATTAATGTAAATGATACCATAAAAGTACACAGCTCAAGTCAGTATACTCACAGAGCACATAATACACATTGCTGAGACTAATGCCATCATCCCCTGACATAGGCTACAAGTTAAGAGGCAGGTCACCTGGGGTTTAGCCAGACGAAAAGGACAGGGAGCTAAGAGCATGGTCGGCAGAAAAAAGGCACAACATATCAGGCTGTGAAGAGTTTTCATGATTTCAGCAATTGACAGAAGTCAGTTTAGGATTAAGCAATCAAATATGTAAAATTTGTACGTGCATATAATAATAAAATAATTTCTCAGAACAAGAGAAAATAATATTTGATTATAAACATAAGCATTAAATTCTATGAAGGGTGCACATGTTGGTCTCATGAGAGCAGAAGGAGGGAAAAACAAGGACAGGGGGGTAGCCCTCTTCTACAGTTGCATAGATAAACCTAAAGAGGCGGACACATCACGTTAGTAGACCACCTCTATTCTGGAAATTGATTTTAAAATGCTTTATATCAGCTAGCACCTCTCTAATCAATATATGATAGACAGATGGCTAAAGGAACATTTGGAAACAAGGAAACTAATTACTGTAGAACTGGATATGTATCTGTTGAAGTTGACGAAATAAGGAATTATGCAATACCAACCTGTGAAGCGATCCTGCACTCCACTACACGAGTGTTGAAGTCCGAAGAGGCAGCCTTGTTTTTCTCTACACAGCAGTTTGACACAACAAACACGACATCACCAGGCAGGCTCACAGACATCTCCCGAAGAGGGTTGAAGTCTATCTTTTTGGCCTAGAATAAAAGAATTTCCATGAATACAAAATCACTGTGAATGGGATTAATACTGCAATATTCTCAAGAAACATTTCAGGTTGCCATGCTGATATTTCTAACATATCATTATCCCCTTACTTTTATGAGAAACGAAAATGTCACAGAAGATAATGGAAATCACAAAATAAAACAAAAGAACTTCAAGCCCCTTGCAGGTGCAGTGATACTCCTCTAAAACACCAATCCTGCCTTGTTTGAGATATTAACGTCATTGCAAAAATTATTATGGATTTACTGTTGAAAAGATGTTAACCAAAATCATTTAGCATATCTCAAAGAAATAAAGTATACCGTGCCGGCCTCTGCCATAAAAGAGATGGCCTGGTCCATTCCCCCGCCCTGGGTCCCAATGTAGCGCTCACACGCTGCACACATGTCAGCTATATCTTTCTACAGTAAGGTAAGACAAGATAAGATAATATTTATCCAAGGTCAGCAAGTTACAAGTCCTACAGAGCTTTAGAGTTGACTACAAAACTTTTGCGATTTTCTGTATGTCTAAGAGTCAGTTCAACATAATTAATCATTACTGTTGACATAAACATTATTTACTGGTATATGCAACTGTCTTACAAAGAGAAATGTTGAACAAGTCATACAAAGTAAATCAAACAATTAGAAAATGAAACTGTTATAAGGAATATCAGGAGCCTTGTAGCCTTAAGGAATGACTACAATTAAAGAAGTGTAAAAATGCCTAAAACTATATGGCTGGTGTCCTTATTCCTTATACCCCCCATCCCCAAAATACCCTTCAAATGTTTTACTTAGAGAATTAAGTGAAAGTATACAGCTTACCTTGGACCTGGTACTTCCATTTGCCTGCATGGTTGCAAGGGCTGCACAGCACACAAGGGCGCTGGAACTAGAGAGGCCAGCGTTACACGGAATGTGCCCATCCACTATACACTCCATGCCGGTTGGCCGGGAGAGCCCGAGCATCTCACACATACCTAAATATTAGTTTTGACACACTTAAGAATGACAAGAGTACTTTTTTTTCATGATTGTTTTACATATTTATAGCAAACAAATATTTTATAGGAATTTTAGGGCCACTTAAAGAGTGTATTAATACATAAAATAAATAAAGCGTGCACATTTTCAACACTATTCATTGATGACATCATGTCATACTGGTAAGTTATTACGTTTGTTACATATACAAAAAAATATTGAGGTTATAATCATGATGGTGAGGTTATTTATGCAATAAAAACATTTATAGACTAAAACTTTACCTTTAAATCCACAGAGGAAGTAATGAAACCACTGTGGACTATTCTTGTCAATTTCATAGTCATCCACACTGCACTCAAACTGCCTGAAAACATTCAAAGTGTGAATACAACAAGATAAGTTTGTAAAACATGTATGCCCACTAATGGTGGCAAATTTGTCATCTGCATAAGTTGCATTTGGGTTAATAAGATCATGACCTTTAACCTACTGACCTCATAACCAATAAGGGTCATCTGCTTGTCATGACCAACCTCTGTACTTACACAATTTGAGCCGTGACAGCGCCACTATGGGGTCAAGCCATAATGCAGCCAATGGGTCCGAGCAGACCTCAATAAAACTCCATACTAAGTTCAAGGACTGTACACCAAAGCATATTCTAGTTATCAATCAGAATAGCTTTTTTCTTCTAAAACACCACAACCTTTGACCTCAAAATCAATAGGGGTCACCCTTTGATCATGACCAACCTCCCTAACAAGTTATTAATCAGACAAGGTTTGGTCTAGTGACAGACTGTTTCAAACCCTAGTCTTCATTTGTAATGATATGGGTTAAATACCAAGTCCTCCATATATTTAACAATCAGGAGTACATTTTCATAACTTCAAGACAAATTTGACTGAATTTGATCAATTATCTAAACACTGTTCTTACCCCATATTTCTGTACCATTTAACAAAATTAGCGCATTCATTTCGTCAAAAAGGTAAGTTGAACTTGCAGGCCATCTGGTTTACAGAGAACAACCCTTGCTTGATTTGTATAATCAATGAAAAAGATGGCCTTGACATGTAGATTTATGTGTGGTGATTTTGAGTGCAATTTCAAATATTGTGTTATATCAAAGGAAGCAAATATTCAGATAACATTCTTTGGGATGTGCTCTTATATAAATGTGTAAATTGAAAAGCAATGTTTTAACTAAATATGAAACTGTTTTTAAGCAATTAAAAAAGAGTTTGATTGAACTAATGTGTAAAAGTACAGTTTGTGTCCATATTTGTTCTTTATATCCTTAAAAAACTTAAAACTAGATTTCAAACTAGACATTACCCAGATAAGATTTCAAAGTTCTTGTTGATATGAAGGAAAACTGAATTTAGTATATTTTTTACAGGCATTGTTTTTCAAATATTGATAGTCATATATAACTGAACTGTGTGGTATTCCAAGAAATGCGGGTACACAAGTAATATGCATGCACTTTAAGTCATAATTATATGTGTATTCAGCTTCCAGATTGTTATTTCATGCAGATTTTGAAATTTAAGTATTGAGACATTGATGCATTTGTAGCTAATGCTTTCGTTCTTATTTGCTGTTCCATATCAGTGGTGCGTTAGTAGCTGTTCCTTACAGAGGCACATTAGAGGCAGTCACTCCTCTAACAGTAGCATTTTTGTAGTCATCACTTTCCTCCCTGTGATGCATTTGTAGCTTTTGTTTTCCTCTAAATGGATCAATGATAGCATTTATTTGCTTCAGCAAGGCTATATCATGAGGATTTGAGCCATGTGGATCAAGATACATGTATACTTTTTGAATAATTTGATTTTCATAAATACATTCAGATTGAAGATTAATACTCAAATCATCATTTGAATAATTCATTACATTTACTTTATATGCATTGAAATGAGAGAGTGAATGTTTTATCAATGAAGCTTCAAGCCCATGAAGGCATCACCTAATATATTAAATTGCAATGGTATTACAACAAATAGATATGCTTAACTTGAAAGTATAAATCCTAAAGGATTGCAAAGTCATACCTGTATTTTTGATCTGCATTGGCTAGTCTGAGCTTGTTGGTGTTGTTGGTTGAAACAGCAATGACAATGTCCTGTTCCACTGCCATTGGCAGTACTCCATATCCGCAGTAGTCAATGTGCTCTCCTAAAACATGGACATATACCGCTAGCTGGTTAACAGTGAGAGGTCTAGCTGGACCTCCAGACAATGACTTTATACTTCCCTATTTCATACGAAACATTTGATACTTATACAAAATGTACATGTTAATGCAAGAAATTGGAATGACTTATTCACTTTAATCACTTGAATATATCAGACATTGCTTTGTCAAAAAATAAACTTAAAATTCATCAAAACGATAAATAGCCCAGTTAAACTAGAAGTGGTTTAGGGGTGCGAGTGGTCTAGTGTCTGCCTCTCACCCAAGAGGTTGTGGGTTTGATCCCCACCAGGGGTACTCTATCATGGTCTCTCTCAAAAAAAGGACAGAATACTGGTTTCTGCCAAAGAAACAGGCTAAAATAAATAAGTATAAACTAAACTAGTACCATGCATTGAAAGCT
Source organism: Mya arenaria (assembly GCF_026914265.1). Lineage (NCBI taxonomy): Eukaryota > Metazoa > Mollusca > Bivalvia > Myida > Myidae > Mya > Mya arenaria. The sequence goes on from NC_069124.1 coordinate 2,647,658, forward strand.
ATGGCATACCATTAATTAATTTGACCTTACACAGAGAAATTTATTACCAATCAAATTCACTCTTCCTGGTGCTCTGGCATAAAATGATGGTTCAGTACCAAAGGTTTCCATAAACTTTTTACATATTTCATTGTACCTGAAATAGAGAGAATAAGTTAATTTACATCAACACATCAGACATCTCATCTCACTTATCCTTGTCTGAGACCGGAATAATTTTTTCATTGACAAAAAATTTAGCTCAGTATAGGAAGTGTTCAGGTCTAACATCAGGGAAAATGTGCAAATTATTGTGGTTGGATTTAAAAAGGAGGATTTGTCTTTTATAGCTTATGCAATACTTTTATAAATGTAATTGGACTACAGGATAGATTTTTGCAATCTGTTTAATTGTGTTTGATGTTGACACAATTGATGAATTTTGCCATAGATATTGATTAGTAAAGTTATAGTAAAATAAGTAACAAAAATTATCCCCTGTGAGTGAAACACATTTTTGTGACTTTTTATTTTCCCAGTATGTTCAAGTTTGAATAATTTTGTTTTAATTATGAAAACGAGCGTACACCAGTTTGTAACCTAAATGGATGTCACACATCTTCTGGAATTTTATCCTCGGAAATATAGTATGTTTTGAAAGTAAACAGCTAGTAAATATTATTGATTATCTTAAAGCTGTTATAACTTAAAAGTGATGTCCCGAGTGTAACACTGTCTTGAAAATGTTATAAAAAGGCACCTGGAATTGTTCAAAGCTTGTCATTTGTAGTTTGGTTGCTTTCATAAATGGAACTTTGACTTTAAGCAGCTTGGAATGATAGAATATTATTTTATAGAATATAGTATCTTACTTGATAGAATATAATATGTTATTTAAAAGGATATAATATGTTATTTTATTTTTTAAGGTCTGTATTTAATAAACAAAATTAATACATATACTTATAGAACAAATGAAAAAGAATCAGTGGAATAGAATGATATCTTCATTTGACCCTCCTTTGTTATTGTACACAGTAACACATGATCCCCCTTTTCTTAATCCACCCATGTTTGTGTAACATATCCCTGTAATACAAATGCCCCAACCCAGACTATGCAAATCTTTGGATTCATCATCATTTTCTTGTTGAGTACTACATATATGATAACAAATGGTTGTATGTAATCTTCAGCATACGTTGCAGTATTTCATTGAAACGAAATTGTCACGCTTTGAAATCTTAAATTTATAAAATATTCCAGTATAAAGTCGTGTTCACGTGTCCAAAAATATGTCATCTTTACCTGTCAGCATACAATAAAGGAATTTCATTATTTACAGGTGGTGGTGCATCAGCCATTTTCGGATCATGTGACGGTATTAAGTCAAAACGTCTCTTAGGTATCAGTTCAGGATTTTCCCATGCAGATATTTTGATTCGACATTGGAAAATCAAAATGGCAGCGCTCATGAGAAATGGCATTTTGTATGCAAAAACTGTCAATCTTTTACCATCGATGAGAAGTTTAAGCTCTAAGATAGCTGCAAATGTGAATGATCTTACAGATCAAACTGCGCTAGTTGAAGATGACGATGAATTTAAACCAGATCCTAAATACCCCCGAATTTCAACAAGGTTCCCCCCAGGTATGGATTTCTCAAGGTTGTTTAAGTTAACAGCTCCCATCTTGGGACATCTGACAGCTGCTTCAGAGTCTTTGACGTTTTTTGTGTTGGCGACTCTACGAAATGAATATCCAAATGTAAAAACAGTTCCCGAAATGCGCATTATTGTGGCTAAGCTCCCATCTAGTCTAGTCTAAAATTGGAATAGACATGTTAAACTGGATTCTTCCAATCCCTAACGTTTAAACGGGGGTGTTTTAAATATATTGAAATTGTTTTATGTGAAGTATTTTATGGTTAAAATTAATCATAAAGAGTTATATTGATATTTTACCATGTAAGTGAAATGTTATTTTGCACTAAACAAGCATTTAATGCATTAAAACAAGTTGTTTACCTTTCCAATAAAACGAAAGTTGACTGACACAGACAACAATTATGCGAAGGGGAACAACTCGATACAATGGTAATAACTTGGCCTCCTCCAACAAAGCTTCGAGATAGACCTCGTTATACAATCGTAACATTATTCGGCCATGGCCGAAATGTTTCGAGCGATTTAAAACTGTGCCCTGAAGTCTTGCAGGTGCCCTTCATGTATATATCGTTATGTTTTGACAGAATGAAATGAAGAAAAGCCGTCAAACTCATAAATATAAGTTGGATATTTATTGTTTGTGTATGGAACTAATATAAAATAACATTATCTGGTAATATTTCTTGTTTTTATGATATTTTATAGACGCTATATGCTTTAACCCGGAATCCTGATCAGAACAACTACCCACTTTTGATACTAAACAATTTGTACGTGAAGGATTTGCCATATCAAAAATCTAAAAAAAATCCGTCAACGTACAATTATTTGGACTACCATCTAGTCTAAAATTATAGACGTGTTGTACAGGATTCTTCCAATCCCTAACGTCTAAACGGGTTTGTGCAAAAACCGGGAGTGTTTTGAAAAATATTAAAGTTGTATTAAGTGAAGTATTTTATGGTTTAATTTGATCATAAAGGTTTATATTCATATTTTACCATGTAAGTGAAATGTTATTTTGCACGAAACAAGCATTTAATGCATTAAAACACATTATTTACCTTTCCAATAAAACGAAAGTTGAATGACACAGACAACAATTATGCCAAGCGGAACAACTCGACCCAATCGTAATAACTCGGCCACCTCCGACAAGCTTAACGTACAATTATTTGGACAATTATTTGGACTAAGCTCCCATCTGACTCAAGAGTTCTCAAAAAGTTAAGTTTCCGAACAGCTGCTACTTATTTTAATAAAATTCACTTATTAAGTAATTTTTTTCCAAATTTGAACAGGCCCATTTGTTATTTGAAGTGTCCAATGAAGCTGGCAGCCAGTTCTTATTGAGAAGGCTGTCAGACTTTTCAACCCTTTTGTCATTTCAACCCTTAAAATTAAAAGTGCTAAAGACTTTTAGGCGTAGCTGCCTATACACAAGTATTCTGACACAAAAATTAAAACAATCAGCCAAAGTTGCAGTATGCATACTTCACTATATACACCAGTTTATATTTAGTAGAGCTGCTAATAATTCAATCAGACTGCCAAACAGGTCTAGAGCAGACGACTGCAAAATTGCGTAAATTAATTTTCATGCCAAATGTCGTAAAATTTTAAACATTAATTGAAGATAAATAAAACTTTGGGAATGTTAATTCTATGCAGTAATGTTTTGATCAAAGCATTAAAAGATATGTCTTTAAGATTAACAAAGAATATTTATTAGTAGGATGCCAATTAGCAAAGAATGCTGAATAGTAGGATGCAGGTGATCTTGAGTGCTGTAACTTAGCAAAGATCTTGGCTGAGGTGTTAAGTTATTTGACAGGTTGTTTATTGCACCAGTTCCTTAGATTGACAGATTATGGGGCATGGTTGAAAGAATTTTGAGAGTTTTCAAATGAACAAAAATTGTTTAGATTTTTGTTTTTCAAGAGCGGTAGTGTTTGTCGGGTACAAAGTGGTAATTTTGCAAGACATCAAATCTATGTGGTTTAATTTGATGTGACGTCAACATTTCTAAATGTCAATAGGCACAGAGCAATGATGTTGCAGTGGGATTTAATTGTTTTTAAATTGAAATCCTCCAATAAATATCATAGCGCATCACAGGTTCCGGAAACACATTGTTGTTATCCAAAATGGTGGGGTGGGTGTAACATTGGCTAATTAATCATGCTGAACATAAACAATTATGCATTAATATTATATTATTCTGATCATGCATATATGGACTTAGAGGTAACATTTTGTTTTATTCCAAACAAAGTAAAAGTCAAACAGGCTGCTTGAAGTTTATTTCTAAAAGGGACTCGCCCAAGTTCTGGCTTCAAAAATAATTCTCCCGGTAATGCATCTGAAAACACATAATTATTGTAATTATTTTATTCTTGGATACCAAAATTGGAGAAATAAATACAATTTAAGTATTTAAAGGGGCTGTACTCCATATGATAAAATAGCAAAAATAAAAGAAAATTGTTGAAAACTGACATAAACTTGGCATCGATGTGTACAATGCATTGAAACTTACTAACTGAAGTACCCCATAGTTTACAATTTATTTAAGTTTAGCAGTTATTTCGTATTTTTCCATTAATAAAGATTACTGGGTATGTCTACCAGGTAGAATTCATTCCTTATACGTGATTGGCTAGTCGGTGTTATCAGGTGATATTACCGAGGTAGGTGTATAGCTTAATTATGTCACCCAATTAGAGTAAGCCTTCAGAGCTCAGTGGATACGACGCTGAACTGCAATTTTGGCGACACGGGTTCGAACCCGGTCTCCGACAATTTTTTGAAGGGTTCCAGCCATCAGTATCTTAGTTATAACACTCCCAATCATTTGCCACACTTCATTTCTTATTATATATTTCTAACGGTGCATTTTACAAACCTTGAAAGTCATAAAACTTTAATTTGCCATACCGGTAATTTTCTGATTGCCTGTTTGAATGTTTTTACTTTATTTACATTTTTAAAACTGCCATACATGCAGCCAGGTTTTTTTCCAGGGCCTTCCATTGTAGCACAAAATATTGTTTTGTGTTCAGTAAATCATAAATGTTCATGTTGTGTATGTACAATGTATGTTTCAGGAGACTGGAAAGGGATGGACAGGTTGTTGGCCTGGAATTGGTACGGCTATCATCTACACTTCAAAAGAGTTAAGGGACCTGCCACTAGCAAGATCAGACGCTTGAACCAACAATCATGCACTACATGGGCCTTCCCAGCCATCAACAATCAGCCGGGTGCCTATGAATATCAACAAAAGATAACTAACACATATTTGTTGGGATCTAAGGATACAGGGATATTTTTACCAGATTTGTATCAGTCTGTTGATGTCACTGAAGACTTTCCAGCCTTGAAATCTGCCATTGTTGAGGCCATTGAGCTAGAAAATGATATGTACAGACCAGCCCAAAGCAAGTTGACAAATGCTAACCGCTACCTGCATTTCAGAGCTTGCTTGAGAATGGAGGCTATTGTGAATACCATTTTAGCCATGCTTGGTGCAAAGTATCAGCATATTGGAAACTGTTCAGTAGACCGCTCTGTAAAAGTGGAAGCATGTTTCAATAGACACAATGTCAAAAGGGTTCATGTTCCCAGAAGGTTCAGGAATCCTCTTAAGAGTGACCTGCTGTACAAGCAGAACAATGCACCATTTCAGGGAACAAATAAAGTGGATTTTCAATTCAGGAAATCTTTGCCTCTACCAAATGTAAGTTTAGTTATAATATTCAGGCTATATTTGTTAAAAAATTACAGATATTAAAGTTATGTGCAGAAAATACATATATTTTTTTTAACTGTTCTAAGTCTTAAAAAGTACATGAACTTATGATATGTTTACATATATGCAAGATGATCAATGCTGCAAGTAAGGCTTACTACATACCATACGTGGAATATGATCAGTGCTGCAGTTCTACAGGTACATGTAGCTTACTACATACCTCAATTATGATCAGTGCTGCAGTTCTACAGGTGAAGCTTAGTGCATATGCGTTATGATCAGTGCTGCTGTTCTACAGGTAAGGCTTAGTACATGTGTGTAATATGATCAGTGCTGCAGTTCTAAGGGTAAGGCTTAGTACATGTGTGTTATATGATCAGTGCTGCAGTTCTAAAGGTAAGGCTTAGTACATGTGTGTAATATGATCAGTGCTGCAGTTCTACAGGTATGGCTTAATACATGTGTGTTGTATGATCAGTGCTGCAGTTCCAAGGGTAAGGCTTAGTACATGTGTGTTATATGATCAGTGCTGCAGTTCCAAGGGTAAGGCTTAGTACATGTGTGTTATATGATCAGTGCTGCAGTTCTAAAGGTAAGGCTTAGTACATGTGTGTTATATGATCAATGCTGCAGTTCTAAAGGTAAGGCTTAGTACATGTGTGTTATATGATCAGTGCTGCAGTTCTAAAGGTAAGGCTTGGTACATGTGTGTTATATGATCAGTGCTGCAGTTCTAAGGGTAAGGCTTAGTACATGTGTGTTATATGATCAGTGCTGCAGTTCTAAAGGTAAGGCTTAGTACATATGTGTTATATGATCAGTGCTGCAGTTCTACAGGTATGGCTTAATACATGTGTGTTGTATGATCAGTGCTGCAGTTCTACAGGTATGGCTTAATACATGTGTGTTGTATGATCAGTGCTGCAGTTCTACAGGTATGGCTTAATACATGTGTGTTATATGATCAGTGCTGCAGTTCTACAGGTATGGCTTAATACATGTGTGTTGTATGATCAGTGCTGCAGTTCTACAGGTATGGCTTAATACATGTGTGTTATGACCAGTGCTGCAGTTCTACAGGTAAGGCTTAGTACATGTGTGTTATGATCAGTGCTGCAGTTCTACAGGTATGGCTTAATACATGTGTGTTGTATGATCAGTGCTGCAGTTCTACAGGTATGGCTTAATACATGTGTGTTGTATGATCAGTGCTGCAGTTCTACAGGTATGGCTTAATACATGTGTGTTATATGATCAGTGCTGCAGTTCTACAGGTATGGCTTAATACATGTGTGTTGTATGATCAGTGCTGCAGTTCTACAGGTATGGCTTAATACATGTGTGTTGTATGATCAGTGCTGCAGTTCTACAGGTATGGCTTAATACATGTGTGTTATATGATCAGTGCTGCAGCTCTACAGGTAAGGCTTAGTATACATGTGTGTTATGATCAGTGCTGCAGTTCTGCAGGTAAGGATTTCTTCATATGTGTATTATGATCAGTGCTGCAGTTCTGCAGGTAAGGCTTTAATAGTACATGACTATGTTTAATATGATCAGTGTTGCAGTTCTGCATGTAAAGATTCCTACATATGTATATTATGATCAGTGACACAGTTCTACAGGTAAGGCTTAGTACATATCTGCATTATTATCAGTGCTGCAGTTCTATGGTTTTGGCTTACTACAAATGAAATAGTGCATAATGATCAGTGGTGCAGTTTTACAGGCAAGGCTGTTTTTCTAGATTTACATGCTATATATATTTCTACTGCAGTTTGTGCCTATCGATTCGGAGGCATGTAAGCAGGCAAGGAACCTCCAGCCGGAGTATAACCCCATGGTCCAGGGACAGTTCTCTCGTAGAACGACACTAAACATCACCCCAGGTATGGGACAAACTAAAGATTGCTGGGCTTCTTACAAATTAATAATTTGTTTTCATTGACAATGTCTGAATCTTGGAAATACAAGAGAAAGTATTCTGCAGTCAGCTTAACATAATTGTCAAAATGGTGGTTTGGTGTATGTGTGTGCATGTGTCTGTCCACTGTCTAGGTCATTGGTCAATGCATTTGGGGATTTAAATAATAGTTTGCCATCAAAATGTTAACATGAGAAGTGTGTTGCCTACAAGACCAATGTCTGTAGGTAAAAAGTCACATCTAGTTTTGGTCAAAGTCACATGTATGTTCTGGCTTGTTTGACATCATATGTCATGCATAGCCATTGACTTTTCAACAATAACTTTCAAGATCAGAGAGCAAATTTTCTCAGAACTGTTCCATGAGTTTGACATAATTAAGGAATGAATTGCGGGGTTGATGTCATTATCGGGGTATGAAAGCAATTGGGCTGGTCAAAGTGTGTGGAGTCCGAAGGACTCCACATGTACTTTGACCAGCCCAATTGCGTTCATATCCCCGATAATTACATCAAGCCCGCAATTCATTCCTTATATTTACACCAATAGTTCATTATTTCATTCAAGAATTGTTCAAAAAATATTAATTTCATTTAAGAATTTTTTTTAGTTATCCTTTCTTACCCATTCTGTAAATAGACTGTAACCGGAAACATTTTTTCAAATGACATCTCAATAATGTGGGAAAAGATCGACCACTTAAAATCACTTTTAAATGTAAAATTGAAACACTTATGGCAACAAAATATTTAAAATATAATAAATTAACACTTTCTATAATGTTGATTTATATTTTACGGGACCTGCTGACACAATACAAACAATAACAAGATCAATAGTTTCCATGTTTATTGTTATGCGATGAATTGCGATCCAAACTTATCCGAAGATGTTGCGTTCATCGATTGATGAAAGCAATTGTCGAAAGGCAGTTCATAAGGAATGGAAGCTGAGGTGTTAATATTGACTGTGTGTAGTTCAGAGTTATTGCCATATCATATTAAACAATTATAGTATTTTAATGTCTTGTGCAGGGTCTGTTGCAAGCATGGGGCATAAAACAAGGTGTTTACAGCAAGCATGGGGCATTCAAAACGTCACTATGTGCAATTCATAGTTAGCTTTTATATTATTTAATTATTGCCCTTAAAACTGATCTAAAGTTGTGAATGATTGTATTGCCGGTTAAGGCATAATATTATTATATATAGGCGTATATATATTTGACATTAGACTCTGTGTATGGGATACTTCGCTTTAGATTATGGAGGCAAAATAAAATAAGTTTACAAATGATCAAAGTTCATGTATGATACTACACCGTTATTATTCAATACTGGTCTGCAATCATGTGATATGCATTTTATATTATATATCATATCTAAATTTTGGTATTTCCAGGCCACAACATTGGTGATGAAGATTTTTTCACCAACCTGAGTGTAATGTGTGCTGGGCTGGAGAAGATCCGGGAGTGTCACGGGGAGGAGACCTGGAAATCGACACGCTCAGGGCTGTCCCTTGTCACCGGCTTCCTTGCCTGCCTCTCACAGGCACATGCAGTTGGTGAGTTGATTTTAGTTGAAGGGACGGAGAGAGTGAATGTTTCTAGCTCACCTGACCATGAAGTGACTCACCAGACTCATTTTTAGCTCTACTGGCCAAAGGCCAGAAGAGCTTATGAGATGGTAATGTGTACGTAGTATGTGCATCCGTGCGGTCGTGCGTTCGTGCGTCTGTAAACAATTGCTTGTGAACACGATACAGTCTTCAGTTTTGATTGTATCTCGATGAAACTTGTACAGTATCTAGATATCCATTAGAGCTCGGTTCCTTTTGAAAACCAGCCATATCCGCCCATGCATGCCTAGATTATGGCCCTTGATAGTATAAAAAAATGCTATTGTGTATACAATTGGTTGTGAACACGATACAGTCTTCAGTTTTGATTATATCTAGATGAAACTTGTACAGTATCTAGATATCCATTAGAGCTTGGTTCCTTTCGAAAACCAGCAAGATCTGCCCATGAATGCCTAGATTATGGGCCATGAAAGTTTTAAAGAAATGCTTTCTATTTTTAGCCAGGTCTGCATGAGGGAATTCTATTTTTAGCCAAGTTTACATGTATATGTAAATTCAAGTCTAGAGTTAAGGGAGACAATTTGCAAGTCTAGGATTTTGAGAGACAATTTGCTTTTTGCTTCTGCAGTTGATTTTGTGAATTACTCAGCCTTGTTCTTGTTGAAAGCCCAAAGGCCATTTTTTAGCTTTAAGTTCTGTAGTTTGCGCATTCATCTTAACAAAATTGGTTGTGAATGTGTAAGTTATGCACCTGTTGTCATTACTGGCCACACCCAAGGTTCACAGGTTTGGTAAACATAAATCTGGAAAGGTTTGAAAATCTTTTTGTGTGTTTGTGCATCCATCTCAGCACAATTGATTGTGAATGTTTGTTCAAATTGATCAATGTTGTCCTAGGATGCCCTTGACTTTGACCTTTTGACCAACTTTTTTTAACTTTTAAAACTACAGAAATTTTTACTATGAGTACAGTTTTGAAAGCATTTTTTTTTTTTGTCAGATGACTTTTACTTGGCACATATTAAAATAGTTCATGCAACTTATCTGCTTACAATACTTTCTGGGCTCAGATGTTGAACGTGCTACGTTTTCAGGTAACCCAAACACAAAACATAAACTATATGTCTGTTGCCTTTTACCCATACATACATGCTCTGGATTGATATGACCACAAAAGCCATGCCAGTAGAGCATAGGCCCTTTTGGGCCTCTTGTTATTTGTTGCCTTCAAAGCATGGGCAGAGGTCTTGCGAGGTGGCGCCTTCTGCAAAATAATCGCCTTAAATTTCAAGACTTCGACCATTTATAACATCAAAGGGATATTGAATTTGCCGACAATTTTTAGCAAATTGGCGGATGAACAATTTATTATAATGGATGCTTTGTTCTGTATATTGTGCCAGCATACATTATGGGGCATATACCTATGTCCAAGGACTCTTACTGTCCCAGATTCAACAGTTAAACTCTCTAGCAGAATGTCACACTTGTGCAGTATAACAGACTTGGTCAGAATGTACTTGGAAGTATTTTGCACAAGTGTTTACCACTTAAAAAGGAAATGTCTGCTGCATGACTAGTCTAAAGTAACCTGTTAATCGATCAACCAATCCGTCGTTTAATGTTTATTTTGGTTATATTTATTTTTTAATTCAGGTTTCAACATGCATGAGGAGCTAAGATACCCCATATCAAGTCAGACAATTCTGACAGATGGCCGTACCTTTGAATTTTCTGGCTACCAGCTGAACACCACTCAACTTTGGAAGCCTCCCTCAGCCAACCGAGTATCAAACGTGGCGTTCGTCAACCCCAGGGAGGAGCTATACAAGGACTTTGAACACGGCCGAGTTGTAGGCTTCAATGACAATGTTCTGAAGACTTTGTTGAAATATTTCTTGGTCAAGCCAACTGACTTAGATGGTGCCGAGTTGCTTAACTGTGTGAAACCAAAGGGAAAATCTATCGCAAATTACGTAAAGGATAATGTTGTTGTTAAAAAACTGCAGTATGACCAGGACTAGGATTAATTGTAATGAAAAGTGCCCTGTTGTATGTGACTTGTTAAAAGTTAGTATCAAATTTGTCTTTTTTATGTCAGAGCAGTTTGTTGTTCTATTGAATTTGTGGGGAAATTTGAAAGTTCTTCATTTATGATTAACACATTAAAAATTTAAGCTCAAAGGTCAAACTTCAAGCCCATTAAGACATTGTTACAGTTGTTAACATTTTTTTTCTTTGGCAGGAATTTCAAATCCTCTGCCTGGCACCTTTTCAACCACATTCCCCCGTAAAATAATTTTTTATTCCCCAACAAGGGTCAAAATTCCCCAGCAGGAAAAGCATTGACAAAAAGTCCTCTATTTTTTATGACCCTTACATTCATATAGAATTAAGATAAAGGAAGAGCATATTTTTTTCTAAATACCGGTACCCAATTTTGTTTGATATATCTCATGTCAAAAGCCTACAGCTACATTGTTACATGATGAGGTGATAATAAAGACAAGAAATTGATTGGGGTTATTAATTTTATTGCAGATCATATAGAAATTACAAATACACACTGCACAGTTAATATGTTGAAAGCTGTGATTTTGAAAAATGGTCAAACAAATACATGTTCTGACTGCAAACTCAATGTTTGCTGTTATCATCAGTATCAAAAATACCTCAAATAGTATGAAATAAAATATCAACAACAAATATTCATATAAATAAATAATTTGACAAGTTGATCAAATTTATGTGTAAATAGGGTACACTAGACAAACTACAAATATAATTATTAAAATACTACACAGAAACTAGACAAGACACTATTGTTGAAAAAAATATTTTGGGTTTAAATCTGTTTGTATTTTAGTTATAAATACATTCATTTTTAGCTTGACTATTCGAAGAATAGGTGGGCTATACTACTCGCCCCAGCGTCGGGTTAAAGTTTTAGGGCAAGTTTGGGATTTTCACTTAAAACTCCCAGGGTTCGAATTTAGACTCGCATACTCGCAAAATGCGAGCGACATTTGGAAATTGCGAGTGACTTTTATTCAAGCTCGCAAAATTCTGCGAGTGGCTTTTTCTAGACCACAAAATGTTAAAAGGAAAGTAGAATAAACATGAACTTAATTCCGCTATGTAGTCGAGTGTAAACAGCCTATAAGTGGCATGTTTACACTACCGGTATAAAGAAGACAGTACGGAGTCACGCTCTAGTAGGTTTTCAAAAATAGAACAAATACGGAAAAGGCGGAGTTTTATATCGAATTTTTTCCGGGATGCTCCGAGGCGTGCATAATACAAAGTAAATACGAATGACGTAATCACCTAGCTCAATCATTGGCTAAATTTAGCGCTTTTGCGCACTATATGTAAACCCCATCATCCTTTGAATACATTTCCGCCCAACTGTCAAAATGAATAGACTTCGTTGATCGATATATTTCATGGTCCAAAGTATCCACGCTACATTTACTGTTGCTTTTTTATTTTAAATTTATTACTTTATTGTTTTTAATACTTATAGACTTAATGAAATCTGTAGCGTGCTTGTCGAATGGGAATTAAATTACCCGATGGCGAGGGTAAATATACAAAGTGAACAATGTCAAATTATTGGACAGCTTTGTTATCAAAAAGCTGCCAGCATCAGACGAGTCTTTCCATACCCCCCAAATAGAATCAGCCATCAACAAGTTCTAGTAGTCGAGTCACTCAAGATTGATACTTTTTAATATTCATAATATGTCTTAGGTGTTAATTTCTACTTTAATATAAAAATATTATAAGAAAATAAAGCAAATAATAAAATTGCAAGTTGAATTGTCATTTTGCGAGTTGCCTCAAAATGCACTCGCAAAATTTTGCGAGTGCTCCTAAAGTTAAATTCGAACCCTGACTCTAATACCTTTCATTCAATTGAGTTAATACTTCACACAGTTGTTCAGAGCCATCACATGATGAGGTTAGATAACTCCATATTATTCTTTACACAGATTATGGCCCCTGATTGACTATGAAACTCGGGTTAAAGTTTTAGGGCAGGTTGGGATATTTATAAATAACTTCTATACCCTTTGTTCAATTGACTTAATACTTCAAACAGTTGTTCAGGACCATCACACAATAAGGTTACAAAACTCCATATTATCCTTAATACAAGTTATGGCCCCTGATTGTCTTAGGTTAAAGTTTTAGGGCAGGTTAAAGTTTTAGGGCAAGTTGGGATTTTCACTTAAAACTCCAATACCTTTCATTCAATTGAGTAAATACTTCACACAGTTGTTCAGGGCCATCACATGATGAGGTTAATATAACTCCATATTATTTTTTACACAGATTATGGCCCCTGATTGACTATGAAACTCAGGTTAAAGTTTTAGGGCAGGTTTGGATATTTATAAATAACTTCTATACCCTTTGTTCAATTGACTTAATACTTCACACAGTTGTTCAGGAGCATCACACAATGAGGTTACATAACTCAATATTATCCTTAATACAAGTTATGGCCCCTGATTGACTTAGGTAAAAGTTTTAGGGTAGGTTGGGATTTTCACTTAAAACTCCAATACCATTCATTCAATTGACTTAATACTTCACACAGTTGTTCAGGAGCATCACACAATGAGGTTACATAACTCAGTATTATCCTTAATACAAGTTATGGCCCCTGATTGACTTAGGTAAAAGTTTATGGGTAGGTTGGGATTTTCACTTAAAAACTCCAATACCATTCATTCAATTGACTTAATACTTCACACAGTTGTTCAGAGCCATCACATAATGAGGTTAGATATTATCTTTTATACAAATTATGGCCCTTGATTGACTAGTGGACTTAGGTTAAAGTTTTAGGGCAGGTTGGGATATTTATTAATAACTTCTATACCCTTCATTCAATTGACTTAATACTTCACACAATTGTTCAGGACCATCACCCAATGAGGTTACATAACTCCATATCCTTAATACAAGTTATGGCCCCTGATTGACTTAGGTTAAAGTTTTAAGCAAGTAAAAGTTAAGGGCAAGTTGGGATTTTAATAAAAAAACTTTTATACCTTTCATTCAATGCACTTAATAAAATTCAAAATTATTTACGACCATCTTACAACAAGAAACATAACTCCATTTTAAGCCTAAATACAAATTATGTCCCTTGAATATTTTTTTTTTTTTTTAATTTCTTTTGACAGGCACATTTTTACATTCTTAACCAGTTTTTTACCAAGGGAAAACAAGGAGGGCTATACTATTTGGCCATTGAATTTTTTGTATTATTATAAAAAAAATTAAATTTTATTTTAATTTCTTTTGAAAGGCATATTTGTATATTCTTTACCACATTTTCATAATGGGAAATCAAGTTATTTGAATGACTTGCGTCATTTTTCGGGTGGTCGGAGGGCAGCATCAAAGTCACCTTATGTATTGAATAATTTTAGTTAGGTTTGACATAAATAGACCAAACTTGGTAATATTACATTGTTATGGTATTCACTTCTAAGTCAAAGCGGCGAAGTCAAGCACGCTGTCTTACGACGGCTCTTGTTTATCAAAGATCTTCTCTACAATGCAAGATTGGCTGAACTGAGCCAAGACAGTTGTTTTTGAAAACAATTACAGATGTCTTTCCCGTAATTGTCTCATTTTAATCCAGGACACTTGATGTGGAAATATTATATAATGAAGCAAATTGTGGGCATTGTGTTCATGAGGTAAACATTTTACCAAAATTTCATAAAAATCCTTTAAGGGATTAAGCTGTTTGTCGAGTGCTGCTTTTTACACATTAATTTTTTTAAGATATTCACCAAAGAATCAATAACATTTTTTTTCAAGGAACATTCCGTATTTCCTGAAGAAATTATTAAAAATATATTTGATTTGTGTTTATTTTCAAGGAAATGCACTAAATTATTAATAAGAGTTTTCCTGAATAGAAAGTTTCAGGAAATGTTTGTGTACAGGCTACATGTAAGTGCAGTTTATTTGGTTAAAATTACAAACAGTTTGAAATAACATGGAAATAAGCGAAGGAGGCATATAATAAAAGGACCATTTTGATTGGACACTTCTGACAATCAGTATCATGTCTCGTTGATGTTCGTATCGACCACTATGAGGTCTTGACTGTAATGTGTTACAGTACTGAAATTCATGTGAGACAGACCTCGGAAATGCTTACTATCATAATAACCCTTATGTTGTGCTACATTTCTTTAATACAAAATATCATCCAATACATGTGCACGAGCAATACAACAGCCAGCGTGTTTTTAATTTACGGTGTGCTTGATAAGGAATGTAAATGGAATAGCAAACTCCATACAGAGTGTCATATCAAATGGTGAGCAACTTCTATTTCAATTTAACATAAAAATAAAATCTAGTCACATCAACAAGAGGTGATAAAATAATGACATGAAAACCGCCATTCATCTCGTACAACTACAATTAAGATGAATTAAGTTATAAAAATACAAGCTTTGATGATTGTGTAAGGCATATATATATCATACCAGTAGTCTACACACTTGCCACTACACACCTAAAGTATTGCACATTTTACATAATACAATGTATTTACATAATTAAGCATTGCAAATGAAATAACATCTCCATGATCTTTACGTACGAAAGTATTGCAAGTTGCCTTAAAAAGTGTCTTATAAATAGTTTAGCAGTGCACATAAAATTATACCTCCATGACAATATCTTGAAATACAAAAGTATTGCACAGTGTACATAAAACAATGTTTGAAATAGTTAAGCATTGTAAATTAGATTATATGTCCATGACGATGCTTTTAAGTACTAAAGTATTGCACCATTTACAAATGAGTATCTGCATTATCGGGGTATCTATTATCTATAATAATGTTAAATGTCCATGACGATGTCTTAAAATACATAAGTATTGAACAGTTTACAAATGAGTATCTGCAATATCTATCCTCCGCAGTTCGTACTTGTCAATGTTACTTGACTCATCCGATGCCCGATCACTAATCACACTTCCATCACTGGGTGTGAAACTTCCACCAGTCTTCAGAGCGTACAATAGATCATCAAAGTCCTTGGTGTCGGATATGGTGTTCTGGTGATAAACAGGGGGGTCCACATAAAGATTCCCGCTATGTGGAAGGGTCCGCTTCACCTTCATCGTGCTCCTCGTCCCACGGGAGGGCAGCGAATCCCGCTCCCAACTCTGACAGGTGAGAAGAAATTGGTAAAGATTTTTCTTAAATAGAGGAAGTTTTTATTTATCACAAGGGATTCAGCAACAGGAAAGTATCACTTTCATATATTCAAGAAAGATTAAGATACCAGTAGTTTTGGTTCTCATGTAAACTCTTTGACAGACAGTATTCATAAATTTCTCGAGTTGAACACAAACTTGAGCTTATAAAGGGAGATATTCGAACTACTTTTAATAACTATTTATATAAAGCTAAAACAATCGGCAGTTTGCCATTTGCCTTACAGTTAATACCACCAACTGAAATTCAAAATATAATTTCTTCATTTTAACAAGTATTTTTATGTAGAACTTGTTTACATATTACACTTAGCAATTCTTTTTTTTAAACCAGGAAATTTTGAACAATTGTGACAAACATGTAAAAACACTGATAAAATTGATATTTCAACAAATAGTATACACAAGAAAAATACAAGGAATTATGAGTCATGGCATTGTTGTGTGACATTGAACTTTAACCTACAGGACATATGTGTACTCATGGATAACATTTGTGCCAATTTATTTTAAAATCAATCTATGCATGGCAAAGTTCCACCCTGAACATAAAGAATAAGGCATTTTAACCAATGGACTTGAAGTGTGACATTGACCTGACCTTTGATATACAAACCTGGGTATTGTACATGACACACTGTCTAGTCATGGAGAATATTTGTATTTTTAAAACCTTCTATGCATGCAAAGAGTCAAATACAAAGTACAAGGCATTTTGATAAACGACCTTTACTTGTGACCTTGACCTTTGATATATAGACATGGGTCTTGTACAGGACACAATTCTAGTCATGGAAATCATTTGTACATAGATATTTAAAAATCCCTCTGTATGGCAAAGGCAATTTGATCAATAACCTTAAGAGTGACCTTTGATATACAGACCTGTGTTTTAGGGGGCCAAACTACGGATAATTTGTTACAGTATGCCTCATGTAAAATCTTAAAATTTTGGGCAAAGATATTTTTCTTTTTAAGTTGTTTCACTGTTCTTGTGTAGGGAACCTAGTCCAATCAAACGTTTAACACTTCATGCCATAGCAGCCATGTACAATGGCAACAAAAACATTCCATTTCAGCAATGAAATGTGAGTCTGTCTATGGTCAGCAAACACCAGGAAATATCATGCATATAATCTACTTGACAATAATTGTGAAACAAGTTATTACAACAATACGCACATCTATTAGGACAACTTTTAACAAATAGGATGTACAACATCAGAAATTGGTTGCACCAAAACACAAAAAACAAAAGCCATGCCACACTAACACCAAACCAAATTACACAATGCCAAGTATACACACTGTAAGTACCTCGTTGAGAAGCGATGCTCTTGAGCCCTTGAGAGATCCCACATCCAGGGTAGAAGGATGGAACTGGTACTGACCCTGAGGCGGTCCAGCGCCCTGGTGTGTGGACAGGGCTGGGTCAAACATGTGCCCTGTCATGGAGTAGGAGCTAGCCCGCTGTGGAGCCAGGAAGCCCGCCAGGCAGGGGTTACGCAGCAGGGCGTAGGCAACTACAGCCATCAAACCCTGAAATACAGATGATAGATTTGCTCATACTTCTTATTACTTGAGTATCAAACTTGTATCAGAAAATTTTACTCAACAGGTTTTGAAAGATTAGAACAGTTATAAATGGAAGATATGAATTGATCGACTTGCTTTAATGATATTATCTATCATAAAAATATCAATTGATTGACCGAGGTAATTAGTTAGTTTGTCTGAATAGGTCCCTGAAAAGGGTTGAAAAAGCCGAACATATCTAAATGACTAATAAAATTGCTTTCATCCCTTGATTAATTATGTAATACCCTTTTCCAGGACCCATGTTTACGAACAGTCAAGACCCAAGACTAAAAACTGCAAATCTTAATTTCAATAATTTTTTTATATAAGAACAGCTTAGATTATGAAAACCGCTGTATTCATTACCATACAGGCATGTCATTGCTATTGACAAAGATTATGTGAAATAATTTCATGAGTTTTAAAAATTTGCTTTATAGACTCTAAGTCTACAGTGTGGCTTCAGTCTACTAATAAACACTGGTTCTGGCACTTTCTGAAACTACTATTGATAAGCTTTGTACAAAATTATTGCATTAGCAAATATCAAGTACATACCTGTAGAATGTTGAAAATGGCAAACATTATGAGCATCCAGAGTTGGCCGTACACAAGATGGAGCCCGCCCCATAGCCATGTTATAATAATCACACCCCAGAACAGCAACAGGGTACGGACCTCTGAAAACATAATTCAACAAGTCAGTTGGTTTTGTAATAAAAACAGATGTATCCCCCTATGGTTGAATGAGACATTCAGTTCCACGGCAGTTCTATGACATTTGACATTGGGAAAAAGAACAAAATATGGATGGAAAAAGCATATTATGCTTGAAACAGAAGGACATAAACAACAAGTACCTACTGTTGCTGACACTGTCATCTGAATAAAATGCTTGAGACCAGGTAGGTTGTATCTTCAAGGCATGGTAGTCTGGTTAAAGTGATGTACTCTGTTAAAAGTATACTTGAAGATGAGTTTGAAATGGGACACACTGATAATCAGTAGTTTCCATATTAAGGGGGTTTTGTGATTTTGACCTTGAACGGGGCTTATTGTTACATTCGCTCTGCACATCATCTCAATATAGTGAGCAATTGTGGGTAGTTATTTCATAATCCTTCAACGGATTTGGAGCGTCAATGATTTGTGACAGACAGACCAGCATTACTCTTGTGATTGAAAGTCCACTCTCATGCTAATGTGCTTGTTTATAATCTTAAAACTTGGGTTTTAGGTCCCATAACTCTTCCTTACCGCTGATGTTGTATCTGCCCCTGTAAATGTCATCATAGGCCTGCCATTGAGGTGTGACCTGGAATGCTTTAACGAAGACGACAGCAACAACAACCAGCATCAGCAGCACTGGCAATATCACTCCCGCCAGACCTGCATACGCATTCGTTATGAAACACCTGGAAGTAAAATGTGATCATGTATTAAAACTTATTGCATTAACATAAGCTTTGAAATATCAACAGTATAGTGTTTTATTTGTTGCCAAATATTTTCTTTTTTTATTAGAAGATATAGTTCTCACAGGACAAAAGCGAGAATTGATGAAAAGCTGATGCAATGTTATTACCGGGTATAAGCATTATCTCAGAAAAAAAAACACATTTTAAGAGATGTTCTTAAAACTGAAGTGTAAAGAACCACTTCTACTCTCTCTACTCACATGTCTCCGTTATTGTTAATATCTCCATAGATGAAGTCGTATGGCATGTCATACACATACTTGTACAAGTTAAACGTCACTGTGTAGAATGCTGCTACAATTACAACTGGTAGTCCTGAAAAATATGAGTATGAAGAGTTCTACAAAAGAGCATAAATATATGATTTGTGCAGTAGAGCTAGTAAGTTATATAGATGCCTGGAAGGCTTGGGATATAACTTGTTACACCGTAACATTTTTAATTATTTTAATTGAGCCGCACATGTTCACCCCAAATAACAAGATGCACAGTCCTCCTCAAGGCAATATGTACATACATGCAGTCATTTAACCTTGAAAAAAACTTACCCCACCCGAGCAGGAAAAAGAGCACATATTTCCTGTCTGTGTGTTCATCATTCATGATCAAGATCTTCCAGAAGTTGATGGCCTGTAATATCAATTAAGCAAATCCAAACACAGTTAAAACTCGCTATGTCAAAGTCATTGGGACCTAAGGAAATACTTGAAAATTTGATACAACAATCATACAAAACATGTCTTATTAAACCCAATATATATAAAAAAAAAATTTGACATAACCAGACCATCGAGATAACAGAGTTCAACATAGCCAGTTTCGACAGTAATTTATTTTTTAAAAATTGTAAGAGGCATACATAGTCTATTCTTAAACACACTTCATGGAAGTACCTAGTTTTTTTAATTTTAATACCTGTTTTCAAAACATAAAAGATAAAGAAAACCTTTGAAAATGGATACGGAGATTCTCTTTTACACAAAAATTGTATACAATGAAATACTAAAGATGATCTGAGAAGTTTTTTCTCACCTGTGTCATCATCCATGAGAACTGCGTCAAGAAAAAATAGTGTAGAAAAAGCCCCATCACAATACATCGGTAGTTGTCCTCTCCGAGTGTGTAGACGAGGATCTCATCTGCACTTAGGTACGCTGCCACCACGTAACAGATCTAGATAATATGAATGCATATTAATGTTTAAGTTGATCAAAATTAATGTTCAGCAGACAAGAGACGCCATGAACATCAATTTTAGTTTATCAAAATAATTATCTGCAGTTAAGTGCCGCCATGTACATCAATGTTATAGTTTATCAAAATAATAATCTACTGACATGATATCAATGGGTTTTTTTATGAAATGTTGGTCTGCAGTAAATCAGTGCCCAGACTTGCCTCTGCATTTGATGAATTAATTTCAGTTATACATATAAAGTGGTGGAATCATTTATCAGGTCATGACATAATTACTTGAATATCAATGAGCACATTTATTCCGTTAGATACATTTTAGGAGAGGCAGAAGGAGGCAATGATGCGTGTACCTGTGTTGCCATGGCAGCAAAGCACATGTGCATGAGAAGACTGGCTGCAAACATGGCGCTGATAGAGCAGAGATGGTGTGCCAGGATTGCCAGGAGAAGACCCGCCTACGAGAGGAGAAAATATCACATGGTTATGAAAGGATGAAAAAAACAATAAACAAGTAAACAGTCCCATCAGCTGAGCGATTAATAGTAAACAATTAAAGTCATCGACCTGACTCTATTTACAGATAATGGGAATGTGAATATTTTCTTATTTTGTTTGTTTTGATATGCAGCCATGTGCAGAGTGCAGATGTTTGTGTTAGGTAAACCCTTGTGAAGCCCATCTCACCATACAAATGAAGCATGAAATGAAGAACCAGACTGTATATCCAACCAGTCCAGGGTCAGAGGTTGTGGCCTGTACTGCATAGTGGGTCAAATGACGACATGAACACCCGACAAAGTCATCAACCCCAAGGTCAAGGTCATTTGTGACCTCACAAATCTCGTTTGGGGACACCCACGTGCGAACTGATAGGTCGAAGTACACACACCTGGGAAAAAAGAAAAATGACTTGTATTATACTTGTGTTATATTATTATTATAGTTCCCTACACCACAAGGGGTAATGTTATCAAGAATTATAGGAGTGGTTTTGTACTTCAACCAGAACACTGCAAGTGGATGGTAAGTGTTTGAATCAATGCTTTTCAAGAGCCAGAGTTATGGGTATGGCTACACATATGCATAATGTCACAGTTTATACATATACTAAGTTTAATGTGAATATTTTTTTGAGTTTAATGCATGAAAAATCAAGCAGAAATCTAAAATGCCAGAACGGCATACATACTGGGCCTGCCTGGTAGCAATGCGTCGGTCAGGGCTGTGGATACGGTACACAGCAGGGTAGTCGGAATAGGACGATGGTCGCCCCTTCAGTCCAAACGATATGACCTGAAATGTTGATGCAACACTATCATTTTCAAGGTAATCATGTATTATCTCATCACAACTTTAATTGAACAATTTAAAAAGTATTGCATACTGCATCAGAAGTTCATAAGACAGGAGATACTGATTATAACTGCTATCCCTTGCTTAAAGCCACTTTTAATTAAGTGATTCCAAAAGGAGTTGTATACTCAAACTATTCCGAGATTGGATGTTAATAGAGTCATTTAAAACATATTCAACTGGAGTAAAATATTGACTTGATTACAAATGCATTACCTTGTTGCTAAGGAGCTGTTTTTCTGCCGATCTCTGGAACCATTGTTCGCTGTTGTACTCGATAAAGTGGAAATCTGCACACTAAAGAATTAGAGGTTAAATATGTACCATAACTGACCATTACATGTACATATAGGTTGTCTCATTTTCAACCAAAGTCCATTTTTGGTTAATCAAGATACTGGAAAACATTCAATAGAATAATGCAAAATGTTACTGATTGTATTCAAATCCCCTCTTTTTTTGGTTTCTAAAATAGTATTGGAGCTTTTTTTTTCTGAACAAAAAACAATTTTGATAAACTGTTATTTTTTAACATTTTTAACTTACTGAAGAATTGTCGTTTGTTGTAGCATCAGGGATTGTAGAGGGAATTATAAATTCATCTTGCCTCCTGAAAGAAATCATTGTTATTTAAACTTCAACATTATTGCCTCACAGTAACAAGAATGAAAAGTAAAATTGCAACACATACAAAACCTACTGAAATTGGTGATATTTTATGGCCAATATTTGTATATTACATGCAATGATTTAATTAAGATAATATGTGGACAGACACTATTCAAATCAAAAATCTTTAAAATTTAATCAATAAAATATCCCTTATGCAAATGTGACTTTAGACAGGGGATTATTCCCAACAAGCAGGATTTTGACCGAATTGGAATAGACTTGGCTGGAACTGGATTTAGTGGGGAGCATCTACAGTCACAGAGATTTCACATTTTTCTCTTTTTATGCAGTGAGATTTTGACCAAACACAACAGTTTGTCTGAGTCCCATGTGCGTCCAGCCACCAGGGGATTGGCCAAATCTTTGATAGATGCATAGTATGCCACTAAGAACATTTTGCCTCCAACCCTCTTATGCTGTCATTGTACTCACTGTCCCTGGTACTGGAAGCCTTGTATCTTGCCAAGGGGCCAGCGCCCAGCCACAATCTTGGCATGCACACACTGCAACTGGAGCACGTCTGGGGGACTAGGGGTGGGGCACACAGCTCCTGTAACCATCATGTATGCCGTGTCCTCCAATATGGCAGCAAGCTGGGACCGCCCTCGTGTTGCGTCATCCTTGTCCGGGGTAAGGAGCTTACATAACAGTGACAGGACCTGGTTGATAATGGTTGATGGTAACCTGTAAATTAAACTCGTGATTATGATTTCATAGAAATTATTATCTATTATGATATCAAATTCAATGTCCAAAACAGAACTTATCAATCTAATAAAGTTAACAATTTTATGCCTATAAACAAAATATGCCCTAAGCAGTCATTCACACTAAATCAGCTACACTACCACAATGTAAAACTTTATCTATCTTTCCCATTACATCATCTATCAATGTTATCTCCACTTACGGTCTATCAAGCCCCTCTTCTATGATCTTCTCCAGTACATCTTCAGTCAGTGTAATCTCTGTGTCACTGACCGCATCTGTCACCTGTAGCGCAGTGTCCAGCTCTACCAACACACTGAAAAATAGCTTAAGGTTATTTTATACCAATTAACTTTACTTTACTTATCAATGACAGTCATAAACTGATGAACACATTGCAAAGGAGGGTCTAGTATTTTTCCAGGGAAGAAATCAGCCTGATATCCACTTAGAGTTTATGATAGACAAAAGTGCGCCTTTGGTTTTCAACCCAGAATTTTTTATGTGATGTATTAATAATGCCAGTAAACCAACCCCAACACGGCTGGTTTAATAAATTGCATGAAATGTATCTTGGGATGATATAACACACTAAGGTCAGTAAGGAGTAACTCTCACTTCTGCAGGTTACATGTTGAAGATGAGAACTTTAAAGACCTGCCATTAACACTCATTTGTGTACTTTTGGATTAGTGAATGTTTAGAAGAGTTTAAATCTGGAGGCAAGTTTAAAGCTGGTGCCCTACTTCCTGATCTGGTCGTTGGAGAGTGGTCTGTCAGGCATGCCCTTGATAATGTCCCAAATGTCAACATCCCTGTCCTCCACTATCAGGATAGACGCCCTGGAGGAATCTGGGTTTACACTGTGGAAAATAAATATCTTTATTAATCCTTGAATAACTTCCTCTGGTAACAAGTTATTATTAAGATGAGACCTGACAATTTTCATTTACAGTCTTCTTAACAAGTAGGATTTCTATAAATTAATTCAGTATTTCTTAGAGACCAAAAAAACACCTTGTTTAAAACGAAATACTTAGCTCATGTAAAAATTAACATACCTAGCCCCATTAGTTGGATTCCTAAGCTCTAAGAAGAACTGTTTTGGGTATGGGTTACTGGAGGCCTCAAAGGGTGTAAGTGTAACATCAATGTAAGCGATCTCCTGCCGTCCTGCCTCGAACACCAGTATCCCCGTCTGCCCTGTGTAATCCTCCCCCTCAAGGGCAGGGTAAACAGTGACTCCGTCCTGGGGCTGCTGGGAGGTCATCATAAGGGATCGGTACCCGACCTCAACACGATAATCCTGACCCATCACACGCTGTACACCCAACCGCACCACTGTGTCTATGTTACTGGCTATCATGCTCCTGGATGTTATAAATACATTTTTATTGAAAAACTAGTCTAAGATGTAATTGAAAAAAGGCTTGTTAATGACAAAGCTAACAAAACTGTTCAGTGATTTCATAAACTGTGATCGAGTTCATGTAAGGGTAAAATTTAGTTAAAATTCTTGGTCTTAATGGAAGATACAAAACTGAACCTAAGGTATTATAGCAATCAGTTTTATTATGAATCTGAATGTTGTTGTTTTATCAACGTCACTATTATACAGCTGCAATAACTGAGGCCTTACCTAGAGTCAATTGTAAACTCAACAAGGCCCCGTATGTAGTCACTGGCAGCCACTGTAACTTGTGCTGTCAGGGCCTCCATGTTTAATTTGGCATCATTCTTCACTGACATGAGCTTTACCACGAAACTGTGCTCTTCCTCAGGGATCTAAGCAGTGGAAACATATATAAAAGCTTGTAAGCAACTGGATTACAATCCACCTCACTCAATTTAAGACCAACTTACAGTAACATCAGTAACCTTAATGGGCTATTTCATGTGAATTTCGTAATGAGAACACTAAATATAACTAATATGCTGTATTATTTTTTTATTTTTTTTTTACATCTTTCACTATTAAACAGGAAAGTCACCACACAGACTATGAACATCAACTAACGTCATCATTCTGAAGTGTAATATTGAAGAGGCAGACATCTTTGCGCCCCGGGCAGATAGCAGTGCCTGCAGTCCGCACGAGTTGTGAGGCTAGAATCACATCCTCTGTCTCCGTACTGTCCTCTGACACCTTGGCCAACCATGAGATCTATATATGAAGTTTTTTATAATTACAACAAACACATTTACAACAAACAATGTGTTTGTCATAAGTCATTAATGTATTTCTTTGTCAAAATTATTTTTATCTTGATTGTGAAGACAACTGGGAGCTACTATGGCTTACTCTTAACATTGTTCAATGGATTTTCTTTTTTCTTTATTTCAGTAAAGAGAATAAAGTTCAATTAATTTAATAATCACTATTACATTGCAATCATGCTAATTATAATAACATGAAAGGTTCAATATCCTGTCAATTGACAATTATCAATAAGACAATTATGATCAACAGATTGCACCTCCACTTCTCTGAAGCTAATTTGAAAGTGTCAATCATTTCCTCATGTAAAATCTATTGTGATTTAGTAAGAACAAGATTCAGTTTTTGTTTTTTGACAATTATCACAATGAGTCTCACCTCCACTTCTCCAAAGAATGCGTCAGTCCTGGCCAGCTTAAGACTGACCACTGGAGACTTATCCTCGTCCGCAGTCACTGACATGGAGTCTGCGGAGAAGCCAATCACACCGTTGGACAGGTCATTCTGGGCGATCGTTATCACAGAGTAGCCCTGACATGGCAAATAAAGATGCTACCGAAATGTATAATTAAAATCTTACATTTGCTCAAGATAACTCTAGGATCAGAGATTAAGTATTTTTCTCTAGATGATATATTATTTTCATTCAATACATCAACAAAATGCATAAGTTAGTAAATACCATCACTTTACTGGCATGTAATTTGTTACGAAATACATAAATATCGTAAATGTCCTATTAGTTGTGTTGCTCTAAAAAACAGACAGGGGGTCTTTCTGTGGGTCTCTTCCAATTCTGCAACTTAAACAATACTTACCCTAACTTAGAACTTAAAGATATGCAATTCATTCCAATGACAAGACGCCAATGCGACAACGCCGCATTAAAGCCGGATTTTTCATTTGAAGATGCAATTTTGCAATCCTAGGATTTGAGCTAGTGACCTAGTATTTTTAAACCAAAAAGACCCATATTTATATATCAGAGATATCATTCATACAAATAATCTGATCAACAGAAACTATTCAAATTGTGTGAGGAAAAAATGAACATTTTATAAATACTTGATATAAAGATTTGGCAAAAATTATTGAATTTTTATGACCGTGGTATTCTTTCTCCTAAGATTTGACCTTGTGACCTAGATTTTGACCGGGGATGACCCATATAAAAGAACTTTAAAGATATTATGCAGACAAATATTCTGACCAAGTTTCATAAAGATTTGACAAAAATTGTTGAATTTATGACGTAGAAAGATTTTCCTAAGATTTGACCTAGAATTTGACCCGGGATGACAGATTTATAAAAAATAAGCAAGATATTGCAGACAAATATTCTGACCAAGTTTTATCAAGATATGAAAAACTAGAAATGTGTCCATAGGACACGGATGCCCCCACTTCGATTTTTTGTCACAGAAAATAAGCCATAATGATTATTCAGGATAATCTGCACATATAGGATAAGTTAAGTTGAGTTGGGTTTTACGGCATCGCAAGACTGTATAGGTTATATGGCGCCATTCAGGCAGGAAAAAACTTGTTGGATCCACATTGGACACATACTTTTCAAGAATTAGATTGGAAACATATATTTTTGAAGTATTTTTGGCAAAAAAGGGCCGTAACTCCTAAATGACTAAAGCGATTTCCATGACTATCGAACTTGATCAAGATATTATGGTCACAAACATGTGTTTAAAGTTTGGTGAGGATTGGACAAACAGTTTTCAAGAATTAGATTGGAAACATATATTTTTGAAGTATTTTTGGCAAAAAAGGGCCGTATCTCCTAAATGACTAAAGCGATTTCCATGACTATCGAACTTGATCAAGATATTATGGTCACAAACATGTGTTTAAAGTTTGGTGAGGATTGGACAAACGGTTTTCAAGAATTAGATCGGAAACAATCTTCGGGACGTACGTACGTACAGACAGACAGACGTACGTACGGACAAGGGCAACCCTATATGCCGCCACTTTGTGGGGGCATAAAAATGTTAAATTTATGACATGGAAATATTTTTCCTAAGATTTGACCTAGTGACCTAGTTTTTGACCCGAGATGACCCATATTCATAAATATTCAGGATAACATGCCAACAAATAGTCTGACCAAATTTGATAACCATTGGATAAAAATTCTTGATTTTATTACATAAAATGAAAAGTTTAACGCAGAATTGTTAACGCCCGCCAACCCGCCCGCCCCCCGGTCTTCGTCATTCTATAACCTGTAATTTTTCGATGAAAAATCTGGCTAAAAAGCATTACATTGGTGCCATTTGTTTATTGTGCATCTGCCCCGGCTTCAGCAATTATAATAAATCCTATCATTCAATTAAGGTTACACTCATAGTCAGTATTTGATATTTATGACTCTATGCATGACTGATTATTAAATTTAGTGAATTTTAAATAGTTTGTTAACAGGGAAAAAAACAACTTATTTAGCGGGTATAATAGGACAATTATGGAAGAATGATAAAAAATCATGTAAAATCAGTTGAAACTAGAGCTATAGCAGCAATGATGAATACCCACAATTCACAGGATGATTAAATGTTGTTGATATGGATTTAACAATATTAGTATGGAGACTATAAAACCCGACATCATTCGGCCATTGTTACATCAGCCTGGAGGTTATATGATCATTGTTTAAAAGTAAAGGGCAAAAACAAAGGAAAAGTGTAATGTCACATAAATCCCAGGTGCACAATATCCCAAGTTGATCAACATTTCAATGAAGTTTCATGAGTGCAATACTTTTGGAGCTACATGCAAAACAAGACTTTGTGACGTAACGTGACAAGCCCATCTCCTATTTATAAACCCCAGATATATCTATCTGTGGATAAAGAGATACATGTCACTACAGTACACAGATCAGTTAAGACTAATCAATTCATAATATTCACTGTATACCTTTTTCCCGCCATCTGGTTCCCCGGCAGCTATTCTGGCTCCCCCTGTAGGCTGTGTAAGGTAGACTAGTACCGTCTCTGCCGGTTCAGCCATGTCGTCAGCAAGTATCGTTACGATAACATTCTTCTCCAACTCACCAGGCTGCAAAACCCAGGGAATACAGAACAAGGCATCTTTTTGTGTGATTGTTTACGCATGTCATGATATGATGTAGGAAAAAAACTATGGTTACATGCATTGTTGATGCAAAACTACCTCTATCCTTTAATACAATAAATCTGATTTAGTGATGAGACAAAAACTTCTGTTTGCAAATTAACTTAGCATTTCAAATTTGTTCAAACATTGAATGATAGTGCCTATAACACAGCCTAAATATGTCAGTAAATTTAAAATCAAGTGCATCATTTATAGCCTGTCGATGGACTTTACACATCAAAGAAACTGACTGCCGCCATCAGCGACTGGACATATTCTCCCTTATATCACATTGAACTTACTACTGATAAAGCAAGCTCATATCCCCACAAAGCACCCATACATGTACAGTTTGCATTAGTTTCAGTTCAACCAACCGACAGAAGCAAAGCTCTAAATTAGGCTTGCAAGAACAGCATGGTGACAAAGATACACTTTTAAGTGTTAAAACTGACTGTCCCAATCTGGTATAGGGATGATACAAATTGAAAGTCTTTTCAGTGAAAAGTGGCATTGCAATTGGACATTGTTGAACTGACTGACAAGCAAGTGTATTCGCTAACAGTAGTCACAATGCATAATTTGTTATTGTATCATTCTTATGCTGGATGAAAATCTTAGCAAAAAAACATTTTCATAATTCTTCTTTATAAAATGTAACAATTACATCACTGCAGAGCTACCAAAAATAGGATGTTTACTTATCACCTTAATGATCCTGTATATTTTTTTTTATGTGGCTATGAACACTTACCTTGAAATCTACTTTAGTATCAAGTACAACATAGTCAGTGCCGCCAACAGCAGAAGTGAACCTGTCCCTGTTTCCCAGCACCTCAGTGATTGTATCGTTCCCCTCGGCCCTAGGGCGGGACACAATCTGTGATGTCCAGTCCTCTCCACCACCAACTGTACGCACCAGTACACTTACAGAGCCAAATATACCTCCTGGTAACAGTATAAGACATTATCATGTAACAATTCATACAATGAAAGAGATATTTCTATATTTTGTATAAACTAATTCCACTTTTTTAAATCAAAAACCCATTTAAGCCGTGATTAAAGACACCGTTTTTGGTCTTTCAACTAGTAGGTATAAAATAAGGTTTAAAAATATAATGGCTACAAATATCTTGACCAAGTTTCATAAAGATTGGATAAATACTGTTAAATTTATGAACATAATTGTGACCCAGTTTTTTACTAAAGGTGACCCATATTTCACACAGACAATAATGTAGTACAATATGAAAAGGTACCTGTGCGTTTCACAGTTATATTGACATCCTGGTATATCTCGGCAACCTCGGAATGTTCAGGCTCCATATTCAACACACCGTATGGGTCGTTACTTTCCTTGATGGTCACTACAGATCCTCCATACAGGTAGCTGATACGTGGAGATACACCTGCATGTCATAGTTTATCATTAATGTCTACCCCTGTACTTACTTTCCTATCACTTCATTTTTACTTCTTTTGCCATTTCAAAACAATGGGCAGATTGTTAATTGTTATTAAAGTTCAAAATGTGATTAAAAACATTTTTGTTAACTTTTAAAAGTGAAAATGTTGAAAATGTGCTCATATATATACATAATACAAGAAACAGCTTTTTCAAAGTTTGTCACAAATACTGCAGATCACAAAAAAGTCATGTGTATCCATTCCAGTGCAGTATAGATTTGAAAGTTAACAGCAAAAAAGCTAACAACGTTACTGACTTGACTATTTGGCACATGGTGTGTTTGCAAGCATTATTAATATTATTTGTATATAACTGTTAACATGTGCAAAATCAATTATAAAAAAAATCTAGTCCTTGTAACAGTATAATTCTAGATACAGGGCTGTTATAAAATGATTATACAGCTAAATGAAAGAGAAGTTTCATGCAAACAAGATACTTCAATTGATATTGACAAATTTAAGAAATTATTATAAGTTAATTCTTACTAGGTTTTGTTTCGGTAGGGAATTTCTCCACTGCTGTAAGATTCACATGGAAGATTTCTGCCTGCTCTGGGGTGTGGTCTTGTACAATCTGTAAAACATTTGGGATGTTCATGAAATAAATACAATTATGACAATTTACTGTTGAATATTCTCCTCCCACAGCAGATAAGTAGATCTTAATCTGGGTTGGAATGAACCTTTCTTACACTCTTGACCATGAAAGATACTTATAATATAACATGCCAACATCAATGTAAAGAATTGAAATTTTATCTTTGCAAATTATTGTACTCAATAAAATGAGCATTTCAATCGAAGTTACCACAAACAGACACAAAATCAGTATGTGGCACTACCCCTTAAGGCAACCAAATTCTAGCAACTGTTTAAATACATAAACTAGCTTAAACTCACATCAACCAGGATGAGTCCTGAGGTTTGCATTGGCTCCATGACGACTGCATGGTTCTCTATGGTATTGAAGTCAAACGGTGATGCGGAGATACCCTCAGCAGTATAGCGGACCTCTAGTTTCCCCTCGGACCCATACACACGAAGTACTTGTAGGTAAATCTTAAACAAAAGGACATGGATTATAATCTTTAAAACAGTGGATCATAAAATTATGGTACTCAAACCCTACAGCAATTGGTCAACAAACAACCCCTGTGGGTACATACCTGAAACTCAGGGGCAGGGGTGGCAACTATGTTCATGTTTAAATGTAGATCAAAACAAGTTATATGCTTAAAATAAATTATATCAACTAAAGAAATGCCAATAAATTGAGGATGAATATCACTGGATAACAATGATTGAGCAACATCATCTCATAGTAACAGTTTTGGCTCATGTTTTAATGTAGAACCAGCTTTGTAGAACCAACAACCTCATGCTCATTTCTGGTATAAACTAGAAATGTGTCCATAGGACACGGATGCCCCCACTTCGATTTTTTGTCACAGAAAATAAGCCATAATGATTATTCAGGATAATCTGAGGGCCCTAACTCCTAAATGATTAAAGCGATTTCCATGGCTATCGAACTTGATCAAGATATTATGGTCACAAACATGTGTTAAAAGTTTGGTGAGGATTGGACAACAGTTTTCAAGAATTAGATCGGAAACAATCTTCGGGACATATTTTTCAAGTCTTTTTTTGCAAATAAAGGGCCGTAACTCCTAAATGACAAAAGCGATTTCCATGGCTATCGAACTTGATCAAGATATTATGGTCACAATCATGTATGTAAAGTTTGGTGAGGATTGGACACATACTTTTCAAGAATTAGATTGGAAACATATATTTTTGAAGTATTTTTGGCAAAAAAGGGCCGTAACTCCTAAATGACTAAAGCGATTTCCATGACTATCGAACTTGATCAAGATATTATGGTCACAAACATGTGTTTAAAGTTTGGTGAGGATTGGACAAACGGTTTTCAAGAATTAGATCGGAAACAATCTTCGGGAATTTTTGGCAAAAAAGGGCCGTAACTCCTAAATGACTAAAGCGATTTCCATGACTATCGAACTTGATCAAGATATTATGGTCACAAACATGTGTTTAAAGTTTGGTGAGGATTGGACAAACGGTTTTCAAGAATTAGATCGGAAACAATCTTCGGGACGTACGTACGTACGTACGTACGTACGTACGTACGTACGGACAAGGGCAACCCTATATGCCGCCACTTTGTGGGGGCATAATAAAAGTATACCCCTTTCAGATTGCTTTTTTAAATTATCTTCAAGACTAAAGACTGTGCTGAAGGTGGAAAGAAACCCCTTCCCATGATGTTCAAGAGGCTACGTGTAGACTACATTTATTTCTAAGTTGGCATAATGACTCAACACCATGAGTAGATGTAAAAGGTTTTCCAGTCACATTCAAGATGGTTGACTGGCTGTCATATTGGATTTTGTCCATACTTTTGTGGAGCGAACTACTCTTCATGATACTTCACTTAAATAAAAGTCTTGTTTTCAAAATAGCTTCAAGATGACTGACTGAAAGCCATATTTAAAAATGATAAACAACAAAATGTACAAATTCTTATGGAATGGAAAACCCGATAAAATATCAAGAAATCAAATAATTCAGGAATATGAGAATGGTGGTTTAAAAATGCTCAATATATCTATTTTTGTCAAAGCAATTAAAGCAAGCTGGGTAAAAAGAATTGTTTTAAACAAACAATCTATATGGGTTAAATTGTATTATATGCAAATGACCAAACAGTTTGGAGAAGATCTAATTTTTAAAAGTTGTTTGGATCCGAAAAGCACTCAAAATCTTAAATTAAAATCTGTTTTTCTTCTAGAAGTCATACAATCATGGGCTTCGTTTACATATAAGACGGATACTGCGATCGTAGCAAAAGAAATTATATGGAACAACATCAAAATAAAACTCCCTAATAATCAAACATTTTTTTACAAAGAATGGCATAATAGGGGTATAAAATATGTCGAACATTTGTATGACTACAGAAAAAAAACTTTTTATGACTTTAACAACTTATCGAGACTATACCTATATATATATCTTGGTACACATGATTTTTTGAAATATCATGCTTTAATCAGCAGTATTCCTGATGACTGGAAAACCCGGTTGAAAATGAAGGCATATCATATAACACACCAACTTACTTTGTAGATAAAATGGAGGAAAATACAAAAATTAGTAAAATAGTCTACAAGAATCTTATTATACAACTTAAACCTGAAAATAGATCTCGAGAAGAAAACTGGGAATCTCAATTTGATCTTAACTCTATACAATGGAAAAATGTGTACACACAGGCGCTCAAACTAACAATAGATACGAAACTTCGGGAATTCCAATATAAATACATAATGAATATCCTTCCAAACAATGATAAGCTTTACAAGTACAATATTGTTGCATCAAGGTTATGTGATTTTTGTGTAATGAACATCGACTCAAACATCCATATGCTTTGGGAATGTCATATTTCGCAGACGTTTTGGGGTGAATTTAGAACATTCATAACAAATTCTTTCAATGAAGTGAGCTTTAGAGAACTATCATATAAAACCATAAGCTTTTGTGATTTAATGCCAAACAAAGAAAAATTTGGTTATCAAATAAATTTTATGATACTTATAGGAAAATATTTCATTTTTAAATCAAAATGTGAAGGAAAGATACCAACATGTGCCATGTTTGTCCAATATCTCAATAAACGACTAAAAATAGAGAAAACAATAGCAACAATGAAGAATAAAATCAACACCTATAATAGACGATGGCAACAATTAGAACACTTATTATCTTTATAAAACAGCTCCAGTATATAGTAGTATTGTAAAGCGCATTTGAATGAAATATCCACCAAAGAACTGCACTTTATAAGATTCATTTTTTTAAACTAAGTAGGTTTTTTAAAGTTAGTAGGCTTTTTTTCGTTTTTAAATTTAACATTTAAGTTAGGAACACTATTCTGAAACATCAAATACACACCACCTCTTCCATTTTTCATATTATTTTGTGTACCTTTTTTTTTTAGAAAAGTCCCAAACGCTTATAGGAGTTTTCATACAAAGAGTTAGATCAATATTTATTTGTTCAAATTGATATTATTTAGTATAACGGTTTGTATTAAATGGTATACATATATATGTCATTTATAAATGTTTGTATGAATGAACATTTGGGCAATAAAAAAACAGAAACCAAAAAAAAAGATTTTGCCTTTGTTAGTTTTTCACATTATATTGTCCGTCAATTAGATTTGAATAATCTTCCTTTGTTTATTGATTGTCAACCATGCAAAAAATCTCAGCAGCCATTGTCCAGCAATCTCTGAGTTGCAATTTTTGCAATGGTCCTCTTCTCTTGGCATATTGAGGTGGGGAGGGGGAAATAAACTTTTCCCTAGAAAAATGTCTAGTTTGATTATCTTAAACGGTAATGGCCTTGGTAAAATTGTTTGAGCGCCGACAAAGATGCTAAGGCTATAACAATACCTTGAATCCTTTTTTGAAAAAAAACAGACAATCTAAAAATAATCATTAAACAATTTCTGGATTCACAAACCGATACAGAACAAGTCTTTGATTATTCCATTATTATTCAAGACTTTCAACCCACCTTGCCATACATCTCGGAGACCTCTGGCTGCGTTGAGTTCTGGGCAAACCTAACAAGGCCATATGGCTCTATCCGGACCATGGCAAGTTCTGGAATAAGCCTTGTACCACCGGGAACGGTCGTAGATGGTGGGCTTGGCAGGTGCACAGCAAACAACTCCGCTGTGTTCAACTTGGCTGACAACTGGAATCATTTTGAGTTTTCGTTTTCAGTCACTTAAATGAAATATCAATTCTAGCAATTTTAAACTGACTAAAAAATGCCACAACTTGGATCATTGAAATATATTTTCTTTATAATATGAACAATCACAATTCCACTGATTACATACCTCCACCGTGAAGTTTTTCTCAGCAACACCATGCGTTATAATGACACTGCTGGATGCCGGCAGCACGGTACCCTCAGTGAATCCCGCCAGAACACGTCCGCCAGGAAAACCACTCTGCCATGATACGTTCACTGTGCCATATGTGCCCTCACGCCGTACTGTCAGGCTGCAGGTACCTGTATCTGGAGGGGATATATAAGACTATCTCAGCTATGGAAATAGCATCTTAAACATTCAAAATATGTTCCTGCCTAATCAACAGACCAAATTTTTCAACAGCTGTGTGTTCAATACTCATTAGGACAATGAAAGTGAATCTTTATTTCATTTTTGTCATTTAATTTAAACTAATAGCATTCAGCAATGAAAACATTTTTCCTATATTACAGCATTCAGTTTATCTTTACCTTCCAGTACTGACGCGAGTGTGGTTTTGAAGCCCACTTTACTGTTGGCAGCTTCAAAGGGTACAGTGACCTTGGCCTCCGTCATACCAGCCCGAAACTGTGGAGGCTTTGTCACTGAAATATGCATAGTAATATTGATTACAATTAAGTTGTAAGAAATAAACTATATGATTATAAAAATGCATGGAGGCTCTCAGTCCTATCGAAAATACAGATGTAACTATTTTAAGTATTTACATAGAAAATGATTGTTCCGCAAACAGCTTACATTAAGTATTTATAAAATACTATTCACAAATCTGATGCCAGACAAAAAAAATGATATAAGCTTACCTCCTTCCCCAAGATAATTAACCTCGACGAGTTTTACAGAGAAAGTGGTTCCCAGCTCAAGGAAGCCGGTTCCCTCAATGCCAACCATGACAACTTTATTCCCCTCTCCCTCCCCGAAAGTCACAGTACCGTCAGACAGCGAGAGCAAGATACCAGACTGGGGCTGAAAGTTAGAATTATTAGTGTTTACTAATACTCATTTTAGAGGCCAGGAGAATGTGCCCCTGAGTTGTTTTTAAGAGGCAAGGAAAACATGGCCCTTAATGAGAGGCATACACCTATATCACCTCATAGATAGAAGATAGAACTATTGTTATTGCTAGTATCTGCAAAATTATTCAGTAGGAAAGAAGGAAATAATTAACTATTTTATAAACTCATGTTTTTATTCCTTAAAACACTTTCATAACTATACAATTTGCAATACTTACAATATCATATTTGATGCTAAATGTGAGTATGACATTTCCAAAGTGTCCCCCATATCGTGTAATGTTGAGCTGCACGTGCCTAGTCAGGTCCACAGGGTCCACCACAATGGCTTGGTACTCTGGCATGATACCAAACAGGCCGTGGGGTTCATCATTGAACCTTAAAGTTCATATAGTGAAAGTCTTAGTCTTAGCTAGATCATAGTATGTAAAGTCACATACATATTAAAACAGTCTACTCCTAACAAGCATGATTGCTTTTTTTATTCATTTGTTTGCATATAATTCAATCAATAACAATTAAAGACGGATTTCTTCCTTCTCCACACAAAAGTCTCAGTTTAAAGAATAAATATATGCATGTTGAACACATAAAAGTGATCAAGTATGTATTATCAGTGTCAACTGTTTTAAAACAAACCACTTTTGATGGGCTAATATTAGGCCAATGTACATACTTGATGGTGAATGTTGATAGGTTATACTGGGTATCAATCTCTGCTCCACCCACAATTTGAGTAATGGCGAGCCTGAATGTCTCGGAAAGTTCCGGAACACTGTCAGGGAGAATCTCCAGCGTGATGCTGGATGTACGCTCCTCATCGGCAACTAGCACTGAGCCGTTTCGAGGCTGAAAGTCAGCAACCTCATCTTGATGGCCTTGAACCTCCCAGAACACCTGGTGAAGAAAATGTGAATAGAAAATGTGTTGTTTTTTTAATCGATAATGCAATCAAGTTTAGCAGCTAATGATCGTTTTAATAATAATTACTGGTAAAAAGAAAGCAAATCAAAGAAAAAAAAAGCTGTCATATACTAAGTAACAATCATCATAATAAAGGCAGTATTAGAATTAAATATTTAAAAAAAATCATATACATTGTAATTAATCATGACATCCCAAATTATGATAATGGGCTTGCTCAGACTATATTATTAAAGGCCATAAATAAGATAAACTGACATCATCACATATGATAACACACCTACACGGACCTACCTCAATATTTCCCACAGTTCCCGTGTCCTGTCTCCGTATCAGTGGGAACTGCACAGTCAGTGTTCCGGTCCCCTCTGGTTCCTCATACTCTCGTGCAAGCTGTGCTGGGCCGTCAAAACGCACTATACCATTCGGATGACCAAATTTGGAAATCTAAAATTCACACGTGTCAAATTATTACTATTACCAAGCTCTTTCAAAATGATTTTACCAGCTTGGTACTCTTCCAAATATATCTCAGTATTGTACACAACAATGTTAAATAGTAGTATTTTCCTCTTTTCATTTATGTCTTAAATATGTCAATATGTATTATTTTACTATTGTTAAATGCATGAGCATTTTTACAAAATCCACTCAAAGTATGGTTACCAGATTTGGTTCGTCAAACAAAATTTGTCTTATTTATTTTAGTCATAAATGGTAGGTCATAACCTTTAAACATTATTGCTTTACATACTCACAACAAACCTTTACAAAAAAGACTTACAGTCAGGGAGACACTGCCCATAGTTGGGCTGACCTCCCCATTCCCAACAGTGGCCGGCGACCCCTCCACCTTCTCAAGACCAATCACAAACGTCTTCTCTATCTCCCAGCTTGAGAACGGCTTAATATCCAAGGTAATTGTTCTTTCACCTGCCTGTCCGTCCGCCCACTTGAGGGTCCCTGATGTCAACTCCATGTTTCCAGATTTGAACGCAATGTCATTTGTGGATTGTAGGGGTGACTTGGGGTTATTAGGGCCAAATATCCTCCAGTAAACCTGCCAAAAATAAAGTTCATGAATTCCTGGATTAGAAGTAGGGCCGGTATTCAAATAAAATTTTAAATCATTACTTAACTTTCATACATGTAAGTTTACTTGCTATTCATATTTTCAAATCAAATTCAAAGAAAAGTATAAGTGTTTTAAACATCAAAGTATTATAATGTGTGTATAATACATAAAATAAGTACATTATTTTATTTATTATTAAGTTATTATATCATATGACCAGTGTGATACTTATGTTACAGCTGAAAAAGGATAGTCACTTAAGTTGGAAAATGATTTAGGATGTTTTATGAACACTGGCCCTGTACTAGTACCAATTATGAAAGACAATATGAAAATCATTCAGGATCAAACTAGGAATCTCTTGAGTATGAATTAAAAAAACACATCCTATGTACAAATAAGTAAATTATGGATGCCTCAGGTGACCCAGATTATTTTGGTATCATTTGAAAGGGTTTGATGTCTAGAAAAAGAATATGAAAGGTATACTGAAAACAGTATCACAAAATTTTTGGCCTTGAAAGATTGTAAAAAAAGTAATTCCATGTATAATATCAGATGCAATACAAATACACAAACTGCAATAACTTTATCTGTAATTTATGTTACATATAAGTTTTCAGCAAGCAATTACATTTGAAATAATACCACACATATATGTGATGACTAGGCATCAAAATTAATCATGCAATATTTGTCAAGAAAGAATATAAAGCCCTTCAAATTGCCAAGTCTTTAACTCACAGTCTGTTCGCCAAGCAGGCCTCCAGTTCTCTCCACTGTGAGCATGCGCTGTACCATCTTGGCCGTATTATTCATTATTATCTTCGTGTCAATCCCTGGCTGACCTTTAAATCCAAACTGCCCATTGGGGTAATCTGACTTGGCAATCTCCACTGTCATCATCTTTCTCACCCCCAGCCTTGCCCCTCCTGTATCATAATAAGTGATGCATCATATATTTGACATGGAAGATATTAGATTAACTAATATTCATTACAAATTTGAAATAAACCCATTTTACATGTTCATACCTGCTTCTTGAAATTACAACATTCTTTTTGTTCACAGAGATATAAACAGGGATTCAAATATTGGAAGTATTTTTATCAGTTAAAATAAATACAATGGAAACAAATGCCAAAATTGTATAATTCAACTACAGTACCCACCAGTTGTGCTAACCAGCTCCACACTGAAGGTTTCTGCATATTCCATCTCTGGATCATTTCGTATTGTAATATCCAATGTCGCGTTTCTTGTCCCATCGGAAAAGGACACCTCCCCTTGCCTGCCAACAAAGTCCAAACCCTCTGTGGCAGTGTCGTTGTGGACAACATAAAGGACGGACACAGCACCGAAGTTTCCGCCACTCCGCATCAGCGGGATCTTGGCCACACCCTGGTCTTCCGTTACTGTCAGAGGATAGGAATAAAGTGTTGGTATACTCAAATTACATTATTCTTCTTTATAAGTACATATCCTGTAAAAATCTTAATGATTTATAAGAGAGGAGCTAATAAGCCTTCGTAGTCATTAAGACTGTTCACAATAGGTTTAACTGACTAAGGTTATAAAATGTCTTCTGCAGACAGGTTTAAAATTTTGACGATATGTCTGTTAAGTTGAAAAACTAAAAGTCTTGACAATTAAGTTCAGTAATAAGTGGGGACCAACAGGTGATTTCATTGGCTGGAAAAAAAAGGTTATAATCTACAGATAGAAAAATCGTTTTGTATCCAAAGTATCATACAGGTTATATGAGTTTAACAACACTCTTTTGCTTATGACAGATTTTATCACCACACAATCAATTATGTATCTTTACACTTAAATGTTTATGTTACACAAATATCTTTGTAATTATTCTACTAAGAGTATTTCAACTTAACCTCACTTTTTTTTAGATGATTTTATATACAAAATAAACATTTATTATGTACAATACCCCAAACAAGAAATTGCAAAGTGACACTAAACCTTCACACATACAGAATTTGAATGAAATGTTGGGGTCTGACATATTCATATTTGAACTATACATCAATGGTACAGCTGATGATGCCGATACATCCATGCTTAACATCATTTTGGAAAGTCAGAGAAACTTATTGCACAAATAAGTATAAAATCTCAGAGAACAGAAAGGTGAGGCATTTGATACTGTAACTGATGTAGCCCAGAGACATTGGCCTCGCTACACCCCTATACATGTACCTTTAAACTGTGCGGCCTCGTCCAGAAACTGTATGGTGCCCTCCGCATTATCATTTTTCTCTATCTCAATGATCTTGACACCTGGCGTCCCGATCATTGGTTTCTGGTCTAGCTGTAGACCGTCCACGATGGTGTAGTTGTTAGTGCTGAAAATATAGGAAAATTTAAATGGCAAATGTATTATATATTTTTTATATATATGTAGCGTCAACAAGACTTTCTTTGCACATTCAAAATCCATTGAAGATTAAGTAAACATTCTTGCTTGAATACTTACAGCTTACATAATACATGTTTCTCCAGAACATGTTGAAGGTTTACATAAATTAACAAAACTACCGTAATGAAATAATTGATAAATAATGGTGCAATGAAGTTTCACCTTGAGTCTGGAAGAATTAACAAGGCTTTACATTGAATAATGACAACTTCTATGGCAAATTTTTCATAATGTACAATATGCATGTAAACTAAGTATCACCTTGTGTCTACAAGCCTAGCTGATGTAAGATTGAGGTAGAAAGTCTCAAGCCCCTCCGGGATATCATCCTGCTTCAGCTGAATGTCTATAAACAGCTGATTTTGGCCATGCTGCAAGTAGAGGGTACATCATTATATTAGTAAATGCTAGTAGTCCTCATGTTCCAGTGCGGTGTCTGGTCAAGTCTTGTACGCCATAAACATGATTTACACTAAACTTAATATAACACATGCAAACATATAGCCTGAAAATACAACTCTTCAATCCCACCTGGAAAGTGAGCATGCCCTATGCGGGAAAGTAGTCCTCAAGTTTGGGTGCGGTGTCTGGTCAAGACTTGTATGCCACAAACATAAGGATATATGCTGAACTTAAACCTCTCATGCTAACATACAGTCCTCATGTTATGGTGCAAGGTCGAGCCTTGTACGCCACAAACATATGATACATGCTGAACTTGCTGAACTTAATACCATCCATGCTACCATACAGATAATATATATCACTACAATCCTACCTGGAATGTCAGCGTGCCCTCCTTGGGAAAGTAGTCTTCAAGCTCATGTGCAGTGCCTGGCCAAGTCTTGTACGTCACAAACACCTGCTGGTTCAAACCAGCCCGCCGTATCACAGGTAAACTCACCTAGAAATGTATGTAAAGAGTTTCTGGTAAATCACATGTGCTTTTAAATATATGATTATAATTTTTAAGAGCAACATTCTTTTAATAACCTGAAATCAAGATGGCAATTGTACATATGTGTTAGACAATACATCAAATACACTCACAAAGCTTTCAATTGCAACACAGTAAGACACATTTTAACAGTTTTTTTACTTTAAAGAATCAGTTTAATAATACCTGTTTAACTGACAAACTTAGAATGTCTTGTGATATATTATATGAGAAACCCTACAGAGAATCTGTCCTCAGTGGTGACAGTGGTCTGTGGCAGATCGAACACAAACTCCCCATGAGGGTGGTCACTCGCAACAAACACAATGTCTGCTGTTGTTGCCCCGGTAACAGATGACAATATGGCCCCACCAGTAGCCGAGCTCAGCTGCAGTGTGTAGATACTGCGCAACTCCGGGATTGTGTCATCCAGGGCCTTCAAACACGTATATATAACATTAAATGCCCATCCACTTTTTTCTGTAGATCCATGCCAACATTGATTTAGAATGTATAGTAAATCATCAATATCTTTAAAATCATCATATCAGTTATCATATACACAATAAATGCGAGGAAAAAATATGGTAAAAGGTACAGATACTATTAAATCTTAACCTAACTTTTTTAGATTTTTAAATAAATGCAATTTAAATATTATGGAAAGCCAAACAAAGCTCTACCTGTATGGTAATGGCTGCCTGTTTCTGCAAGTTAGCTATTGTGACCGTGCCCTCGACCTGAAGGAAGGCACTCTCGTCCCGTGGGGTGATGGCCCAGGATACAGACACATCCCCATAAATCCCTTCCCCACGTGTCAGCACGACCTGCACCTGACCTGCATAGTTTGGGCTGCTTTCACCTGGCTCACCTGGAAATAAATAACAATGTAAAAGAAATCGCACAACATTCAAACTTCCTATGGGGTATTATAACAAACTTGTCAATTATATATTTCATTATAGATTGATTAAAATTCTTACACAAGAATAGTAACATGTAATTGTATAGAATAGAACAAGTAATGTTGATATCCCCATTCATCTATTTTCAAACCAAGGTATTTAACCTATCCAGATCCTAATTTAAAAATTCATCACTTTTCTCTTCTCGCCAATATTGATTTTAATCACAAACTTATAGTTCATTCTTGCTTACCTATATAAACTTTTCTATGTTCCTGCATGATGGATATAGTGCCGCTGGCCCCTGGGTCAGGAAGCACCCTTATCCTGGCGTCACCCTGGGTGTGACTAATGTCTGCGTTGTTGTCTGCGGTTATCAGTGACACACGGAACTGTTCCTCACCCTCCAGAATGTTGTCAGGTCGAGTACGGAGACTCAGTGATTTTGTCTTCTCTCCCTGTGTAATACCAGAAATATAATATGAAGAAAAATATAGCATGTGACTAAAACAAATTAAACTTAGACCAACCTTAATACAGAGTGACAGGGCAAATTCTATTTAGAGAGCACCCTTAAACCTTTTCCAACCTTTGAACATTAGCATGCTTATCAAACATAG
The DNA here is from genome assembly GCF_026914265.1 of Mya arenaria. Classification (NCBI taxonomy): domain Eukaryota; kingdom Metazoa; phylum Mollusca; class Bivalvia; order Myida; family Myidae; genus Mya; species Mya arenaria. The sequence continues at coordinate 2,690,429 of NC_069124.1, forward strand.
GACTGAAATTCAAAAGTTTATATCTTGTCAATGGTAAATTATGTATGAAATGTACACTATTATTCTAAAAAAAATCTTTAAATATTGTTTTATCTGAATGATTAGCTATGATGCATTGGTTTCACTATTGTCATCAAAATATTGTCTGTGTTACCTGAGCAAAAAGAAGCGTCCCAGTGTGTGGCTCGTAGAAGTCATATACAGCTTCTGCATTGAGTCTCCATTGCACATTGACCACACCCTCTGACCCCTGGATACGCTCCACAATCAGCCGAACCTCACCATCAGGGTCATCAGGGGTCAAGGACTCTCGCACCACTGCCTAGGCAAAATTAAAACATAACGTATTACTTAAATGAACAAATAATGCATTCTGATATAATCCAAATTTAAACTGTAGACATATAATGTAATCTTTTTGGAAAAAGTTACAGACTTGATTAAATATATTCAAATTATGATTTTATACATAATGAAACTGTCCTGTTTCAGCAGTAGTTTTTTTAAATATGTAAAAGTGACGAAACAGTTTTTCATTGCATTAATAATTCTTTGTAATTTTAAAATGAACAGACCTGTGTGGAGACAAATCTAAAGAGCCCATTTGGCGAGTCATTCTTGAGGATAGCGATGCGGACAGAACTGACAGGTCCTAACAAAGCCCCTCCTGTGACACTGATCAGCTCTATGTCAAACGTCTGTGTGGAATAGACACATGTATATTTAGTATAAGTATTCTTTTTTACAAGAACAAGGGTTGTATGAAACAAAGTTTGAGCAACCTGGCGAGTGTTTTCTTTGTTTTTGTTTATTCATTTTCTATTTAATTATACAATGAACATAAATATAAGTTATGAGCTTTGATCTGGAATCAGAAACCATTACTTTTAATAATTCTTTCATAGTGTAGTATATATAAAAAAATTGAGAAATGATAAACTATCTCCCCTGACAACTTGTTAAAAAAATACATGTATAGACCATGTTAAGTAAAGTGTCAATTCAATAAACAAAAGATACAAGCCAAATTTACTAATGTGGTGATTTTAAGCTTATTTCACCTCTTAGAAATGGACTTCAATCATTCAAAATGACTGTGCAGGAGACTAGGAGTAAGCATTTATGCTAACAGGAACAATAATACCTTTTTGTTTAAATATTAATTTTAAGAACTGAATCTCACAATTCATACCTCCATATTTTCAGGAATACTATCATCCACCACTGTCACATATATATTGGCACTCTGCTGTGTGTCTGCCAGAATCAGAGTGCCACTGGATGGGCTGAAGTCAAGTATAGTCGCCTCCCTTGGTTCAGCCTGCCATGTAACGGTCACCTGACCATGGAAGCCGACAGTCCGGCTCACTGTCAGTGGGATGGTTGTGTTGAGCCCAAACTCTTCATATACATCTATCCTGCCCTCTATGTTCTGCAATATTCATATCAAGAAATATACAAATAAGAAACTTTGCCTATTTTGCATTAAACACAGATTTCAAGAGCCTATTTATTAGATGTTAATGAAATTATTACCTATGAGCAAGTTAAACTGCATTTTATTACACATTTGAAATGTTCTGTAAATTTAATTTTGATTGCCAATTTCAGTTAATTGATATGACAAGGCTCACTGTTAAAGCATTATTCAAACCTTGATCTTCATAAAACCTTGCTCAATGTATTTACTGAACCACTCACTAGTAACATAAAGATATATATTTCAAATTGAGTAACATACGGTTGTAACATTAAACTGCACTATTCCCCTAGCATTGTCATTCTCCGCTATGGTGACAGCCACAATGTTGCCTGGGATACGGACACTTGGCTCCGCCCCTGGGGGTGGGACATTGCCTAGCAACACAACCCCAGTGATGTTCACAAGGAACATTTCCGCTGCCTCAGGAAGGCTGTCCTGAAGTTAAATAGTTAATGACACATACAAGCCTAAACTATTAGTCACATGGGGTTAAAAGTAAATGTCGATAAAAGATGCGCAGTTAAGTTTCATTCATTATTCTATGAAATAAAAATTGATGATAACACATGAAGTGTTTATAGTGTAAAGTCTAATATCTAAGCCATTTCTGTTCAAAACATTAATTTTGCTAATTACTGGACAACACAAGCATTTTAAAAGAAGCATTAATTAAATAAAAGAGTTTCTAACATAAATAGTTCTACAAACCTGTTTGATGACGACCTCTACAGGAACCTTAGAAACGTTCTCCTGGAGTATGACCATCCCCTGACGCGAGATGAAGTCTTCCCCCGACACCGCCTGCTCACTGGATGTCAACCTCCCATCAACTGATGTACTGGGTGAAAACACATAAATCTGTATCAGTATTCCATAAGAAAAACATACAAGTACATAATATGTATTGTTCAATTTCAAATTATGTAGCACAATCACTTACATGTAATTTTGTAACCTAAATGATAAATGGCATTAAGATCATTACGATAAGAATCAACTGTTGCTAACAATATCAGGTCAAAGACTGTCCAGTGTCCATTAGGCTGTATTTTAAAACCAGGGATTTTTTATTTGAAATGCAGATTATTCTATTCATTTATTAGTATATACATTTATTTAACAGTATATAAATGTAGATGACAACAACATGTTCACATGATCTGGTAATTTCCGACAATGGTACGTACATGTATGTGACCTGTAGATCCCCAGTTAAGCCTTGTTCCCGCACTATGTTTAGAATAATAGTGGCATCTGACCCCTCTGGCTCCTGAACAGTGATGGTTGATTTCTCCCACCGCACTACACCATACGGTGAGTCATTCGCCAACACAATAACCATTGCTGTCTTATTGGCACCTGGTTTGGCAGTTGTCAAAAATGTATTCAAAATATTTGTTTTCAAATATTGCAACAAAAGCTCAATCAATTTTCTTTTCATATGGATTCCAATTGTTTTAGTCACAGCAATTAAATGTACTTGTAACTTTCCACAAACAAACTTGTTACATTTGATACAAAAAAACAAATTTCAAACAAATGTTGCCCAACCCACCTATTACAGCTCCTCTGCCTGGCAGACTGGTTCCCGTCTCCACAATCTGAGTCAGTTGGATGTATGTGACTTCCTGAAGTTCTGCAACATCATCATCCCGCACAGTCAGGCTCACTGTCGACACTGCCTGGCCAGTGGCAAACTCCACCTACAAACATTGACAAGGAGATACACGCACACAATCATAATGATTTGAGTATCAGTAACATTTATCTCCACTTTCACTTAAAAGAAGCAGATGACTCAAAGTATAGCTAACTAATAGGAATTGTTCTTACTGGAACACTGATTTTTTTTTAAATTTATCAAAGGTTTTCACAGATTAGCTCTTTCATTCATAAACGATGTGTATTTCTTCTGTTCAAAAGCAGACTTACAATGCCCTCTAGAGGTGTGATGTCATTGGTTCCATCATGGTCGCCAGTGGCAACCCACTTGACAGTCACATGACCAAAGAAGCCACCATGTCTGATCACGTTAACCTGAACTGTGTTGTCACGATCTACCAACTCTTGAGTTTGTAACTCGATGGAGTCCTGAAAATATTTATATAAATCCATATATAGGCAAACTAAATGCTACATGAACATGTATGTGTGCTTTTTCATTTATCATATTAAAAACACATTGATGCATATATATAAATATGATGTCATATGATGGAGGAATCTATTTCTAGGAAAATGTTAACACAAATTATTTTAATTTTGCAGCTTACATTCATTTTCAGAGTCATTATCAAATTCAAAACTATAACCAAAAAACCATAACAGAAATCTTACAGGCGCAATCTCTATCACCCCATGTGCATTATCATTGGACAGAATGTTAACAGCAATGCGATTGTCAAGGCCAATCTCCGCCCCACCCCCAGAGTTACGGAGTGTCACATAGAAAGTTTCCGTATCTTCAGGAATGGTATCCTGAAACACGTACACAGTGGCATGGAGAAGGTCTTCATTCTCATCCATCGTCATAGTAACCGTCCTGAAACAAAGATTATTTTGAAAATAATTCATTGAAGCAACAGAATCTTTCTCGCATTATTTGTTAAATGAATGTTTTTTATGTATAAGGACAGAAAGTACTTTATTTAGCAAATACTATTCATTTAGATCAGGCTTTTGTTTGAAGTGAACATTTTATAGGTTTTCCAGTCAATATTGCATTTCAGTTGGAAAATATTTGTACTGCAGATTTATCATATTCAATCTGTGAGGGTCAATTTTCTTCCCGGATTGAAAACTTCAAAAAAACAATACATGGAAAACCAACTGTGTAGGAAGCAATTCATATTGAAGAGGTTAAGACAATACCTATTGATACAGACAAGGCTAAAATAATGTTTATTATTTACTAGTAAACCTGCTTGAATTTACAGCAATTTACATTATTAAATTTGTTGGCATTGAGACACAGACTAAACATATAGTTTTCACCTTGGGGCAAAGTCACTGTCCTTGACCTTAACAAGCTGGTAGAGGGTGGGGTTTGTGGTGATGTTCTTGTTGGCAACAGCAACCAGGTCCATTTGGTTGGTCCCCTGCTTGATGGTAATTGGTTGCATGCTTAGTGCAGGGGAACCAGTCCAGGCAGATTGGAACCGGATGTTTTGGATGTCCCATGCATACATTACAGATGAAGAAATTGTATTGGAAAACACTGCATAGACTGAAAGTAAAAGAATTCGTATGTTAAAATATATCAATATGTACATTTAGAAGGTTCACTTGGTCCAATAACATGCTGGTAAAGACATGCAGAACTATTTAAGATAAAACAATAAAAGAAATTGGTTAATAAGACTTTTATGTAATATAAGATTGTGTATCAGAAATTGTAACTACAACTAATAATCTTCAAACAATTGATCAAATTATTTTTACAAGTCCCACCTGTATCATCAAATGCAGTGAATATCTCCACATCCTGTACGCGGTTGGTTTCCAGCCTCTCATGCAGCACAAATCCCAGCTGGGTCACATCCCAGCGATATACATCAGATTTTTGTGGACTGCTCACTGTATTGTCCCGATTATTGGCGATTATGAGAATGTCAAGGGAGCGAATTTTTGTGTGTTCCACATCAATGGCCCCAAGAGTTGGCAAGCTTTGATGTTGGGAGAACTGGCCACTTGTGTCAAACTTGTAAACTTTAGAACTGAAAAAGTTCCATACAATGTAAGACCAACTCTTTAAAATATTCAATGATCAAAAAGCATAGATCAGCTTAAACATCAGCAGACAATTGTTTTAAGACATTGATAAATTGTCCACATGTCATTTATTGGTTGGCTTGTAATTTTAGTGAGTTGATTGGTTAATAGTATTAAATTGATAAATATCAACCAATCAAAAAACATTTTGGTAAACTTTGATCAAACCAAAGAATTAATTGGGTTTATACAATTGGCTGCAGCCATAGCCGGCAGTATCAGTCAGACATTCATCATTCAACCGCACTTGGCCTAACAACAATGTACAACTACAGGCTACATGGCCATTTACACCAACTTTAGTAACATAAAGCCAAAAGCAAATTCGTCTGGCCTGACTACAAGAACAACTTACTCAACTTGGTATGTCTTATCCACACTGTCATAATAGTTAGCAACAGCAAGGAAGAGGTTTCCATCGATGTCCACTACCTCCACCGCTTGTGCCCCAACTGTTTTCAGTGTGGACACTTTGGAGAAGCGTTTATTTCCTGGTTCCCACCTCCACACATCAGAATCAACCCTTGTGTTTCCAGAGTTGTCCTGGGAGTTTGCTATGACAATGTAGTGGATGGTGTTCTTTGTGAAGTAGGCAATGTCCGTAGCACCCTTGGTGTCCAGGTTTTGAAGCTAAATTAGATATAAATGACAAAATTCAATGATTGTGGAGGCTACTAATTTTTTCATTATTTAGCAGATGTTTTAAAACCGCAAGTTTTATTAAAATTAAACCAAGAGATGAAAGAAGGTGAAAACATTAAAACATTATAGATATTGTACTCTCTCAAAACATACTAGTGTAAGGGAGCCATCCGTGTTGATCCTGTACAGTCGGGAGACAGTCTCGTATCTATTATGGTTGCCCTTGTTTACGACCATCAGATACTGAACCCCATTGATGACAAATGACTCTGCTCCGGAAACACCATCTGTCTCCACTGTCTGTAATATATTAGAATTAAAATGGGTTGAAAATATCAAAATTTGCCTTGCCAGAACCTTGAAACCAATATAAAATTTATAAATGTAATATATATATTTTTTTTAATTTTCTTATTATTGAGATATGGCCCTACCAACAAACTTAATCAAGCTTGATCTGGCAGGTGAGTTCAGTTTAATACACTAAACACATATTGAATATGAAAAATATGTTTTAGTTTTTCTGGTAGATATAAGCAGCCTATTGTATAAAATTTGGTTAGTTGTCCAAGGGTTATCTTCAGGCCAGTTTGCAAATGTAGATGATTTTGATTGGTTAACAGTAATTATTGGATAAATATTGACTAATCAATACTCATTTTAGCTAAATTTTACAAAATCAAAGAATTAACAGGTAAAATACATTGGCTGCAGCTTTCCAGTAAGCTTGAGGTAAATTAAACACTGTTATAGAGGTGAGAACAGTATCTGGGTCGGTATTCATAAAACGTCTTAAGTCATTTCTTAACTTAAGTCAAATTCTTAAATTTTCAAAGTGAAATTAAAAAGGAAATCGTTGTTTTTTGAAAAATGTAAGTTATTATGTCAAATGACCAGTGACATACTTAATTTAGGAAAATGACTTCAGTAAGGAAATGACTTAAGATGTTTTATGAATACCGGCTCTTGCCTTGCTAAACTGAGTAGAAAAGATGGCCTTTTCCTTCAATTCACTTTTGCTTTAAGTTTAGTTGTAAAGAGAATGTTTTTGGCGATAAAAAAGATAACAGGGGAGAGTACCCCATCTTCTTTCGAAGCGCAAAAATACTCTACCTGTACTGGAGTAAGTTCCCCTTGCCAGCGGAACAGTGTGGTGTAAAGCAGGGTTGCCATGTCAACAGGCCCCTGTGAACCATCTGACCCCATGTCAGAGGTCAGTTCCCCAACCACAGATGGCTTCATCATAAGCAGGTACACTGTGCCATTCACCATGTAACTGTACCAGTCCTCTACGTATGTGGTGGGAATAACCTTTTTTTACAAACAAAAAATATAATTGCATGCTGAATGTGAAATTCTGCAGATAAATCAATGCAGCATATTTCGAAACTGACTCCAAAACTGTTTTCATAATATGTCAATCACTTCTATATCTATGTTTTTTATCAATTATGTTTATCATACAGAGGAAGTATATTGAAATTCACCATTTCAACATAAAATGCAAAGCTGTTAGATAAACTTTTAGTGTAAGCGTAAATAACTTGTGACTTTCATGTAATTGGTATTCTGAAGCTTTTGAAGGTTAATAATATAATTTCTCACCTGGACGGGCACCAGATGAACGCTCAATACATCTGCCATTGTTTCAGCAGTGCCGGGCTCTGTTGCCATGTCAACTGTGACAAGCCCTTCCATCCCCTGGGTGCGGACAATGTCAAAGTGCAGCATCCCCACCCCCTCCTCGACAGAGATCTCACGCATTCTGGAAAATTAAAAAGTGCAGATCTTGAACAAACTGTAAATGAACAAACATTAACACCAAATGAAAACTAAAAATATAAAAAAATAAAATCAACAATACAGACATTTATGTCATAAAATTTCTGATTACTAAACCACTAGTCAAAATTTCTATACTAATTTGTAATAAATAAAAAAAAATCCCTCACTCAAACACATTGTGTTTGTTAGTTTAAAACACCAACTTATATTTTACCTATGAACTATTGTGAATTTTGATCACTGCAACTGATGATATTTTTACTCTTTATCTACATTCCTACCTGGTACCAGCAGCGTACAGACTGAACAGCCCATTAGGGGAATCGTTAGCGTTGACGATGATGGTTCGTTCCGTCTTGGTGCCAAGCTGAGCAGTGTTGTCTGGGGTCAAAAGTCGAAGGGTGAACCTCTCTGTGTCTTCCGGGATTTCATCATCAAGCACAGACAAGGTCAGCATCACACTGGTCTGTAATATGAGCAAGATAGTATTTATAATAACTTATATAAAGACACAGATTGAATAAGTTTTATTTCCTTGTAAATATTGTATAAACAGAGTTGATTATGTTTTCAATATTTTAGAAATTTAAAGCTGCACTCTCACAGAATGACTGATTTGACAACTTTTTCATTTTTTGTCTCAGATTCTAATCAGCTGATTTTGACATCAGTGTTTTCAAATCAGTCATATAGGATAACATACAATAGAACAGATCTTAATTGTTTGGAAAACTGCTGATTTTTCATTTTTCTTAAAGCGGTAGTAACGCTTTTAGCCATAAAATATCAAATTTCAAGCGTAAACATTTTAAACTGCAATCTGATCTTTTATCAGCAGTCTTATATCACCCTTTTTCAGACAATTACGCAAAATTTGGCTGATTTCAAGACATGAAATTGTCAAAAAGCATGATCTGTGATATTTTTACATGTCTCTTAGAGACTATTATGGATTATTCTTGCTCACTGACCTGTTTATTTTCGAATGTAATGGACCCCTGCATGGGAGAGAGGTCATCTCTGTTCTCCTCAAGCTCGGGTATAACTTCAAATGGCACATTAACTTGACCGTACATTCCTGGTCCACGGCTGACAGCAATATTTACGCTGGATTTGAGGGAACCGTCCCGCAACGGCTCGTCCAGGGTGATCAAATCAACTGATTCCAGGTAGACAAAACCAGCCGGGTCATCATTGGCCAGGATTGTCACTGTGGCTAGAAATTGAGTCAAGTTTAATAAATTTCTAGACTTAAATCAGATTATTTCAAATGATGCATCGTTTTCAAAGATTCAACATAAATTCTGAACAGACACTAGTTTATCTCAAAACCCTTCTATTCAATTAAAGAACTAAGACACAATGAAATACACCATTTCATTGGATGATAAGTGCTGGTTTTGATTCAATAATGCTTCAAACCCTATCCTTAAATACATATAACATTCCTGCACTGATATCTTTTTTAAATTAGAACTTTGTTTAAGTCAACAATGCTGTTAAAAAATGAAATATTTTAAGATAAGCTCATGTATTTGCATATTACAAATACTCCTAAAAAAGCTGTCTCAAAATATTGTTAGAAATACTGCTGATCACAAGTGTATCCATTAAACTTCCAGTTCAGTAAAAATTTCATAGTTAAGTCATGATTTTTAAGTAAACAATGATGATGTTTAGAACCTTGATAACTTTTACAAAGTTCTGAGCAATCGGCCCATTGTTTACCATATCATTTATCTTTCAAATTTCAACTACTCATGGACACATTTGTGATCTGCAGTAATTCTTACAAATGTTGAGACAACTCAAAACTGTTTCTGCTGTGCTTGTTTTAATTACATATTTTACCACATCATACAATAGTTTACCTTTAAAATGAACAACAAGGCCATTTACATTGTTGTTAATTTTAACAAAGTTCAGAAAATCGGCCGCCAACACATTATGAGTAAAATTTACTTTTCACCTACCTCTGCTGGGAGTTCCAAGCCTGAGGCCATTTTTAGCATTGGAAAGGATGACCTCAAATGTTTCGTCTGGTTCTGGGATTTCATCGTCAATGATCTCTATAAGGATCTGTTTGCTTGTCTCACCATTCAGAAACACTATTTCCTATTTGTAAGATGAGGAATAATGTAAATAAAGTTAGAATTAAGACTGGTTTGCTTGTTTTCTACAAACTGCTTTTCTCACTACATAAAAATGTACTTATTTGAAATATGCTCTAGTAATTTACACCTAGTTACTTAAAGCAGCACTCTCACAGATTTACCGTTTTTACAACTTTTTTGTCTTGGAAAGAGCAATTTTTTGCATAAGTATCTGCAAACCAATGATAAAAGATTGCTGACAAAAGATCAGAGTGCAGATTTGCATATTTCCGTTCGAAAATTAATATTTTATGGCTTAAACTGTTAGTAACGGTTTAAGAAAAATACATAAAACATGAACTTTTTAACTTAAATATAAAGATCAGCGATTTAATTTTTTGTCAGCAGTCTTATATCACTGGTTTCCATGGATTTTCGCAAAAATTGTCTCATTCCAAGACAAACTAGAAGTGCCGCAATGCGACGAAACCAGGTTTTTGTTATGGGCAATCAGAAATTATAGCCAATTAATTTGTTGTATGAGCAAGTTCAATCTGCAGCTTCATATAAGCTATATTCACACTAAGATTCATCACTATCCATCAATTCTAACTAAGTTGTTGGGCAGAAAAACATTTTTCTATTTTTAGGAACAGTGACCTTGACCCCACCTCCCAAGCTAGCTCTTCACATAAGCTACCTTCCCTCTAAGTTTCATCAATATCTATCAATGCTAACTAAAGTTATTGGGCAGACACCATTTTTCTATTTTGAGCAACAGTGACCTTGACCCCCCCCCAAAAGAAATTCCAAGCTTGCTCTTCACATAAGCTACTAGTACCTACACACAAAATTTCGTCAATATCTATCAATCCTAACTAAAGTTATTGGGCAGAAACCATTTTTCTATTTTTAGTAACAGTGATCTTGAACTTAGCTCCACCCCCCTCAAAAGCAATCCTAAGCTAGCTCTGTACATAAGCTACCTACACACCAAGTTTTATCAATATCTATCAATGCTAACTAAAGTTATTGGGCGGAAACCATTTTTAAATTTTTAGTAACAGTGACCTTGACCTTAGCCCCACCCCCCTCAAAAGCAATCCCAAGCTAGCTCTTTACATAAGCTACCCACACACCAAGTTTAATCAATATCTATCAATGCTATCAAAAGTTATTTGGCAAAAAACATTTTTCTATTTCAAGTAACAGTGACATTGACCGTAGCCCCTCCACACTCAAAAGCAATCCCAAGCTAGCTCTTCACATGCTACCTACACACCAAGTTTCATCAATATCTGTCAATCCTAACTAAAGTTATTGGGCAGAAACCATTTTTCTATTTTGAGTAATAGTGACCTTGACCTTAGCCCCTCCCCACTCAAAAGCAATTCCAAGCTAGCTCTTCACATAAGCTACCTACACACTAAGTTTCATCAATATCTATCAATACTAACTTATGTTATTGGGCAGAAACCATTTTTTGTATTTTTAGTAGGGATGGCAATGAGTACCCGAGTACTCGAGTACTCGATCGAACGTCCGAGTACTCGAGTACCAAATCACTTCTCGAGTACTCAGATTTTTATTTTAAAAAATCTAACAAAATAAAATACACAATTTACAGACAAAATATCAGATCTGGTTAGTTGCCAAGATGACAATTTACGGTCCCTCTAATCCCCGCTGTGTACACAATTGACCTCAATCAATTAGTTGACAGTTGTTGTGATAGTTGCAAACTGTCAACAAAGGACCCCTATTTCAAATTAGCACTTATGTCAAATAGCGAATTTTGATAGCGGTACTTTCACCTACACAATACTATTGTATACCAATTAGAGACCTATCACCAAACAATGGACACTAACGAGCGAAAGAGTATCGACCGTTACGCGAATTGATTTCTTAATGGGCGTATTTTAACTATTTTTGCAATGATTATCACAATTGATTGGTTGATATTTTAAATCAAGAATTATAAATATTAATGAGGTAAACAACAATTACACAGTACGAAAAACTATCATTTAAAAAAAAATAATTTGAAGAGTAAACAACTGAACAACTGAACTTCGTATTGAATTTCGTTCACTATTTTTATGTATGCTATTAGATTTCGTTCATTGTAATTCTAATTGTTGTTCATTTCTGCACTGCATACTTCTATAAAATGAAACAAATATGACAAATTAAAAGCCTGAAACAACAATTGTTTCCTTTTTATATCATTTTTTGTTAAAATACCTAATTGAAGTTTACTTTAAAGGTGAAAATGACCAATGATACGACCAACGCACAATACTAGTATGCATCATTAACGATACATGTATACACAATCTTGTCTTAGCGAACACATACTGTATTCAATTTTTCCGAGTAATCGAGTACCCGAGTACTCGATCGAACGATTGTCCGAGTACTCGAGTATTAATTTTACTACTCGTTGCCATCCTTAATTTTTAGTTACAGGCGACCTTGACCTTAGCCCCACCCCCCTCAAAAGCAATCCCAAGCTAGCTCTGTACATAAGCTACCTACACACCAAGTTTCATCAATAGCGGTCAATGCTAACTAAAGTTATTGGGCAGAAACCATTTTTCTATTTTACGTAACAGGCGACCTGGACCTTAGCCCCATCCCCCTCAAAAGCAATCCCAAGCTAGCTCTTCCCATAAGCTACCTACACACCAAGTTTCATCAATATCTATCAATGCTAACTAAAGTTATTGAACAGAAACCAATGTTTGACGAACGCCCGCCCGCCCGTCAGCCCGTCCGTCCGTCCGCCCCCCCCCCAACGACAACCTCATTCTAATAACCCGGTTTTTGTTGAAAACCTGGTTAAAAATTAAAAAGTTGTCAAAACATTCAATCCGTGAGAGTGCAGCTTTAAACTTTGTTTTCCTACATTAAAAACTTCTCATCATCAATGTTTAAAATAGTATGTTTTTTCAAACATAATGATTTAATTTGATGCCAAACTTACTGTGATATAATTACTGATTCTAAGAAAGATGCAACTGTAATCTGTGATATTTGTTTCATTGATGTAACATGTACTGTCTGTATTTACGAGCTATTTCATTGCATGTCTATCCATCTATTCAACATCATTAATTTGATAATAGACTTGAAAAAGAGGCTGGAATGAAATGATGGATAATTTTTCTCAGTGATGAAAAATCAATCTTTTCATGTTTTTCAGATTTAAATGATACTCTATCTTAACAATTATTGGAATACTCAGAATACAGACAGATGTTAAACTTAATATTGTGTGTAAAAGAATTTTTATTGAAAACAAAATTGTTGTATGACATGCTGATGAACATATTCAGAACATATGCCATTTTGTTTCCAAATGTTATGATATTTTATTGAGGTTCCATTTATGTGTCAATAATTAAACACAAATTATTATACTGGCAATATACTGCATTAGAAGTATCTGATATGAAATAGTCTTAACATCAATCAGAATGTTTATGCAGGCCTATCACTTTCTATGCAAAATATACAAAGTTATATGAACATTTCCAGTACAGTGTTCACATTGTAAAGCAGCAGTTCAGTACCAAGTGAATTCATTAAATGTAACTGTTTCACAATAAAAACACTTCAGTGTTAAGGCTCATGCCTCAGCCAATGGGATCGCTGGACAGATTCACATTTAATCATTAAGAAGAGCACTAACCATACCGACAATAATAAAAATCCATAAAGCAGATTACAACCACAAAATTTGCTAGTAATTGGCTTTACCAAGTGGGTTTAATAAGAAGGGTGTGTATGTGAGCTGGTTAGCATAGAGACATTTCAAGCTCAACAGTATGGAAATAAGGATTTTTTATCAGTCTTTTAAACACATTAAAAACTCATAGGGGTCATTTCATCAAGAAACCAAGGAAAGATTTATAGTACTGCAGTGTTTTAAATTCACTCTTAGGTATGAAAACGGCCCTTATGGTTCTTAATGAAACAGCCCCATGGTTAGACTTTTTCTAAAGTCTAATCTTACCTGGCCCCGTCATCCCGTAAGAACCAACACCAAACATAGGAAAGGTGCAGATGTGAGCTCAACTAAACTGAAAATCATGTGATATAAACTCAAACTTCCCGCAACCATGCCATGGTGATAATAAAACTTATTTACATGTGGAAACATAAGTGACTAGTTAACGCCTACATGTGTCGAAAGTAATTGAATAATACAACTTAATAAAGTAACACTTTCTATAATCAGAGAAACATGATTCAGGTCTTCCAACATACATTTCGCTGTTGTTTTTTTACGTTTTAAGTATAATTGTAGGAACCAATGTAGTGGTTTGCACTACATATCACTATTGCGCCATGATTCTTTAGTATTAATTTATACACACATTTAATATTCCATGCATTACTATAAACTACTAGTATTGTGCTGTTATACCTGAAACCTTGAAAATGCAAACTGAATGTAAATAATATCAAGATCATCCAAACAACGTCAAATATATCAAACAAAACATCTTCCAAGTAAACTCCATGCCATGCCATTCTTATTTAAACATTCTTCATTAAACATAAAATTACAGACCAGCAAGTCATAATTTTATTACAACAAAACAATATATTATACCAGGATGATCGTCAGGCAAAAATAAGAAAATCAATATTAGTCAAACCAAAAAACACCCTTAATATTCATTCAACTCCAAACATGCACAACCAACCTCTGGTGTAATTTTGTAGTCCAGACCTAGGTTGGTTCCCTCGACGACGCTCTGGGCATAGAAAAAGACAGAGACATCCCCGAATGTTCCGCGAGTACGCTCCACGTTAAGTGTAATGTTACGACTGGTTGTCTCATCCACCAACACACTGCAAACACAGGAGGTTTTTCTAGTACAGGTCTGGGAAATGTCTAAAGGCAATATGTACAAAGTGAAGCAAATGTTTAGTACGATTAATATTGTGGCTTTATCCTGACAAGGTCATCAGTCATTAGTTTAAACTTTCATTGTTTTGTAGAAGCATGCATCAGTCAGTTTTAATAGAAATAAACGGCGCTTAATTTTCCTTTTGTAGTTAAAATCAAATTTGTTATTAAGACAAACTTATTATTTTTAAGACATACTTCACCGAGTCCTGTTTGAAGATGACTTCTCCTTTCGTTCCATCATTGGCGTTAATGATCACTTGCGAAACTGTTCCTGTGCTCCCTGCAAACATTTCAAATAGGAAATATTTATTTTTTGTTAGGCTACTGGTACTCATTTTGATCATAGATGTCCTTAAAACTGAGTTACAAGCACTGCACACCCATATTATCATACTATTACAATATTACTTATGGGCTAATCGAACAAAAACACAGGCATTAAGTACAACATTTATCAAACTCAATTGTTGTTGTTTTGTTTTTGTTTTTTTTCATATGTATACAACAAGAATATAGATACAAAACATGGTATATCATATGCACTAGTGAAAAGAAGATATCCTTCTTCGGAATAAATGTTAAAAGAAATATCTTTTTTTGACATACTAGAAATGACTAGTAAACACAAGTCTGGTTTTGCCTACCTAGAACTGGGGGTTCACCCGATGCCTGCTCATTGATGAGGGTGACAGACAACAGTCGAACAACAAAGACCTCATCAACTTCTGGAATTTCATCTTCCATTATTGTCACAGTGATTGCAGCAGACGACACACCTTCCACCAAATCTACAAATGTCCTCTCAGCGGCAAAGTCTTCATTGGCTGAGGCGTAGATCAGTTCATCGTTGGTCTGGGAGAGTGACCCTGCAGTGATCTCGTATTCCACCCTGATGTTACCTACAAATCAAGGAATAATGAAATCATTCTAAAACATGGCAACATTTACCTAACAGCAATGAAAAAATACAAACTTATCATTTCTTCAACAACTATATAATGTAGAAAATGTATGGTCTTATGTGCATCAATAGATACACTGTACAATCATGCAGTGAATATAATTTATTTACCTCATTACATTTCATTTATATTATTTGGATACATGTAAGAATACAAGTGGTAGGGCTCAAAACTGCAAATGTTATTTTAATTAATTGAATAACTACCGATAGCCCCAAACTTCCTATCCAGTTGTACGTTGACAGACCCACTGGCCTCATTGACTCGCACATTGAGCGAATTAGAGCTGAACTGGAGCACGCCATGGGGGTTGTTGCTGCCCTGGATCGTGATACTGGCCGTACGTAACTGCGGGTCCAGAGTCGCTGAGCCACTAACACCAACACCTGGCAGGTGAACAGTGCAATTACACAATCATAAAAATAATTTAATCTTGACAACAATTATTATACTTTTTAAACAGAACTTTCAATCTGGTCTTATATAATGAAATAAAAAATATATTAACACACATGACTTTGACATATCTAAGGACTCATCTCAGTAAATTATTACCCTTATGGACTGTGCAAAACCACTTACCTGTTGTCCTGATATTGACAAGGTGTAGTTCATATTCCTCGTTCACTTCAGGAATATTATCTGTTAGCACGTCCAGCACAATTGTCTTCCTCTCAACACCCTGACAAGAAACACACATGTTCATTGAGGTTGACATCAAGTAGGTTTTCAGGGGCATTCAAGGGACTCATACACTCTAAGACATCAACAAGTTTTAATTTTGTGTGAAATGTGAACAAAAGGCTTGTTTCAATGATAAGTTCAAATAAAAGCTATATTATTAATAACCCCTTAAAAATGTGACAAAGAAGCAGAAAACTACTAACGCTATTGAAAAAAGTTTAATTTGAATTTTCAATATTCTGTTCAAATGAGTATCTGCCATTGCTGTTTGGAGTATGTTCATAACAGTAAGGGAAAGAACTTATGTTCAACAAAGCTTTAAACAACTGTTGCCAATGTAAAATCTGTGAGGCCCTATTAATAAAGAAGATTTTTGCCTACATCTCTCGACACTTTTACTGATATTTCCTACTCAAGGAGTCAAGGTATTTACTACAGTAGTTTTATTAATACCCATATTCTGAAACCACAACAGTTTTGGCAGTTTAAATTACATTTTACATGCTTTGATTTCCAATCATCAATACAGTTAATTTTGTGTGTTTTTTTCCCTCATGATTTTGTGGATTTTGCCAAATTCACAAGGTTAGAAATTTGCGACACCATTACTTTATTGTTGACAAATTTCCCTTTGCAAAAAATGACCAATTTACACTACAAAATTGCTGTTTCTAAACATGTTCCTTAATACCTAATAGTCTGCAATCATGGCACAACTTACGGGCAAGAACTGCAGTGTTCCCTCATAGGTCTGGAATCCCCCAGCAGGGTCAAGGCCATTCAGTCCCTGTATTGACCAATCAACATTCACCGTACCAAACTGGGAGGGGCTACGTACAACATCTACACTGATTGTGTCACCTGGAAACCAAAAAAAGGCAGGTTTCAAAAAGTTTTGCAATTGACATGAAAAAACCTCACCATTTCTGTATATTCATACAAAGAAAAGAGAGCATATGGTTTGCTTTTAGTTTTGTATATTCAGAATTTGGAAAATCAACTGACACTAATTATTGCCATGCTATGTGGATCTTTCAAATAACTTCCTTTTTTTTAACATCAGGTGTATTTTCAACTAAGTCGGCAATAAACTTTTTAATTTTATTAAAAAAAACAAAATAAGAATGACACAACATAATGATACTACCATGACAACATCTTCAAATTGACATTTGTAGGAAAGACATACTTCAACTGCATTAGCAATAAGAATTCCAACATACTATTTAACATGTAATTTTTGAACACCGACCTTCTTTAGCTGGTAGTGAGGTAGATGTGAGGGAGAGGACGCCGGCAACATTGTCATTCTCCATGATGCTGATAGTAGCATTGTCGTAGTTGATGGTTGCTCCTCCTGTGGGGGCAGACAGACGGACGACAACTGTCTTCACCAGCTCTGGCATTGTGTCGTCCAGGATTGTCACACTTATTACTGTAAAAATGCAAAAGTTTCATAACAGATTGCTTTTGATTGATATCTTATAGATAAATTATATAAGTATAGTATAATACCCTAGTTACAGTGGCTGGAGATTAAGATTTAAGGATAGTTTGATAGCAAAGTACTTGTTTCCAAAGAAGTTTCTTCCTTTATTAATATAAAGATGCAAAAATATTTGGAAAACTACTAACATTTATGTTAATATTATATTTTTATTAATAAGCAAGTATTATATAATAAATAGGGATTGATATATTAGTCTTTATGTGGGCAACTTCAAGTGATATAATCCCACAAATCAACCGACATGATACTGTCCCCAAGTCCATATTCTATGTTTTAATGACAAATTGTTGCATGCTTATAAAACTCACATTTCCTGCTCTCTCCAGGGTTGAATGTAAGTATAGCGCCGTCAGCTCTGTAGTCGACCCCATACACAGCAGTGCTGGCTGTTCTGTCCACTGACCACATCACTGACACAAGGCCAATTGTCCCACCTGGAATCAGAACATATAAATATTGAAACCACATGGATTTGAATCACTGATACAGGATAGCAAATAAACTGTTCAACAGAATGATTTTAAGTTTTATGTGAAAAAATAAATCAATTAGAAATAAGAATAAAATACATGTTACAGATGCATATAAGTTTGATAAAACTTCTACAGAATCAAACTTTAAAACCTTAAGTTGTAAGTTTCATTTAGGCCACACCAATTTATTATTTTGTTTGACAGATTTTGGCTAAAACATTGGAACAGCAAGCAATATCACCACAGATGACACTTTTGTTCCATTTGAAGTGACAATGCTTCACTAGAAAGCATTTTTTGCATTTAGTAGTGTCAAAACATGACAAACATTCTGATTCACAATTTTTATTGGAGCTTTTTGCTGTGACAATTAGCCTTGATAGGCTTTAGTTCTCACCTTGTCTCTCTACAATCAAGTCCACCGCATAGTTTTGTCTTTCTTCCACCTGAATCAAATGACCTTCGTCAGTAGCCAATGGGCTGTCACTATACACTGTAAATGCCCCGTAAGTATCGTCATTCGCCTGTATGGTTACAGTGGCGTTCCTCAGATCCCCGAGATATGGAGAATTCTGGGGTGAGGGGGTGGCTCCTGTGACATCAACACGTGTCAAGGTCAGAAGAAACATCTCATCGAGTTCCGGTATGTTGTCAGTAATGATCATGATTGGCAGTTGACCCTCTGTTACGCCCTCGTCAATCAGAATGTAGCCATTGGTCACCACACCATAGTCATCTCCAGGAGTGGCTCTTACCCCTGTCAGCTCTCCTGCCTACAATTTGTAAATCATGAGTCAATATAACATAATTTTTATTATTATTTTACTTTTGGAATGGTGTTTATAAGATTTGTTATTCAAAATAATTTCTTAGAACGGCATTTTTTTCACAATGAGTTTATTTCATTTCTAATGCTTATAGACAACGGCAGAAATTATGCATGCATTTGAACAAAATCATACTTTCTTAAAAGGTTAGTGTGGGAAGGATTGGCTATATAACAGGTCTACTTTTTATTGTATTTTTAAAATTGTTATGACCGTATCATTGTCAGCCTTGGTTTCAAAAGTTAACCCATTCAAATTAATGATTAAATCGTTTTTAAAGAAGCTCTAATGGCAATGTGACCTTGACAAAGTCCTTCTCATAGTACTGTATACTGGTGGAGGAGATGGCGAGTGGGTCGGAGGTGGTTGTTTCAAACAGTGTACATGTGCCTGTCTCATTGAACATGTACACTTCGAATGCCAGGCACGCTATCCTTGCCAAGCAAGCTTCTGCGCATGTCTGAAATAAAAATGTTATTGTGAAAAATGTAATGAACCTTTCATATTCTTAAGAAATAGCAGAAAAAAGATACGGACACCACCAACCCTATATGAGTTTTTATGATTGATTCAACAAAATTTAAATTTAATATTTACAATTTTTCATTCTATTTTTCTTAAATCAATATTACCGGTATATTTTTGATCATTCGGTTGTCGTACCATTGAAAAATTGTCAAAACCGGCAGCAGTCAAATTTGTTTTATTGAATCCATTGTTCACCATAATACAAAAAATCTATTTATTATATTATTAAGTTATAATACTATAGCCTACCACAGAGTAGTCAATGTTTTCCTCAAGGGGAATTGGTATTCCCATGACCCCACGACCACCAAACACTGGCCCCTGGAAGTAGGTCAGCACACGTTCGCCCATAGAGGACACATCTTCCAGCACAAACATGACCGGCCCTGTACTGTAGTACACCTGCAACTGACCATAACTGCCACCACTGAAATTGAATGTGACATAGCATATGTAGTTATATTAACTCAAATGAATTTCACAAATTAAAAGAACCAAAGTAGTTGTCAGTTCAATGATTAATGAACTCTTTTGTTACATGTCATCAAGTATTATTGAAAGCCCGAAACAGCAATGCGTTTTTTTCTCAATGATGTACACAGTTTATTTAAAATAAAAACATACCCCAGGGTGAAGGCACACACTATCATCATGTTATCAGTCACAAGTTCTAGCTGTATTGCACATAATGGAGTTCAATAACTATTAGGGATGCAAACGCATGGCAAAACAGATATTCAAATATTTGGTAATTCTTTTGATCGAATATTCGATTACCGAAATACATATTTTGAAAGATGTATTAAACTACTATTATTATTCGCTTAAGTAATAGCCGGGGCAATTTTACCCTATTTGTTGTAGCGGCGGACCCTGATTTTCCCCAAATAAGCCTTTGAAATTCGCAATTTTCAGGAAGAAAAAAACAATACATTATAAACAGAACAAGAGCTGTCACAGAGACAGCGCGCTCGACTATTCCGCCGCTTTTCAATGTAAGGATTGAAAAGTTTTGGCGAAACATGCATGGATCACCGTTAGATTAGATTTCAATGCAATACATGGTGTGCTGAGATATAAACATAAATGTGGTTCCATGCAAAATATTAACGAGAATTTCTAAGTCTAATAATAAAGGGCCATTATTTGCAAAATATAGTTATCTAACCTGGTTATTCAATTAAGTTGGGTGGATGAAAACCATTGTATAAAGTCTAATATCCTATGTGTGCTAACATGCAAGACCTTAACCAGAATTTCTAAGTCGCATAATAAAGGGGCAAAAATTATATATTATAAAAGATAGAGTTATCTTACTTGATTAAATAAGAAGGTTAAATAGATGGGAGCCTGTGTGTAAATTTTCAATGCAATACATGACGCTAAAGTATTGACTTAAAAGTGGTTACATACAAAACCTTAACCAGAATTTCTATGTCGAATAAAAAAGGGGCCATTATTTTAATTTAATGCAAACTGGAGTTATCTTACTTGGTTATTTAAGTAGATGGTTGAGTACCATTGTATAAGGTATCAATGCAATCCATCAAGTAATTGCTGAGATATTAACCTATGTGTGCTTACATGCAAAACCTTAACCAGAATTTCTAAGTCAAATAATAAAGGCCCATAATTTGCATTATATTCAAAAAAGTGTTATCTAGAAATACACATCTAATGTTTCAATGCAATACATGATATATTTGCTGAGATATTGACTTAAATGTGGTAACATGCAAAACCTTAACCAGAATTTCTAAGTCGAATAATAAAGGGCAATTATTTTGCATTAAATGCAAACTAGAGTTATCTAACTTGGTTAATTAAGTAGGTTGGATGGTTGACTACCATTGTATCAAGTATCAATGCAATACCTCAAGTAGTTGCTGAGATATTAACCTATGTGTGCTTACACGCAAAACCTTAACCAGAATTTCTAAGTCGAATAATAAAGGGCAATTATTTGCATTAAATGCAAACTAGAGTTATCTAACTTGGTTAATTTAGTAGGTTGGATGGTTGAGTACCATTGTATCAAGTACCAATGCAACACCTCAAGTAGTTGCTGAGATATTAACCTATGTGTGCTTACACGCAAAACCTTAACCAGAATTTCTAAGTCAAATAATAAAGGGCAATTATTTGCATTAAATGCAAACTAGAGTTATCTAACTTGGTTAATTTAGTAGGTTGGATGGTTGAGTACCATTGTATCAAGTATTAATGCAATACCTCAAGTAGTCGCTGAGATATTAACCTATGTGTGCTTACATGCAAAACCTTAACCAGAATTTATAAGTCGAATAATAAAGGCCTATTATTTGCATTATATTCAAATAATTGTTATCTAACTTCATTAATTTAATATGTAAGATAGTTGGGAATACATATCCAAAGTTTCAATGCAATAACTGATGTATTTACTGAGATAATGACTTAAAGGTACTAACATGCAAAACCTTCACCAAGGTGTGACGCCAACGCCAACGCCGACGCCACCGCCAACGCCGACGCCAGGGTGAGTAGTATAGCTCTCCTTATACTTCGAATAGTCGAGCTAAAAACAACAAACTCAAAAAATTCAATTCCGCCGCTTTTATGTAAACAATGTGAAATTAGTCAAATAGCGTTTTGCACCAACGGAGGGTCTTTCCATAGGACAAGCAGCCTCGATCTGAGATTGACCTCTAGATTGACTATATATAACTATGGAAAACCCAAACCAACTCGGGAACTAGTAAAATAATAAAACGAATCTGGATTTGACTCATCCAGTGTTAAACAATAGAGGAAATATATCCTAAAACGATACACTACACATTTACATTTTTTCAAAGCACGTACATTGTATCGAAGCATGGAAAACAATTTAAAGCACATATATGTAACAACATATTGTCATCACGGCCATTTGAGCTATGTTGCTAATTTGCAGCCAAGACACAACATTGCTGTTTAAGCCGATTCCTAGTCAGTTTTTGTAAAAGTAGGGGGACTTTTTACAGTACCCGACAATATGTCCCTAAATGACATATGTCAGGTGTTTAGTGTATTGTCATCACATTCACACCTCTGGCAAAAGGGGTCAGTCGTTGTAAAAACAAAACAACGATTTTGACATTCGAATACCAAACGTTTGATCTAATATTCGAATATTTGTTTGCATCGCTACTATTAATTAAATAGCCTGCCTAGTAACCACCACTTACGTTCTGAGCACTTGTATGTTCTGTTGTGTGTTGGTGGGTCCCTCCAGTACATCATAGGCTTCCATGGCAAATTGCACCACCCCATGTGGATTATCATTGGACAAGATGGAAAGAGTAAACACGCCCCGAGCCCCAATACGACCCCCCTCTGTCACACTCACCAGGCTGATCTTCACATCCTGCGAAAATAATTCATGAGATACATTTACATGTCAGTATTTTATCCCTCATTTAAAGGGGTGAAGAGAGTCAACATGCCCAGACCCAAAACATCAGAACCCTCAACCTCTACTGATCATCAAAACCTGGGAGATAAGTTAGTATGATATTACAAATACCTTAAGTTTTAATATTGATGACAGGCTGGACAGAATGCCATACATATGTAACACATAGATGTTCACATGCAAACTTGTCCAAAATGAACATTTAACAAACTTATACCAATATAAAAGCCTTTTTAAGAACTATTCATAACATAATCTTCCTTTTATGTAGATTTCAGCAACTTGAGAACTGAAGACAATCATAACTATTTAAAAATATATTCCTTCATGGTTTTTGTGTTATTAACATCTCCAAAAACCTTAATTTTTGTTATTTCTCTTGTTAAATTTTCTTGTTTTCACTCTTTTTATTTTTTCCTTTCATCCCCAATAGTAAATGACACTCAATGTTTCTGTACACGTATATGTGAACATAACTCAAAAACGCCATCTGATTAAATACAATTCTATTATTTATTTTTTAAATAGAAGGCCTTAACCCTCAAACTGCTTTTTTAATACCACAGTAAAGATAAAGGATAAACAAGTTTGAACCATTTGTTTTGTTATCTTACTTCCTGGCCTTCGGGAATGTCGTCAGGCAGTACAGAGATGGTGATTTGTCGGCTAGCCTCGTTACTCACAAAGTGTATACTGCCTGATGCTGGGCTTACATCATCACTTGCCATGCTTCCTGCAACATAGGTTACATTCAGGGTACATTCAATAGAAACCTGCATGGTAACATATTATACAAATGCATTGTGCAATGTGAATAAAAGAATCCAAAAATATCATTAAGATTCTTCTTTTAGATATAAAATTTGCAAATTTTATATTTTGTTCAAATCCAAACTTCCTATTTGATGTAATGTGACTTTTGTCCATAAAGATTCCAACATACCAGCAATCATGGCAGTCCAGTCCAGACTCATGACCCCTAGTGTTCCTCCTGTCCGTATTACAGTGAGGTTAACAGCCAGCGGAACATTCTGTGGCTCTTCTATTGACATGCCAGGGGCAGAGAACTCTGTAATGGAGAGAGGTATATCAGGTTGAGTCGGAGTTCCCTTTTAACATAAGCATTTTTTTTCTCTAATTGAGAAATAACAGTTGAGCATTTATTCATTTCATATTTCATCCTAGATAATCAAACATCTTGTTGAAACATACTAAATTTTGGTTTGAGAAACTGTGATAATAAATGTAAATCATTGACACATATACAGGAAATAAATAAGCATAATATTTGCATTAATCTGGAAATTTTAACTAATAATAATGTTACTTCAAGAAATAACCACATACCAAAAGCCCCATTGGGGTCATCTGATGCATGTATGATGATGGTAGCACTGGTGACCGATCCCAGCACACCTCCGCCAGACACCTGGTCTAGCTGCACGGAAAACATCTCGGCAACCTCGGGTAGGGTGTCATCAATCACTCGTAATGGGAGGGGTGCTGACGTCTCCCCCCGCTTCAGCGTAACAGAGTTGAATAACACCAGGAAGTCAATACCTGACAGGGCTGTACCATCGGTCACTTTGAATGTAACTGTCACCTGGAATTAGTTTAAAATATCAAAGACAAATATATTTTCAATGTCTGAATGTCTTGAGATACCAAAACATTTAAAACACTCTCCCAAATCAACAGTTTTGACTGTTACCCAAATAACCGTGAAATAACTGTTCAGTTATTTTGATCAAATGTTTACCTTAACAAAAAAGGAAATAACTGTTTTACTTCCCGATCAAAGTTGAACAGAGTGTTAAAATAATTAAAATACCGGGTATGTTAATGATGTGCATCTGAAAATGAAATTTGGCAATTCCAATAATGTCTAAGCACAGGTCGGACACAGTTCATACTTTTGACTGCGGAATAGTTCAATCCAAGACAAATTGATAACTTTCATGTTAAACAGCCAAAAATAACAGATTTGTATTTTTATAATGAATCAGGTAATAATACATACTACCACTTTGTGTATAAATTATTACTGGAATGTCAAGAATCATATTGTTGCCTGAAGTTAATGTCACTATTACATTGACATACTGTCCCCAAAATCAATTGGGGTCTTCTAATGACCATGACCAATGTGCATATGAAGTTTGAAGACTTTCAAAAGTTACTGATCAGAAACAATAGTGTGATGAAGAAGACATGAACGATTACACTGAAAAAATAACTGGTATAAATCAGCCAGGCTTTGCAAGGGACACAAAAACTGATTCTAATCCTACAATTAACAATTACATTGCCATCAAATCTGACATGTTCTCACCTCTCCAAATGCACCTCCATATCTGGTGATGAACAAGAAAGGCTCTGTCTGGTTCTCATACACGCTGGGACTCAGGGGAGATAATACCAGCTCTCCATTGGCATTGTCATTGTAGTTGATGATTACCTGCCCAAACGAGTCTGTGTCCGTACCAAGCCGAGGTGAGTTGTCCACTAGAAATGTAGTTTAATAATGTAAAACAATGTCATGTTAATCTTTTTTTTAAATTGAAATTCTTCAATGATTGGACATGATTCCAAAGGATTATGTAAACTCTCCTTTATCCTACCCATATTGGCCCATTCACAATAATAATTCTCACCAAATTTTGTGATGATTGGACAAATGCTTAAAAAGTTATTGATAGGACAAGAGCAATTTCAGGTAATTTCTATGATAAAAGCACAATAACTTTCCGGTAACTACAGCAATTTTGCTAATTATCAAACACGTTCATACACATTCTGACCAAATTTGGTCATGATTTGACAAAGGGTTCAAAGTAATTGATCGGAGTACATACTGGATGGTGCCTGTCTGCCCTTCCATACACCTTAGGTGGAACTATTATATGCCCAGTTTTTTTAAACACATGACAAATATGTCTTTGTTTAAAAAGATACAAGAGGCAATAGCTCTAACAATATTTAGGTTGGATTTATATAACTCTTCACAAAAAATCACAATTTACTGTGAATAAGTTCATAAAGTTTGAAGTTGGTACCTTTAATGATTTTAAAACAATAAAAAAACAATAAAAAAACTTATATGACCCATATTTAAACTTGACATAAAACTTATCAAAACAACCTTTCTGACAAATTTCCAGGATATTTGGGCTGAAAATGTTACCTCTAGAGTGTTAAAAGGTTTTTCCATATTTGGGCTCTGTGACCTAATTTTTGGCCCCAGATGACCCATATTCAGACTCGAGCTAGAAATCATCAAAACAACCTTTCTGACCAATTTCAAGGATATTTGGGCTGAAAATGTTACCTCTAGAGTGTTAACAAGGTTTTTCCATATTTGGGCTCTGTGACCTAGTTTTTGACCCCAATGACCCATATTCAATTCGAGCTAGAAATCATCTAAACAACTTTTTTGACAAATTTCCAGGATATTTGGGCTGAAAATGTTACCTCTAGAGTGTTAAAAAGGTTTTTCCATATTTGAGCTCTGTGACCTAGTTTTTGACCCCAGATGACCCATATTCAAACTTGAGCTTGAAATTATCGAAACAACCTCTCTGACAAATTTCCAGGAAAATTGGGCTGAAAATGTTTCCTCTAGTGTGTTAACAAGGTTTTTCCATATTTGGGCTCTGTGACCTAGTTTTTGACCCAGATGACCCATATTCTAACTCAGCCAAGTAATTACTGGGACAAACATCCTGACCAAGTTTCGTTACAATTGAGGCAAAAATGTGACCACTAGAGTGTTAACAAACTAAGTGTGGACAGATGACAGACGAGGCACGACGGACAATCATCTATCCTAATAGCTTACCTACGGCGAAGGTGAGCTAATAAAAAAGATATGTCTGTTTCCTCGCCCAATGTGGGCACTAGCAATCTTGGCCCTACACAAGTCACTTATAAATTTATACAGACATTGATTTTATCCTCATGTGCACTTCATCCATTCCCATTGTTCTAATAAATTCACAACACTCACATTCATGCCGGCAGATTTTGGGCTTTGATTGTTTTTGTGCAGACATAAAAAACTTCATAATAAGTGTAGTGTAAGCAGTAAGGGTTTAATTTTAGGGAAACAGCAAAAGCATGTGTCATTTAAATTTTACCATCTTATTTTATCCAATTGTTGCAAATAAGAATAAAAATAAAAAGATATACCATTATGCGCTAATTTATACAAGCGTTTTGTATGGAATATGTTTTAGTAACATTCATCATGTACATTCTGTACTAAACACACTTATTTTCACTATCAAATAACATAATACACAAACAACCTTTACCGTTATATCAATAATTCTGTTAAAAGAAATAAGCAATTTCTCACAGACAATAAAACAATTTGTTAATACCTGGCCTTATCTGTGCAGCATCCAGGAGGCGTACTCCAGACAGACGGACGAACACAGCCTCATCTTCTTCTGGCTCAAGGTCATCAAGGATCTGAAGGTCAAAGGTTGCCACCTCTTGACCTGCAGCAAACCTCAGGGAGCCTGTTGTTGCCTAGAAATAGTAATTCCAATTTAATTGTGATTGGATGTTCTATCATTCTTACAATATTTGATCATGTTCTATCATTCTTACTTTATTTGATCACTAATCCCAAAATGTTAAAGCTATAATTTTGTGTCCATGACAATACAATACCACACAGGATGCTGTGTATTACACAATGTATGGCAAGAAGTCTCATTCGAAATTGAGGACATTTATGGGGGTCACGGAAGCATAGAGCATTTAAGTCTTTGCCTGGAATTTAATACAGTCAGCATGGGAAGAATAAAATATAAGACCAAGATCGTATAGTTTACCCCAATCCTCATCCATTAAAATATAAAATATAAAGGTTTACCTGGAAGTCGGTATAGTCAGCCCTGGGAATAGCAGAGGGAATATAGGGATATGTCTCTGTTGGAGCCAAGGTCGTGTAGTTGACCTCCACTGCCCCAAATGTTCCACCCACACGCCGCACCTCCAGTCTAACCACTGTAAGGGATGTCATGAAATAAAATGTTATCTAGGTAAGTTTTCACTAATCTACTTAAGCTGGATTATAAAAGCAGCTATAAGCTGGTATGAGATTGTTTCCAAGGTAGAACTCAGTTCTGGTGTCTTAATTTTGCGACGTCTTCAGAATTTTCCTTTATTAAGGATCAAACCCAGGCAGAAACCTTTAACCAGTAGACCACTCTCAGCTTTACCCAAATAAGCCAAAGTTAGTAAATGCACTAGTGACTACTTGTACATGTATATTCATTAAATTTTAATAAAATCTTCATGAATGCAGATTAGTAGCAAGTGCATTATAGGTTTCTTAAGACAAAAGAAAATTATGTTGTGGTTCCTGTTACATGCAGACAAAAACAGGCTACTTAGGAAGGGAAAACATTGTTTTATGTCTGAAGCCTTATACTATAGAGAGGACGCAGGCATTCTTTTAAAATTTAATTGTGGGCAAAAAAGTGCTTCCTATACACAGTATACTACTGCTTTGTTTTGCTTACATACACATTCTGACTTCAATGTTGCCAAGATAGTAACAAAATACAAATCAACTATATCACTTTGTACAAATAATAGTGACACATAGTTAATATTACCAATTCTTTCAGTACAAATAAAAAAAATCTAACTTTTTATCATGTTTGTTCTCAAAGATGTACTATTTTTAATGTCACTTCCAGATAAAGAGGTTTTGTATCAGGAATTTTGAAAGAAATTTAAAAAAATAGGGTTGGAACTTACAAAAAAGGGTCAATTTACCAATTTGGTCGATTTACCAAAACCACAAGATTACACCTTATTGAATGTAAAGTCTATCAAAACAACATGTACTTACACTGGTTAGTTTCATCAACAAAGACTGGCCTCATGTCTGTTGGGAAAACAAACTTGCCATAGGGGTCGTTGTTGGCCTGCACAGTAACCTCTGACCTCAATGCAGATGCCTCTCCCAACTCTCCCTGCAAGGAAACCACCAATCAAAACACATATTGTGATGTACATGTGGATATCAACCATATAAACCAGGCAAAATGCCTGCAGGCCAAAACATTGGGGAATCTGCAGTAGTGTTTATTGCAATCAATGAATATATTGTGCATCATGAGTTAAATAAGCTTAAATACCTTCAAGAAAGCCATCAGTAATCTGAAGAGTGTAATTTTAAATGTCAAAGGTATAGCAACAGGCTATGGGAAAATGATGAACTAATACATAAGCCTCTTCAGTGGGCCTTCACACTCAGACTTGATTAATTTCTTAAGTTATATTTCAACAGAAACACTTTACTCACCCTAGATACAGCAGTGATAATAACAACAAACAGCTCATCTAGTTCAGGCACTGTGTCGCCCCTGACCTTGAGCTGAAGGTCAGAGGTCAACTGACCATGGGTGAATGTCACGTTGCCTGCATGATCTACAAGGTCATTGTTTTTGTCACTCTGTACCATCCATGATACGACACTTTGACCAATACTGCCTCCCGTCCTCTCAATCTATATGGTAACACACCGTCAGTTATAATTGGTGATGTTTATTTAGTTGCCTTTTCTTGTTATCAAGCAATACATTTTGTTATAACAACAATTCAGGGTCAAGTTGAAAGACTGTGATATAAGTTGAGGACATCACAAGGTTTGATTACTGAATTCTAACGCAGACACCACACAAACATTGCTGAAAGCCTTTGTCGCAAAATCAAAGAAAGCCAGATTTTATTTGCTATTTCAATGAAAAAAATGTCATTCATTCCATAGTTCCTTCTACCATAATAATGATATGAATAGTTTTTAAATATCACTTGACAGATTAATCTCACCTGAAGAGGGACAACATTAAATCCACTGTCCCCCGACTCCTGTGCCTGAATTCCCCTGA
Organism: Mya arenaria; assembly: GCF_026914265.1. Lineage (NCBI taxonomy): Eukaryota > Metazoa > Mollusca > Bivalvia > Myida > Myidae > Mya > Mya arenaria. The sequence continues at coordinate 2,720,461 of NC_069124.1, forward strand.
ACATTGGCCCAAACTGGAAAACTCCGAAAGCCCCGTCTGAGTGCTCAATCACCACAATGACAGCCGACCCCTGACCCAGGGTGGCCCCACCCGAGGGATTAAGGAGGGTGACGATAAAGGATTTTTCATCCTCTGGAATGTTGTTGTCAATGATTCTGATGTCAATGAAGTTGTAGCGCTCCCCGTCTCTGAAGGTCAGGCGACCTACTGCAGCCTGGGTGGAAAAGATCAGAATGAAAGCTCAATAACTTTATTCTTTTGCAAAAATATATAATAATAGGCTTGTGACATATTCTACACAAACTAAAATTGATGACATTGGTTGCTCAATGCAAGCTTATTATTAGCAATTACTGGTAGAATATAATGCACTTTTAAACAATTTACATGTACACATAAAAGTTATTAAGAAAAGCCACAAAGACATGTACACTTCTTATTCATCATAAGCTTAGATGATTATGTTATAATAATATTGTTCCTTTACATAAACTTAATTGTAAAATTCAAGCATCATAATTCACCATCTAACAAAAGAGGGGAAAAGTATGGCGTTAAACCATGAAATCAAATAAGCAAAGATGGGATTATATGCAAAAATGACCCAACACCAACGGATGTTGCGTTTAATAATCTCGAACATTTAAGTTCAGACACTAAACTGAATAATCTTTTATAACAAACTCAATAGAAATGAAAATTACATGTTCAAACTATATCATAATTATAGCAGTTTTGGTTCACCACCAGATATTTAAATAACAGATGATATTCACCTCCGTCTGATTCTGATAATTAAAATACAGGCAGAAATAATGCTGTGTAAATCATAAATGACAGATTTTTCATTAAGGCAAGCCCAAATTTATTCATAAAAAATCGACCCCTTTTCAACTTTTCTGTGGCATCTTGTATCATCAAAGCTTGATTAGCATTTCTAAACAGCTTATCTCCCACATGAATTAAAGCAATGAAAACATTTAACTTAATCTGCATTTTTTGAAAGGGAAAATTCCTAATAAATAAATGAATTCAGATTTTCAAAGTAAACACATGTTAACATCTTTATTTTTAAGACCCATTTATTCAAATTAGGAGCATGTCTGTATGGACATTTATTCATTACCAAAAAACACTGCTGTTCCAAACTTAATTGAATGTTGCAGTCAAAGTAAATTTGGAGCATAAATAAACTTCTCTCAATAACACAACGGAAAGTGTGATACTTGAAATTAAGAGAATTATCTAATTAAAAAATAATGAAAATGACAACAAATATGTTATAAATAAGAATTCCTTTTGGTTTTAATGAAGAATTAACATTTCTCAAATGTGGTATTATTAGATGTGAAAAACAGATGGATCTTTTAACAGAATTAAAATGAGAAAGTAACATTTCATTGGTAATTCCTGTTGGAAATAAGTATTCTAAGGTGTTGAAAAACAATATTATAAATATTAAAATATGGCAACAGTGATCAGTCTTTGTCTACTGGTACTTATAATCAACTGTGTACAGAGCCAGTACCACAGACGAGACTTGGACATTTGTGAAGTAGCTATACACAAGAGCAACTGTAGCATCCAGACATATGTTACCAATACACAGTCCGACCTGACAACAGGGATTAACTCACTTACAGAACGGTACAAAAAATTAGAACACAAACTAAGCAAGGAGATGAAGCAGCTCTCAAAGCGTGTTCTTCGTGGAGCGAGAAAACTTGAGAGTCTCGTCAATGAATTTGTTGACACCGGGAAAAAGGGTTCATGGTCAAGGTCAGGGCAGTGTCCAGAAGGGTTTGTTACCCATGACGACAAATGGCTAAGCTGTTACATGATGTCCAGTTTTAATGCAACTTGGTACGAGGCTCGGGAGATATGTACGGCCCTAGACAGCGACCTTGTCTCGCTGAACTCAGTCAAGGAACACTTCCTTGTATCATTCTTCATTAAGAACAATGCAGGTCTGTTGTTTCTATATTTAACAACTCTTTTGCTTATCTTTCAGTAATTGAATGTGAAAATACTAATAAAATCTATGCCAGATGTGACAATCATTAACGCCAGAGTTGTCGGCCTTGCTGTACATGTGTATAATTATTGTCTTCGGTTGAACATCTTGAATGTTTACAGTTTTTCCAAAATGATGCCGAGACAATGACTGATGAGCTAATAATAGGAAGACTGTGGAATTTGTCCACTTAAATCACTTGTAATTCTTCCATAGTTTGATAATTTTTATTTTCATGATGTCACCTGCAATAACCTCAACATTATTTCAGCAGATACATATACAGTATTGAAAAACTGTCAATTTAAAATAGACATAAATAGTTGAAAGTTTAGAGAGATCATTAAAATACAGTATTCATTTCCAGAATACAACAAGGCGGCGGGCTGGTGGACCAGTGGTACTTATGTGACCAAGACAAAACAGTGGGTTTGGGCCTCAGGTTTGGAAACGCGCCCATTCACCTTCATCAAGTGGGCCGTCAATGAGCCAAACGAGGAGCACGACCGCGAGCTACAGTGCGTCATGATGTACCACCTTGATAAGCTACTTTGGCATGACCAGATATGTTCAGACAGCTACAACTTTGTATGCGAGAAAACTATGACCTGAGCCTCATATGCTAGGGACTGGTTTTTTAATTGTGTTTGGATAAAATTTTAATGTATTGCGATAAGTGTATTCATTTTGTAGATAATTTTTAAGTCTTATTATAGATTGTAAATAAAGTATGAGATTACCAGCAAAACATAATTATCTTTTAAATTAATTCTTAATTATGTATCCAATAGTAAAAATCCACTTTCAAATACACACATGTAGTTGAACAACTCAAACCTACCAAATATATAAAGTTTATTAACTTACAGAGTAGTCAATGGGAGTCTTCCCACTGCTTTTAGCGCTGCCATCAGTTGTCCGCCACTCAACAGTTACCGCCCCCTGGAAGCCCATGGCTCGTACCACCAACAGGCGGGCAATACCTCCCTCTTCCTTCACACGTACCTATGAGGAAAAAAACAAACTTTAACCATATTATCTAACAGTCCCTAGTTTGCCACTAACACTAATCTCCCCTTAGTAGCCCATACACCCATAAATCCTTCACTTGTACCTAAGGCAACAAAGGAAATAAATTAAGTATTACAAAAATACATAAATCAAATTCAAAATCAGCCAAATTCAACTAATACAGTCAAAACTCGTTGGCTCGATATCGCTGGCTGGACATCCGCGTTGGCTTGAACCAGATTAAAAGGACCGATTTTTCTACTAAAAAAATTATGTTCATATAAAATTATATCGGATGGCTCGTTATCTTGAGGGTCAATATTTCTCCATGTTCGATGTTGTTTTTGCGGTCCCTAGTAAGAATTTCACACTTTGTTTTGTTTGTTTGCCTCAATGTCATTTTCGCAGTCTCTAGTAAGATTTCTTACCGTACTTTTGTTTGCCTGGCTTTATTTAGCACAATTAAAATTGCTTGATTGGTATCATAAATATTAACAAATTTAAATGGTTTAACAGTGCAAACATGCCATCACTTCAATCGGCACGAGTACAAACGCCAAAATTATGTCATTACGTGTATAAATCTCAGTGCATTTTGAGTCATTAAAAATATTGCACTGAATGTTTCTCCAAATGGAAGAATTTATACAAATGTCAAATGCTGGCTGAGCAATTTAGAGGACCCGATACAACCTAAGCTATGCTTATGTGTTACTCAATGTATAAAGATTTCTTGTATATTGTTTTTTCATAGATGTGTTTATATTTATAGTTTTATTGCATAAATATATAAAAAAAAATTCATATGATATTTTCAAAGTATCAAATGCGTAATGTTGTGAACTACATGATGTATGTACAGTAACTATGTCAAATAAAGACTCTTCTCTTGCGGAAATAACGTAGCAAATAACAAACAAGTTTAAACAAGACTTTCTTTAACGAAAGAAAAGTACACATTCAGTAAGCAATCCTGCTTGGCTCGATATTCTAGAGGCATGAAGTATTTTGGCCGGTCCCTGGAATATCAAGCCAACGGTTTTCAACTGTATATGAAGTTAAGACATTGGGGTTTCCCATTTCTGGTTAAGCTCCTAATGATCTATTTTCAGATATATTTTGTACCAGGACATATAATTTACGTAGTATTTCCAATCTAAAAATTGAAAAAGGTATTTCATATGGAGTGTAATTTTTCCAAATGTGTTTCGTTTTTATCATCTTTTTTCGAAGATTTCTGTCAACTTTCGCATTTATGATGATATCAAGTGTACAGTACAACCAGTGTATCACTAATTTGTATTTGATAAGGATTAAAAAAGCATTTGCACTTGAGTGCCTAATCAAAGGAATAATTTATAAACTTGGCATCAAAATTAAGAACCATAAGATAAAGGTGTTGTAGTTGCATATTTATATATATATTTTTGAGACTTATGAAATTTTCGTCAAGGACTCATTGAACACCAAATGCATCATCAGCCAGGTATCAGTTTTCCGGCTTTAAATCTTTTTTTCTTATGCACAACAATCAAACTGCATGAATTAACGATATCACTTACTGTGGGCCTCTCCTCTAGAGGAGGTAAGAAGGGATCACCAGGAAGGGGCGGAACTCCGTCGGCCTTAAACTCCAGTAGGCCATTAGGGAAGTCGTTTTCCCGCATGGTGATTGTAGATGCAGAGTTGGTGGGGTCGATACTGGCCCCACTTGTATTGGTACTACCCCCTACCCCGTCCTCGGTGCTAGTGTTGGTGAGGCGTACCTCGAATACTTCTTCCCCCTCGGGCTGGTTGTCGACCTTAAGCTGTACAGTGAATGGCTGAAGAGAAAATTATACCAAACTTTTAATTCATTTAAAACTCAACTTACATTTCCTTTCAGCTTAAGTAATATTTTATTATCATTTTCAACTACCAATTAAATGAATGAATTGAAGATCACCACACAAATGTAGAACAAGTAAAATTTGTATACCGTTCGGTCCATTCCATCAAGAATGCTGGGAGAGTTCAGAGTGTGATTATAGCTAATATAGTACTCCACTGTGAAAATAACTCCAATGTATGCTATTGCTTCTTGGATTTTTGATGAAATTTCCCCATTATGTTTATTGAAATTTAAGGGCAGGCTACCAACAATCCATAACTGTTGTGGTAAAAGACTTCTTATACCATATGCATCAAATTCTGTTTTTAAATCATAATTTTTTTTTTAAATATTATTGTATATTAATACTTTCATTCACAGAAACACACCTTTGACCTCTCCCCAGCTTCAAACACAATTTGTCCAGTGTATTCCACAAAATCATCGGCTGCTATGACAGCTTGTGAACCAATTATCTGGTACACCGCCCATGTGACTATCACCCTCCCATCATCCCCTCGTTGCCTAGCAACTGTACACATGACACTTGCAGACTCAGTGATTGGTTGTGAGGGCTGACATTGGTCCGGGAAATAGAACAGTCCATTTGCATTGTCACTCTTCAGAACTAGAAAGGAAACCAATGATTAAAGAAAAATTATGTCATCTTTGACTTAAAGAAGCTATTGGTTGAATGAACATAAACTGGACATACGTAGTATTCATTTAGTTTGACTTGATACACCAACAGTCATTAAGGTTAAAGAGAAACAAGTTATTTTTAAAGTATATGACTTAATCATGTATTTCGTAAAGTCATTGTTTATTAAACCAATGAAGGGCAAAGAAAAATAATAACATTATTTGGATAATTGACAAAACACTAAAGAAACATGCATATTTTTAAATTATATATCTTAAAATTTCACCAGTGAGGATGGCAGAGCTGTCGACTTCGGACACTGTCGCCCCTCCCTTTCCCTGGAGTAGTCTGATGGTGAACACCTCGTTACTTTCCTCATCTGTATCCTGTACAGCAGCCACATCAATTCTCCCATCCCTCTGGCCCTCCATATATGTTGCGTACCCAGATATTGGTGTCACATCCTGCCTTGCTGGCATGTGGTACAGCTCAGATATCTCACTTGATAAAAAAGCAATAATAACTCTGATACAGTTACAAGAAATATTTACAATATCTAACTAAATGAATTCCCACTTCATAGCTCTGATATCAAACTAATAGTAATTCAAGCTATATTTTTATGTTGAATGAAACCAATCCTAGTTAGCTTTAATTTAAATCAGGGTATGGTTTGTTTGCAGCATATCATCTGGATGAAAACCAAAGAATCATTTTTGCTACAACAAACAACAGAGAAGTTGTTGCTAAATGACACCATTTGAATCTAAATGTTGCTTTTTTGACTGGGCCACCTACTCTTTTGAAAGTTTCCGAGTGTAAATCCTGACGTCCTGCATGTAGCCACTGAACTGCTGGTTGCCGGGATACACTGCACCCACTGTTAACCGACCAGTGTAGTCCATCAAAACCTGTGAGGCTGGCAGTGCCCTAGGATAACAAAAGGATGAACATGTTCATTCATAACACAGTGTTTATTTTTTATCATTTGCAAAATTTCTGTCCTATTAATTGTGACCCTACATTATTATTGAAATCAAAGTGGATTTCTTTCTCCTTTTGATCTCTTTACTTAATTTTATCAAACACACAAATGCGGCTGAATAAATGCTTGATTATACTCCTGAATTACGGGATAAGTTAAATTTGAGGCCAAGCTTCAGTCCTGTGTAATCTGAAAAATGTCCTGGGCTCCAAGAATTAAAATATGAAGTTAAATTGATATTATGTCAAGAGTGTATAAACACTGTGGCCTCGTCTAAGAAAAAAATACAATCACTTTTCCAAATTTGATATTAAGGAGTGTTATAAAGAATTGTTTTGCGTTTTTTAAAAAAGTATTTTTTCCAGTTGAAATGGTGATATTGACATCATTACTAACTGAAGTTCTTGATTTCACAATATTTTGAAAAACATAAAACATTTGTTCACCTCGTTCCAATGAATGTGTTGTCAATGTAGAAGTTGACGGCGCCAGGTTCATGGGTCATGACCACATGATGCCACAGCGTGTCTTCGATGTTCCTCATGTATGTCACCGAGCTGAATGCATTCTCCTGATATACAAGGACATATTGACTTAATGTAGTACACTTGAACAAATAGGACTAATGGTATTTTAAAGTATATTTTCAATGTAAGGAGTAGCTTAAGAGTTGTTGTTTTTAACATGAAAAAAAAAATCATGTTTGCCTTTCTTTCATCATAATTTTTAGCATCAATTACATATAACCATAATGAAGGCAAATGCATTTTATAATCTTGATTGGAAAGATATGACATCACATGTGTGTATTGCCATGGCATTATATGCGTGTGTGCCATGACATCATATGTGTATATTGCCATGACATAACATTTGTGTATTGCCATGACATCATGTGTGTATTGTCATGACATCATGTGTGTAAAACCATGACATCAAATGTGTGTAATGCCATGACATCATGTGTGTATTGCCATGACATCAACTGTGTGTATTGCCATGACATAATGTGTGTGTAATGCCATGACATCATGTGTGTGTAATGCCATGACATCAAATGTGTGTAATGCCATGACATCATGTGTGTAAAGCCATGACATCAAATGTGTGTAATGCCATGACATCATGTGTGTATTGCCATGACATCATATGTGTGTAATGCCATGACATCATATGTGTGTAATGCCATGACATCAAATGTGTGTAATGCCATGACATCATGTGTGTAATGCCATGACATCATATGTGTGTAATGCCATGACACCATGTGTGTATTGCCATGACATCAAATGTGTGTATTGCCATGACATCATGTGTGTATTGCCATGACATCAAATGTGTGTAATGCCATGACATTATGTGTGTGTAATGCCATGACATCATATGTGTGTAATGCCATGACATCAAATGTGTGTAATGCCATGACATCATGTGCGTAATGCCATGACATCATATATGTGTAATGCAATGGCATCAAATGTGTGTAATGCCATGACATCATGTGTGTGTAATCCCATGACATCATATGTGTGTTATGCCATGACATCATGTGTGTGTAATGCCATGACATCATATGTGTGTAATGCCATGACATCATATGTGTGTAATGCCATGACATCATATGTGTGTAATGCCATGGCATCAAATGTGTGTAATGCCATGACATCATGTGTGTGTAATGCCATGACATCATATGTGTGTAATGCCATGACATCAAATGTGTGTAATGCCATGACATCATATGTGTAATGCCATAACATCATATGTGTGTATAATGCCATGGCATCATGTGGGTAATGCCATGACATCATATGTGTGTAATGCCATGACATCATGTGTGTATTGCCATGACATCAAATGTGTGTATTGCCATGACATCATGTGTGAGCAATGCCATGACATCATATGTGTGTAAGGCCATGACATCAAATGTGTGTAATGCCATGACATCATGTGGGTAATGCCATGACATCATATGTGTGTAATGCCATGACATCATGTGTGTATTGCCATGACATCAAATGTGTGTATTGCCATGACATCATGTGGGTAATGCCATGACATCATATGTGTGTAATGCCATGACATCATGTGTGTATTGACATGACATCAAATGTGTGTAATGCCATGACATCATGTGTGTATTGACATGACATCAAATGTGTGTATTGCCATGACATCATGTGTGTATTGCCATGACATCAAATGTGTGTAATGCCATGACATCATGTGTGTATTGCCATGACATCATATGTGTGTAATGCCATGACATCATGTGTGTATTGCCATGACATCATATGTGTGTAATGCCATGACATCATATGTGTGTAATGCCATGACATCATATGTGTATAAAGCCATGGCATCAAATGTGTGTATTGCCATGACATCATATGTGTGTATTGCCATGACATCAAATGTGTGTATTGCCATGGCATCATATGTGTGTATTGCCATGACATCATATGTGTGTATTGCCATGACATCAAATGTGTGTATTGCCATGGCATCATATGTGTGTATTACCATGACATCATATGTGTGTATTGCCATGACATCATATGTGTGTAATGCCATGACATCATATGTGTGTAATGCCATGACATCATGTGTGTGTATTGCCATGACATCAAATGTGTTTATTGCCATGACATCAGGTGTGTAAAGCCATGACATCATATGTGTGTATTGCCATGACATCATATGACATCAAACGGAAGTTCAAATGACTTCGTGATTATCTGTGTACGGACCAAATGTTTTCATACACAGATAAACTGCAATTCTAAAGTTTTTTTATCATCAACACAAGTTTCTCTATAATAATCCAAGTTTACCACTGAACATATAAAACAAATGGCTGTTTGAACAGTGGCTGCATCAAAGATGTTTTATCATATCCACATATATTTTGACACAATAAATGTCATCTGACCAATGAAAATTCTCGTTTATGATCTATCTGAGATATTCCTAAGATGTATGGCTCATCCCAATATGAATGCAGTTGAAAGAATAAGTGTTTATCTAAAGAAGAGCAATAGGAAAGTGAATAGTGTGTTTTGACCATTTCCACAAGGTCAAGTCTCTATGACATGATGGTAATTATGCTTCTGTAATGCCTGGGTTTCCTTTTCCTATCCTTTTACTAAGTTTTGGTGTTCAAAATAAAATTTTATCAGTGATTATACAAATGCCTTAAAATTGGCTTCTTTGCAAATTAAATATCTTTTTAATACAACAGTGTTCCAATCTTTAAAATTCTATACAACATTCATGCATGCAAACAATATAAATATTTGATATTTTTGCAGAAGTTTTATCCATGAAGGTCATTTTATTCTTTTTTTCTCATTTATTTTTTTACACAGAGTACAAAACAATACACATACAATAAGGCAGTAATAACATTATAACTATTCTATGTTTTTAATTTATTCTTAATACATAAACTCAAAGAATTATTTACAAAAATGTGACTGAAAAGTGTTCAACAAGTGATGTCAAAACAGAACACTGTGCGTTATGATAAAACATTTCACAATGAATCATTACCTCTAGACCCTGCAAAACAAACAAGGAATTTTGAAATAGCCACACACACAGACTTACAATAATTATCTTATAACTTCATTTTACAATTACAATCATCGACATTGTAGGTAGTGAAACTACAACCAATTGGTTTGTAAAGTTGGACATAACCATATGTTTAGCTGAAAATGTTTTATCATTTTCATGTGAAAATCATCTATAAATCTGACACCTACAAACATGAAATGCATGTACATATATGTATGCCTTACAAAAACAGTTGCTATAGCTACATACAGTAGGGAAATGTGTGAATTAATGTGTAAGTTGGCATAGCTATATGTACATTATGTGTTTTACATACAAACATTCAAACTATATCATATTCAGGGACTAAAATGTGCATCAAGATGTAGACAAAGCCAGATGTAACATAATTCAGCACATGCACCACTCTTTGCAACACTTCGATTTAGAAAAAATAAAATGAAACTCTGAATGTGACGGTATTTGATGTACAATTAAGCTTGCCAATCCATCAAACTAATGGTGATAATGTTGACATTTGATGCCTGTCAACCTCTTATAGTGGTGGTATCATTTGGAAGGGTATAATAGTGGTGGTAACATTTGGAAGGGTATAATAATGGTGGTATCATTTGGAAGGGTATAATAGTGGTGTTATCATTTGGAAGGGTATAATAGTGGTGGTATCATTTGGAAGGGTATAATAGTGGTGGTAACATTTGGAAGGGTATAATAGTGGTGGTATCATTTGGAAGGGTATAATAGTGGTGGTATCATTTGGAAGGGTATAATAGTGGTGGTAACATTTGGAAGGGTATAATAGTGGTGGTATCATTTGGAAGGGTATAATAGTGGTGGTAACATTTGGAAGGGTATAATAGTGGTGGTAACATTTGGAAGGGTATAATAGTGGTGGTATCATTTGGAAGGGTATAATAGTGGTGGTAACATTTGGAAGGGTATAATAGTGGTGGTATCATTTGGAAGGGTATAATAGTGGTGTTATCATTTGGAAGGGTATAATAGTGGTGGTAACATTTGGAAGGGTATAATAGTGGTGGTAACATTTGGAAGGGTATAATAGTGGTGGTAACATTTGGAAGGGTATAATAGTGGTGGTATCATTTGGAAGGGTATAATAGTGGTGGTAACATTTGGAAGGGTATAATAGTGGTGGTAACATTTGGAAGGGTATAATAGTGGTGGTATCATTTGGAAGGGTATAATAGTGGTGGTAACATTTGGAAGGGTATAATAGTGGTGGTAACATTTGGAAGGGTATAATAGTGGTGGTAACATTTGGAAGGGTATAATAGTGGTGGTAACATTTGGAAGGGTATAATAGTGGTGTTATCATTTGGAAGGGTATAATAGTGGTGGTAACATTTGGAAGGGTATAATAGTGGTGTTATCATTTGGAAGGGTATAATAGTGGTGTTATCATTTGGAAGGGTATAATAGTGGTGGTAACATTTGGAAGGGTATAATAGTGGTGGTATCATTTGGAAGGGTATAATAGTGGTGGTAACATTTGGAAGGGTATAATAATGGTGGTATCATTTGGAAGGGTATAATAGTGGTGTTATCATTTGGAAGGGTATAATAGTGGTGGTATCATTTGGAAGGGTATAATAGTGGTGGTAACATTTGGAAGGGTATAATAGTGGTGGTATCATTTGGAAGGGTATAATAGTGGTGGTATCATTTGGAAGGGTATAATAGTGGTGGTAACATTTGGAAGGGTATAATAGTGGTGGTATCATTTGGAAGGGTATAATAGTGGTGGTAACATTTGGAAGGGTATAATAGTGGTGGTAACATTTGGAAGGGTATAATAGTGGTGGTATCATTTGGAAGGGTATAATAGTGGTGGTAACATTTGGAAGGGTATAATAGTGGTGGTATCATTTGGAAGGGTATAATAGTGGTGTTATCATTTGGAAGGGTATAATAGTGGTGGTAACATTTGGAAGGGTATAATAGTGGTGGTAACATTTGGAAGGGTATAATAGTGGTGGTAACATTTGGAAGGGTATAATAGTGGTGGTATCATTTGGAAGGGTATAATAGTGGTGGTAACATTTGGAAGGGTATAATAGTGGTGGTAACATTTGGAAGGGTATAATAGTGGTGGTATCATTTGGAAGGGTATAATAGTGGTGGTAACATTTGGAAGGGTATAATAGTGGTGGTAACATTTGGAAGGGTATAATAGTGGTGGTAACATTTGGAAGGGTATAATAGTGGTGGTAACATTTGGAAGGGTATAATAGTGGTGTTATCATTTGGAAGGGTATAATAGTGGTGGTAACATTTGGAAGGGTATAATAGTGGTGTTATCATTTGGAAGGGTATAATAGTGGTGTTATCATTTGGAAGGGTATAATAGTGGTGGTAACATTTGGAAGGGTATAATAGTGGTGGTATCATTTGGAAGGGTATAATAGTGGTGGTAACATTTGGAAGGGTATAATAGTGGTGGTAACATTTGGAAGGGTATAATAGTGGTGGTAACATTTGGAAGGGTATAATAGTGGTGGTATCATTTGGAAGGGTATAATAGTGGTGTTATCATTTGGAAGGGTATAATAGTGGTGGTAACATTTGGAAGGGTATAATAGTGGTGGTAACATTTGGAAGGGTATAATAGTGGTGGTATCATTTGGAAGGGTATAATAGTGGTGGTAACATTTGGAAGGGTATAATAGTGGTGGTAACATTTGGAAGGGTATAATAGTGGTGGTAACATTTGGAAGGGTATAATAGTGGTGTTATCATTTGGAAGGGTATAATAGTGGTGGTAACATTTGGAAGGGTATAATAGTGGTGGTAACATTTGGAAGGGTATAATAGTGGTGGTAACATTTGGAAGGGTATAATAGTGGTGGTAACATTTGGAAGGGTATAATAGTGGTGGTATCATTTGGAAGGGTATAATAGTGGTGGTATCATTTGGAAGGGTATAATAGTGGTGGTAACATTCGGAAGGGTATTGCTTGCCGATTACTTATATATAAACCAATTGGATGCAAATACATTATAAAGTTATCGCAGATGGTAATTCTGTTCTTTATTAAAACTGAAATCGGATGTCAATATTGCAATCTTTTAATGGCAAAGAAGCAATTTTTATTAATACTATTTTCTGCATATTTTTTCTATATTCTTTCTCTACACACAGAATGCTTTGAAATGATTGCAAATAATATGGCGTAACCAGGCAACGCAAATTGACAAAATTGTACATTGGATACCCGGACTTGGCTTAAGAGGAATAAAGAAAATACATAAAATCAGAATCTATAATATTTACTGAAAATTATTCTGACTTGATGGTTTGCACTATACATGACACGTGTTAAACTTACATTAGCGCCTGTGACGGAGTGTCCAAATACGAGCTGTGTCTGGAGGCTGTTCGTAAGGAGTCTGAGCGTGTAGAAGTGACGTGACCCGTCTGTGTTTGTCTTGGCCATGATGTAGCCGTCCGTGTTGGTGAAGGGTTGAACCCAGGCAGACATGGTGAAGCCGTCTATCATCTCTGCACTTGGTGGATGGTACATGCTCTCAACAGAGACAAACGCCACTGTAGTGGAGAATAAATCATGGATCAATGAAAAAATAGCCTAATAGTATTCATTATAATTTATAAAATTGATACTTACAGCTGAGACTAGAGCTTTACTAGATTTGTGCACTTTGCTACTGCAGCCAATTGTATAAGTTAAGTCAAACCAGTTAGGTCAAACTTATCCAAAACAATTTCTTAATTGGTCAATATTTATCCATTAATATCTATTAACAAATCCAACTGTTTTAATGAGTCAACCGGCTAAAATCTGTGAACAACTTATCAAAGCTTTATACAATTAGATGCTGGGTTGCTTCTTTGGTTTGCTTGAAGTTAGCCGAAAGTTTATTGTTGGTTAATATTTATTAAAAAATTACCATTTACCAATCCAATTACTAAAATGTGCAAACTAACCAAGAGATAACCTCTGGACAACTTATCCAAGTTTTATACCGGGGTACTAGTGACTGCTGTACGTAACTATATTTTAGCAGAAGATAATATTGAAATTTTGCTCATCTTCAGATTCTTCATTTTAAGAACATCTATGATCAATATTAGATGAGATATGGCAATACCTTTTATTATATTAATTTGACAGTCCCTAGTTGTTCAGTTTTTTGTATTAATGATACTCTATAGAAGCATTTGCAGTTCAATGTTAATGTTCTACCTACCAGAGTTACCGCTGAAGGAGACACAATGTGTCCCGGTTCCCGGCCGTCTGAATCCTGGTACGATCATGAAGGTCGAGGGAATGGTTCCCAGAAACAGGAGGTCATACACAGGTGGAAGGGAACCGGCTACAGCTTCTGAATACACTTCCCATAGCACCTTGTGTGGAAAAGCAATTACTGTTATTAGGTTGAAAATATTAAAGCAGGTCTTCAGAATGTGTTTCCAAATGAAATGAGATAAATGACCTGTTATTGGTTATCCATTATGATTTTGAAGCCATTTTATCAGCGCAAGTATCAGATGATCTCTTTTGAATCAAAATTTCTCAGTAGTTAAAGAATCCATTTTGAAACCAAGACTATAAATTGTCCATTCAGGCATTGTTTGTTGATTTCGCAAGAAACACTTGATTTATGAAATGCTTGTTCGTACTATATTTTCTTGTTGTTCATTGATAAGTGTATTCTTAACTTAGAAAAGAGAAACTTACAGAACATCTAAGCACTAACAGGATTAAAACATAAATGTTCAACAGAACTCATCTTGAGTTTTGAAACAGAGGCAATAAGCTTTTTTATTAAGCAGTTTGAATGCAAAAAACAACAACACCTCATGTCATATGCAACAAGCTAATTACAATGAAGGTATCAAAAGTGCATCCTATTAAGACAATACCTCGACAGGTCCGTACACGCCCATCCTGCGTTCGACAGCCAGACTAGCCCGACTGGTATCCTCCATGCCCAGGGGGTAATCCTCCGCTATTGACACCTCCTTGGCCGCCAGCGGGAACCCAAACCTGCCATTGGGGTCATCACTGGCGAGGATGGTCACCATAGCGCTGTTGTCAAAGTCTGATATACGAGCCAGGCGGACATCAGTCCTTCCCTCAAATACTAAAAATATAACATCAATTATATGGACACCAATAAACTTAACCACTGGGGGCAGAAACAAATTAGTTTTATTTTATCTAGACTATACAGTATGTATTTGTGTACATAACAATACGTATGATAATTCCTTTAAAGTTTATCCATTTTTTTGAAATTAAAGTATATGACTGGGTTAAAAAATAATACTTGTCCAACGCAAAAGCAAATAGCCAAACTAGAACTCCGCGCGTCGGATGTGACGCCTGACGAGTTATTTACTGTCAACATTATAGCTATTAGATTGGCATTTTATTCATTTATAGACAATGATGTTGCCATTTAACTTTCAAGTGTAGGTGGCATTTGAACTGAAGGTAACAACGTTAAGCCAGGAGTAAGCAATTGGTTATATAAGCAAAAAGAGGGAAACCCACGGAAGCTTCCTGTCAAATTTCATTGAATTTGGCCAGGTAGTTTCAGAGGAGATGTTCTTTAAGCCATTGTTGATGGACAGACGACGGACAAAGACCGATCACAATAGCTCACCTTGAGCACTTCGTGCTCTGGTGAGCTAAAAAAGTGTGCAAGGTAAAGTTAAACAGGAAAATTAACAAAGGGCAATAACTCTAATATGGAAGCAATAAGATCTATATATCTATAAAGTTTCAAGTTGATAACTCTTATAGTTTTCGAGAAATGCCCCGGACAAAATTTAAGCTTGAAAATTAACAAAGGGCAATAACTCTAAACATATAGATGCAAGAGTTACAGTTTTTGTGCACTGCACTTTCCCTTAATCAAATATACCTACGGAATAAGTTTCAGGTTGATACCTCCTAAAGTTTACGAGATATGCCACGGACAAAACCTAAGCATAAAAATTAACAAAGAGCAATAACTCTAAAAATATGGCAGCAAGAGTTACGATTCTTGTGCACTGCACTTGCCCTCAATAAGATCTATCTAGCTATGAAGTTTCAAGTTGATACCTCTTATATTCTTCAAGATATGCCCCGGACAAAACTTTAAGCATGAAAATTAACAAAGGGCAATAACTCTAAACATATAGATGCAAGAGTTACGGTTTTTGTGCACTGCACTTTCCCTCAATCAGATATACCTACGGAATTAGTTTCAGGTTGATACCTCCTATAGTTTACGAGATATGCCACGGACAAAACCTAAGCATAAAAATTAACAAAGAGCAATAACTCTAAAAATATGGCAGCAAGAGTTACGATTCTTGTGCACTGCACTTGCCCTCAATAAGATCTATCTAGCTATGAAGTTTCAAGTTGATACCTCTTATATTCTTCAAGATATGCCCCGGACAAAACTTTAAGCATGAAAATTAACAAAGGGCAATAACTCTAAACATATAGATGCAAGAGTTACGGTTTTTGTGCACTGCACTTTCCCTCAATCAGATATACCTACGGAATAAGTTTCAGGTTGATACCTCCTATAGTTTACGAGATATGCCATGGACAAAACCTAAGCATAAAAATTAACAAAGAGCAATAACTCTAAAAATATGGCAGCAAGAGTTACGATTCTTGTGCACTGCACTTGCCCTCAATAAGATCTATCTAGCTATGAAGTTTCAAGTTGATACCTCTTATATTCTTCAAGATATGCCCCGGACAAAACTTTAAGCATGAAAATTAACAAAGGGCAATAACTCTAAACATATAGATGCAAGAGTTACGGTTTTTGTGCCCTGCACTTTCCCTCAATCAGATATACCTACGGAATAAGTTTCAGGTTGATACCTCCTATAGTTTACGAGATATGCCATGGACAAAACCTAAGCAAGAAAATTAACAAAGGGCAATAACTCTAAAAATATGGCAGCAAGAGTAACAGTTCTTGTGCACTGCACTTGCCCTCAATGAGATCTATCTAGCTATGAAGTTTCAAGTTGATACCTCTTATATTCTTCAAGATATGCCCCGGACAAAACTTTAAGCATGAAAATTAACAAAGGGCAATAACTCTAAACATATAGATGCAAGAGTTACGGTTTTTGTGCACTGCACTTTCCCTCAATCAGATATACCTACGGAATAAGGTTCAGGTTGATACCTCCTATAGTTTACGAGATATGCCACGGACAAAACCTAAGCAAGAAAATTAACAAAGGGCAATAACTCTAAAAATATGGCAGCAAGAGTAACAGTTCTTGTGCACTGCACTTGCCCTCAATGAGATCTATCTAGCTATGAAGTTTCAAGTTGATACCTCTTATATTCTTCAAGATATGCCCCGGACAAAACTTTAAGCATGAAAATTAACAAAGGGCAATAACTTTAAAACTAAGAAAGCAAGAGTTACTGTTATTAGGCATTGCACTTGCCCTCCATGAGATCTATCTACATATGAAGTTTCAAGTTGATAACTCTTATATTCTACAAGATATGCCCCGGACAAAACTTTAAGCATGAAAAATAACAAAGGGCAATAACTCTAAAAATATGGAAGCAAGAGTAACAGTTCATGTGCACTGCACTTGCCCTCAATTAGATCTATCTACATATGAAATTTCAAGTTGATACCACTAATAGTTTAGGAGATATACCCCGGACAAGCGAAAATGGGACGCGGACGCCGCCGCCGACAAAAGTAACCCCTATATGTCGTCTTTTCAGGCGACACAAAAATGAGTGGGTGATACCCATTTTATTGAAAGTTCTTATCTGGATTTCTGTTTGAGGATTCATTGATTTATTTTTGGCATAATGTTAAGTGACTTTTGATATTACACACAAATATTTAGCTTCATATTAATAATTATTTATAAATTTTATGTATTTTTTTATTCTGTGTTAAAAGGTTGAAACTTTTAATTTTAAGTTTGAAACACATGTTACATTGCTTTCACCCGATTTCTATTACATATATTTATGATGCTAACAAACACTGTCATAACAACTTACTTTCCAGTCTTGCCAGTTTAATGGTGTATGTTTTCTCCTTCTCAGGCTGATTATCAACCCTGGGCGATATCGGGATATACTTGGTTCTCTCCCCTAGCTCAAACCGCACATTCAAATTCTCCGCCTCTAGGAAATCCCCGCCATTCAGAGCCTTCTCATTGGTTGGTGTGAAGTAGAGCTCGTAGTACACGTCAACACCACCAAATGTACCTCCACTACGGGTGATCCTGTAATTAAAGTTAAACCAGTTGAAATTCACATGTACATGTTAGAATATTAAGAATAATGAACATAAAAATGGCTGTTATATTTCACATTGGTTCTTCCTCAGACAGTTTGAAATAAATGCAAAACAAAATTTGTTCCCTTACAACTGAAAAGAAATCATAAGATGCAAAGTTAACCTACCAATATTTAAAAATTTTTAACTACAATTCCACAAAAACAGATGTGTTGCCCGTCAAAAGCACCGACCCTTTTCTAGTTAAGTCATGGGATCACCATGTCCTTGACCTTTGACCTATTGAACCCAAAATCAACAAGGGCCATGCACTGCATATGCACAATGTGCAAAATAAGTTTGAAGACTCTACAACAAGTCATTCACAAGTTATTGATCAAAAAATAAATAGACGCGGACACCAACAATGAGAAAGAAATCCCTGTGTCTGCCATACCACTCAGGAAGGCAATATAAACAAGAGCTGTCACAGTATGTGACGAATGCCCCTGAATGTGACATTGACCTACGAACAAGGTCAGTACATGAACAGTTGATCTTGCCTTTACGTGTCAAATACATATGGCAAGTTATTTTAAATTGCCTCTGAACATAAAAAAATACCACCCATACTTGACAACCTACACTGTTATGTCCGTATATTCAGCATTCCATTGTGAATAAACACTAAGTGTGACCTTGACCTTTGAGGTAGGGACACGGGTCTTGCACGCAACACGTTGTCTTGGTATGTGGAACACATGTGGCAAGTTATTTTAAAATCTGTCCATACAAGGGAAAGTTACAGCCCGGACACGACAACCTATACTCTATGTCCTTATATGCAGCACTCCATTGTGAATAAATACTATGTGTGACCTTGACCTTTGAGGCAGGGACACGGGTCTTGCATGCGACACGTTGTCTTGGAATGTGGAACACATGTGGCAAGTTATTTTAAAATCTGTCCATACAAGAGAAAGTTACAGCACGGACACGACAACCTATACTCTATGTCCTTATATGCAGCACTCCATTGTGAATAAACACTAAGTGTGACCTTGACCTCTGAGGTAGGGACACGGGTCTTGCACGCAACACGTTGTCTTGGTATGTGGAACACATGTGGCAAGTTATTTTAAAATCTGTCTATACAAGGGAAAGTTACAGCCCGGACACGACAACCTATACTCTATGTCCTTATATGCAGCACTCCATTGTGAATAAATACTATGTGTGACCTTGACCTTTGAGGCAGGGACACGGGTCTTGCATGCGACACGTTGTCTTGGTATGTGGAACACATGTGGCAAGTTATTTTAAAATCTGTCCATACAAGAGAAAGTTACAGCACGGACACGACAACCTATACTCTATGTCCTTATATGCAGCACTCCATTGTGAATAAACACTAAGTGTGACCTTGACCTTTGAGGTAGGGACACGGGTCTTGCACGCGACACGTCGTCTTGGTATGTGGAACACATGTGGCAAGTTATTTTAAAATCTGTCCATACAAGAGAAAGTTACAGCACGGACACGACAACCTATACTCTATGTCCTTATATGCAGCACTCCATTGTGAATAAACACTAAGTGTGACCTTGACCTTTGAGGCAGGGACACGGGTCTTGCACGCGACACGTCGTCTTGGTATGTGGAACACATTTGGCAAGTTATTTTAAAATCTGTCCATACAAGGGAAAGTTACAGCCCGGACACGACAACCAATACTCTATGTCCTTATATGCAGCACTCCATTGTAAATAAACACTAAGTGTGACCTTGACCTTTGAGGTAGGGACACGGGTTTTGCACGGGACACGTCGTCTTGGTATGTGGAACACATTTGGCAAGTTATTTTAAAATCTGTCCATACAAGGGAAAGTTACAGCCCGGACACGACAACCTATACTCTATGTCCTTATATGCAGCACTCCATTGTGAATAAACACTAAGTGTGACCTTGACCTTTGAGGTAGGGACACGGGTCTTGCACGCGACACGTTGTCTTGGTATGTGGAACACATGTGGCAAGTTATTTTAAAATCTGTCTATACAAGAGAAAGTTACAGCCCAGACACGACAACCTATACTCTATGTACTTATATGCAGCACTCCATTGTGAATAAACACTATGTGTGACCTTGACCTTTGAGGTAGGGACACGGGTCTTGCACGCGACACGTCGTCTTGGTATGTGGAACACATGTGGCAAGTTATTTTAAAATCTGTCCATACAAGGGAAAGTTACAGCCAGGACACGACAATCTATACTCTATGTCCTTATATGCAGCACTCCATTGTGAATAAACACTAAGTGTGACCTTGACCTTTGAGGTAGGGACACGGGTCTTGCACGCGACACGTCGTCTTGGTATGTGGTACACATGTGGCAAGTTATTTTAAAATCTGTCCATACAAGAGAAAGTTACAGCCAGGACACGACAACCTATACTCTATGTCCTTATATGCAGCACTCCATTGTGAATAAACACTAAGTGTGACCTTGACCTTTGAGGTAGGGACACGGGTCTTGCACGCCACACGTCGTCTTGGTATGTGGAACACATGTGGCAAGTTATTTTAAAATCTGTCCATACAAGGGAAAGTTACTGAGCCGGACGGACGGACGGACGGTGCGATTTTTATATGCCCACCTTTGGGGGCATAAAAAAGACTTCTCTTAAAACCAGAGCAGGCAAATACATTTTGCAACATACGCATAGTTGACAGTGCTGCCCTCCTCCACTCTTTGGGAATAGGGAGCATCAAAATGGAAGATACCATAAGCCTCATCATTGGCAAGGATTGTAATGTTGATCTGCTGTGGACCATCAAACACGACATCACCTGTGTAGGAGAATAAACATGCTTGTGATTTTATATTTGATTTTTTTGTTTAAATTATGAGTTTGGAATAAACTATGGAAAATTTGTTCTATTTGTAACATTCAAAACCACACTTTCATGCAAAAGCAATCTGCCAAAAAGACATGAATTTGATGTTGTAACCGTTTGTTACACATTGTTGTAATGTAGTAAGTTTAAGATAATTTTAATTATTGGTTCTATTGATACTTATGCATTCATTTTTTGTAGATCTGTAAATGAACTATTTTTCATGCAAATTACGGTTTTATTTACCTCAGCAAGCCCTGACTGGGCCAATGAACTTCATGTACATAGATTAACTAATGTTCATACAATTATATTGTACGGAAACCACAATCTGAAAATCATCAATGAAAATTTGCCTGTAACATTTTGCCTACCAATGATATCGTAGACCTGTAGATGGAACATCTCCGCCCCCTCGGGTGTTGTGTCATCTCTTACATGCACAATCACTGACTTCTCTGTCTCCCCAGGGTTGAAGGTCAACTGGAATATAGGGCAAACAATGATGGTAGATGACTGACATGGTGCTATATCAGATTAAGTCGGAGCTAAACCAAAACCAAACCAATCTTTCAAATCCAAGCCCATATACAGTTCAACACCGTTAATCCGAAATCGTAGGGACCCAACAAATTACTTCGGAATAGCAGTGTTTCGGATTAACAATTTTCCGCAAATGATGGGCTTGCGAATTATTGATGACGTGATATACTAAGTCGTGAAGATTGCAATGTCAGTGACTCGTTACCAATACGATACACTCTGTTTGAGTTATCTTTCGTATACAAAAATATTTAATGATTTAGTGTTTATTGATTGACAAAAATTGACATAAAACATTTAAAAAAATGACAGCACATGAATGCATTCGGATTGTTCAGTTGTGGGTCAAGTGAGCAATGCGGCGATCGAATCAGATGAGATAGAAATTTTCTAATGATATTCAGATTGTGTTAACCAGCAATTATGTACACACTACATCACCTAAATGAATCGCTCATTTTCTGACATCGATGTTTATACCATACTCATGCTCAATGTCATTCTTTAACAAGTGCTAATTGTGCTCCATTGTCACCTCAAGCCGATGCCACTCTTTTCATTGAGTTTAATGGTTAAGAATATTTTATTGGAGCTAATCTGCATGACATGACAATTATTATTGGTCATGATGGTGCTTCTGCTTCTGATTCTGATGATGATCATGATGATGATGAAAATGAAAGTACAATGACAAAGAGCAATCCTTTCAACAAAAATTGTTAATCATTTAAGATGCTGAAGATGTGAATGTGTGCAATTCAAAGTGGAAAACAATCTTAGCATTAATACCTTTACAGACTTAAGGGTATAATATTCTCCATCATACTATTGAAAATGTTAGATTTCAAACATTGGATTTCTTACATGTCCATTGGTGATGCGTGTATAGTCACCCTGTGCACTGCTTGCAGTTCCATCCACTGTTTGGTATTTAAGGATTACTAACTGGTCAAGAGCCACTGACCGCTGTATCAACACTGTTGTCTCAGATGGTTCCTCAGCACTGTATTCTGATGCTTCAAAAATTAATTTTCAATGTTATTGAGACATACTAACTTACAGTGATAATTAATTTATACATATTTGCACTATTATCAACATGGTAATTATCAGCATCTGAATTCAAATTTATCTAAGATTAATATATTAATTTCAATTATTATACATAATTATGTAAGCCTCTTATAAAAATGACAGCTGGTACATAGTTATTTTCACTGAAATGCTTAATCTATAATATTGGCAGACTAATATCTTTTCCATTTGGCATCATTACTCACATATACATGAATTTACCACCTAAGATCTACAAGAAATCACTTACTTTCGAAGTGTATGGGGAAGTCATTGGCATTGATGACAACCATGCATGAGGAGTTCTGACCAATCACAGCCCCTCCCTGGGGGTCACTCAAGGTCAAGGTGAAGGTCTCGGCAGACTCTGTGAACTGTCAGAAAAAACAGTAGTATATATGTTATTATGCTTATGCAATCCAGAGTTTATTGATTAATTTCCCGCAGGAATCCAAACACCTCTGTTAAAATTAAACAAATTAAAAATAATATATGTCAGAGAGACATTGTAAGCTCTGTTTTCATTTTATTCTGGTTAAATATGTTTATGATAGTATAACATATAATGTTACAATCTGATGTTTGATAAATATGCTGAATAAAATGTATTTCAACAAAAACTAATAATAAATACTTCTGTTTTAGGGTACTTTACCTTGAAAATTAAAATTTTATGGGGAATTTCCAATTTAAACTCAATTTCAAACAAGCAGCCATGATTTTATTAAATCCCTCACCTGAGTGAAAGTTTTATGTACACATGATCCAAATTTCATTGCTGTAGCTTCGAAAATAAGAAAGTAGGTCAAAATGTCACAGTCAAGGTCATATAAGGACAATATTGATATTTGTTTTCAAAACTGCACACATGGTCCAAATTTCATCGCTGTAGCTTCAAAAATAAAATAAATAGGTCAAAAGGGGTGGAGTTAGCTTTGACTCCAGGGACATAATTTTGGACAGGGCCATTATGTGATGCTAAATAACAAATATCAAAGGTCTTGGCCTTGTGGTTTGACACAAGAAGATTTTCTTATATAAGTCTTTAGAAAACTTGCGACCCCTAGGCTGGGCATGTTTTGATCCCAGGCGCATTATTTGATCAAACTCGTTAAAACACCATTATATAATGCTACATACAACATATGAAGGTTCTAAGCCTAGCAGTTCCTAGGAAATTTGTGAACCCTGGGGCTGGCCAGTTTTTACCCTAGGGGCGTAATGTGAACAATCTTGGTACAGGACCACTAGTTGATGCTATATACCAAATATCAAGTGTCTGGACACGCTGTTTTGGAAAAGTAGATTTTCAAATCCCTATACTTTCATCAGGGCAAGCTCAATTTTGACTACAGGAGCTTAATTTGGACAATCTTACTAGACAATGTCACACACCAAATATAAATACTCTAGGCCTGAGGGATTTTGTCAAGAAGACTCTTAAAGCTTTTCTTTTCAGTTCCATGGCACCCAGAGGTCTGCATGGAATTCATTTCTTGGAACAAATTAAGAATGGTATCACATAAAGAACATCCCTGAGAAGTTTCATCAAAATTGTTCTAGCAGTTTAGGAGGAAATGTTGTCTAAAGCAATTGCTGACAACGCACAACAGACAATAGACAATAGCTCACCTACAGCACTTTGTGTACAGGTGAGCTTAAAATGAAAAAATCTAAATTTCTTCCAAAACAAACTGACCAAATGAATTTTATGACAATTGAACAAACAACTTGATTCTAAAGTAGATGAAACACACAATAACATATAAAGTAAAACTAGACTGAACATCCAACTGAATTCCCCCCACCTCATCAGGCACAGACTGCAGTGAGATGTGAGCGAGCTCCTGGTCCGAGGTGAAGGTGACAAACCCCATGGCAGGACGAAGATCAACCTCATCCCCAGGGGTCAGGGTCCAGCTGACCTGGATTCCTCCAAACTGACCCATTGTCCTTCTCACTGGTACCGTGGCAACCTCATCAACTCCACTCTTGCTCTCATCTGTGGAAGAGAATTTGAGATGAAGCTGTTTTATAACTAGGTTAGTACAAATTTGGATCACAATAATGTGTTATGCATATATACATGCTAATTTAGCAGAAAAAAAATAACAAGGGAAATAATCTTAATACCTGATATTACTGAAAAAGCTAAAACTACAACTTTGATCTTTCTTTTAGAAAACAGGAAGTACACCAATGACTTTTCTCCCTTTCCTACTTCTTGTTGATTTTTTATCATAAAACAAGAAGGTCTTATGCATTCATACAAATGATGCCTGTAAATTTAAAAACATTACCATTTTGGCATACTTTTTAACATTAACCCCCATAATAAACACTTACTAAGATATGTCACTCTGTCTGGAAACTGTAGAAGACCATGAGGGTTGTCGTTCTTGGTGATGTGTAGCTCAATACTGGAACGTGGTCCTATAGTGGCCACGCTTGACCCATAACTCTGTAGGCGCAGGGTGAACACCTCTTCCAACTGTAAAACATGCAGATAATTAACTAGACTGATTGGAACACTAAAAGTAAACGTGAATATGGTATCAAAATGACATGTAAGAGTATTAAACATATCAAAGTCACAAAAAATAGTGTAAAGACAAATATATATACCAATACTTTATTAAAAGATACCGCAATACTATTGGGCCTAATTATGTCTCTTGCTGCCTTACAGATTCAATCTCATCATATATTGTTTACAAAACATATAACCATGGACTTATTAAGTGAAGTTAGTAACCATTTCTACACAATATACTTCAATGCAAAACTTCCATTATTTCTGACACAAATGCAAGCAGAAAACTTATAGGGTTACGGTAAAGCTGGAGGAAACCATTCAACTATTTGGACTAATGCCACTTGATATCTTAGGAAATTATTATATTTCTATATCATTGCACTGAGCCCCCTAAAATTTCACTCACTTCAGGAACCCCATCCTGCTTGGCTGCGACTGAGAAGTGCCTGACACGAACTCCCGCAGGGAATGTGAGAACATTTGTTGCTCCGAAGAAATCATTCTCGCCTGAGTTGATCACATACTGTATTGACTGCTCCAGTAGTGCCCCTGCCTCTCGTATAACTGTGAATTGCTGCGGTGATGCTCCCTCCTGTTAACGGTATTGAGATGATCTTATTATTGATTTTTTACACTAGAATGTCCATGAATTATTGATATCCCTACTGTCACTTTGAGTCCTGTTAAAGTGGATATGTGAGTGAGCCCCTTCCATATACTCTCAGCATATGACAAACTTTCTACATACTTCATATACTATGCATAAGATACTCATAATTAGTTGTCCACCATTCCTATAATTCATAACACAAACTTACATTGAGGGTG
Source organism: Mya arenaria (assembly GCF_026914265.1). Taxonomy (NCBI): domain Eukaryota; kingdom Metazoa; phylum Mollusca; class Bivalvia; order Myida; family Myidae; genus Mya; species Mya arenaria. The sequence continues at coordinate 2,746,707 of NC_069124.1, forward strand.
TAAGACAGTTGCTGGCTAGGATCAAACTGGAAAACCCCACCCGGGTTGTCATTCTGGGTGATAACAACTGTCCGCTGAGTATGCCCAACCCGTAGACGCTGGGTGCCTACGGGCTCAACCGAGTTCAAGGTCAAGGTCATTTCCTCATCCAGTTCCGGAATGTCATCGGGCAGCAAGGTCAGGGTTATGTATGTCACCGATGAACCTGTGACACATGTAGAAGATATTCCTATTCATGTAATATGTGACCAAATGTTAAATATTAAAAAAATCAAATGATAAGTATAGTTTGTATTGAGTCTCGGTAAATAAACTGTAGAACTGCCAAAGGCTGCTTTTATATAGACTACAGTTATAATCATATTCTTAAGTTTTAGGAACTGTCCATCACACAAACATGACTCCTGTTGAAAATTGTTCTATAATTCCTGAAGATTTGTAATCTGCCCCCCCAAAAATCATCTCTTTGTACCAGTATGTTGTGCTTATATAAAATCCTTTTTAACCTGACCTGATGTAAACATCATTCTTCATCTTTATCAAGGAAACATAATGCCATTTGGACACCCCTTACCTGATGCCATGGTGACTGTGCCCTGCATGTTAGCCACATCGTCTGTGGTGACCTGCCCAGCACTGACCCCTGACCCCTGCAGTGACCAGCTGACCACAACTTGACCACTTGTCCCCTCCCTGGACAGGGCAATCTGCACCTGGGCTTGACCATTGTCTGGCTCACTCACCTGAAAATGAACAAGTGGCTTTCTAATTTCCATATTCCTTTTTCCACTTTAGAAAGTATGAATTGTTTGTCTTAATAAAACCACTTCCATAACTCAATACTTGTTTTTTTATTAATTACGGTACATGAAAATCTTTATAAGAAAGTCAGTAAACCTATACTTGAAATTTATAAAAGAGAGTCAACTTTTTGTTTTGTGTTAAGAGCTTTCACAGTAGTCTATGGCTGTAGGACAGAATAGTGCTGAGCTATAAAACAGTTTCAGTAGTTAAAAATATAAATTAAAATAACCTACTTCAAGCCTGTTGAGTGTCTGGAAGCCTATCTCTCCGTTTGCCTCAGCAGCAGTCACGGTTACAGAGGCTAACATTCTGGCACCCAGGTGTGGACTGTTATACACCCCTAAAGCTGGCTCTGTATGGAATTGAATAAAGGTACTGTGTAAAATCACACTGAAATTTATGAATTAGACTACAGCATTTCAAAACACAGTGATAATATGAATTTTTAGGCTTTTTTTGTAACTTTCCAACCATTTTACTGGTCTATTCTTCACATGAAATGTATGAATCAGGCCTGATGAGTTAAACTGTATTAAAATAAATTGTAATTAAGTTAAAATTTTCGTAAGAAAGAAATCTCTAAAAACATATTAGTCTAAATTAGTCCAGGAACCCTCTTTAATGTCTTTTTGATTGTAATGAGATATAATTGTTTTGAAATGAATAGTTTCGCTTTAAATGCTACACTAAGGTTATTCAAATTTGCAATCAGAAGTTTTAATTTGATGTCTGACCGCCGCTCAGTAATCAAAAACTATCTTGATCCTATGAGTTTGTTGTTCCCTCTTGGATATGACGCCCCCATAATAACATACCTGGCACAAGCAGGACATTGAGCAGCTCCGCAGTGAAGATCCCACCCACCTGGATAAACGCCCCCACCTTGAGGTGAACATGCTCTGTAAGCTCTGATTGGCCGGACTGCATCACAGTGGCAACAACAGTCTCCTCCAACACATCTGACAGAGGAAGGAATTCAAAATTTTAATTTCATGAGTAATTTCATGATAAAAATAAGTGATTTATAAAAGTTCAATCATGCCTAGATTTACAGACTGTTCAATAAATAAAAACAACAGATTTTATGATATAATAATCAATGAATAGATTACAATTTTTAAAGAAATATTGACAAAAAGGATGGAGGTATTGGATTAAAATTAATGTTTTAAAATTTTACATTTTTGTCAACAATATAGTTAACAACTACAAGTATATTTTTCAGCCTTTGATAGCCTCAGATCAATAAAATAGTGGAAAAAATATTTAAACATGAATTGAACTAAAACTTCTTACCATTACTGCTTCCATCTGAGGGCTGGTAGGCCAGGGAAATGTTTACATGCAGATCTCCACTAGTGGCTCCTGACCGAACAAGAACCAGTTGTAACATCCGCGGGTCAGCATCCTGTAATTTCCCACAACAACTTTGTATCAAATGTAAATCTATCATTATTTTTACATTAGACTATTTTAATACTTAATATTAATTGTCCAAATCATACCACATCCTGCTATTTCAACTTCTGTTCACTAAAACCTCAAGACTATTTCCAATAACGTACCACCACAAGTTTCTGCCTGCTGTCCTCAGCAAACTGCACGCTTCCATATACATTATCACTGTCCTCAATAAGGATTATCCCCTCCGTAATCCCCTCCACCTTGGCCCCACCAGTCACTGAGCCGGGCACCAGCTGCAGTTTGAACCTCTCTGTAGCCTCGGGCAAAGTGTCTGGGACAAGGGAGATAATTATCTGTTTCTCACGCTCTCCATTTGCAAACATCACCATTCCGGTAATAGGGGTAAGATCCTCACTAACCTACAGGAGAAATGAACATTTAGTCCTATTGTATGACATTATAGCCTTTCATTTAAACACACATATAACATAAACATTAATTTTGTTGATTGTCTTAAATATTTCTCAAGTTTCTTGTGTTCATCAATCACGTCCTATAATTGTTTCAATTTTATTTGTTTGTTCATTACAATTTTTTGGAGGCCATTACAAATTTTTAGGCTGTTACAATTTTTTAAAAAGTTAAAATGCAAGGAGGTATGATCTAATAAATTACTTATTATGTAGTAGGCAGTGCTTTTTTTCTTCTACGGTAATGTGAAAGTCACTAAAGATAAAGCACTTACCTCCCCAGATCCGCTATCATTCCTAACAATCACCCAGTTGACACTAACTGCCCCAAACGACCCCCCAGATCTCACAACTGTAAACACTGTGTCACTATCAAGGTCCTCATTCAGCTGGCGTAGTGGAAGGCTTACAAGATCTAGGGACCGAAGGCTTAACACACCTTCTGGGTTGTCATTGGCATTTATAATTCCCTTGACCCTGTCTGGTTGAAGTAAAACAACATCCCCTGTCGGCGAAGATAACACAACCTAGATGGGTGTAAGATTACCAGTATGTTCATTTCATACAGGATCATTATGACTGTTATAATTAGGTTTTAAGGAGGAACGACACTAGAAATTGGCTTTAATGTACACACAATTAGCCAATAACTTATTTAAAAAATCGGGTCACATTTGATTGTTTTATCATTGCACCACATTTTAAAAAAAGTTAAAGAAAAGTTGAAATTAAAGTTTACCTACAACTGAACAAAGCTTACCAACAACTTCAATACTAATTTAAAAATGTTATAGTATGGAACCTAAGCCATAGTTCACTTGTTCAAAGAAATGACACAAACCTGAAATGATTCTTCCATCTCTGGTTCACTGTCATCAATGACCTGGATATTGAGAGTCAATGACCTCTGACCCCTACCAAAGGTCAACTGACCACTACTCTGACCCCCAGGACCACTAAAATCTAGATTAATCTGGGCAGTGTCTGGTAGGAGTATGTAACTGATGGCAGCAACCTCTTGCACTGATCCTATTTGTGTGACGCCATCCTGTTCATAGCCTCGTAAGATTGTTATGTTCATAATCCGAGTGATTGGATTCTCATCATATCTGAACTCAGGCTGAATAAAAATAAAAATACTGCTAACAAGTTATGTTTTTCATAATAGTCAAAGAACAAAAGTAAAAACAAAGAGTCAGCAACACTGTCACCTTCACATCCCTCGGATACATAGTTAAATATGAAGAGTATATCATATAAAGAAGAAGTTTGCATGTAGAGCTACCCATACCTGTAGGAACCTGATGGGGGCATCATTGGCCTGTATCACAACTGTAAAGTTTGTGTTCACTACCCTGGCCCCCTGTGAAGCTCCGGTAAGAACCAGTTCAAACAGTTCATCGTTCTCAGGAATCTGAAATTATTAGATTTGAATGTGATATATTTTATCTCACCTTTTTAACTCATTCCTCAAACATTTCTTTTATGAGTGAGTTATGTACTCTGTGATATTCATATAAGAGCCTAAGGCATGTTAACCATATGATTTCGGCTAGAAAAAAACCTTGCATGAACCCAGTGCATTGCATTATGACGTCATACTAGTAATTTGTTCTATTGCTACTCTCAGATATACATTCATGATGTCGTTTGGCCAAGAACAAACAAAGTTTCAAATAAAATTAAATAATATTTAAAGAAACAAAAAAGGTAAATGTAAGACTTGAACCCTATTTTCTGTGTGTTTATGCAGAATAAAAACAATTGGGATTGATGTTGCAAATAATTTTAATTATTAACACTTATTAACACTTACTTCAATGGATTACATAATGCTCTTTTTTACATGCTCATTTTTTTGTTTTTGATTAATTACCCCCATACAATAAATACAGGGATGTGATTGACCTGATTTTCGGCCATGTGTTTATGGGGCGCTCTTTGGGTCGAAAGAGCACTGCTGTAGAAGAAAAAATGGCTTTTTAGAAGCTGTTTTGAGGGCTCACCTGACTTAAAATTTGAAGCAAACTGGAATATTAACTAAAACAACTGAAAGCAACCAAATATTTTTTTTCAGGTAATTTTTTTTTATATATATATTTATTTTTTTTGTGGGGGGGGGTCTCTGGGGCCATAAGATCGGCGGAATTCCGCGATTCCGCGGACAAATCACATCCCTGTTAAAATTTGATTGATGTAAAGCAGCCTTTAATAGCCTACCGTGTCTGTCCGTATCTGTAGCTGGATTGTGTTGGTGACTTCCCCATTGTTGAACGTAACCGCGCCGGCTGATGGAGATATGTCAAAACCTATTCCTACAATAGCACCATCCGACACACCCAGTACCTGCAATGATAAGTTTAAACTTTATTTATTTTACAACAATTATGAAGAAAGTTATATTTCCTCAAGTAATGCGTAATCACTCGCATCTAGGCACAATTTTGCACAAAAATTTGGCCTTTTTGCATGTGCATGTGTGTAAAAGTGTAAAGATATACAGTGATAGATTGAGCGGGTGATGGACGAGGTGAACTGTGACCCAAGTTAACCAATGCCTTAGAAACTGTGCACCATTTCATTATGGTGTGTGAGTAAGTTCACTTATACTCCCACTTGGGCAAGGCCCATTCAGCAAGTGCTCTAATAGTTTGTCAGTCATGTTAGGTTTTTAGAGCACAGTGCACACACAGAATGTAACCTTGGTTAGAGCTTCCCTGGTTCTTTAACGTGCACCAGTGTATAGCACTGTCACTTAACTTCCCTCCTGGAAGACAATTAGTATTTTTTTTAGTTGTGCTGAGGTAAATTTAACCTGCGACCCCAGATTGATAGTCAAGTGTGTTTACACTAGACCATAGATCGGCCATTTCATTATCGAAGTGAATCACCAGCATGTACATGTAGATGTATATATTGCACTGCCTTAATCAAGTGAAAATTATCTGTGAAGTATACCGGTACCTACATTATAAAGAAGTGTCAAAGTACACAATAGACACTTCACAACAAATAGATTGTTTATCGATTCAGTTTATGTTTTAAAGAAAGCCAATTCAGGATCTGCTTCATATACATAAGTCCATATAAACAGCCACTTCAGAGTCTTTGACGAATTTTGTTGTGGCGACTCTATGCTTCCATATCCAAATTGTTGTTTTCCTAGCCAAAAATGACAAATCCCAGCGCTAAGTATATTGAGCAGAAACTTGCGCCGGAAAGATAACGGGAACCTGCTAGATAGTTAAAACATTGGAGATGCTTTGTTGACAGGCGATGCTTTGTTGACAGATCGATCTGAGGTTGAGTTTCATGATACACTTAAGTGTATTTATGAGAATGGTATTGGCTAAAAATAATATAAGTGTAACTTTTGTGTTTCCATTTAAAAATGCAGTGTTGGATATTGTGGATTTACAGTTGAAGAATATATTTTACATTGGTATGAATCAGTCGACTTGTGGCGTTTAGGGAACAAAATAAATATCCAAATGAAAAAAAAGTTCACTCTACAGTATACTTGTATACTGTTCACATACAACACTAATGTTTTATCACTTTTTTATTTTAATTGTATGGGTACATATGTAATTTATCATGGCCTTCTACACAATTGAACAATGGCACACTATTTACCTGTAGATCTAAAAGTCGCGCAAACCAAACTATGGGATAATTGTTTCAAAGGGAGTCAACCTTTTTTTCGTCACATTCGGAACTTCATGGTGAGTTTTTCGATAGAAAATGACCGAGGAATTCCGAAAGTATTTCGTCATTGAAAATTACTCAAAACGTCCTAAATAAAAACGTCTCAATAATAAGGACATTTGGGATGCAATCGCAACTTCTCGGCTACTTCTGTATTTGGTTTATTGCTTATCTTTAATAGAATAGCGTCGTCTGATTGGTTTCGATGTTGGGAGCCGCACTAATATTGAATATGTATGGAGTATTGTCCAAGATCTGCTCGAAGCTAACCGATGACTGACCAATAGTTACCCCGCAATGATTTGAGGATAAGTGAGCAACTTATGGCCTTAATGGTAATCTTGGAATGAGTCTTTAATCATTGTTTGTATACCTTGATAAATAACTCATAACTAGAGTGCATTTCTAGAGCCAAACATGCAATTTGATCAATGTCGAGATCTCTGCTACACGTACCTGGTAAGTGACGGTGACTTGGCCGTTGAGGCCCTGGTTTCTGATTATGTTCACGTTCACAATGTTGGTCGATACAGGGTCCTCCACGGTGTATATAGGTGAGTCCTGAAATAGTTACATGGTAAAAATGAGCCGTATATTTTACTGTGTTTTTTCCTGTTACCACAACACGTTCGAGTCCATCATGGGTTATTGTTAGGGTTTCTTGTACATACGCATGTAGCATCTTTGAAGAAAACAAATACACTTTTATTACAAGAAATTAAAGGCCGTGGCTTGTAAATGAATCTCGATTTCTATGCTTATTAAAAGCCTGTTTTATACAAACAAACATTTAAGCAGGGAGTTGTGCAAAACGTATATCGAACAATGGCGGATTGCACATAGTACTAGTATATCAAGATGGGGAGTTATCTTACATCCGTGATAGTAAAGACGCCGTACGCGTCGTCGTTGGCGAGAATGCTGATGGTAGCTATGTTTGGGACCGTGACCGTCGCCGTATTGCCGATCACCGTCAGCTCAAATGTGTAGGTCTCTTGTACTTCTGGGTCACTGTCATCTGCTACTGTGAACGTCACTGATGTGACGTCACTTCCACCAGGCGCAAATGACGCCACCTGGCTACTTCCAACAAAGTCTTGATTCAAGTTGTTGACCTTGAAATTTTGTGAAATGGTAACATATGGACACCATAAATCCAGATCTTGAAATTATTGAACATATATATATGTTTCCAATAAATATTAATACAAAAATGCAAATGTGTTATTCGATGATAAATTATTCATATGATACCAGAGATTTCAAGTACAAATGTATCAAAATGTACGAAAATGACATGACAAAATATGTGATGGAACACACTCAGTAAGTCTGCCCAGCCCTGCCCAGAGCCTGGCGACAGACACTGCAAGCACAGCACACCTATTTAGTTTGATATAAAGGTTATTTATATATATATTCTATTGCAAATCAAACCGAATGTCGGAGTTTTCACGTAATACTTGTCTTTCTTTTTACATATTATACATGTTGTACATTTTTTGCAATAATTTATTATAAAACCTATATATGGTTTAATGTGAAATTGAGCAATTGAAAATCGCACTCTCAATATCAACAATGTTGTTGTTGTTGTTTATTGCGCATACATGTATTATAATATTTATTAATATTTTTATTATTAATTTCAATGACAACCGTTAAGCAAAAGTTATTTAAGGACCCCTTTGAAAATAAGTTGAAGATGTTTAATGGGTTATCCTGTGTTATATATTTGTCACATAGAATAAAATCCATCCATCCATCCATCCATCCATCCATCCATCCATCCATCCACCCACCCACCCACCAACCCATCATCCGTCCGTCCGTCCGTCCGACCACCCACCCACCCACCCGTCCATCCATCCATCAATCCATCCATCCGTCCCATCCCATCCCTCCATCCATCCATCCATCCATCCACCCACCCACCCGAAAAAAATGTAACTAAATTTAGGGTGTACTCACCCCAACAATGACATTCACGATCTGTGTAATCGGTCCGCTGTGTCCAACACGGAGGCTGAACTGCGTGCCCTCTTCCACAGCCAACTGGGTGTCCACGAAGTACACGGACCCGCCACTTCCAGGAGTCGTGAGCGCCGCCAGCGCCAACCACCAACACCATACAGCCGCTCTCATTATTGCGGCCACTCACTTGTCTTGTTTCAAACTCTCAATGTGTTCTTATTCCATTTATGAATTCCTTGAGATTACATGTATGTCCAGGTAGTAACCTTATGTTCGAACAATTTAGTTCCGATAACTTTTTAAACTCATTGAAGTTTGATTTTAGTTGTCAATTTCGTCTGTAACTTTTAATGAAAATAAAAGATGTATCTTGCTACCTCAATAGTTCAAACTGAATCATCTACTGTGAAGCAAGCTCATACTCCTGAAAATAAAGAAAAAAAATGGACCCGTCTAATTTGGTGACTATTTGAAATCAACACAAACTAATATGTTTGTACTCATACCGACACTGCGTCATATCAAAACAAGTTAGTATGTATACTAGTCACTCTATGCATGTACTTCGGTAAATTGGTGCAAGAAAACCAGAACATCCTTTTACGTACTTTCTTATTCTGACTCAATCATATATTCGTCAATAATTCATGGATTCCGGTTACCATAACAAAGTCCGCCAGATGGCAGCGTAACAAGGCGGCAACAGCTGGCCATGAAAGATGGGCGTCTGAGGTACGACGCCCTTTTGTGTGTAATACTGTATAATTGTTTGCAGTCAATGTGTTGCTTATTTCGAAATGTGCGCTAATGATCGAAGAATGACGACAATTAATTATAGCAATGATTTTCTAAGCTAATAATTATGTTATGTGCATTTCAATCATCGCGGGGAAATCTAATAATAAGATAAAGAAAAGTTTAGTTAAGTCACATAAATGTACTATTATTTCCTTATTTATTGTGAATTTATCAAATTTCAACAGTTTTAAACCAGCACAAATTAAATATATATTTCAGTCTTAATAACTTTTGTTCTGAATTTACTCATTTTTAGAAGTCCAGAAATTATGTTATAAGTCCTATCGAAGCACAGATTGTGCGATTTGGGTTTCTTATGAACCAACAAATAACAGAAGCCCGGTCAATATTGCCGGTGATTCTCATACATATTTTATACACAAACACACGGGTCGGGGTGGAAGATTCGTGAAACGTGTTGCCGCATTTATATAAGACCTTTACCCGAGATTCATTAAAGCCCTCTTTTAAACTTTCATTGTTTTTATTCAGAGAGTAAAACAAGAGAGTAAATCAATCAAGAGTAAAACATGTTTTGGGTGAAATATATAGATATGTCAATCATGAATAAATATGCGTTAAATAAATCAAGATTTAAAAAAATATTTTCTAAAAATGAAATAATTTTAAGACTTCTTACTTCTCATATGATTGCCAGGAATGTAATTGGATGTGTTTAAATGTGTATATATATCTTATATAACCTGTTTATAATGACAACAAAACGAAGTTTAAGGCACTTTGTAACGATTTGATTAATCTAATCTAATATATAAAAAGAAAAAGAGAAACATATATGTTGTGGTCAGTCATTTGTATCATTATTTATAGTGTTTGAAATTATATTTTGTACAATGGGATGGTAAATTTCTCATATCTACCGTATGTGCGTGTCGATTAATCAGCAGTCAGCCGTTGTTAATGTTAATATGAATAGTAGAGTAGCTATAATCCAAAACAACAGATAATCAGGATAATTATCGAAATTATAATTGGTCCAAAGCGACTGCAGTACTTTTATTTTGGTAGATCAGCAGTCAGCCAATCAGGTGAACTTTCTTTCTTTCTTTTATTACGCTCAACACATTATACATGTGAATAGAGGTAGACATTATATTATAATATAATAAAATTATAATATGAAAAACAAAAATCAATGAACCAGGTTTTTGGGGTCAGATGTTAAAGCATAATATATTTGAATTTGAAAAGACAATAATAAGTGATATCCGAACTATTCATCTTTAAACAGAGACTGGGTTAGTAGAAAAAAAATCAAATACTAAGGTGCGACAAGGCAGGTCCCTGTTTTATGCTGAATGCATACTAATAACATTTAACCATTACCGAAAGAGAGGGTTAAGCATGTGTCTTTTGATACTCGCGTGTAAGGTAATGTGTTCATGTGAGGTATGGTATTGACCATAGGGCTAAATTGCGTAAATATATGTACTGTGGATCCTGTTCATCATATTAATTAAATAAAAGGACAACATCTATGTTTTTTTCATCGACATTATAACATAAGTTATAGATTTAGTATTAACTCTTTGAGTTTTTACGATCTGTGCCAATTATTTTTAAATCATCAACACATACTATATAAAAGAGAATCACCGCCTAAAAAGGCCTTAATCAAATGAGTTTCCTAGTAGTGGGGAACAGAACGCGAACGAACCTTTGTTGTTGTTAATACTGAGAGTTCTTTTTTCTTGATGTTTTTAAGGTTTCACAGAGCACGAAGGTTCTCGTTAATATATATGATTTTGTATTGTATACATTTATATATAATTTTAACTGATGTATATACTTACCGTTGACTCTAACCTCCGTATATAAGTACACCATTTTTGTTTTTATATACTACTAAAATATATTCACATTAGTTGACACAGAAGACAAGCAGTTCATGAATGTATATCAATATATCGAGTGATTTCCTAGCATTTGGAGTAGTAGGAACATATGTTACCACATGGTCCATCGATTTGTTGCCCGTACATACTTCATCTTACGATCGCCTGACTTTCTACCTTTCAAAGTCCTGCATCGCATTAATAATTCAAACTTGGCTAATTACATGCGCCTTTTTCAACAAAGGTAACCTAACTGGTCCAAGAGAAATATTTTATTTAGTATTAAGTACCAGAAGTCAATACATGATATGAACATGACTTCAACAAAAAGAGTATAAATTGTTGTACACATATTCATGTCTTCTCGTACATTTTGCAAACAAAAAGCGATGAATATGAAGTTATATGCATCCCGAATGCCACTCAGCGTAGACCGTTCTCTCTGCGCTAATGTGGTCCCTGCCGTCACATTAAAACCTTTTATTGGAGAAATCCAAGTGTTTTCAAAACGCTTTCACTAAAAGAAGAAACGAACTTAATAATCTTGCCACATATAAAAGAGATGCATATCGAATTAGAAATAACATATTAAACAACACTGTATGATCTTTTTTCTTTGCATAATATATCCAGGATGTGATGAAATATTATAATTTGTTCTCTTGTTTTCATCTTTATGAGCTCATGCACTGCTTAATATTCAATAATCACTTTGTTAATATGTAGCAACTCATATATCTTGTATTGCTTATTGTTTAACATTTGTATTTATCTTGTTCGTATATCTTTACGATGAGAAACCGTAATGGTTTAAATCGATTAAATTCTGTTCTGTTCTGTCAAACAAATTTACGTCACGTGACTTCGTTTAAAAAGTTAAAGTAATGAAGCTTGTATCATGACGTATATTTGTTATTCTTCTTAATTTTCATTTTATTCATTGATAATGTACAGCTAGATTTACGAAAAGTTATAACATGTGAATTGGCCCTGGCAATAAAACCATGAACAGCAATATAACTGTAAATGTGAATTATAAGGGTTATAAGAGAGATTAACTTCAACGGAGGAAACTCTTTTCATTAAATAATCGTTGCAAATTGGAATAACAACCAGTTTAACCTTTAGTCAGGCAGGAGGTGCCATTATGCTTAAACCAGCGTACTTTATATGACCTTTAAACAATCGTGTTTGGCAAACTACCAACCATTTTCAAAAACGATAAAGCTTTTTATTTCCGACCATTATTAGGTTGTATGTAGCAGGCTTGCAAACTTTAGTTAAAAGGATAAATGCGCCGGGTTACAAAAGTGGATGTATGATGTTATACGGTTTAAAATGCATGTAGTGCGAAAAAAAGACCACTTACTTTAAATACGTTCATAATATTGCAACATTATTGTGAATTTGAAAGCAAACTGAAGACTCTTAATAAATATTAGCGAGGAACCGAGAAGAACATATAATTATAGATAATTAAACAGAATTGGAAATATGTTGACTAAAATACTCTGCCTTTCATTATCTACTACAATTAGTCAAAACGTCCTCAGTCAAAATCGAGTTCGTTTAATTAACTTTACTCTAGCAATACACATGCGAGATGAAAGCAATGTACATTTATATCGTAATACATATTTGTTTATCAGTAACTGTAATGAAACTGGCTAATTGAATTGGAAATTCATTAGGGCTATTCAAAAGATGTTTTTTGATTCGATTTTTATTGCCTGTGAACACTATTGTAAAATAAATTAGAAGTACGCTTGTCGCGCCTACAGCCGTTAAACGCTTTCAGCGCTTTCATTGTTATCGCGGGGTACACATTTAAGCACAGTTCACATTGGCATGGTAGTTAACTACTGCGTTCAAACTGTTGAGAGGCTCGAAAGTTGCCTAGTGTAAGAAGACAAGATACCAACGATGAACGGATTTGCTTTTATCATTTGGTTTTGTGTCTCTGTGATTTTGGTAAGATGTTTTTGGTAAACATTACCACAAGTTGTACTTATGTTGTACTTGTATTGCTATTTCTGCTTGTTTTATTCAGATTAAGAAGACAATATTTGACAATAATGGACAGTGTTTTCTCTGCTTTCTTAGATTAACGCCAATTTAGCAAGTGGGCGCTTCCCGTGCAATAAATTTAAGCAAATACTTCTTGCTTAACACCATGGCATTTGCATAAAAGTTGAATGTATAACTGCACCGTGTTTGATACTAGTTATTCTATATACTTATATTGACTAATTCTGAAACGTTATCGAAAAAACAAACACAAATAATTAATGCGTGCGACCTTTCAACCACATGTCAGTTGATTGTAACATTCTGAAATTATTTATGAATATTTTTTTACAAAAATCTCGAATTCTATCACCTTTACACTTAGTCACATTTCATTGTTCATAGAAAAAAGTATACATGCGAATTCATAATTGTTCTATTGTTTATTTTATTTATCATTTATTGTGTTTAAAAATTTAATTTAAAAGGGATGTCTTTAGTGAACTTATGGCTGAAACAAACCATTTCAAAACTGATACTAATACTGCTGAGAAATTAAAACAATTTAACCAACATGTGTAAATGCGATATTTTTAGTATTACATAAATAACCTCAAGGATGTAATTAGTATAGAATTACAGCAAAATGTATTTGCAATGAGAAATGAAAGGAAAAACAGCAGGCTTTCCTTACGTATTGAAAATACCAAGGTGATTACTTATAACCTTAACGTTTTGTAAGATAGTTAACTGAGTAGACATAATTTAAAATGTTGTCAAAACTGAAACGAAAGTTGTCAACATTTTATTGTTAATTGTTAATGTTTTAAAAACTGTTGTGGGTTGCTGGAAGATAAGTTATAAGTAGTTGGGTAATGACAATATTTCAAGAGGCTGAATTTGACCTGTTCTTATATTGAGTAAAATTGCCTTAATTGCGCCAAAGTAGCAAAGTAAATGTATATGCTCAAGTAAAACTGTGTTATTTAAGTCTATGCTTGCACCAAATGTGTGATGAAATGCTGTTCCCGAAATACCATTCTATAACTTCGGAAGGGAAACTACAAACTCAATAACATAATGTTATTATTTAGGAGGGGGGGGGGGGGGGGTTGGCTACATTATTGTGTGCCAAAGTCTCAATATTTTTGTATTTGCTCAAGAAAAACTGTGCTTTCACTAAAAGTCTGATGAAAAAACTGTACTTATAAGTTTAGTACTAGTATATGCAATTTTAACTTGTCTAAGAATCTTTGGCAAAGATATATGTGTAAAGTTTTCTGACTTCTGCTTGGTGAATTTCAATGGCTACTTTAGAGTAGGCCTTAGAGGGGGGGGGGGGGGTCACAAGGAAATTACGCCCCTTCCTGATATATACCAACATGACATGGTTTAAGTGATTTAATAAGGGCTTGAGATCGCTCCCAAGGAAACGTTTAGCCATTCAAGTCTGCAATAATGCATTCAAATTCACCCTTTTAGTATTCTTTCTCGGATATTGACGTCACAAGTAAATTAAAACAATTGATGAGGGGGCTCGCGCCGGGTACGCCCCCGTCTATAACCGCTAGTGGTTTTAATCGTTCATGTGATAAGAAAAATATTCTGAATCAATAAACAAATAGCAACGACAAGCATAGGTGTCATTTCCCTGTTAAAAGCATTTTTAGTTACACATTCGGATGGGCACTATTCAGTACATCTTTTTTCAGACGAACATTTTTTCAGACGAACATTTTTAACCATAATTTTGTTTCAGCAGACACGAGCGGCTGTTAAGGCTGACCCTGGCGGTGAATCTGGCATAGTTCACAAGCAAACCTTTTCGTTCACTGCTTTGATGGTATGAATCTTGTAATTGGATTTAATTGGGCAGAAACAATAAATCTTGTATGATGGTTTATAAAGGAAACATCTTTCGATAAAAAGCTTAGCTTAGTAGTAACCTTCACCTTACCACAAACATCCTGTCGGCGTCGGTGATTTTCAAAGTCATATACTATAATTAAGTTCAAAATAACATATTTTTTAAATATATAATTTTTATACATGTAATACCAAGTCACACGTTTCTTAAAGATGCGACATTGTTTATTGCAGAAAAGGCCATGGATCTACGAGGAACAATCCGTTTACAGGGGCTTTCTTGTGGATCTGATGGAAAAGATATCCTCGATTCTACGAATTGATTTCAAAATTATAACATTGATCGACGATCAATATAACCGAACTCTTTCTGAGTTGCCTGGAGGGGTGCTTACAGATAATATATTGAATGTATGAAACGTTTTCTTCGTTGTCTTTTAAATTAATGTTTCAACCCCAGTGATCCAAAAACTTCATATGTGGGCACTATAACTAGAGACGAAAAATCGGTACCGTAATGTATGACTTAGATATATAGGATCTCATTCGGAGCTCCTCGGCCATTTTATAGAAAACAACCTCGGATGTATGCAGGTACATCAGTTGAAGTAGTTCGTAAAATTTTGAATTATATCATTAATTAAATGTAGTGTTTTAGAGTTGTATTTATTGATCTAAGTTTAAGTTGATTGCCATTGAATTGATTTATTGCAAACATAATTAAGAATTCCAAGAGTTAAGTCACAAAGTTTAACTGCTAAATAAAATTACTACGCGATCTACTTGCAGCGGACTTAAACGTACCACTTTTTGAGTATGTAAACCGTCCAAATACATCCGAGGTTGTTTTTGAAAAAAATGGCCGAGGAGTTCCGAATGATAGGATCTGACACGAGTTGTCATTTAATACAAGATTTTATTAAACGAGTTCATAAAATCTGTTAGTAAGCGAGCCTCTGGCGAGCTTACTTACAACTTTCATGGACGAGTTTAATAAAATTCTTGAATTAAATGATAACTCGTGTCAGATCTTTTTTATCACATGCTTAAAACGGTGTTTTTATTACCAATTAAGTTCCACTTTCTGAACCGATTGTTTGACAGCCAAAGTACTCAGAGTAGAATGTCAACGATGCGCCATATAAATAGTTCCAAATTAAAATGATTAAAGTAACTAGCAGTTATCAAGTTTTAAAAGCTGATAAAGCGCTTAACAAGTCACAAATACAAAAATGTGTAGTAAAATATCCAACAACATGAATAACGAACGATTTTAACCAAAAATACCCAATAAGTACACAATTTGATGACGTCACACTCAGAGTACATGCATTTACGCGGTTTATGTGACCTACATCGGTCTGTCAAGTTTTCTGTGTGCACGGATTTAAAAGTTATTCGCTGTCGCTTTCTACAATGATTTTGCAGCGTTTTCTTGGTGTACATGGTGTTTCACAACATGCAGATGATAACGGCGAAGCCTTACTCTGTACTGCATGGATGTTGCTGTTGAAAAAGTTAATTTCCACCAGGAATGTTTCCAGAGAACATGATGTTCTAGCCGCCATGGGATGTGTAATGTGATGTCTGTGCTGCGGAATTCGTATTTGTGTTTTCGGTAACCGACAGCTGATTAGATTGGCAAGCAATTGGCATTGATTGCATATTGCTTGTGTTGGTCAAGATGGAGGTGTTTGAAATGTTCTTGTAGTGTTTGTCACTATTGTGGCTGTATTTGTTGACTGACTGGATATTTCTGTGACTAGTAATCTGCATTATCTGGTTGGCGGAACATTGTTATCAGAAAGTTTTGTACAAGATGCTTTCTGGCACTATGATTTGTTAGCGATTTCTCTCCCGAAAGTCTTACAGCTTCATTATTACGGTAAATATTTGTTGGCATTTAAACCATTTTGTTTACAAACAATGCGGAGGGATATCTAGGTTGCGTGTGATTAGTCTGGCCAATCGAAATGTCTGATTGGTTATCTTACACATGTGTTAAGATAAAAATATTCGTAATGGGTATATTACACGGAAAACAAGGGTAAGCATGTGATAAAACATTTTAATGTTTAAATCGGACATATTTATATAGTTGCATGACTTTTATGTAAAAGTAACCACTCGGACAATATATACCTTTGGGTACAGACTGGCCGGTCCTTATAATGTCATAATTATATTGAATCTATTTTTCAGACTGCAGATTTCGGATTTACTGACGAAACTAAACGAGATGTTGGACCAAACGCCAGTTTTTCTCGCCCAATTTTGTCATCAGGGGCAAGGATTTTAATCCAAAAGCCAAAACTCAAAACGTACAACCCACTGTTGTTTATGTTTTCTCCCTTTTCCACATCATTATGGATTCTACTTGTTGCTACTGTACCGACGGTGCTTGTAGGTATGTTTTGTTTTGACAAAGCAGTTGCAAAGACAACGAATCAAGAAGCCATCAAGCATTGGAAATATGTTGTATATGGGCGCAGAGGTATGTATTAATTATCTAACATATTAAGTTACCTTAATAAGCATCGAATACGACATTCCGGATCAAAACGCAGTACTAATAACCCTTTTAATATATACATAACTGGTTAGATCACCTAAAAGCCACATGTTTTCATAATAAATGTCGTTTTAACGACGCACTATTTTGTTTCATGACGTCATTTTAACATCGCGCAACCATACTTGTTATGACGTGACGTCACAAGAGTGGAATTAACAATATCTGTCATGTGTTTCCGTTCCGAATAGAAAACTCCGACCCGAGGGCACCTGCGTTGCCAGATAACGAGGCTTGCAACACGACCCTCGGGCACGCTGCGTTGCCGGTAACTCGGCAAGCCTCGTTACCTGGCAACGCAGGTGCCCTCGGGTCGGATTTTTCTATCCGAAACGGACACACATGATAGATATTTTTTCTAGCATACATTAAATAACATATTTTGTGAAGAAAATATATTAAAAAGGCGCATTTTTGTACATATCACCAAAAAGCGCGTGCGATGGTGTTTACTGACGTCATGACGCGCAGTAATTTGTATTAACTGAATACGTCAATAAGTTCCTTCGACATTACGTCTTTTAAGTTTTTTTTTGTAAAGTTAATGTTAATGGAACTCATCTATTTAAGTTTCATAATTATGATTACATAACGTGTACTATAAAAGAAATTGAAATTATTACGTCACAGCGCATGACTCATCTGGCATGGGGGGGATGTCAGATGGAGTTTTCCAGCACGGCTGAAATCACCGGAAATGCCTATCCGGTGCGCTAGAATAATAATATCTGTCATGTGTTCCCGTTCTGGATAGAAAAATCCGACCCGAGGGCACCTGCGTTGCCAGGTAACGAGGCTTGCCGAGTTACTGGCAACGCAGCGTGCCCGAGGGTCGGATTTTTCTATCCGGAACGGACACACATGATAGATATTTTTTCTAGCACAAATTAAATTACATGTACATTTTGTGAAGAAATTACATAAAAAAGCGCATTTTTGTACATATCACCAAAAAGCGCGTGCGATGATGTTTACTGACGTCATGACGCGCAGTAATTTGTATTCACTGCATACGTCAATAAGTTCCTTTAATATCACGTCTTTTAAGGGTTATTTTGTTTTGTTTTTGAAAGTACATTTTTGTAAAGTTAATTTTAATGGAACTCATCTATTTAAATCTCATAAATATGATTACATAAAGTGTATTATAAAAGGAATTGAAAATATTACGTCACAGCGCGTGACTCATCTGGCATGGGGGGATGCCAGATGGAGTTTTCCAGCACGGCTGAATTCACCGGAAATGCCTATCCGGTATGCTAGAAAGGGTCGTATTGCACCGGAGTGGAATACGGACTGCCGTATTTTGCGATATGTATTGCGTGTGGATTTATGATGGGCATATAATAAAAACAAATATTGCGCGATATCAAAATGACGGGAGGTCGTCTTCGTCTCTCGTGGATTTGTGCAGATTTTGCAAAACTCCACTCGAGTGGAATACAACATCTTGGATCAAAATGCAGTTATAATAACCCTAATATGTTCCTCTTCCTTTCAGGTGATGTCACACGGGCACTGCGCATTTCCCTGTTTGTGTTTGGCATACTTATGGCGTTTGTATACGTTGCATGCATAGCCGGCAAATTCATGGAATTAAAGAGAGAGCAAGAAGATTCTGTACCATTTAAGACTTTTCATGAAATGGTTACTCAGTCTGAAATACATTATGGTGCTTGGTTTGGAATACAGCTCAACTTTGCTGACGATGATCAGCGAAAGATCTTCACTTACTTGAACACAAGATATTCGTATTACATGAACATTAACGAAGCAGTGGAGAAAGTGAAAGCAAAGAACGGGAGATATGCCGCCATTGTAGATTCCCTCGAGGCTGAATATTTGATTCTTAACGGCGAATGCGACGTTCTGCTATTAAGGGATATTTTATTTCCTCTTGGCTACGCGTTTACCTGCTCCTCAAGCCAACAAGGCGTAGACCTGTGCGAGAACCTCTCAATGGCCATTTTATTGCTGCATGAAACTGGAGATATAGCTCTCTTACAAAGGAAATGGTGGCCATATGAATCCAAGTGCGAGGAACTCTCAGAGGAAGATTTTGTAACAAAGAAGATTTCCAATCCGAATGTTGAACCTTTGAACATTGCAGATGCGTTTGTTGCATACGTTATTCTATGCTTTGGACTTGTGATCTCTCTGTGTGTACGTATTAAACAGCTGGTAAAGGCTGACAAACAGAGCACCGCTAAAGGAGTAAGTTTAGTTTCATGTTACTTAGTACAGTGATGTATAATTGAAAGGTATACATTTCCGTATAGTTTTGATTCCGAATGTTACATGCATTTTTGTAAAAGAAAATGTGTTTTAACAAAAATTGTTCAATTTAAAGCAACTACTTGTTTGGATAATCATTAGCAGCTATGGAACATTTGAGTTGTATCCGACAGAACATTCATTCCTTCTGTTTCAGAAGAATGACGTCACGGTTAAATGTTCGGAGAATGAGGAGTGTCTGGAAGTTTAGCTACGTGGTTGATAGAAGTAAAGTCTACACATGTACATTACGCATATTATTATTTCGTTTTAATTAACCAATAGTATGTATATATAGTAACACAAGTTGTACCTCAACATATCAACGATATATAACCACCATAAGATATGACCTTTTCATAGACAATAGTAAATTATCATGTCCTTCAGTTAAACCATTGAGCAACAGCTAGTAAACGGGTATAAATCGACTGTCTTAAGAAAGATATTCAATAAATAATGAAAAAAAATGTGGATTAAATTCATTTTCTGAATAAAAAATGTCCCTGAAAGATGACCTTTCTTGTGGACATGTGCAAATGATCATCAAATTCAAGTAAACGTACTCGCTTATCGTTTAACTGCCATTCAAGTAAAGCTATTGCCTATGTACGACGTACTCTTTCTTTAGAGTATAAATAATTCATATTATAAATCTGCTCAATATGTTTGAAATTAATAATAGTAAAAATAATATATATATATATGTTTGCCTTATTTTTCTGTCATTGCCTGACTATGTATTCCTATTTGTATAACTTCGACGCCATAAAGAAAAACGGAGCGTATATATTTGTTGTTTTGTTATTGGTATATAATACATGACGTTAACATAACACATCACGAATCACCAGTATATGGAATGGTCCGATTTCGTTAGTTAAGATCATACCTAATGAAGAGAAATGTACAAGCAATCTTAAAAGACTAGATCCTAGAAATGGCATAACTAGGCTGTGTTCGTTAGTGCCTGCAGTCAATGTACCGACTAAGTCCACGGTAGATCAATCGAGGAAGATTTAATCGGATTAAATGAGCGTCCCTATTTTTACTGTGCCTTAAAGACAACCCACGTTCCACAACGCGCCATTTCAGAATGATTTTCAATAGATAACGATGCGTGTTCAACATTGGGGTGTTTTAGAAGGGCAGTCAAAACAAGATGTACGTGTATCTAAAAATATATTACCACAGATATATATTTAAAAAAATTAAAATGGCGACGTTTTTCGAGAATCATTTGACATTGACTTCAATTTCCTGCGCATCTCGACGTTAGTGTCAGTATAAAACAGTATTAACAACATCAAATTTGCTCAAATGTAACATCCCAGGTATGCAAGAACAAGTAGCATTTACCTTTATGCTGGGCGGTTCCAAAGCTCCGACCGTCGGGAACGCTGTTCGGTTATTTCGATTAGTCTAGCTTTCACGTGAAATACTGACTTTTTTTGATGATATTTGTCGTAATACATCGCTATAGAATCGCAAATAGACCGTAAAGGAAACATAAAACGTCATATGAAACTGTGCTTAGGTTCATTGTAAAATGTAGAATATTCGTAAATATTCGTACTAAATTTCGTCAAAGAACCAGTCACGATTTCTAAAAAAGACCACGAATTCGATGCCTGTAAAATATGGCATCACGAGATTCAATTGATACCACTATGACTGCTCGACGGTTTGAACATGTAGCGAATTGCGGTCTCGCTATTAAAGTTTTGATCAGTTCAAAACATTCGTTGCCTTTTCCAATCTTTACGTACTACGCTCGATATACCCCAATGCTTTCCGATAAGAGTTCAAACCTACCTACCAAATATGGCACGGATGCGAAACAGTGGCTCCAGCTCTTTTAGGAGCTGTGTATAAAAAGGAGCCAATGACACTTCCGAGCTAGAGCAAAAGAACGGATATCATCGTAAAACGTAAGTATGACTCGTTATTTGATCTAATATCACAATTATGAGGGCTCATTTGAGAAATCGAGGAATGCAGTGCAATATAAATATGTTTAATCTTCACACGTATTTGGGTTATTTTGTAAACATATTGTTTATGGAGTTGTAAAACCGATTCTCCCATCAAACACATCAATGTTTACAAACGAAAGTAGAACATTTTCACCAATTTTCAGCTGAATTTCACTCAAGAAGCTTACATTTAAGATAAAGCCAGTATTATCAAGTGCTTTTATTTTGTCGGGAATAAAAATGACCGCCTGATTACCGGAATAAGCATGTTTATACTCCTTTTCTGGGTTGAACTGGAGCCAAAGCCAGGGAGCTGGAGCCAAAGCGTGGAGGCTGAGCCAATACGCAGTATAATAATGCATTCAACTGGTCATATTTTGAATAGTTGCATTTTTTTTATTTATAACTAGTATTAAGATAGTGTTGTATTTTTTTAAATATATAATTATTTAGGATTATTTTATGCAAATCATCTGATAATCAACTGACCGCTAGTACATCAATCGGATTGAATACGTGTAAGTGTTAATCTTCTTATTTTTCTGTACATTTGATTTATATTTCCTATATATATATATATATAAAATGAGGTACCCTTTTTACCGACATTAAACGCGAGCTTGGCTTAGATTAAGAGAAACCTAGTGTGAATTCTTACACTAATTCATTGTTTCCTGGACCTACAGCAGTGTCTATACAGCATAAGTAAGCACACGATATTAAAGCTGCACTCTCACAGATAAACCGTTTTTACAACTTTTTTTTATTTTTTTTTTGTCATAATATAACACTACACAGGTTTGCTTTATTATTACGATAACATATTAACATTTTTTATTAATTAATATAGGGTAATTACCCCCTTTTGAGGTTGTTACCATCTGCAAAGGCCCGCAAAATGGTTTACAGCCCGACGAGTAGCGCGATGGTTGTAAACCATTTGAAGGGCCTTTGCAGATGGTAACAACCGCAAAAAGGAGTATTAACCATTATTGCATAAAATTACACACCATGAGTAACTTTTTTGTTGAAAAACTGTTTAATGTCACGAAAATACAGAAACAGTTAGTTCAAAATAACCTCAATGACATGTACTTGTGTGACGTCACGAGTGATGTCACTGAAAAAGTTTTACATTAAGCTCGAATAGGGCTGCAAAGAAACTCGACAGTTTTTTTGTTTGTTTCAACGCCATTTTTTTCAGTGTTCAGTCGATTGGAAAGTGTTTTTTTAAGTAATTTACTGGATTACCTGGATTATTTACACACAATACCTATCGGGTTATCGAATAATTACCGATTTATTCCTACTTTAACATTTATATGTTTTGGCAACTAATTTAAACCGGGAAAAATTGTTAAAATGTGCTGGACAAAATGTTCAGCATCTTCAGCATCTAACAGAGAAAAATATATTTGAAAACTCTTTGTTCATTGCATACGAAGTAATGGAATCATGTCCATATAAGTCGTTTGTTCTGAATAAAATCAACAGAAATGACGAGAGTTGGGAAGAGTTAAACGTTTTAGACTTGATTTAGTGCTTTTAGAGCAAACAAAAAGTCAAAACAACTGCAGAAAGTACTATCTAGTAAACACACATCAGCTTGCCAGGAAAATATATTTCAGAAGGAAATATGTAAGTTATTTGTGGTTTATTTCATTTCTTTAATGTTTGTATACAGCTATATATGCTGAAATATGTTTTAGTGCAATATTTGCATCGTTGACCCACTTTCGGTAAGAAACCAGGGGTGCGTTTCAGATAGATTTTACGATCTGCCATTATCGTAAATTTACGATCATAATAACGACCAACTTAACGATAATCATAAAGGCGTTTCAGAAACGTCTCGTAAACTCTCCGGTCGTACGTAAAAAATAACGATAAAGCACAGCGTTAAAGCAAGTGACCCAGTCTGAATTGAAATGACGTTACGTCATATTAACCTGATGAGCGCACCTGTCGTTTTTATCAATGATAATTATAATAATAATACATAATAATAATAATAACAATGAAATAATAATATCTATAATACTGATAATCTCTTGATTATCAATTAATGTAAATCTCCTTTTTATAATGATTGATACAACTGATACAAACTCGTGGTGTCTATTCTGATTAACCATCTGCTATTTATGTTACAATTGTATCTTAAGTACATCATCATCCGGGATTTTTTGTGATGGAGGCAGTGGCGGGTTCCGACGCTCCCTTTAAAATATGTGTTATTATAATGAAAATTGGACAACAACAAAATACGTTGTTTTTTTCAGGCTGGTGATTGTCTTTGATAAGTGAAATATTATAGTATGCGTATAATGAATGTTCTGTAAAGTAAATGCAAACGTGCAGCATGGTGCTGATGATGATAGTCACGATGATGCGACGACAACGGCGATGATGATTTAACAATAATAATGCGACAATGACACTATAATGATGATGCGATGACGACGAAGTAGAATATTTTGATTATTAAAATGATAATGCGGCGACGACGACTAAGATGATGATAATAATAATGATGATGCGACGACGGCAATGATACTAAATATGATGTGACGATGACGACAATGATCATGACGAGATGATGATGCGTAGATGTTGCTGATGATTGATGATGTGGATGATTATGAAGGTGGTGAAGTTGTTGGTGGTGGTGGTTGTGGTGGGTATGGTGGATGCTGATGATGACTGATTCCAATCATCAACAACCGGCCTTAGTTTAGATAACGAGTAAAGTTCATACGTTTATGCACCAAAACTGTGACTGAGAGTTGTTGTATTGGGAAACAGTTCGAAAATACAATTTTGACTGGTTGGATTTTTTGTATGAAGACAATTCATAAATCCATCTTTATTGTTTCAATCGTAATAACAGTTAAATAAACAGTATTTCAGATCCATTTAAAATACATGATAAAATCTACATTTGCAGACATGCTTCAAATACACAAAATGACTTAAAGAAATACAGCTATTTTACAAGCTCTCTCATCAAAACACATTATTCAGCAAAAAGTATCTTAACTGGTGCAGATTGCCATAGCGGTTAAGTGTTCAGAGTTTCATGCAAATATTATCTATTATCTATTTCAATCATGTTACGGTATACACTGGAATATACACTTTATGTAGCATTCAGTGTTTAACATGAGCCAGTCAAAGTAAAAATAAATGTATTCAGAAATATCAAAAGATTCACTTAATTTCTATAAAAAGATAGTATGAAGGTTTACATAATCAACAATGGTAGTGTGTGTTTTATATATTATCAGTTTGAATAAATGTATCATTTAAATTTTCCTAGATAATTCAAAAGTGTTTTAATCTTTAGAGGAAACATGCACAACTGGATATACATCACAGTTGAAACTGCATAAAAATACATATATTTTTGGAAAATCTAATGCTAATGGCTTTTAAATGCAAAGTCAAACTTAAAAAAAAAAGGAAAAGAAATTTCAAATAATGAAGATTACACACAAATGCCTCACTGCCTATTTAACAATTTAAAGTCTTATGTTGTATTGGGATATGCAATTAATTTCAGGTTATGTTTCAATATATCTGTAGTTATCTGCTGAGTCTGGTATCTCTAGTGTATGTAGGTATAAAGTACTCTTCTGACAGTCTCCTAAAACACACTGGAACCTTTAAGGTGAGTATCTTGAAGACTGACTGTGAGCATATTCTAGATGTTTGAAACATTGTGATTTCTCAGTGTCCTGAAAAAAGACAAAAAGTTTTAAAATATTGTTTAATACAGCACAATATAAAACATTTATGAAAACACCCTTTAATGGTTAAACTACAAGTAACACATAATTTACATTCCAATATATCAACTGAAATAGTTTGCATATTTTATGAAAAATTATTGTCTTTTTTTAAAAAAAAAATAAGAAGAGTTTTTAAGAAAACATGAAAAACACCATTCTGGTCACATTTTATTTCTTGTTTAATGTTCATATAAGTTAACTAACAAGTATGTTAACCAGTTAACTGCTCAAAGTAAGATGCCTAACATTGTATCAATATAAATTAATCTTATTGTATTATTCATAACATTGGTTAATATCCTATTGCATTTTATCATTTCCTACCTACTTTTACATTTCCCTCCATTGCCAGCTTGAAGCATTCCTGATAGTTTTCTATCACCAGTCTGAAATAATTAACTATAACAAATATTTAACAAGTAAAAACACTAAAAAAATGAAAACAAAGAATATCAATAAGCATCTGTACATAGCCTGTGCATTAACTGCAGATACATAATATGGTTTTCAGTTTAATTTCTACATAAGTCCTTTTGACAATGTGTTCATATGTTGAATACACCTCCATTATTATTCATAAAACCAACATTACAATTTAATTCCCTTTTCCATACCATTATTAAACAGAGGTCAATGAAGAGCACAGTATTTTCCACCAAGACCATGACACTTCTGTTGGCAATTTTCATTTCAGTTTTTATTGTACACTTGGCATCAAATGGTATGACTGAAAAAGACAAGATTTAACCTTTGTCAGTTGAAAACTCACATATGTACATATACTACAAAGTTCTACATAAACCATATGATACTTTACCAAAACAAGTTTCAATTACAAGTAAAGGTGAACTAAAATGATTACATTGTCACCCGATAGTGTTCATGGTATTAAAGTAGCCAATAATCAACTTATTTGTTGTGACAGTGTTGTTTACATTACTCATTTACTGTACAGTATCTATATTTACATATTTAGATGTGTAAAATTAAGAAAAATAATTATGTTATATCATGACATGATAATATGGTAACACTGTTTAATAATTCACTGACTACATGCCACAAAGACCGGTAATATAACAACAAAATATGTACAGGCATTTATTTATCCGAATTAAAAACCATCCGAAATAGAAGAATTTCAAGAACATGTTTTACATGACATATTAAACAGCAATGGAACCAAATCAAATTAAACATCATATTCCATGTTTTAGATGTACTCAATATCAGCACATTAACAAAATATAACAAAAAGCTTACATCTTCTACAGTTAAAATCCGTTTTTGACAGAACGGCGGAAATAGAACATTTTCGTACTGTTTTCAGCTATTTTTAGACATAGTTTGAAAATTCCACACCAGCGAACATGCTACACGTAATATTAAACTCTCAAATGTTAATAAAAAGTAAAAATATACTTTGATATGGAGAAAATCTTCGTCCGCCATCTTGATCGTTAAGTTAACGAGTGCCTCTAGTCGGTCGTAGGTTTACGAGCAAAATTAACGATAAAGCAGGTGCACGTTGCGTCTCTGAAACGGTGCGGATCGGTAATTTTGGTCGTACTACCAAAATCAGCTAACGATCGCCTTAACGATCGTCTCTGAAACGCACCCCAGGTCGCTCAGTCTCCATTGTTATGATGCGGGCCCTGATAGAGCTTATGTTAAACAAAAAAGCCGGGAATTAACGGCACGTGAATTTACTGAATAATGCACGTTTTTTTTACCGATAACGCCCGGGTAATTGCATTTTAACACACCACGATAGTGGACCGAAAACACACATTTTATGGAATAATCGTTATTAATAAAGAATTTAGCGTGCGGAATTTGCCGATATTTCTCATCAAAACAGGCATTATCATACAGCGTATTGGCTCAGCCTCCACGCTTTGGCTCCAGCTCCCTGGCTTTGGCTCCAGCTCAACCCAGAAAAGGAGTATAAACATGCTTATTCCGGTAATCAGGCGGTCATTTTTATTCCCGACAAAATAAAAGCACTCGATAATACTGGCTTTATCTTAAATGTAAGCTTCTTGAGTGAAATTCAGCTGAAAATTGGTGAAAATGTTCTACTTTCGTTTGTAAACATTGATGTGTTTGATGGGAGAATCGGTTTTATAACTCCATAAACAATATGTTTACAAAATAACCCAAATACGTGTGAAGATTAAACATATTTATATTGTACTGTATTACTCGATTTCTCAAATAAGCCCTCATAATTGTGATATTAGATAAAATAACGAGTCATACTTACGTTTTACGATGATATCCGTTCTTTTGCTCTAGCTCGGAAGTGTCATTGGCTCCTCTTTATACACAGCTCCTTAAAGAGCTGGAGCCACTGTTTCGCATCCGTGTATGTGCCAAATATTTACTTCGTTTCACTATTTTTCTCCTAATCGAGGTCAAGTTTAAACTAAATCGTGACAGTGACTACCAGGCTTTAGCTCTATAAAAGCAACAACATGATCTGCTGCATTTATTTGTAGCGGATCCATGGTCTAGTGATAACATACTTTACTGTCAATCCAAGGGTCGCAGGTTCGATTCCACACCGCACCTTAAATAGTTTTCCTTGGGTGTCGTTAAATGGGGGACCCGTTTGACAATGCTTTACAGTAGCTCTAACCAGGGTTACTTTTTGTTTTTGCACTATGCCCAAAAGAACATAAAATTACTAACAATCTTATCGAAGCTGTCGCCGAACGGGCCTTGCCCGAGTGCGAGTATAAATAACATGGCCTCTAAACGCCAGCTCGACCACTTAATGGTGGTGCAAATAAAATGAGCAGTCGACACTTCCGTGGTGCAGCTGTGCCCAATGTTTACCTGTTCACACGTGAGTATGATTTATATTGTACTCGATTATTTGATTAAACGGACATATTTCGAAAATCGGAGAATGTGGTACCCTGTAAGAACACTTTTGATGTAAAATTCCTGGCACCACAGTTCGCACGGGAGCAGGACTTTTCAACCCCAAGACTTTTCAACCCCTTCAAAAACGAAGACTTTTCAACCCTTAGACTTTTCAACCCCTATTTCAAAGACTTTTCAACCCCTACCTGTTTGGACTTTTCAACCCCTAAATCAAAGACTTTTCAACCCCTAGTTGAATCATTTTAATAGCCATATTGAAGACTTTTCAACCCTTAAATCAAAGACTTTTCAACCCCTTTTATTTTATTTTTTTGTCATTGTTTTTTTTTGCATAAAACTTTAACACATCAATTCATTTGGAAATAAATGTGTGTTATTTTAATGCTTTTAGAGCACACGTCAATTAGCAATTAACACATTGTTATTGAAATACAGTTAAAGATGTGTTTGACCAAACTTTTGTTGTCTAGATAACAAAACAATACTTGTATAATTGCAAAAGAAAGTAATTGCATAGAAGGTGTCATTTTAATAATAATGTATGTAGTGTAATATAAGTTCAAATTAAGTTTATTTCCTGGGTTGGGATATGAAACTCTTAAAACCATACACAAATTTTATCAAAGTGTAATACGTTACGATTAGTTTCCTGGCTTGGGTTATGAAACTTCCGTAAAAACCGTACACATAATTTATCTTAGTGTAATAAGTTACAGTAAAGTCAGATTTTGATGCCTGGTTACCCCCCAAAAAATGTATTATTCTAAGTGTATTACATATTTGAACTAATTAACATTTATAATGGACAAAGTTATGTTCATACTTTTGTACTTTAAGTAACAAAATTTAATAATTGCAAAAGAAAATAAACACAAAGAAGGATTTACAGAACAAACTCCATATTTTGCTTGTAGAACACCTATACAAACTTTCACTTCAACAGTTGTCGAACTTTCATTGCTTTTAAAACAGGTCAGCGGTCAAAACATATTGTTTTAGTACCATATTGCTATTTCAGTACAGTTCGATTTCTGTTGTTGATCAATTATTATTTTCTAATAATTATGGGAATTGGGGTAGGGTAGTAAGTTAAAATTAAGCTTATTTTCATTTGGGTTTTGAAGTCCGGAAATCATACAAAATATTCATCAAGCTGCTCATGGTTTGAAATGATGGCCATTAGGGTATTACAACCTTAATTAACTGTCACTTTAAAGTCACTATAACCTAAATTAAAGGCGTTATGAAGCCCCTTAATCCCTTAGGAATTTATGACCATGTCACACGTCTTGTCCATTAAAGGATGTGTGATCTTGATTCCATTTTTTAATGCATAAACATTACTACACTTATAGCATTTTTACATATATACCACTTCATAATAGAATGTGTTTTTTTTTAACTTAAGAAAAACATTTATAAAATATTTTGTAACACCAAGTTATGTTTAACATTTTATCAACACATTCGAAAAGCATTTAGCTCTTAGTGATAAAGACCGTTTGTTCTCTTCCAGAGATTTTTGATAATTGGCATAATGTTGTTTATTCACACTTTAGAAATATTTCATCCTGGCTTGACATAATTATTATTCTATGTTATTATTTTTGGAATTTGATAGCATTTGAAACTCAATGTATAATACATTTTGAACAACTTTGAACTCAATGTATACTTTCGTATTTCTTAAACTTTCTCTGCTAAATATAGATATTTTGATATATCAATATGAAGAATTTTATTTTAAGTTCAACTCATTTTGTGTTTTAAAAAATGTTTTTAGTTCTATGTATTTTGGACTAACATAAAGAAAAGATATTCTGTTTCAACTAATTGTGGGAGCAGTACAATGCCCATGATATATTGTGTGAGGATTTCCTCAGGGAGGTAAGGTAGGTTTATTTCTATGCGATTGGACAGCTAAATGAACAGTCATGCATTTTTTTTATTTATTTCCATGTAAATATTTTAGGGATGATTGTATTATCATGTGTTTCTAGAATGTAAATTTTGAGTATGTGATATTGTTTTCTTAATATATTCTTAATTTTTAAAATAAAATTTCAAAATCTATTGCATATTGTTGTACTTATTATCAAGTAAAAGGTGAGATATTAAGGGGTTGAAAAGTCTTTGTTTATTAGGGGTTGAAAAGTCTTTGTTTTATGGGGGGTTGAAAAGTCTTAGCACTTTTAGGGGTTGAAATGACAAAGGGGTTGAAAAGTCTTTGAATTCACAAATGACAAAGGGGTTGAAAAGTCTTGGGGTTGAAAAGTCTGACAGCCGTTCGCACAATTTTGAAACGAAATCGTAGCCAGCCTGCAGGAAAAATGTTCTTACACGGTACCACATTTTCGAAATATTCCATTTAATAAAATTATCAAATAAAATATCATGCTCACGCGCGAACATGTAAACGTAGGGCACAGCTGGGCCACGAAAGTGTCGACAACTCATTTTCTTCGCAACATGATGGAGCTGGTGTGTAGAGGCCATGAATAACACGCTGCGTCTTAATTTAATTGGTAGCGCTTGTCGCAGAAGGAGAAGCGATACTTGTCTCAGTTCTTGTCAATAAAACAGATTAGCCGCATATCTATCTGTCGCGTATGAAGGGACTGTGAAGTTATTGTCAACGGAATGGATACACTGTTTGTTATATTTCTAATATTAGATGCGTGCATTTCATTTTGGAAAATTGCTTCAAGTGCGCTTTTAATCACATGCTTCGTAAAGAACAGGCGAAATAAATGGCCAAGGTTTGCTACCAACATATTTGCTGGAACATTGAGCAGTATGTCACAAGGAGTTGTAGGGATGGGCAAGGCTGCTGTCGAGATCATGGAGAACGTCAATGGTCTTGGTAACATCTTCTGCGCTATCGTGGATATCGTGTTTATGGTCCTTATCACGTATGGGTCATTCGAGATGTTGTCCATTCTCATCCAAAGGAGTATTACCTTTAATCGACCGGATATAAAAATTACAAGCACAGTGATTGCTTTAGTAAATGTTGTAACATTGGCCATTGTAAGTGTCATTATAGCAGTACCAGTAGCCTTGAACGCAGAAATTGAATCTGACTACTCCGAAGACAACAGCAATAATATGACAAACTACGATAACGACGGAGAAGATCAACTTGTTGCGTTGTTTGGAGATGATAATTTCGTATTCAATTATTTTACGATCGTGAATGGAACGCCTGTAATTTTGTCTTTGATAATATTTTCCATCCTGTTTGTAATAACACGGAAGGGTTTGGCCGTTGTGTCACCAACTGCAGCGGCAGAGAACTCCGAGAAATCTCCTTCAACACATGTAAAAATAGCAAGAACAGGCGGGCAGCATAATCAACGTATCGGATGTAGAAAGGAAACTGCTATTGCTATAAAAGATGTAGAATTTAACGCTTCGTTTGACCACGGAATGCGGGTACAAGATGTCGGCAGTATTTCGTTTCAGCGAAATGGGTATACAAACGATAATTACCAGGGAGAACCCAACAGGCCGATCATTTTGGCATGCGCAGATATTCCAATCTTGACTGTAAAACCAAATGCCCAAAACATAGCCATGAAAACACTCGGTTGCTGCTTGCTTGCAAACTCTGTTATACCGCTTGCTTGTATAGCAATGATGCTTGCTATAGGACTCATGGGTAACGAATCAGCAGAACTCGGAAAAACCGTTACCTTTCTTCTTCTTCACCTTAACACCTCATTCAGTTTCATTATCTTGGTTAAACAGTACCCGATCATTAGGAATGCATTGAAAGACATGATTCAAGAATGGATAAACAGTACCCGGTCATAAAGGATGCATTGAAGAACATGATTCAAGAACGGTTAAACAATACAATAGTTCTTTTTGATTTCTAAGCTATTATATGTGTATGTACAGTTTGTATTCAACTGATTTTTAGACATAATTGTTTGTGATCGCATAATGTGCATACAAACATGTGTATTTACAGTATGTTTCATGCATTATTTGTTAGAAATGATAATGTCGCTTCATTATGCCATTTAGCCATTAAGACGGTGCAGATGTTGTATAATCAAAACAAAAAATTTTAACTAAAAGAAAAAGACGCAATTGTAATATTTTATCACGGACGGACACTCAAAATATAATGTAATTTTATCACGTACACCCCCGGTCAGATCACCTTGACATAAACTATTAGTCTATGATAATCATATAGGTCAATAGCTTTACAGCAATAGTTGCCCACGTCTATTCAGTATCAGACTTGGTAGTGAGCCGCTACGGTCATTGCTGTCTTGCGTCTGTAACATCTTCATGAAACGACAATGCCGTTTACTAAATCTTATTAAATAGTAAACACAATATTCGTTTTTATGATATACTCCGGCGCAACGTTACAATCGTTTATGTTTAAAATACTTAATAATAAAATAAATATACACGTTTATTTTGATAAATTAACGTCACGTCTTAATATGATTATTCCTGCTGGGGGCAAGTGTCTCTTAAAAATTGGAGAGAATGTTTAAGTGCATGAAATATTATATTTCGATTAGTCAGACATAGTAACAATCCTTTCTGGTGCCCGGAATGTCTTAATTTGCTTGGTTTGTTTGGCAACTTAAGTAATTTTGTGAACACAAGCCCAAATTGTGTTTGTCGGGGCCATTAGCTTCAAATTTGATGTAATAAAATATAAAAGTATCCGAAAAAAGTATGGATTGAACCTATCATGGACCACAACTTAAGCCATTCTCCCATTGCATCAACATGATTTTTAAATAGTACCGACATTTTTGTTTAGTCACCACTTGCTCCTCGATAAAGAAACACCTACCTGGGGAGAACTTAAGCCCACATTCATTAAGTTGAATACCTTGCCTTTAAGATTCAGATGCTCTTCGTATCTGTCGAATAGAATTATCAGGTCATCTTGATATCTTACACACATGGCCATATTCATCTCTTCGGTGCACTCCTGCATCAGCCGTTGGTAAATAACCGGGCTGCTGGTAAGACCGAAAGGCATCTTTGCCTACTCGTAATCCCCTAACGTCGGACCACAACGGTTTCCATGAAGATTACCGAACATCTCTTTAATTCGTTGTAAATAGTATGCGTACTTTAGTGACTTTATATTAAGCTACTTTTTATCGAAGTTCATCCAAAGTGTTCCATTTTTTTTCTTCTGTATGTACCACGTTGCACGCCCACGATGACTTAAACTACCTAATAAGTCCTGCTAATAACAGTCCTTAATCTTATTTGTCAGAATTACGTATGTGTCGTTATTTGAAATGGGGTGTTAAATCCCGGTAAAAGATTAATCATGTGTTCAAAGTCATTTCATTAATAAATGTCACCGTCATTAGTGGAAAATATGTTGCGATGTTTTTCTAATATTTTTGAGCTTTGGAACGTTTCATAATTCTTTGAATCGAAAAGAGTTTTAATTAGATTTAATTCTCATTACAAACAGCCGGTGCTGAATTTCGACCACATAGAATGTTGATCACAGGGGTCATTTTTAACGGATGACGGATAAATGTTAAACTATAAAAGCTGATCCCGACCTTTAATTAATGAACATTCGTTGCGTGAATATTGACCCTGGTTAATAAGTGATCAGTCTTTGATCCAATTTTGAACAAGACCTGAAACATCACTGCTGTGTATCATATTATTATAATCGCTGGTTTTATACCCCCTCTCATATTAATTGTCACAAACCGATGTCATATATTGGTATTATTGGTACGAAAGTGCCAATGGCATCTAAGAAACAATGGTGCATTCTGTAAATTCCAGATCGATGGATGCATTAAAAACGAATCTTAAAGAGTTCAAGCTCGGACACGGCATTTTGGTATAAAGATGCAAGCCGGTCGCTGTTTTTTTTTTCAGAGACACCTATTTTTTTCATGCTTTTTTTCATGAAATATGGAGTTATATCAGTGAAATAACAATTTGATTTTTTCACTGTAAAATAAGGAGTGAAAATATCAACTTTCAGAACTACTTTTAAAACCCATTGTAGTTGCTTCCCCTTGATCAAAACAAAACACTTCACTTTGAACCTTAAAATCTTGCCAAATACATAATTTAGAATTTAAAGAAATGTTACATAAGTTTTAATAAAGATTAATCACGTTCCTTTTTTTAGCAAAATGGTTATCCCATTTTTCAAACGTTTCCTTGATCTTAAAGCTAAATGTTCGAACATTTGCTTTCATACCAAACAAATTACAGACGAAAACAACTGATCGAACATAATAAGAATGTTATATCATCGTTCAAATGTATTTTAAACTGTTTGTCGTTGTAATACGTAATACGAACTTCCCAGAAAATTTACACAACAATTTATAGATATTTGTTTACCCAACCCACGCCTCAAAATTTGTCAACAAACTAGCGTGGTTCTCATCATTACCTGGAAATCGACCTGTCTTCAAGCAAAACAGACTGGTTTTTGACAGTAAGATGACTGAATGTCCATGTTTCATGAACCACACTCTAAACTTAAGAAAAATAGTTTATTTTCAAAGATTAGCCACATTTGTTTTGCTAACATATTCGACCATTCACATTTTCATTCAATAAATGGCGGCGTAGTAATTTGGTTATGTATTGATGCCCCGCTTAAAATAAATGTGTTTTCGCTATTTTTTGGAACATAGATGCACTAGTAAAACTTCACTGAAAACTGTTCATAAAATCTTGCACTAAAAAACGAGCGAAAAAAGTAACTATAAAAAAGAATAACAGAGAACTTTTTCTCAACAAACCGGAAATTTAAAATTGACAGATACGTCATCTGCTATTATATAAATATAATTTGCGTAAGGGGCGTCCCACGGGTTACGGCGTAAAAAATACCTTTTTCAAAAAAAAGAAATTAAGAAAATAAACTAAAATACTAATGAAACTCCGAAAATAAGCATAAAAGAAACAGAAAATTTGTTTATTTCAGTGAAAAATCATATCTTATTTCACCCGTGATCATATAAAAACTATTTATGTTTTACTATGACACTCGTGAAATAAAATACGATCTTCCACTGAAATAAACAAATATCCTCTATATATTTTTCGTTTTCCGGAATGTCGATCTCTGAAGTTTATTTAACCGATAAAAAAACAACTGACTGTTTGTTTTAAACACTGGTCATTTTTTACGGCTGTTTATCAAACTTTAATGCTGAAGTGAAGTGTTTTCAGAGTCATTTTTAAAAATGTTCAACATTGCTACAGCGGTAGTCCAGTGGTCAAATGCATACCAAACTACCAGTTAAAATGCACGTAAAATTGACAATATTCGAAACACATGATCAAAACTATTCACACTATAAGTATTCCTTATAACTGTGCTTTTATGCACACGTATCTCAGTTGCTATATTTTTATGTCAGTATTTCATGTCAGAAAAAAAACACAACAGCAGAACATTAAAAATTGGCATTTTTAGGCTGTTTTCGCGGACCAATTCCGTTTATCGCCATTCATCAAAGAATACAAAACGAATCAAAAAAATGTTGTACCGTCAAAATGTATATCATATATACATGCCATTTTTCTGGATCATTCGAGAAGGGGGGGGGGGTCAGAAATGCATGAACTTCAGGAGGATTTTGGTAGTATTCAGGGATAATTTTAGCAGGTTATGATGGCGAAATTTCAGTATTTTTAGACGCGAGTACGAAAAAAATGTATTCACATATATTATTGCTATTAATCTTTTACTTTTTAAATATACAGAAGTATTTTATGTATCGTGATTCATCATATTCTTATGATACACTGTCAATGTATGGGATAAAAGCACTGAGAAGATCCAAATACTGTAATGCACTTGCAGATCAAAATATATCATTGGAAAAATATGTTTTCGAGAAAATTTAATTTGGTTTACCTTCCTTCAAAGTCATTTAAAAAATCTGCTAAGTAATACTATCAGCTATGATGACGTTCAGACAATAAGAGAATGAAATAAATATTATTAATTTCTTCCTTTTTTCAAATAGTAATATTTCTTTGCCTTTGATCATTACTACAAATAAATGAATAACTTGTTGTAAAAGTTTCCTTTTGGCATTTATCAAACCTTTATTTATAATATTCACTGTGATTTATACAGTCATTTCTCCCTTGTGGAGTTGTTTGTTTACATTCAGTTTCATTCACATACTGTGGTTTCACATTGTCATTATTGCCTGTTGTAAAATATCTTTATTTTTTTTTTTAAAAAAACCCCCAAAACAAAGAACATTTTTCGGGGGATTTCCCCCCGCCGGAGATATGGCATGTACAAGATCGTTCTATTTAACATTTCCAGCAGCCTTGTTTTGAAAAAAATGCTATTTTAAAATAAGGCTACTGTCGTTAAATAGAACGATCTTGTATTTCGTTTAGACTGGGAGTAAGATAACATTATTGGTCACAGCTTAAAAGGATAAAAATCCTTGCTGAAAACGATTTTAATTATTACTCTTGGGAGGTATAGTATTTGTTCGTTTTAAAAAGCAAGCTATCCTTTATACACTGTTAGAACTCTAGCTGATTATGGACTTATTCTTTACCTTTGGTAGCGGTCGGTGGAATTACCGAAAACCCGAAAACCTTGGGTAATGCGGACTAAGAACTACCGTTTTTACGTAGTCGTTTTGACTAAATGTGTTTGAGTACTTCCGTAAACAGTTTTCGCGGGTGTTATGTTTTTGTAGATGTACAAAATGCCACCAAAACATAAATTTCAGGATGGTAATCTATACTTTCTTTAATCTATTAAGTGTTTTTCATTGTTGCAATCATTTCAATGCTGTTTATTTGGTTAAAGAATTTCTTTTTAGTTCATATCAACGTCCAAAATTAACAGAATTGTCATTCTAATTACCAAACAGCGTTGAAATATGTATCCTTTTGATTATGCACCAGTCAATTGTAACCACGGTCCCCCAGGTCCGGGGGTATACCGGGGATAGGGGGGAAATTGGCAGAGTTTTTACCTACCAGGTTTTGGTTTTGCGCCGCAAATAGCGGGTAATGGGCCTCACCTAGGATGACCCTGGGGTGCAGGGGCTTTTTGGCAGTGATTTTACCAGTAGTTTGTCTCCCCAGTGCAGGCCTGGACCAAATGTCAAAGTCCCTGCTATTCCCTGGACCTTGGGAGGCTGTGGTTACAATTGACTGGTGCATTACATTGGCATGAAACTGCGATAGTCTAAAATAATAGACGTGTTGTACGGGATTCTTCCAATCCCTAACGTCTAAACGGGAATGTGCAAAAAACGGGGGTGTTTTAAAAATATTAAAATTGTTTTAAGTGAAGTATTTTATTGTTGAAATTGATCATAAAGAGTAATATTCATATTTTACCATGTAAGTGAAATGTTATTTTGCACTAAACAAGCATTTAATGCATAAAAACAAGTTGTTTACCTTTCCAATAAAACGAAAGTTGACTGACACAAACAACAATTATGCGAAGGGGAACAACTCGATACAATCGTAATAACTCGGCCTCCTCCGACAAAGCTTCGAGATAGACCTCTTTATACAATCGTAACAACTCGGCCATGGCCGAAATGTTCCGAGCGATTTAAAACTGTGCCCTAAAGCCTTGCAGGTGCCCTTCATGTATATATCGTTATGTTTTGACAGAATGAAATGAAGAAAAGCCGTCAAACTCATAATCAGAAGTTGGATATTTATTTTTTGTGTACGGAACTAATATAAAATAACATTATCTGGTAATATTTCTTGTTTTTATGATATTTTATAGACGCTATATGCTTTAACCCGGAATCCTGATCGGAACAACTACCCACTTTTGATACTAAACAATTTGTACGTGAAGGATTTGCCATATCAAAAATCTAAAAAAAAATCCGTCAACGTACAATTATTTGGACTAGAAACTGCGATAATTGGTTGAGAATTAAGAGGTTAAATGCAATATCCAAATTTATATATCCAAAATTATCGAAAGCCCATGATCTCAACATATTAAATTTTGGGAAAAATGGACAGTTTTTCGCAAGGAGAAACAGTCTTTAGAAGGCATTAAACAAAAATCATGGTATCTTATATATCAATTTATCAAATTTGACATGACCTTATTGAATATTTCTGTCTTTCAGAGGAAAAGGTTTTGTGTTTCCATGGTCCATTGCTATATGAAGCAAAGGTAAGGTACAGCTCAGTAACTATGTGTCAGAAATTTAAGAGATTTGTATACTACAGTGCTAGGTAAGTATTATGTCCACAGGGGATTAGGGAGGGCACTTAGAGATGTGATTGTCATGTCTCGTTCCCCTTGATAAATTTTGTGTCACATGCTACCAAATAGTATTTCCCACTATAATTAAAGAAACTAAATAGAAATTTTGGCCAGCATGTGTAGTTGTGCACCTGCGATTTGATGGAATTTTCAATCAGTCTGCAGTCTGTTTTTGACTCAGCTCTTTTGCATGAAATAAGGTAACGTTTACATGGGTCGGTAAAAATGACCATTTTATTGTACCAGTGTGTTTACTGAAATGTGCTTGGATTCACTTTTAATGCATATCTACATCTTTATATGAAGATGTGGTCAAACTGATATAATGACATTTGTTTTTTTACCTGCCTCTTTAGTATAGTGATTATCACAAAATACCTCATACTTTAATTGCTCATAGTGGCGGCGGAACTTCTGACCTTTCTATTGTCAAGATATCAGAAGCCTTGATATTCTATGAGTACTGGTAATGCCACAATTTTTGGATTCTTTAAACCTTGAAATAGAAAGTTAATTTATAAAGTGTAGTAAAGTGATATGTAGTGTAAATCTTAAGGCTTGTTGATCCTGGTCTTTTTGATGATTGCTTTTATATATAGCAACCAGAAGTATTAACTAAGGAAGATGTGTTACAGTGCTGTCAATTTGTTTCAGGTGATGAAGAATGAGCTGCGGGAACGAGCCTTGCATTACTTTGTTCACTACAACGGCTGGAATAAAAGGTTGGTGTTAACCAATTACATGTATCAATATGTGTATACACATGTACACATTCCTTGTATAAAGAATTTCTCTATCATTGGATTGTTTATAACAGGGCATACATGTACTATGAGATACTGCTTATTTATTTAAGTTTAGAAGCCAGTTATTATAAGTATTAAGTGTCATAGACTTGCGCATTTAAGAAAAATGGCTTAATAAACTGTCTGTTATTGATTATCCTGCATTGTAAATTCTCATTTAGCTTGTTGATAAGGGAAAATCTAATCAGAATGATCGTGACTGGTAATTGACCTACATGTATGATGTTGTAGTGAGTCGTTGTCAATATATAATATTGTTCTTAGAATCTTATCATCTATTAATGGCTACTTATTTGAATTTGTGTTTTGATGATTAATTTTAGTAGAATTAGTTAAAACTCAAAGCAATATAAGCCGAAGATCTACGTGAATGTTTTGTTGTTACAGTTGGGATGAGTGGGTTCCAGAGACGAGGATTCTCAAGCTGAATGATGCCGGCCTACAGAAACAGAAGGAGTGCTTCGATGCTCTGTGAGTACCTGCCGCATACATCCTCGCTTAAACACTTGTTCTTATGGCCGTGCATGCATGGTTATTTTAGGAAATTTACACCCATGTATCAATCTCTTTAAGATGTAAGCAATATGCTCAGCATTAGGATCTAAAGTAATAAGCATCAGCCAATCAGGGTCTTTCTGTCACAAAAAATTTCTTTGATATAGCAGGGAAGTAAAATCTATCTTGATATTTAGCTGGGATCCCTTAATCCTTTTGGAAATATAGCTTTAAACATTTATGCAAACTGTTTAATTATAATCTTTATTTGGTATATATTTAAAAAAAAACATTGTGTAATGTAATAATTCTACAGAAAATCTTGATAAACTACTTTCTGTTCTGTAAACTCAAGTTTAATTAATTAATTTGGCTAAATGAAATCAGATACTTTAACCTGTTACACTGATGTATTGGGGCCAGTTGCTAATATTATTATTAAGCTGAGCTCTCTGAACCTTTCTGTACTTTCTTAAACAGATAGTATGCATATTCTTGTTATAGAAGTAACAAATTTGTTATATAGTACATGTATATCAACAACAATGCATTGAATAAGTATTTTCCTTACTTTCACAGGAAAGCTGAGAAGGCAAGAAATCGAGAGAAAGCCCGGGAAGCAAGAGAGGCGTATGTTTGCCTTCCTTATATCAGTGTTCAATTTGATCATATCACGTTGCTTGTTTAGAGAATTACATTTTTAGGAGGATTTTACAATTATTTTGGAAAGTTTTTTTTAAAATTTCGTATGAAACATCTTGGTTGTGTCAACATCTGTCAAAGAGAAGACAATCTTTTTAATTTTATGTCAAACATATTTTGTGCTATGGAAAGTAATTCACCATCTTAATGTATGCTACGGAAGACACAAATCCTGAACACTTAAAGTGTATGTTTTTTCCAATGTTATACAACTTTCTAGTAAAGTTTTGTTATAATTCTACAAAAGGATGTATACAACCCATAGACTACTACGCTATGCTTCATTGTGTACTGTGGGCGATTTGGCGAGGAAAATCCAGTTATTATGAATAATTAATTTGGCAGTTTCATTGGTTCATTAAGGTAACAGAGGGTTATTGAAACACTTAATGGTATGATGCAACTTCTTGGAAGAAGAGTTGTCTCCCTTGCCTCATACATATTAATTGAAACCAGATTTTGTCAGTCAATTGTCCCACGATATTTATGATGAATAAAATAATTAAGTATCGTAGCTGTGGAAGATGGCATGCAAATAACAGTTGCTTGAAACATATACATTTCTACCATTTCACATACAATCTGATGTCTTTTTCCAACTTAAGAAATAAAAGGTTTATGTTTTTGGGAATGAATGATATTCACATCAACATCAAAGAGAAACAGCAAAGCTGACAGAAAATTATCATATAAAGCATTAAGAAAGTTCTTTTTATTATTGATGCACTAGTAAAGCGGTTTGCTTTGGTGAAATGCAGAGATAGCTCAGTTGTAGTGCCTGCACTTTTGGTGTTGGAGGTTGCTGGTTTAATTCCCAGTCTGACCATGTTAAACTAAAGAATATTAGTTATTCTTTATGCTTGACAATAGAGCTGGGAAACTTGGAAAGTCAGTGTAAGTTAGCCTTTTTTGTCACTGAGTTGTTGATAATGAAGGCTGAAACTAAAGCATTGGTATTATGGCTGATTTCTGGTTTCTTAACTCAGCCCTATATGTGTGTAGGTCTCATGCATCACTTGAAAATACAATGAACTCTTGTTTGATGTGAAAAACCTCTCTGGGATACAAGTCAAATCTCAAGACTGACCGGCCGAACCTATGTTGTTTGATAAGAAAAACATAATAAGTTGGTTGCTTATAAGGAACAATTAAGGCATGGCCCAAAACCAAGAAAACAGTAAAGAAACCTGTCCTTACAATTTTTAAACAGTCTGTAATGTAAATGCTTTAACTATGGTCACAAATTTTCATTGAGTTAATGCTGTTTTTCAGGGGCTTACCATTACCAAGCAAGAAGAAAAAGAAGGAGAAGGAAGGAGGGCCCAGAGACCGAGCAGCCACGCCCACTACAGATGTCAAGAGCAAACAGAAAGGTGAATAGCTGTGTTATGTGTGGAAAATGCATGTGGAATCCATGTAATAACGCCAAAGTTAAACAAGTGTAGATCCTTTCACAATTTGTTGCATTTGGCACCAATGGTGTTTGCAAGTTTAAACCTCCATGCCTTTATTCAGTCCTCAGTCCCTTTCCCCTATCAAAGAAGTATCATTCATTCCTTCATCGGCATGATATCTCAAACGAGTTTGATAACTAGCCATGCACAAGAAACACATTAAATTAAAGAATTAACCTAAAAGATAGATAGATAGATAGATTTATTTCGGCATAGGAAGCATATACATAGTTAACAACATAACATAGGATAAAATAATGAGCATTATTAAATACTATATCACATACGCAGTGCTCCAGCCAGGATTTGAAAAGGGCAGGTGGAGTTTTGAAAAGGGCAAGCTACATGAGTCGTGTAGAGGTTGGGGTGGTTGTGGGGGGGGGGGGTCCACCCCTGCCACAAGGTGTTTCTTTTTTTTTTTGGGGGGGGGGGTCTCCCCCTAGAATTTGTTTTGTTTTTATACTCAATTTAAATCATTTTCCATGATTTTCAGACTTATACAAAATGGTGTTGTTGTTTTTTCTCAAAATTTAGAAGGGTGTGTTTTAATATCAAAATTAAAATTTGTCTTTTTGTCTGTGGTAGTATGATTGTACTTGTTTGGCATCTTCTTTAGTGCAATGTCACATATTTCTTTTAAAAGTTTGTAAGATGAAGACAAAAACAAACACAGTTAAACATCAAATAAATAGATACACACAAAAAAATAAATGTAGGGGACGAATCTTAGTTTGGTACGATCGGGTTTGGGTACGAATGTTACATTCAGCCTGTTTGTTATTTAATTGTCTTTGGTAAAATAATGTTTAATATGCTGATGTTTTAGAATAAAATGACAATAAAAATCACTACCCTGGTTTAAAAAATCACTTATTAAACATAGAACATTGATAAAATAACTCCGAAAATCGTTCTGATAAAATGGCGGTTTCGGCGAATTTTGACAAGATCGTGGACATGATAAGTAAATACTAAATAAAGCATCAACATAATTTTGTGGATTACAAAGAAATTTTCATCATGAATATTTTATAAATAAACTTTCAAAACATTTACTGAAAAGGTGATGTATTTGATTGTATTAGCGCCACCTTTCTTATGTTTACATATCGGCAGTGCCGTCTGCTTCAAATCAACAATGTTGAAAATGGCAAGGTTCGTCTGTACAATACAATAAACAATTATTTTAAAAGATTTAATTGTGCTTCACAACTTTTTTCACCATCCCTTCGCATTTTCTATCGCATTTTACGAACTTTCATCATTGGTTGAACGAGTTCTCAATGTATATTCTGATTGGCTGACATTCAATAGGCACGCCTCCTGCCGATGTTTCCCTATTTGGCTCTTCCTAATTATCGGATTAGTAGATGACCGATTATGAATACACAGGTCGTCTGCTCACTACACAAATACACAATTAGCTGTCATATGACTTGGTCAAGGCACATGGAAAGATGAAAGGGCAGTACGGCATATTTTAAGCAATCAATGGGGGCATGGTGACACCTAGCGGGAACACTATTATCATAAGTATTACGTAATTTGTCTCAATTATGACAGCGGATTAAGGGCTGTCAATCTTTTATAATGATTTCAATAGTAAAAAGGGCACTAACGGGATATTTGGGGCCAGTAGAGCATTTGTGAAAAGGGCACTACTCAAAAAGGGGGCAGGGCGGTAAGAAAAGGGGCACGGGCGCTGCGCCATTGAAAAACGGGCTAGCTGGAGCACTGCATACGAGAAAACTATGACATACACACCAACACCAAGGATAA
This sequence comes from Mya arenaria, assembly GCF_026914265.1. Lineage (NCBI taxonomy): Eukaryota > Metazoa > Mollusca > Bivalvia > Myida > Myidae > Mya > Mya arenaria. Next base: position 2,790,605 of record NC_069124.1, read on the forward strand.
CACAAAAAAGGGCAAGCCCTTATTTCCATTGTGGTCCTTTGTATTGGCGGCATGACACAGAGAGGCGGACCTAAATATAATCATGTGTAAAAGTACTATTGAGTCATAAAAATGTATATCACAGTCAAATCTTGATTTAGTGACACTCCTGTTTGCAGCTAGGATTTAAAACACATTTCTAAAATTGTAAAAAGATATTAGCAAACAATTTAAAATCCTGAGCCGAAATAGGTAAAAACAATTTTAAATACTGTTCATAAGATGCCTTTTGATGGCAACCTTAAAACTTTGTAACCTGTTGATCTCCGTTAACTCTACAGGTAAATCATTCCATAGTTTAATTCCAGAGAAAGCAAAGGACTTAGAACCATGACTTTTGACTTTAGGTAGACAATACCCACCCTTTTGACTAAGTCTTGTACTATAATTATGTACGGAATCTTGCGAAATAAAGTGTTCACCCATGTAATCCGGAGACAGGCCATTTTTTATCTTAAAAACATGACACAACATTATCTGTTCAACTCTTCTGTGGACCGGTAACCAGCTAAGGGACTTAAAGTGGGATGGGTCAATATGGGCTCTGGAATCTAAGTCAAGTACAAATCTCATTATTTTATTTTGACAAGTTTGTAACTTATTTTTTAAAGACTGTGTCAAGCTATTATACCAAACAGAGCATGCGTAGTCATAGTGACACTGAATTAGAGACATAACCAGAAGTTTCTTAGTATGCTGAGTAAGAAACTCTTTCTTGCGGTAAAGAAATTTTAACCGAGAGTTGGCCTTCTTAAGAACAGACTCGGCCATGGAGCAAAATGACAGATTTTGGTCTATAGTAATCCCAAGATACTTGATAGATGAAGTTGATTCAATGGATGTACCAGAACAGGTTATATGCAGGTTAGATTGTGACCTAAGCTTTTGCTTGGACCCAAATAAAATTGACTCGGTTTTACCCAAGTGCAGTGACAACTTATTGTCCACTAACCATTGGCTGACCAAATCCATATCATCTGTCAGCGCCTTTTCAACAACAGATAAACTTTTACCAGATACCAGGATACCAGAATCATCAGCATATAAAAGCAATTTATTTTTGACCACAGCTGACATATCATTTACATAAATTAAAAAGAGAAGGGGTCCAAGGATTGAGCCCTGAGGAACCCCACATGTTATTTTGGAATTGGAAGAATAAGTACCAGAGACATCTACAAGCTGCTGTCTATCTGATAAATATGATTTGAACCAATTTAGGACGTCAATACTAAGACCTGATGCTTGTAGTTTCATTAAAAGAATGGAATGGTCGACTGTGTCAAACGCTTTCTGCAAATCCAGCAGCACCATACCAACAACATTACCTTTATCGTTTTCATACCTGATAAAGTCTGTAAGGTGAACTAGACAAGTATCAGTAGAGAAACCACTCCTGAAACCTGATTGTAATTTATATAACAGATCTTTATCCTTAAAATAAGCTTCAACCTGGTCATAAACCACCTTTTCAAGCAGTTTAGATACAACATTTAAAATGGACACAGGCCGGTAATTACCAACAGACAATTTGTCGTTCTTTTTATAGAGGGGAACAACTCTTGCAGATTTAAGATCATCAGGGACTTGACCTTGGATAAGGGATAAGTTTATGATATGAGCTAATGGACCAGCAATAACTGGGGATCCATCTCTGATAAAACGAGAAGGTATACCATCTAAACCAGTAGCTTTTTTGACACCTAATGAAGTTAAGTATTTAAGAACTTTACTTTCAGAAACAATGGAAAAAGAAAAACTGTTTGCAAAAGCACCCTTATTTGCATAATAAGTATTAACAAAATTCTTACTAAATTTATGCACACTTTCTGGCAACTTTTCAACAAGTTTACATGCAACTGTTGTATAAAATTTGTTGAATGATTCAGCAATAAGTTTCTTTTCAAAACACACATTATCATCGATATTTAAACAAATATTTGAACCAGTTGAAGATGAACCCTTCTTGGAAGGCAAACCAAGATTTTTAACAGTTTTCCATAAAGAGGTTGAGTCATTTTTGTTCTCCTCGAGTGTATTAGTAAAATATTCCTTTTTTGATTTGACAATAAGATTCTGAACTTTGTTTCTGAGAGTCTTAAATGATTCATAATTATCACAGTTTCTATCACATTTATATTTATTAAAAGCTTTATCCCTATCATTAATCGCACTAAGAATGTCTGAGTCAATCCATGGTTCTGTTCTCTGTTTAATTCTAGTCTGTTTCACAGGAGTTATATTGTCTATCACAGATAAAAGTAACTGTTTAAATATATTCCAGGCATCATTTACACTATCACTCAGCAAAACAGGAGACCAGTCAGTAGCTAGAAGACTAGCCTGAAAGTCATCTTTGTTATAATTTTTCAAAGATCTTAAAGTGACATTGTTATGAGAACAAATAGGAATTTTACTGACTTTTCTTGTACAAAATATTAAGCTATGATCACTAAATGAAGTATGAATTACACCTGACTGAGTAATTTTATCATTATCAGACACCAATATCAAGTCAATAATAGTTGCACTTGTAGTACTAACTCTAGTAGGTTCTGAGATCAATTGTTTGTAATGAAACATATTAATAAATGACTTAAAACATTGCAAAAGAGGATAAGACTTAACTTTAGACACATCTGTATTAAAATCTCCTAATATTATAGATTCACATTGTAAAAAGTCACTACTTGACGAACATAAAGAGTCTAAAATTGTATAAAAGTTGTGTTGCACAGGAGGTCTATAAATAACACCACATAAGATAGGTTTTGATTTTGGCCAAAGTATATCAATCCAAGTAGCTTCTAATTCTTCATGATTGAGATCATCGCGTGTGTTGAATGATAAATCCTTCCTGATATATATACAAACGCCACCGCCTTGTCTGTTTCGATCCCTGCGCTGAATACAATAGTTGTTGATGTTAACCTCTGAATCTGGAACTGAGTCATCTAACCAGGTTTCGGAAACACAAATACATGCGGCTCTAGATGTACGAGCTACAGAATTAATTTCATGTAGTTTTGGTAAAAGACTTCTAGTGTTGACATGAATAAAGTGAAGACCACGTTTATTGAAAACTTTAAAATCACTTGTGGTGGAACTAGAAGTGTCAGCTGAGGGTCCGGGACACGGATGGATATCTCCACACAACAACAAGCATATAGGAAGTAAATCGTTTCTGCTCTCTATGGTACGAGAAACATACTTTCTAGTGGACACTGAATAATTAATAAAGGTATTAAAATACACTAGTTGTCCATAGTTGACTGGTAAAACGTTGATACTGTCCGAAATATAATTATCCGGATACTGTTGAACTTGGAAATCATGAGAATCCTTCTCCTCCAGAAAACGACATGAAATAAGTATGAAAAAAAAGTGGTCTTGTCTGCTCAAAAACTTTAGAAGCATTTATCCAATCATCACCAAATTTGGTTAGAATGTGTATTGGAATAATATCTCAGACAACTTTGAGAACCAGGATTATGAGTCGTACAAAAGTTTTATTCCCTTTAATTATGGAAGTTACCTAAAATTGGTCTTGTCCAATCAATAACTTTAGAAGCTTTACAAAAAAAAGGACATTAGTAAAAAAAATTACCCGGGAAACGACTCTAGCGTGATTCTATGAGCTATCAGCTTATGTCACAATTGAGCTAAAAGACATAACTATAAGCTAAGATAGGAATAAACTAAGATGGATAGAAATTTATTTGCAAAACTAAATCCCTCAGGCCCCGAAGCTGATGAAAAGAAAGAGAAAGAAAAGTCAACGCCAGCTCCTGTTGCGAAGAGCAAGTCTCGGGGTGGTGATACAACAGAGAGGTCAGCGAAACTACGGGGGGATGGAGATAAAGACCGATCATCACGGGCGTCCACACCAACCTCCACATCATCCACATCCAAAAAGAGCAGCAAAGGTGACATACCATTATCAAGTAGAGGTCATTGTCTGACTGTGTTGTGATGTTTTAAACTGCTGGCGTTTTTACCAAGTATCTGGAAGTGACCCTAGCTCATTTTGTAGTGAAGACCTCCCACTTTTTTTCAGTCTTTTACATTGATTTTTCAAACAATATGGACAAATGTGGTAAAATATCAATTAAGCAGTGGTAAAATATCCATTATGCAGTAATTATATCACTTAGTCACATTATTTAATGAATTGTGAGATTTTCATTAAATCAAATGGGAAATTTCAAAGTTATTAAGGTGACTTATAGAAGAATTCATATTTCCACTATATAACTTGAGACAAATAGTCTTGGACAAGTAATAAGGCGTAGCTACATACCATGTGGGACATGGTTAATTATGTGTTGAATGATAAGTCAGTTGTGTAAATGAAGGTACATATATGTTAATCCTTTTGTATATTAACTGTTGCCTTAATCATAGCCTTGGTGTCGGTGGTGTTGTTGTGCACGATGTCATTGTGCGTGCTGTTGTTGTGCGTAACCTTAACCTTGACAGAACTAACAGAATGTTCAAGATATTGAAATCAAACTTGATAGACATGCTACTAGAGACAATACACACATACATGTATACAGCAGGGCCCATTACTCTGGATTGAAAAATTGTTGGGTAATAACCCTATTTAGACTGAAACAACCATTGGGCATTTGCTTTGCAGAGTTTTTGTTGTATATTGTTGGATGATATAAGAACCAATGTCATTAGTTTAAGGAAAGAATTGTTCATGTCTGTGCTGTTGTCTTTCTTCAGATAGCGAGAAAGAACGTACGTCCAGATCATCAACACCTACCATACCCCAGCCAGCCAAACGACAGAAAGGTACCTGAAAGTTTACTGATTGATTTCAAAGGTTGCTTCATCAATATCAGAATGTTTTAAGTATGAATACTGCATTTATAGTTTTGGAAAATATGGCTCCTTCAATGGCATTTTAGTTATGAGACAGTATTTTTCTATGTTCATGCTTTCACTGATATTCCTCTCTCCGTACCACACTAGTGTTGTTGCCTAACAAGTACATCCCAGAAAGAAATTATTAAATATTTAAGTATATTTTTGCTTTGTATTTTCAGTAATGAATATATATATCCTCATGCGCAAACTCTATAAATCTCATATTACAAAGTAAAGTGGATGTGAAGAGCATTTTTTTTCACCCGCCTATAACACATACATAGTTATGTGAAAGGTTAAGTAAAATTTGTATCTATTATGTACATTCGGAAGCATGTCAGATGGTATTTGTGGGAACTTAGCATTTGGAACCACCTGAAAAACATCACATATCGTAGTGAGTCATAGATATCTCCTTTTTACTTTGTTTTTGCTTTGTCTATGTTATTTTAAACCAGTTTCCTGTTGTTTTTGTAGTTGAGCGAGCGGCAGCAAGTGCAGCGGCCAGTCAGATAGCCCAGCAGGCACAGCCTTCAACCCCAGCATTACCCACGCCCCAACCACCATCTCAGCCCAGCACTCAGGAAACCCCCACCCCTGCCACACCTGCTAGTCAGGTATGGCCTCAGGATTTTCTGAATCTGTTTTCAGAAAAAGCATGTGGTCGGCATCTTCGTATTCTCGGTTTTGTCTGTGTAAAATATATAAACTTTTCGCAATCTCTTAATTATATTCATATGAAACTTTGTAAACGTGATGACAAAGACATTACATAAGTTTTTGCTTGTAGTTATGAATTGTGGTTGAGTTTTTGGATTTGATTTAAGTTTTTTTTCAAGCTATAAGGTCCTTATTATCTTGGGAGGTTTGGGGCACATGTCGGTCGACAGCCATACAGACTTGTCCAGTATTTTGTTCATTGTACAGTAATAGAACTATCTGATGATCTTTCTGCATGGTTGGGATAGTCAAGGAGATTGAGGATTCCTTAGAAAAGAGAAAAGTGGTGTTTTCATATTAATATCAGTGGCCTATTTAGACCATTTCAATCTCCTACGCAGTGAACTCCCTTGGTAAGAAGAGACGGTCTCTCCCACCATATAACAAAATAGAAGATGTCATCTGATTTTGACCATTTTCATAAGACATGTGTCAGTGATTACTGTACTACGAAGAGCAGAAACCTCAGTGTGGAGTTTGATACCAATTATGATTATCTCACTCTAGAAGTCATGCAATTAAATCTTCTTTTGTCCAATATTTCTTCAAAATAATAATTACAACAATTAAACTACCTCATATCTGTGCAGGCGTCCAGTGAGCAGAAGCGTAAACGTGCTCGCCTGGACCAGACAATCGAGTCTGAGGAATCGTACTTGGCCAAGATCGAGGTGAAAGTGAAGATTCCTGAGGAACTCAAACCATGGCTTGTAGATGACTGGGATCTTGTTACACGACAAAAACAGGTGTGGAAAATGTCCAAGTAGTAAACTTGATTGTGACTTCTCCTTGTTATGTATAATGTACATGTATGTGAATTAAATATCTTAATACTCATTACACTGCATATTAACATTGTTACTTCTTTAGTCTAAGGAATTTATTCACATAAATTGCAGTTTTTTTTGAAGAGCAAACTGTTGTTAAAACTTGGTCATCATATTCTTCAGTTGGTGACTCTTCCCTGCAAGCATACAGTGGACAGCATACTGGATGACTACCTCCAGCTGAAACTTACAAAACCTAACCATCCTAACAGGTAAGTTAATGATCCAGTGTTTCCTTCCCATGCTAACTAATACATTTAATATTGCTTTATAAGTTTAGGAGTTTTCTATTGGAAGCCCATCATGGATATTGCCAGTTTGAACCATGGACTCAGAAAATAACTTTTATTAAGTTACAAAGTCCATTTTATTATGCCCCCACAAAGTGGCGGCATATAGGGTTGCCCTTGTCCGTACGTCTGTCTGTCTGTCTGTCTGTACGTACGTACGTCCCGAAGATTGTTTCCGATCTAATTCTTGAAAACCGTTTGTCCAATCCTCACCAAACTTTAAACACATGTTTGTGACCATAATATCTTGATCAAGTTCGATAGTCATGGAAATCGCTTTAGTCATTTAGGAGTTACGGCCCTTTTTTGCCAAAAATACTTCAAAAATATATGTTTCCAATCTAATTCTTGAAAAGTATGTGTCCAATCCTCACCAAACTTTACATACATGATTGTGACCATAATATCTTGATCAAGTTCGATAGCCATGGAAATCGCTTTTGTCATTTAGGAGTTACGGCCCTTTATTTGCAAAAAAAGACTTGAAAAATACGTCCCGAAGATTGTTTCCGATCTAATTCTTGTTCCATTTGTTTTACCAAAATAAAGTTCATTTCCAAATAGTAGTTAACTTCAGTAAATGTTGTTATCATTCAATACTCAACTAGAACTAGAAGGAAAGTTACAATGAAATGAAGACTTGGAGATGTTTGAACTCATTTCTACACTCTATATAACAATAGTTTGGTTGGTTTGCCTTTGCTCAGCTAGTTTTATATTTGTTTGTTGCTGTATCTAACTAAAGGTGAAACAAATTTTTCAGAGACACAATTATAGAAGTGAACAATGGCATCAGAGAATACTTCAATGCGATGCTGGGAACCCAATTGTTATACAAGTTTGAGAGACCCCAGTATGGAACAGTAAGTCATTTATCCATGATTTTCTGACCATTACATAACACTTACTTGAATATTTAGAAGAAATTATGTTAATTTAACATTCTAATGATTCCTTGGTTAGCTTAAATATTTCTGTTTTGAGACCTTTTCATTTTGCTCGCTAAAGATTTGACTGATGTTCTGTTTATGTGGCGTTTAATTGAAACATTTTGAGGTTTAAGGGGCCATCAATGCATGTACGGTGAAAGTATTCTGTAGCAAATGTAATAATAGTAATGATAATAATTAGAATAAAAATAATAATTAAAATACTACTAATTATGATTTAATTCAAAAGAAGGTAACACATTTATCCCAATCATATTGAATACAAACCTAACAGTCATCATGTCTATTTTTTTATTTGGTATCAAAATGATTTTAGTACAACAGTCACAAATATAAAGTAATTGAAAAACAACAACAACACGGCTCTTGACACAGATTATAACATCCACATATGATATTTATTCAATAAGTACAGATGACCAATCAAATTTTTTTTTGGGAAAACTTATCCAAGAGAAAATGTGTGGACAACTTGTCCAGTTTTATACAATATGGTGTAGAACACTCAAACATGTTACCATACAGTCTGATGTACAGCTCTTGTTACCATACAGTCTGATGTACAGCTCTTGTTACCATACAGTCTGATGTACAGCTCATGTTACCATACAGTCTGATGTACAGCTCTTGTTACCATACAGTCTGATGTACAGCTCATGTTACCATACAGTCTGATGTACAGCTCATGTTACCATACAGTCTGATGTACAGCTCATGTTACCATACAGTCTGATGTACAGCTCATGTTACCATACAGTCTGATGTACAGCTCATGTTACCATACAGTCTGATGTACAGCTCATGTTACCATACAGTCTGATGTACAGCTCTTGTTACCATACAGTCTGATGTACAGCTCATGTTACCATACAGTCTGATGTACAGCTCATGTTACCATACAGTCTGATGTACAGCTCATGTTACCATACAGTCTGATGTACAGCTCATGTTTTTATGTGCATTTCAGATTCTGTGTGATTCCCCGGATAAAGCTATGTCCAGTATTTATGGTGCTACACACCTTCTCAGGCTTTTTGGTGAGATATATCGGAGAACGCAATCTATAGTTGTGTTGTTTTCAATATCAAATGTGTTTTGTAAAGCCCCGTATGCCCTGTTTAGCCATTAATGCTAAATGAAGCCTTTGCCATTTCAGGGTGTGATTAAATTGTGGATATACCCAGTAGCTTAATTAACATGACAGTCAAACCCCGTTAGCTTGAAGTCCAAGGAACCATTGAAAATCCCTTGTGTCTTGGGTGGTTCGAACAAATGAATGTTAACCTTTAGTATTAAGAAATCAGTCCTTACCATCTAGTTCGAGCCAACGAAGAAGTCAAACCAAGCGAGTTTGAACCAACAGGGTTCCACTGTATATATATTTGATTGATATGGTCTTTAGAACAAAAGTCTCATCAAATGTATTTTGGACTTGTAATAAATGATTTTGTAGCTATGATTTATAAATAATAAGAATGATTTGTTTCAGTTAAACTTGGCAGTATGCTCGCCTACACAGCACTGGATGAAAAAAGCATACAGATATTGTTACATCACATTCAGGACTTTCTCAAGTAGGTGTAGTTTTAGACACCCACATTTACTAAAAAGTTATTCTTTTTAATAAAAGATTGATCATTTAATGTATTTTTAAACTAGTCATTTATTATGAGTTATTTATTTCATACATGTTAAGTTTCTTTTCATGGTATTGCACGATTTTAACTTTAAAAATGGATGTCGCAAAAAATTTCCGTGTGACACTGTTTTCTGATTCCATTTCGCACAGTAGGCTTCATGTGTAAATCTACTTCAGGAATATTACTCAAAAGAAATAGGATGTTTTTTAATGAATTTTGTGAAGAGAAAAATGTGTTGTTTTTATTTAAAAAAATACTATGTTAGTCTGTTAATCTGTAGCTTGTAACACTTTGTTGCTTGTGTAAAGATACATTGCACTGAAAGGTCCAGTGTGATATGGACTTTTCACAAGCAACCCCGAACCCCGAAGATCAACCGACCCTAAATATTGGTTAAATTTTTCATATTTTTCCAAACTATTAACTGCAATTCCGGATTACTACATTTGCTACTCTAGCTGTTCTAAGCTTTGCCAAGATATATCAGTAGCCTGAACAAATGGTAGCGTTTCGTCATATTCCTAGGCGACTGCTAGTAGCATTGCAACCAGTGCAGTCAAGTATATGTTTTATTTTTTTAAAGGTATTTGCAGTAGAAATTATATTTATAAGAATTTAGATCCACACATTCTTCAGCTTAGATAAATGCTGTTTAACTAACCTTAACCTTAAATTATGATTGTTTCAGATACCTGCAAAGAAATGCCTCTAGCTTATATAACCTGTCCGACTACCATGTGGCATCACCAGAGTACCATCGGAAGGCCATGTGAACACAGCTATTACCTGACAAACAATGTGATTTCTAGTGCATACATGTAGCTCAGTGTAGCAGTAATAGTTCAATCACCCAAGCACTAATTAGGGTGACCAATCTTGGGTTGAAGATAAGAATGTTGCACTGACAACTATTTGCCCAAGTTTAGATACCTTATTGGTACAGTTTTATGCCATATTTGTGTTCTGGTTACTATCACAAAACTATGTTGTAGTTATTGTTTATATTTGCTTCACTAAATCATTAACTCAGCATACGGCTGGCTCAGTGATAAGTAATAGCCAAACAAATACATAACTTACTTAGTGCTGGCTTAGTAGCCGCTAAATCACGATCTCATTGACAGAGGACTGAGTGTAAACACTAATTATACTGACGGTATATTTTGAGAATTCAGTGTCATTCATTTAATATTTTTATCACAGACATTTTTATCTTAGTTCAGTTGTTAGAAGTCTTCAATGTTGCACATTGTGTCATATGAATGTTGTTTACATGTAAGGAGAGTTCCTTTGGAGACAGTGATTATTTTGTGAGTGTATGACCAATCTTAATAAACAAAATGTCAATGCGCGTTCTTGTTTTTCATACAAAAAGTACTAATTATATAATGACATTGTCATTATAAAAGTTGCCGACCTGTTCACTTCAGTATTGGAAATCTATTTTTAGCTTACTTGCAGACTTGTCCACTAAGAATCAGGGGTCAGTGTTTGTAAATACATGAAGGTCATGTATTCAGATTTGAATTAGGGAATATCTTTTTGAACACTTATAATCATTGCATACTTTCTTTTATAATAATTTGATGCTTTAAATCATTCTGATGCATTTAAAGGGACTTAACTCCCCTGTGGGATTATCCCACTATGGGGCTTCGTTTATCTTTTTCATTTAGGATTTTTTTTTTATCAAAAATATTACTGGATAATTTGGATTATCAAATTACTCAACATTATTGTGACAGTAATAACTTTAATAAAAATGGTTATCCACTTCTCTGATAAGTATTCCTGAAAATATTACCTATGATGTAAATATATTGATGAATGCTTGTTGCTTTATGCACTGTAATTTACGTTATTAGTCCCCTACCGGTTTCACTGGAGGGGACTTCAGGTTTACCCTCCGTCCGCCTGTCCACAAAAATCTCGGTTCTGCGATAACTAAAAAAAGTATCAAAGCTAGGTTAATGAAACTTAGTATAAAGAGGGCAATATGGAGATTATGCACGCTAGTTTATTTTTTTCGTAAGGCAAAGTTATGTAGAGTTATTGCCCTTGACTAATTAAAAATATAGCTGTTGACTGAAACAAATCTCAGTCCTGACCAGATGACCAGAAGAAGATAACTTGACCAGATGAAGATCAACTTATCCAGAAGAAGACCACTTGACCAGAAGAAGACAACTTGACCAGATGACCAGAAGAAGACAACTTAACCAGATGACCAATAGAAGATAACCATACCAAATGAAGATCCACGTATCCATAAGAGCAGTAGAAAAAGACAACTTAGAATTTTTTTAGAAAACTTAACTAGAAGAAGAAAAAAGCTAGATCTACAACAGCTTCCTGCTTCATAGAAATTAACTTTTAACTCGTCTATTTTGGGTGTCCTTCAAGATCATTCTGCATTCTTACTTACAAACTGTTCTAGATAATGGCTTATTGTCTTTACTGTGGCTAATGTTGAGTGCTGCCTTTATACCTACAAACTGTTCTGGATAATGGCTTATCGCCTTTACTGTGGCTAATGTTGAGCACTGCCATCTCACCTGCAAACTGTTCTGGATAATGGGTGATTGCCTGTTCTGTGGCTAATGTTGAGCACTGCCATCTCACCTGCAAACTGTTCTGTATAATGGCTTATCGCCTTTACTGTGGCTAATGATGAGCACTGCCATCTCACCTGCAAACTGTTCTAGATAATGGGTTATTGCCTTTACTGTGGCTAATGTTGAGCACTGCCATCTTACCTACAAACTGTTCTGTATAATGGCTTATCGCCTTTACTGTGGCTAATGTTGAGCGCTGCCATCTCACCTACAAACTGTTCTGTATAATGGTTTATCGCCATTACTGTGGCTAATGTTGAGCACTGCCATCTCACCTACAAACTGGTCTGGATAATGGCTTATCGCCTTCACATTGGCTAATGTTGAGTGCTGCCTTCTTACCTACAAACAGTTCTGGATAATGGCTTATCGCCTTTACTGTGGCTAATGTTGAGTGATGCCTTCTTACCTACAAACAGTTCTGGATAATGGCTTATCGCCTTTACTGTGGCTAATGTTGAGTGCTGCCTTCTTACCTACAAACAGTTCTGTATAATGGCTTATCGCCTTTACTGTGGCTAATGTTGAGTGATGCCTTCTTACCTACAAACAGTTCTGGATAATGGCTTATCGCCTTTACTGTGGCTAATGTTGAGTGATGCCTTCTTACCTACAAACTGTTCTGGATAATGGCTTATCGCCTTTACTGTGGCTAATGTTGAGTGCTGCCTTCTTACCTACAAACAGTTCTGTATAATGGCTTATCGCCTTTACTGTGGCTAATGTTGAGTGATGCCTTCTTACCTACAAACAGTTCTGGATAATGGCTTATCGCCTTTACTGTGGCTAATGTTGAGTGATGCCTTCTTACCTACAAACTGTTCTGGATAATGGCTTATCGCCTTTACTGTGGCTAATGTTGAGTGCTGCCTTCTTACCTACAAACAGTTCTGTATAATGGCTTATCGCCTTTACTGTGGCTAATGTTGAGTGATGCCTTCTTACCTACAAACAGTTCTGGATAATGGCTTATCGCCTTTACTGTGGCTAATGTTGAGTGATGCCTTCTTACCTACAAACTGTTCTGGATAATGGCTTATCGCCTTTACTGTGGCTAATGTTGAGCGCTGCTTCTTACATACACACATACATTCAACAACAGTTAGATGAATAGATTCATAGGTTTTTTTATCGCACATTTAATGTAACAAGACTTGTCGAATGTGGGTGCTTATCCAGTATTCGCTCAAGTTCGAATATTGGACTCAACGGGACTGGGTACATTCAATCGAAACGTTTAAGCCTTTTACTGCATTTTCTGCAATAGATCGTATATTTTTCACCATTTCAGCCGCGGACGTCCACTTGTGACCTTGATTTTGAACAGATATGAAGACTCCCAGGAACACCTTACGGAAGTCAATGGCTAGATATTGCTTTTTAGACAAGGCTTCCTGGTACAGGTTCAGCCGAGTATCTTGCATGTCGGGCAGATACCCAGTCCCATCGAGAGTTAACCGAGAGCAAAAATTGTTTTTATGTATCGCGTCTGGGGATTTCATTTTTACTCGAAGTTCGTCCATGCTGTTCGAGTGAAAACTTGAGTAGAGTAGATGCAGGATTTGTCCCATACAGTCGACATCTGGATCCCGACATTCGCTCTCGTGTAAGGCAACCAGGCACTTGATCATATGAGAGGTCATTTTGAAACTCAGCTCGCTGATTTTGAAGCGTTTGACCGTGCATTCATTTATGAACTTCAAGAATATCAAAACATGTCTGTGTTTTGACACCGTAGTCCAATATATCTGTTCAACACCGGGGGCGATATCTACACGGAACTCCCCATTAAACGCTATGAGCATTGTAGTTTCGGTTTTCTTTATCAATTTCCTTAATTTCTCGTTTATGACGTTATTTTCACTTATGTTAACTTTCGTCATGGGAACGCTTTATGCAAGAGAAATATCCACACTAATAACTTTACTGTCATAGCGGAATACAAGCACAGTGTTCGGGTTGCGGTTTTCTACAGCGACAACTCGAGGAAGCGACCGGATACTTGTTGAACTGCGGGAAAGTGAATGGATGTTTTCCCGAAACAACAGACCGCAACGTTTTGTTGAACTCAACACGCAAGGCATTTGGCGTCAAACCTTCTCCATCCACACTGGCTTGACCAGAAACGGTGATGTCCAAACAACGATTATTCCGTTCGTCCGCCAGTATGTCCATCTTCCCAGTGTCGACTACAAAATGTATTTTAAGATGTCTTTGACCAAAGTCGTTAGCTAAGACTGTCATAAATAAATGATTCCATAGTTCATGTTCATGGATTAGGTTTATGAGTCGTTACCTACTAAATATCAAATCGAAATATAGCACATACATATACAAATCACAAGCGTGCAACTTGTGTATGCTACAAAAGTATTTCATGGTATTTCTGAAATATCATTGTTGTGTTTTAATGTAGGTATGTAATAAAGACACTTAAATATTTACTACATTTATTCTACAAGTGTATAACATGTGAGTACATCAATAGTCTGAATCATACTGCCTCTCTGATACTTCTAGGGGTTCCACCTTGGTGCCTTAGCAGGGCGGTTACTAATTTGCATATAGAGGCGGAGGTTCTATGCTCACAACAGTACAATCATGACGCGAGAATGCTACATAAATGTTTCCTAATAAAGCATAAACATGAACCTGTATAATGTCCCAGTGCTATTATGAAGTCGAACTCGTCAGGCGGTGTCAGTTTATTTTCTGCATAGAAACTCCCACATGTCAATACTACTGAGTCTCGAAACCTTGAATAAAAACAACGAGAATTTATACAATTACCGGCGGGTCATTGTTTACAATTTAAAAAAGAAGAAATACGCACATGACTTTTATTAGTTTAGATTGAGCTAGTTGTTTGCTTACCGGCCCCAAACGACTGTTTCCCGCCAAATAACAAGAAATGGAAGCAAACTAACAGAATATTAATTATAGTACATAGTATATTAAGTACTGCATAGGCCCCGAGGTCACTGTTGCTGAAATAGAATGATCAGGGTCAAGGTTACTGTTACTTTTTATTATTATTTTTAGTTTTATACCGTTAGTTTAAATAGGGATACGGCATTGCACATACTATTGTATAGCTGTATAGTTAGGGACAACATTAGGGTGAACAGGTTCACAGTCAAGGTCACTGGTTTCCGCTATATTTTTTTCAGAAATTAATGTGATAATGTGATGCATTAAAGTTTTCCCGTCTACGTATAGCGTGGGTTATAGTTTTGGTCAGTTGATTTAGAGTTGATACAGAGTCTATTGCATTGTTAATTAAAAATACAAGAAGTGCTCTGATAAAAATTAAATAATATAGCGACCGGTTGTGGGTAAACACCGTACAGGGTTCCCGATATATATATATATTAATCTAAAATTATGGAGAAAATAAGACAACACTATGGACAGTATAATTGTATACGATTGAGTCTACCTCAAGGTTATTACTGTAAGAATAACATTAAGGATCTCTACCTTGGATTAGCCATCCCGACTTCCTCAACAATGGACTGCACGGCAGAAAAGACAGCCTTTTCTAGGCAGACAGCCGCCTCAGCACGTACGTCCACCGCAACCACTTCCGCTACCCGAAACGCCATATCATTCCTAGCACCAGTCCGCTCACGATGTTCTGACATCTCCTAGCTTGCTGGTGTTGATTTTACCGCTCTAATTTCTTACTTTCTATATTTCATACATCGACTCAAACAATGTTTACTGTAAAAATAAAAAATAAAAATATAAAAATATCTGAGGTGTGAGAAAACATCATGGTTCTATATCTGATTATAGCGATTTTCAATACATTTTATACGCGTGATTTACGTGTAACATACGCCTCAAGTCATTATATAAACAGTAATAAAAACTTGTATAAGTATACGATCAGTCAACTAGATCTTGCCAAGTATTTACATGTGATGACACTCAATATATGAAAACACTTGCTACATTTTAACAAAATGATAACATACCGAGTGTCTGAAGAGTGCTAAGGTCGAACTATTCTCAAATAATGGACCAGTTATCGTCGTTTTTTCCCAGTTGTATTCAAACTTCTGACTCACTGTTCCCTGCTTAATGCGAATATATGATTTATACGTTAAAAGTTAATTTAAAACAGTTTTAAAATGAGCTTGAATTCACCTGTGCACATGAAACGAATTTTTTTTTTTGCGTTTTTCAATTTTACTTTATATCAATAGTAATCAGTTCAGCATATTACCGCCTAAATTTAGATGTTTCGCACACAACCGAGTAAATAATAATAAGGATTTAATAGAAACACAAGACCGAGAAGATGTAAAAGAAAATGGTAAAATGATGACAACCTATCTCCTCATCTAGAGACAACTACGATTTCCTTACACGACTCCGAGCTTACTGGCGTTGATGCCTGGCCGAAGAATTCAAATTTGAAAACCAACTAAACCTGTTCACAAAGAGTAATGCATTAAAATCAGAAATTGTGAATTGGTTAAAAAGTAGCGATTCGCTGTAATAAGCTTACATTTGCATCATGATGATACATCTATAATATGTGTCGTTTTAATGTGTTTTCATGGACTACATCTTACTTAAACTAACTGCTTTATATTGATGAGTATTAGCCAACTGCCATAAAATAGCTGAAAAAAGACAAATGCAAGTACATGTTTGTCACTCGTCAATCTCATTAAAATCAGATCCCCAATTTTCGCTTTACGACGTTACGCTATGTAATGAAGTGATTTTTTTTAACATAATGGAATAAAGTGAGCGCATCAAAACCCCTGACGAACCTATACATAGGGATTCTCGGGTAGGCGCGGATGCTGACCGGTGACCTAGAACTCGAACTGAACCGATCCGTGACCTTCATGAGGTGCGCATGCGCAGAAATACGTGCAGCAAAAACCCTGCACGTACATACAATGTATATAAAATATAGTGTTTCGCAGGAAGGTGCCGACGCTGAAAGCCGGTGACCTAATTACGTCTAAGGTAAACCAAGGTTGGTAACCCTTGACACTCGAACGGATGGAACAGGTCATGTACGTCAGAGTTCTATAAGCACATGCAGATATCTACGCGCGAGTTTCCCTCTATGTAATAGTTGAACATGAAGTAAAATCTTAATGACTCAGAATGTTCGGAGTAGGCGAAGCAAAATTACTTTAGGTCATCTAACTGACTGCATTGGCATTAATATACTGTATCGGTTGTCCAACGATAGCGCAACTAGATGAGTCAAATGCTTTCACCACATGACCTTCTGAATCCCACATCAAACGATTTGCAAGACTTATGATGCGAATCAATCCACATCATTTATTTTATATTAAGATATTTTTAAGAGGATTTAATAAAACTTTAAAATTGACATTTTAAAGGAAATAACAGATATTGTAAATTGTTCATTTGGTCGACTGGTCACCAAATGCAAGTTTCCATTCCTTTTATTGAATAAAGAAATGGCCGCCGTGTCCTATTGACAATACAAGCAACATGTCACGGTTGTAAAAAGAGTAAACTATAACTCGGTTTTATTTTTTATAACAGTGAAACGTCCAGTAGCCCAAAACTCGCCGTACTTTTGTGAAATGGCACATACTCGCCGCAATTTTGTGTAATGGCACACACTCGACACAATCTTGGGTAATGGCACACACTCGTCATAATCTTGTGTAATGGCACACACGCGTCATAATCTTGTGTAATGGCACACACTCGTCATAATCTTGTGTAATGGCACACACTCGTCATAATCTTGTGAAATGGCACACACTCGCCGCAATTTTGTGTAATGGCACACACTCGACACAATCTGTGATGGGACATACTCACCGTAATATTGTGTAAAGGCACACACTCGCCGTAATATTTTGTAATTGCACGCATTCGCCGTAATCTTGTGTAAAGGGACACACTCGCCGTAATATTGTGTAATTGCACACATTCGCCGTTATCTTGTGTAAAGGCACACACTCGCCGTAATACTGTGTAATTGCACACACTCGCCGTAATATTGTGTAATTGCACACACTCGACGCAATATTGTGTAATTGCACACCCTCGACCCAATCTTGTGTAATTGCACACACTCGCCGTAATCTTGTGTAATTGCACACATTCGCCGTAATCTTGTGTAATTGCACACATTCGCCGTAACCTTGTGTAATTTCACACATTCGCCGTAATCTTGTGTAATTGCACACATTCGCCGTAATATTGTGTAATTGCACACCCTCGACGCAATATTGTGTAATGGCACACACTCGCCGTAATCTTGTGTAATGGCAATCACTCGCTGTATTCTTGTGTAATGGCACACACTCGCCGCAATCGTGTATAATGGCACACACTTTCCTCGATCTTGTGTTATGGCAATCACTCGCCGCAATCCTGTGTAATGGCACACACTCGCCGTAATCTTGTGTATTGGCTCACACTCGCCGTAATCTTTTGTTATGGCTCACACGAGCCGCAATCCTCTGTAATGGCTCACACTCGCCGTAATCTTGTGTGATAGCAATCACTCGCTGCAATCTTGTGTAATGGTACACACTCACCGCAATCTTGTGAAGCAGCAAACATAATCTATTTTAAATAGAGTTAAAACATACAGGATTTCGAATCATACTAGGTTTCTTTGTGAAAAGATGAGTTGAGACCGAAATTTGGAAATGCTTTCAGAATGTTTGTGTTATTTATGGGCCTGTTTTTTCTGTTTGTTTATGAATGTGTCCATACAGTGCTTTTATAAGAGTGGATATCATGTTGTTGTCCAAATTGGACTCTATTTAGTTATGAGGACGAAATTTAAGCAAAATGGCCCATTTTGCAATATTTAAAAGTAAACAAGGCGTTTTACATATTTTGTTCATACGCAGAAACCCTGTCGCGGGACCATTCACCCTAGTCATGCGTGCACGCCAATACAAAGGCATGTTTATACTCGTCTGAAATTATTGTACGCATATTTTTTTCCCTGTTCTTTGAAGCTTTTATTCCCACAAAGGAGGAGAAAATAAACTGCGCAGTACCTCAAACTTGCTCTAAAATTTATCCAAAATCACAAAATTAAAATCCATATAGTACTGTAATATATGCATTCTCACATAATTTACACATTTCTTGACATCTTGATAAACATCATTGACTGAACAACCCAGCGAAGTAGAAAGTTATATGGTATTTTGACAGACGAATGAAATTACTATAATTAAAAAAAAATCATCTTTGGTTTCATGCTTTTGGGTTTCGTTCCTCCTTCGTGTGGGATGCAAACAGATTTGCTATTAGATAGCTTCCTTTCCCCTTTATATGGCATAGCTCAGAGAAATTGTATTCATTATACCACTTCTAAATTTCACAATAGTATCATTCTAGTACAGCAGAATTTATTCAAAATGGGCGACGTAAATTCAGCAAGAAGGTTTTTAAGGTTGTTCCTATGGATATGTATTGTAATCTCATTTCTTCAAACGGTCACCATGGTAAGTTGTTTTTCTAATTTCATTTTCATGTAAAGAGTCAGAAATATATGGGAGATATTATGATAGGTCGCATTCTGGTCCTGTGGACATGATACAGGTCGTCTGAAATGCGCCCTATCGTAATAGTATTTTTCCGTTTATGCAAGATATGATTAATTACATGTTTTAACGCACTATTCAAAGTTAAAACAAACGAAATTCACACTGTCCGGAAATGACCGCATTAAAGGTGAGGCGTATTAATTATCTAAAATATGAACACAACTCAGTAACATATTAAAATTCTTTTGTAACAGTTTCCTTAGTAATTACAGTATGTTCCTGAGAAATATTATATTAATTCATGTACATATATATATCGTAAAATCCTAAATCATCATAAGTGTGTAAAAGGCAGCCTTTAACGGCACTAGCATGCAGTGGCGGCTCAAGTGGGG
This sequence comes from Mya arenaria, assembly GCF_026914265.1. Lineage (NCBI taxonomy): Eukaryota > Metazoa > Mollusca > Bivalvia > Myida > Myidae > Mya > Mya arenaria. The sequence continues at coordinate 2,810,485 of NC_069124.1, forward strand.
GTGGGTGGGGGCACACGGGTCGGTGCCCACCCCAGTTGGCCGGCAAATAAACCATTAAAAACACAAAATGTTAACAAATTGATACCTTGACAATGAAAACGCTGAGTTGTTAATAAAAGCCATATGACAATGATGCCAATTTCTTTATTATTTATCCATATTTTGTAACCTTTTTAAATGTACATACGATAACTTAAGTAAATGCACATACGATAACTTAGGTAAATGTACATACGATAACTTAGGTAAATGTACACACGATACCTTAAGTAAATGTACACACGATACCTTAGGTCAATGTACACACGATACATTAGGTCAGTGTACATACGATACCTTAGGTCAATGTACATACGATACCTTAGGTCAATGTACACACGATACATTAGGTCAGTGTACATACGATACCTTAGGTAAATGTACACACGATACCCTAGGTCAATGTACATACGATACATTAGGTCAGTGTACATACGATACCTTAGGTCAATGTACAAACGATACCTTAGGTCAATGTACATACGATAACTTAGGTAAATGTACATACGATAACTTAGGTAAATGTACACACGATAACTTATGTAAATGTACACACGATACCCTATGTCAGAGTACACACGATAACTTAGGTAAATGTACATACGGTAACTTAGGTAAATGTACATACGATAACTTAGGTAAATGTACATACGATACATTAGGTAAATGTACACACGATAACTTAGGTAAATGTACACACGATACCCTATGTCAGAGTACACACGATAACTTAGGTAAATGTACATACGGTAACTTAGGTAAATGTACATACGATAACTTAGGTAAATGTACATACGATACATTAGGTCAGTGTACATACGATACCTTAGGTCAATGTACACACGATACCCTATGTCAGAGTACACACGATAACTTAGGTAAATGTACATACGGTAACTTAGGTAATTGTACATACGGTAACTTAGGTAAATGTACACACGATAACTTAGGTAAATGTACACACGATAACTTAGGTAAATGTACACACGATACCCTATGTCAGAATACACACGATAACTTAGGTAAATGTACATACGATAACTTAGGTAAATGTACACACGATAACTTAGGTAAATGTACACACGATACCCTATGTCAGAGTACACACGATAACTTAGGTAAATGTACATACGGTAACTTAGGTAAATGTACATACGATAACTTAGGTAAATGCACATACGATAACTTAGGTAAATGTACATACGATAACTTAGGTAAATGTACACACGATACCTTAAGTAAATGTACACACGATACCCTAGGTCAATGTACATACGATACATTAGGTCAGTGTACACACGATACCTAAGGTCAGTGTACACACGATACCTTAGGTCAATGTACACACGATAACTTAGGTCAATGTACACACGATAACTTAGGTAAATGTACATACGATAACTTAGGTAAATGTACACACGATACCTGAGGTCAATGTACACACGATACATTAGGTCAATGTACACACGATAACTTAGGTAAATGTACACACGATACCCTATGTCAGAGTACACACGATAACTTAGGTAAATGTACATACGGTAACTTAGGTAAATGTACATACGATAACTTAGGTAAATGCACATACGATAACTTAGGTAAATGTACATACGATAACTTAGGTAAATGTACACACGATACCTTAAGTAAATGTACACACGATACCTTAGGTCAATGTACACACGGTACATTAGGTCAGTGTACATACGATACCTTAGGTCAATGTACATACGATACCTTAGGTCAATGTACATACGATAACTTAGGTAAATGTACACACGATACCTTAGGTCAATGTACACACGGTACATTAGGTCAGTGTACATACGATACCTTAGGTCAATGTACACACGATACCTTAGGTCAATGTACACACGGTACATTAGGTCAGTGTACATACGATACCTTAGGTCAATGTACATACGATACCTTAGGTCAATGTACATACGATACCTTAGGTCAATGTACATACGATACATTAGGTCAGTGTTCATATGGTACCTTAGGTCAGTGTACATACGATACCTTAGGTCAATGTACACACGATACCTTAGGTCAATGTACACACGATAACTTAGGTAAATGTACATACGGTAACTTAGGTAAATGTACATACGATAACTTAGGTAAATGTACATACGATAACTTAGGTAAATGTACATATGATACATTAGGTAAATGTACACACGATAACTTAGGTAAATGTACACACGATACCCTATGTCAGAGTACACACGATAACTTAGGTAAATGTACATACGGTAACTTAGGTAAATGTACATACGATAACTTAGGTAAATGTACATACGATAACTTAGGTAAATGTACATACGATACATTAGGTAAATGTACACACGATAACTTAGGTAAATGTACACACGATACCCTATGTCAGAGTACATACGATAACTTAGGTAAATGTACATACGATAACTTAGGTAAATGTACACACGATAACTTAGGTAAATGTACACACGATACCCTATGTCAGAGTACACACGATAACTTAGGTAAATGTACATACGGTAACTTAGGTAAATGTACATACGATAACTTAGGTAAATGTACATACGATAACTTAGGTAAATGTACACACGATAACTTAGGTAAATGTACACACGATACCTGAGGTCAATGTACACACGATACATTAGGTCAATGTACACACGATAACTTAGGTAAATGTACACACGATACCCTATGTCAGAGTACACACGATAACTTAGGTAAATGTACATACGATAACTTAGGTAAATGTACATACGGTAACTTAGGTAAATGTACATACGATAACTTAGGTAAATGTACACACGATACCTTAGGTCAATGTACACACGATACATTAGGTCAGTGTACAAACGATACCTTAGGTCAATGTACATACGATACCTTAGGTAAATGTACATACGATAACTTAGGTAAATGTACACACGATACCTTAGGTCAATGTACACACGATACATTAGGTCAGTGTACAAACGATACCTTAGGTCAATGTACATACGATACCCTAGGTCAATGTACATACGATACATTAGGTCAGTGTACATACGATACCTTAGGTCAATGTACACACGATACCTTAGATCAATGTACATACGATACCTAAGGTCAGTGTACACACAATACTTAAGGCATATGTCATACCATTGATATTACACATAGCCCCAAGTACATGTTGATCTAAGATTTAAGGATTGGATGGAGTCAGGGCAAGAAAAATGCATGTTAATGCATTGTACTTTCCAACACAAGAACTGTTTGTTTATTCAAGTAAATAAAGCAATCCCAACACCAAGGAACTGCAGTATTGCATAACCAGCTTAATTGACATTATGAGTTGGAGTTCAAATTGCTGCAATTAAAGGCACATCTAGTTTTCAGAATTATTCAAACTCTGATTTAGCAACTTTAATTTAGTTATATGAACTACTTTTGCGAAATGAAAGCTTTTTTAGATTTACAAGGACGGGTGAAAAGTATTTGCCAAATGAACTGCAACACCTGATACCTGTTGCCTAGGAATCCAACACATTCTTGGCACTCCAAATGTTACAGTACTATTCAATTTGGAGTGCCTGAAAAGAAAGCTTCTTGATTCTACATTCAACATCTTCTTTCTGTATGACATATTGGACCATGAGAATCATGAACCTACAACCTTTTGCATCTATTGAGATAGGGAGCTATCAGGACAGTGACAGAGGACAATATAAGAACTGCCAACTGCTGCATTTATTGAGTTATCTTATGCAGACGGAGAAAATAATTCTAAATTTTTCCAAACTACTTCCTTAAGCATCTTGTGCATGTATGTAGTTGTCTTTTACAATGATTGTTCAAAGTTACAATGGCCCTGTGGGTTAAAGATGCTCTGTCCACGGGGTAACAGGTTTTGTACATAATAGGGTTATAAGTACTGCGTTTTGATCCAGGAGGTTGTATTCGACTCAAGTAGATTTTTGCAGATTCGGACACCACAAGGCACAAGCCGAGTAAAATCAAAATCTACAAAAAACTACCAGAATCAAATATGACATTCCGCCATATCCGGATCAAAACGCAGTACTAATAACCCTTTTATTATATACATTACTGATTAGATGACTTAGAAGCCACATCTTTGCGTAATAAATTTCATTTTAAGGATGCACTCATTGGTTTAATGACGTCAATTTAATATTGCGCAACATACTTGTTATGACGTGACGTCACAAGAGTGGTATATGGCCGTATTGCACTGGAGCGGAATATGGGTTAAAGTATTTTGTGATATGTATTGCATGTGGATTGATGATGGGTATAAAATAAAGAATAAAATTATGTTTGGTATTCCATTCTCACTAGCAGTGTGATGAACTGCTGACACCATGTAATGAAATTTGATGGTCAAAGTATTTAAAAGACATTTCAATATTTCATACTTTAAAAACGATATTCATCTCATCTTAATCTACTCCACTTGCTTTTCTATGTACAAAAGTCTGCAGCAGTTATATGAATTATATGAATAGCATTAGACAGAAGGCAGTGCCTTATATTTATCAACAGCACTGAGTTATCATGGTAACATGTTATATGAATTGAATACCAAGCACACATTAAGAGGGAGAAAATAATTCTTCACTTTTTAAATAAAAACTACTTCCTAATAGCATTGTGTATGCAGTCTGACATAGGTGTACAATGTAGATGTCTTTTACAAAGATTTTTCAAAGTATGGCCCTGTGGTTTAAAACTCCCCTGAAAAAGAGGTGACAGGTTTTCTATATAGTATATAATTACATCATTGAAAATCTTCTCTGAAACTGCAAATAATAGTCCTTTGATATAAAAGGAATTGATCAAATTAAAGAAGTATGTGTGCCAACCACGTAAATTAATTTGTACAAGTCTGATTTAACGACTTTGAGAAATTCAAAAGAACTATGACTTTATCTGATTTAACGCTTAAGCCCCCCCCCCCCCCCCCTCACCCCCCTCACTCTACACACACTTAACTAGATTTTTCAAATTTCCTTTGCAGCTTGCAAGCAGTTTTAGTCTAATGTTTAAGCTAGCCCATTAAACAGTGACCCCTTGTGATGTGAGCCGATTTTTTCAATGCTTAGAACATGGTTGTCAGCATTCCCCTGAATGAAGCCATAGTCCATCAGTGCTTTCAGCACTTTGATTCCCAATTGTATTCAAACTCCCGACTCACTGTTCCCTGCTTAATGCGAATATATGATTTATACGTTACAAGTTAATTTAAAACAGTTGTAAAATGAGCTTGAATTCACCTGTGCACATGTAACGAAAGTTTTTTTTTGCGATTTTCAATTTTACTTCATATCAATAGTAATCAGTTAAGGATATTACCGCCTAAATTTAGATGTTTCGCACACAACCGAGTAAATAATAATAAGGATTTAATAGAAACACAAGACCGAGAAGATGTAAAAGAAAATGGTAAAATGATGACAACCTATCTCCTCATCTAGAGAAAACTACGATTTCCTTTCACGACTCCGAGCTTACTGGCGTTGATGCCTGGCCGAAGAATTCAAATTTGAAAACCAACTAAACCTGTTCACAAAGAGTAATGCATTAAAATCAGAAATTGTGAATTGGTTGAAAGTTGCGATTCGCTGTTATAAGCTTACAATTGGATCATGATGATACATCATTAATATGTGTTGTTTTAATGTGTTTTCATGGATTACATCTTACTTAAATTAACTGCTTTATATTGATGAATATTAGCCTACAGCCATAAAATAGCTGTCACTTCAAAAAGACACATTCAAGTACATGTTTGTCACTCGTCAATCTCATTAAAATAGATCCCAAATTCACGCTTTACGACGTTACGCTATGTAATGAAGTGAGCGTCACGAGATGTTTTTAACATACTGGAATAAAGTGAGCGTCACGATGTGATTTAAACGTAATGGAATAAAGTGAACGTCACAATATGATTTAATGAAATTGGTCACTATTAAAAGGGCAATAACTCTGGTGGAACTGATCCAAAACATATCAGTTCTACGAGGTGTTAGCACCATAGTGACAACGTGTGCTTCTTTTCTTCCAGTTAATATAGGACAACAACTTCAATACAAGTACGTCTGTCTTATACAAGCGATATACCCTTCATCGTAAACGTTGCAATAATTTCAGTCTATCAGTTATTTAATATTTATTTGATACCAATCATTTATTTGGAACGCGCTTGGGCATACACGAGCGCATCAAAACCCCCGACGAACCTATACATAGGGTTTCTCGGGTAGGCGCGGATGCTGACCGGTGACCTAGAACTCGAACTGAACCGATCCGTGACCTTCATGAGGTGCGCATGCGCAGAAATACGTGCAGCAAAAACCCTGCATGTACATACAATGTATATAAAATATAGTGTTTCGCAGGAAGGTGCCGACGCTGAAAACCGGTGACCTAATTACGTTTAAGGTAAACCAAGATTGGTAACCCTTGACACTCGAACAGATGGAACAGGTCATGTACGTCCAAGGTCCACAAGCACATGCAGATATCTACGCGCGAGTTTCCCTTTATGAAATAGTTGAACATGAAGTAAAATCTTAATGATTCAGAATGTTCGGAGTCGGCGAAGCAAAATTACTTTAGGTCATCTAACTGACTTGCATTGACATTAATATACTGTATCGGTTGTCTAACGATAGTGAAACTAGATGAGTCAAATGCTTTCACCACATTACCACATGAGTCCCACATCAAACGATTTGAAAGACATAAAGTGATGCGAATCAATTCACATCATTTATTTTATATTATAAATAGTTCTAGACGGCCTGTTCGTGAAAATATATTTCAAGATTGCATAGGCTGCAATTACAGCTATTGTTCTGGAAACGTGCCTCCTAATTAGAACACGTATCCTGACAATGGCACCGCTTTGTCTGTAAATGACAAGATTGGTTTTTAAGAGGATTTAATAAAGATTTAAAATAGACATGTTAAAGGAAATAACAGATATTGTAAATTGTTAATTTGGTCGACTGGACACCAAATGCAATTTTCTGATTTTTTTGATTGGATAAAGAAATGGCCGCCGTGTCATATTGCCAATACAAGCCACATGTGACGGTTGTAAAATAAGTAAACTATGACTCGGCTTTACCTTTATTACAGTGAAAAGCCCACTAGCCCAAAACTCGCCGTACTTGTGTGAAATGGCAAACGATCGCCGCAATCTTGTGTCATGGCACACACTCGCAATAAGGGTGTGTAATGGCAAACACTCGTTGCAAATTTGTGTAATGGCACACACTCACCGTAATATTGTGACATGGCACAGACTCGCTGCAATCTTGAGTAATTAGCACACACTCGCCGCAATCTTGACTAATGGCACACACTCGCCGCAATATTGTGTCATGGCACAGACTCGCCGCAGTCTTGAGTAATGGAACACACTCACCGCAATCTTGAGTAATGGCACAGACTCGCCGCAGTCTTGAGTAATGGCACACACTCGCCGCAATCTTGAGTAATGGCACAGACTCGCCACAATATTGTGTCATGGCACAAACTCGCAATAATTTTGTGTAATACCACACATCGTGGCAATTTAGTGTAATGGCACACACTCGCCGCAATATTGTGTTATGGCACACACTCGCCGCAATATTGTGTTATGGCACACACTCGCCGCAATATTGTGTTATGGCACACACTCGCCGCAATATTGTGTTATAGCACACACTCGCTGCAATTTTGTGTAATGGCACACACTCGACGTTATTTTGTGTAATGGCACAACCTCGCCGCAGTCTTGGGTAATGGCACACACTCGGTGTAATTGTGTGTTATGGCACACACTCGCCGCAATCTTGTGTAATGGCACAAACTCGCCGCAGTCTTGGGTTATGGCACACACTCGGTGTAATATTGTGTTATGGCACACACTCGCCGCAATATTGTGTTATGGCACACACTCGCCGCAATATTGTGTTATTGCACACACTCGCCGCAATATTGTGTTATTGCACACACTCGCCGCAATATTGTGTTATGGCACACACTCGCCGCAATATTGTGTTATGGCACACACTCGCCGCAATATTGTGTTATGGCACACAGTCGCCGCAATTTTGTGTAATGGCACAAACTCGCCGCAGTCATGGGTAATGGCACACACTCGGTGTAATATTGTGTTATGGCACACACTCGCCGCAATCTTGGGTAATGGCACACACTCGGTGTAATATTGTGTTATGGCACACACTCGCCGCAATCTTTGGTAATGGCACACACTCGGTGTAATAGTGTGTTATGGCACACAGTCGCCGCAATCTTGGGTAATGGCACACACTCGGTGTAATATTGTGTTATGGCACACACTCGCCGCAATCTTGGGTAATGGCACACACTCGGTGTAATAGTGTGTAAAGGCACACACTCGGTGTAATAGTGTGTTTTGGCACACACTCGCCGCAATCTTGGGTAATGGCACACACTCGGTGTAATAGTGTGTTATGGCACACACTCGCCGCAATCTTGGGTAATGGCACACACTCGCCGCAATCTTGTGTTATGGCACACACTCGCCGCAATCTTGTGTTATGGCACACACTCGCCGCAATCTTGGGTAATGGCACACACTCGCCGCAATCTTGGGTTATGGCACACACTCGGTGTAATATTGTGTAAAGGCACAGACTCGCCGCAATTTTGTGTAATGGCACACACTCGGTGTAATAGTGTGTTTTGGCACACACTCGCCGCAATCTTGGGTAATGGCACACACTCGGTGTAATAGTGTGTAAAGGCACAGACTCGCCGCAATTTTGTGTAATGGCACACACTCGGTGTTATATTGTGTTATGGCACACACTCGCCGCAATCTTGGGTTATGGCACACACTCGGTGTTATATTGTGTTATGGCACACACTCGGTGTAATAGTGTGTAAAGGCACACACTCGCGTAATAGTGTGTTATGGCACAAACTCGCCGCAATCTTGGGTAATGGCACACACTCGGTGTAATAGTGTGTAAAGGCACAGACTCGCCGCAATTTTGTGTAATGGCACACACTCGGTGTTATATTGTGTAAAGGCACAGACTCGCCGCAGTCTTGGGTTATGGCACACACTCGGTGTTATATTGTGTTATGGCACACACTCGCCGCAATCTTGGGTAATGGCACACACTCGCTGCAATTTTATGTAATGGCACACACTCGACGTAATACTGTATATTATTAAAGGGACTGTACACCAGATTGGCACCAAAAAAGCTTTGTTCTGTAACGAATCCCGGGACAATTATTTAATAAAATGTTTTACTCTTTGATATCATAATTGTAAAAAAATACCATAATGTAAAAAAAATCTAGTCGGAGACCGTGTTCGAACCGGCGTCGCCAAAATTGCAGTCCAGTGTTGTATCTACTACAAAGGTTCACCCTAAACGGTTGGAACATTTAAGCTACATACCTAACATGGTAATATCACGACAGGTCACCATTGCCCCAGATCTCACAACCATATGTCAAAATTGGTACAATGGTGCGGTCAAACAATTTAAGTTGGCAGTCAATGGAGAGGTATAAATTCCTAATTTTCCTGTACAAACTAAACATTACTTAACGAGCTTACTCTGTTACATGTTTCTTAGCTAATGCAAATGTCTATTTTCGAGAACAAAACTCCTAGATATTTGAAATGATCAACGACTTCTATTGTACAATCATTAATTTAAATATATCTAATTCAGTACACGTGCGTTATTAAAATAGTTGAAATGACTGATAATTGGGATAATTATAACGTGGCATAGATTCACCAAATTTGGGATGAACCTGGGTTCTAAAAATGAACAGAATGAACCAGATAAGATATCCTTAAAATGTGCTGATTTATCTCAAAATCTGGCTACCTGCACTCGGAAAACAATAACAATACTATAATTGACCAAACAGGTTATCGGATAAGGTTTGCACAAAAGACAGTGACTTTAAATCGTATTTCTGAAGAATAAAGTGCACTGAGTGAGTCGGTTAGCCTAGTAAGAACGTGTATTGTTTTCACGAGATATTTTAATACGCACATAATTTTACCGTAAAACAAGGGTCATCGTAAACAAGCTCTTCATTTGCTGCACGAGGTCATTTCTAAAAATACCGTTAAAATATATAGAAAACTGTGTTAATACTCACCGAATCGAGGACGTTTTTCACCCCAAACAATGAAACAGGAAACCTGGACGCACCTGACATTACTACCCTTGATTTTGCAATATTTTACAGTAAACAAGACGTTTTACATATTTTGTTCATACGCACAAACCCCTTCAAAGCGTATAAAAATAAATCTGGTTACCAGGCATCCAAAATTTACTTAAATGTACATGACAGACATAAAACGAGCGTGAATAGGTCTTAGATTGTTGTGGTACCAGTCGTAGATCTAGTCGTATACTTTATACGGCCATGGTTCTATGCTGCACTGAGACTTGTCGCGAGACTGATATTATTGTCAAAAGATTCTGTCGCGGGACCATTCACACTAGTCATGCGCTCACGCCAATAGGCTTTACAATTGTGACGGAATTTATATAAGAGATGTTTATACTCGTCTGATAATTATTGTTAACATAAATTATTTCCTGTTTTTCGAAGCGTTTATTCACACAAAGGATGAGAAAATAAACTGCGCAGTTCCTCAAACTTGCTCCATTTTTTTTTAAAAATCACAAAATCAAAAAGCCATATAATACATTAATATACGCATTATCAGATATTGATCTCTAAATAATCACATTCCTTGACATTTTGATACACATTATTGACTGAACTACCCAGCGAAGAAGAAAGATATATGGTATTTTGACAGAAAGATAAAATTACCATAATTAAAAAAAATATCTTTGGTTTCATCCTTTTGTGTTTCGTTCTTCCTTCGTGTGAGATGCAAACATGTTTGCAATTCGATGGTTTCTTTTACCCTTTATTTGGCATAGCTCAGAGAAATTGTATTCATTATATCATTTCTTAATTTCGCAATATTATCATTCTAGTACACCAGAATTTATGCAAAATGGGCGACGTAAATTCATCAAGAAAGTTTTTAAGGTTGTTCCTATGGATATGTTTTGTAATCTCATTTGTTCAAACGCTCACCATGGTAAGATTTTTTTCTAATTTCGTTTTCATATTAAGAGTCAGAAATATATAGGAGATATTATGAAAGGTCGCTTTCGTGATACAGGTCGTCTGAAATGCGCCCTATCGTAATAGTCTTTTTCCGTTTATGCAAGATATGATTCATTGCATGTTTTAACGCACTATTCAAAGTTATAACAAACGAAATTCACACTGTCCGGAAACGACATCATCAATCAATGCGTTAATGGTGAGGCGTATTAATTATCTAACATATAAACACAAATCTATAAGATATTAAAATTCTTTTGTAACAGTTTCCTTAGTAATTAAAGTATTTTCATGAGAAATATGATATTAATTCATGTACATAAATATCGTAAAATCCTTAATGATCTTCATTGTGTAAAATGCAGCCTTCAACACGCGACACTAGTATGCAGTGGCGGCTCTCTAGTGTGGAAGGGGGCATACTGGTCGGTGTCTGCCCTAGTTGGCCGGCAAATAAACCATACAAAAACCACAAAATGTTAACATCAAATTGAGACCTTAACAATGAAAACGCTGAGTTGTTAATAAAAGCCATATATGACAATGATGTCAATTTCTTTATTATTTATCCATATTTTGTAACCTTTCAAATGCAATTATGACTTACCATTCTATAAAGCTAATAATGTCATGTAATTATGAAAAGTCAAATCACAAGCTACATTATCAGACCATGAATGCAGTAAAATTATGATTTTAATTTGCATATTGTAAAGAGTACAATGGGTATTTTCAGGCAGAGACAATGTGCGTCCAGACACCGTGCGGTAAGCGCCTTCGTACCGAATGTTCTAACTGATGAGTGCACACTAGAGTTAAAAGGATTATATCTAATAATAATACAGATGTTGAATACCAAAAATTAAAACTATGCTTATATACTACCTATGTATTAACTTAATCGAAATTAAGTTTTGCACGTATCTTTTTTTAAAAAGTCTATATTTATTAGAATTGGGATACTGTTGCGACCAAAGTGGGAACACAACAGCTTTAGTACTGCCCTGTTGTTGTAAATCACTATCCGGAGGGCTTTCACAGCAATGCATTAGCCATTCATCGAGCAGAATGTTGGGGGTAAGTTTATAAATCGTTTCCTAATATCCCTTTTTTATATTGATTATTTTAAGATTTGAATTGAAATAGTATTTTGTTCTATTAGATGTTTGTATGGATGATTTCGAATCATGTTGCGTAAGCTTGAGTGAAATATCATTTTTAAACTAACATTCACCAAATTGACAGTGGGCGTTGATAGTATTACACTTACCATTACTGTTTACAGGCTTGTGTTAAGGGGCGTGGACGGTGTAACACTTACCATTACTGTTTACAGACTTGTGCTAGGGGCATTGGACGGTGTTACATTTACCATTACTGTTTACAGGGGGGCGTCGACAGTGTTACACTTACCATTACTGTTTACAGGCTTGTGTTAGGGGGCGTGGACGGTGTTACACTAACCATTACTGTTTACAGGTTTGTGTTAGAGGGCTTCGACAGTGTTACACTTACCATTACCGTTTACAGGCTTGTGCTAAAGGGCGTCGACAGCGTTACACTTACCATTATTGTTTACAGGCTTGTGCTAGGGGGCGTCGACAGTGTTACACTTACCATAACTGTTTACAGGCTTGTGCTAGGGGGCGTCGACAGTGTTACACTTACCATTACTGTTTACAGGCTTATGCTAGGGAGCGTCGACAGTGTTACACTTACCATTACTGTTTACAGGCTTGTGCTAGGGAGCGTCGACAGTGTTACACTTACCATTACTGTTTACAGGCTTGTGCTAGGGGGCGTCGACAGTGTTACACTTACCATTACTGTTTACAGGCTTGTGCTAGGGGGCGTCGACAGTGTTACACTTACCATTACTGTTTACAGGCTTGTGCTAGGGGGCGCTGACAGTGTTACACTTACCATTACTGTTTACAGGCTTGTGCTAGGGGGCGTCGACAGTGTTACACTTACCATTACTGTTTACAGGCTTGTGCTATGGGGCGTCGACAGTGTTACACTTACCATAACTGTTTACAGGCTTGTGCTAGGGGGCTTCGACAGTGTTACACTTACCATTACTGTTTACAGGCTTGTGCTAGGGAGCGTTGACAGTGTTACACTTACCATTACTGTTTACAGGCTTGTGCTAGGGGGCGTCGACAGTGTTACACTTACCATTACTGTTTACAGGCTTGTGCTAGGGGGCGTCGACAGTGTTACACTTACCATTACTGTTTACAGGCTTGTGCTAGGGGGCGTCGACAGTGTTACACTTACCATTACTGTTTACAGGCTTGTGCTAGGGGGCGTCGACAGTGTTACACTTACCATTACTGTTTACAGGCTTGTGCTAGGGGGCGTCGACAGTGTTACACTTACCATTGCTGTTTACAGGCTTGTGCTATGGGGCGTCGACAGTGTTACACTTACCATATCTGTATACAGGCTTATGCTAGAGGGCATCGACAGTGTTACACTTACCAATACTGTTCACAGGCTTGTGCAATAGGGCTTCTACAGTGTTACACTTACCATTACTGTTTACAAGCTTGTGTTAGGGGGCGTGGACAGTGTTACACTTCCCATTACTGTTAACAGGGGGCGTCGACAGTGTTACACTTACCATTATTGTTTACAGGCTTGTGCTAGAGGGCGTCGACAGTGTTACACTTACCATTACTGTTAACAGGCTTGTGCTAGAGGGCGTCGACAGTGTTACACTTACCATTACTGTTTACAGGGGGGCCTCGACAGTGTTACACTTACCGTTACTGTTTACAGGCTTGTGCTAGAGGGCGTCGACAGTGTTACACTTACCATTACAGTTTACAGGCTTGTGCTAGAGGGCGTCGACAGTGTTACACTTACCATTACTGTTTACAGGGGGGCTTCGACAGTGTAACACTTACTGTTACTGTTTACAGGCCTGTGCTAGAGGGCGTCGACAGTGTTACACTTACCATTACTGTTTACAGGCTTGTGCTAGAGGGCGTCGACAGTGTTTTACTGACCATTACTGTTTAAGGCTTGAGCTGGAGGGCGTCGACGGTGTTACACTTACCATTACTGTTTACAGGGGGCGTCGACAGTGTTACACTTACCATTACTGTTTACAGGGGGGCGTCGACAGTGTTACACTTACTGTTACTGTTAAAGGCTTGTGCAATAGGGCGTCTACAGTGTTACACTTACCATTGCTGTTTAGAAGCATGTGCTAGGGGGCGTCGACAGTGTTACACTTACCATAACTGTTAACAGGGGGCGTCGACAGTGTTATACATACCATTACTGTTTACAGGCGTGTGCTAGAAGGCGTCGACAGTGTTACACTTGCCATTACTGTTTACAGAGGGCGACCACAGTGTTACACTTATCGTTACTGTTTACAGGCTTGTGCTAGAGGGCGTCGACAGTGTTACACTTACCATTACTGTTTACAGGCTTGTGCTAGAGGGCGTCGACAGTGTTTTATTGACCATTACTGTTTAAGGCTTGAGCTGGAGGGCGTCGACAGTGTTACACCTACCATTACCGTTTACAGGGGAGCCTCGAAAGTGTAACACTTACCATTACTGTTTACAGGGGGCGTCGACAGTGTTACACTTACCATTACTGTTTACAGGGGGCGTCGACAGTGTTACACTTGCCATTACTGTTTACAGGCTTGTACTAGGGGGCGTCGACAGTGTTACACTTACCATTACTGTTTAAAGGCTTGTGTTAGGGGGCGTCGACAGTGTTACACTTACCATAACTGTTTACAGGCTTGTACTTGGGGGCGTCGACAGTGTTACACTTACCAATACTGTTTACAGACTTGTGTTAGGGGGCGTGGACAGTGTTACACTTACCATTTCTGTTCACAGGTTTGTGTTAGGGGGCGTGGACGGTGTTACACTTACCATTACTGTTTACAGACTTGTGCTAGGGGGCGTGGAGGGTGTTACACTTACCATTACTGTTTACAGGGGGGCGTCGACAGTTTTACACTTACCATTACTGTTTACAGACTTGTGTTAGGGGGCGTCGACAGTGTCACACTTACCATTACTGTTTACAGACTTGTGTTAGGGGGCTTTGGCGGTGTTTCACTTAACATTACTGTTTATAGGCTTGTGCTAGGGGGAGTGGACGGTGTTACACTTACCATTACTGTTTACAGACTTGTGATAGGGGCGTAGACAGTGTTACAATTACTATTACTGTTTACAGGCTTGTGTTAGAGGGCGTCGACAGTGTTACACTTACCATTACTGTGTACAGGCTTGTGCTAGAGGGCGTCGACAGTGTTACACTTACCATTACTGTTTACAGGCTTGTACTAGGGGCCGTCGACAGTGTTACATTTACCATTACTGTTTACAGGCTTGTGCTAGGGGGCGTCGACAGTATTACACTTACCATTACTGTTTACAGGCTTGTGCTAGAGGGCGTCGACAGTGTTACACTTTCCACTACTGTATACAGGGGGGCGTCGAGAGTGTTACACTTAACATTACTGTTCACAGGCTTGTACTAGAGGGCGTCGACAGTGTTACACTTAACATTACTGTTAACAGGCTTGAGCTAGAGGGTGTCGACAGTGTTACACTTAACATTACTGTTTATAGGCTTGTGCTAGAGGGCTTCGACAGTGTTACACTTGCCATTACTGTTTACAGGGGGGCGTCGACAGTGTTACACTTACCATTACTGTTTACAGGGGGCGTCGACAGTGCTACACTTACCATAACTGTTTACAGGCTTGAACTAGGGGGCGTCGACGGTTTTACACTGACCATTACTGTTTACAGGCTTGAACTAGGTGGCGTTGACGGTGTTACACTTACTGTTACTGTTTTCAGGCTTGAACTAGGGGGCGTTGACGGTGTTACACTTATCATTACTGTTTACAGGCTTGTGCTAGGGGGCGTCTACAGTGTTACACTTACCGTTACTGTTTACAGGCTTGAACTAGGGGGCGTTGACGGTGTTACACTTACCGTTACTGTTTACAGGCTTGAACTAGGGGACTTTGACAGTGTTACACTTACCGTTAATGTTTACAGGCTTGAATTAGGGGGCGTTGACGGAGTTACACTTACCATTACTGTTTACAGGCTTGAACTAGGGTGCGTGGACGGTGTTACACTTACCGTTACTGTTTACAGGCTTGAACTAGGGGGCGTTGACGGAGTTACACTCACTGTTACTGTTTACAGGCTTGTGCTAAGGGGCATATTGACATTGTTGAACCATTACTGTCATTGAAGTGTTTATGTGACATAACCTGCTTGTTTTATCCTCCAGAATGCATGCTTTGCATTGTCTTAGAGACTATTTCTTTTCTATTACAGATTGGGTGGTTCTCATTGCCGATCTGGTTGTCGTCGATTGTGATGCTAACATCAGCCTAGGCAAGTGAGGCTTCGACGGTGCAATGATGTTAAGGTTTAGGACAGAGCCTAGACATAGAATGACTTACGTTTCCAACTGTGCGTGAACTTGTATTTATGGAATTGAAGAACTGTTTTAACTTAGAAAATATATACTTTGAATATTTTTTGGAGGACTACATTTGCAAAATCTCTAAACATGTATATGTCTAACCAAATGAAAGAAAATGATTACTCGATTCATAATTCTGACCATGATATAAGAAATTTTGAATATGCAGTGTATTATTAGAAATTGTAGCATTGTCATTTAAAATAAATATTGAAGCAAATAACACCTTTGATCTGACTCAAATTAAACCCGGCATGAAATCTTAACATCAAAACAAACGTCTGAATAAAATGGCAAACTTACGTGTACAAACGATACATTAGGTCTATATAAACACGATACCTTATGTCAGAGTACACACGGTACCTTAGGTCAGAGTACACACGGTACCTTATGTCAGTGTACACACGGTACCTTATGTCAGAGTACACACGGTACCTTAGGTCAGTGAACATACGGTACCTTATGTCAGAGTACACACGGTACCTTAGGTAAGTGAACATACGGTACCTTAGGTCAGTGTACATACGGTACCTTAATTCAGTGTACGCACGATACCTTAGGTAAATGTACATACGGTACCATAGGTCAGTTTACAAACGATACCTTAGGTCAGTGTTTACACGATACCTTAGGTAAATGTACACACGATACCTTTGGTCAGAGAACATACGATACCTTAGGTCAGTGTACATACGATAACTTAGGCCAGTGTACACACGATACCTTAGGTCAATCTACAAACAATATCTTAGGTCAATTTACATACGATACCTTAGGTCAATGTACATACGATACCTTAGGGTAGTGTACATACGATACCTTAGGCAAATTAACGTACGATACCTTAGGTCAGTGTACATTCGGTACCTTAGGTCAATGTACATACGGTACCTTAGGTCAATGTACATACGTTACCTTAGGTCAGTGTACATACGACACCTTAGGTCAATGTACATACGATACTTTAGGTCAATGTACATACGATACCTTAGGTCAATGTACACACGATACCTTAGGTCAATGTACATTCAGTACCCTAGGGTAGTGAACATATGCTTTCTTAGGTCAATGTACACACTATACCTTAGGTCAAAGTAAACACGATACCTTATATCAGTTTACATACGAGACCTTAGCTCAGTGAACATACGCTACCTTAGGTCAGTGTACATACGATAGGTTAAGTCAGTGTATATACGATACCTTAGGTCAGTGTTCATACGCTACAATGTAAAAACGATACCTTAGGCAAATGTACAAACGATACCTTAGGTCAGTGTACATATGATACCGTAGATCAATGTACATACGGTAGCTAAGGGCAGTGTACAAACGATACCTTAGGTCAATCTGCAAACGATACCTTAGTCAATGTACATACGATACCTTAGGTCAATATACATACGTTACTTGAGGTCAATATACACACGGTACCTTAGGTCAATCTGCAAACGATACATTAGGTCAGTGTTCCTACGATACCTTAGGTCAATGTACATACGATACCTTATGTCAATGTACAAACGATACCTTCGGTTAATGTACATACGATACCTTAGGTCAATCTGCAAACGATACCTGAGGTCAATGTACACACGGTACCTTAGGTCAATGTACAGACGATACCTTAGGTCAATCTGCAAACGATAAATTAGGTCAGTGTTCATACGATACCTTAGGTCATTCTTCAAACGATACCATATGTCAATGTACAAACGTACCTTAGGTCAATGTACATACGGTACCTTAGGTCAATCTGAAAACGATACCTGAGGTCAATGCACACACGGTACCTTAGGTCAATGTACAGACGATACCTTAGGTCAATCTGCAAACGATACATTAGGTCAGTGTTCATACGATACCTTAGGTCATTCTGCAAACGATACCTTATGTCAATGTACAAACGATACCTTCGTTTAATGTACATACGATACCTTAGGTCAATGTACATACGGTACCTTAGGGTAGTGTGCATACGATACCTTGGTCAATGTACATACGTTACCTGAGGTCAATGTACAAAGGATACCTTAGGTTAATGTACATATGATACCTTAGGTCAATGTACACACGGTATTTTAGGTCAGTGTATACACGGTACCTTAGGTCAGTTTACATACGATACCTTAGGTCAGTGCACATACGATACCTTAGGTAAATGTACACGATACCTTAGGTCAATTTACGTATACTACTTACGGTCATTCTACACACGATACCTTGTACATACGGAATCTAAGGTCAGTGCACACACGATATCTTAGTTCAGTGTACATGCGATATCTTAGGTCAATGTAAATATGGAACCTAAGGTCAGTGCACACACGATACCTTAGGTCAATGTTGATACGGAACCTTAGTTCAATGTAGAAACAGTACATTAGGTCACTGTACATATGGTACCTTCGGTCAATTTACACTCGCTACCTTAGGTCAGTGCACATACGATACCCTAGGTCAGTGTTTATTCGATACCTTAGGTTAATCTGCAAACGATACCCTAGGTCAATGTACACACGATACTTTGATACCAATGTACACACTGTAACTTAGGTCAATCTACAAACGATACCTGAGGTCAATGTACATATGGAACCTTAGTAATCTACATACGATAGCTTTGGTCAGTGTACATACGATACCTCAACAAATGTTGGTATACGTCTTACAATCACCCACGACATCCCCAACAATTTGGGCATATATAGGCCTAACATAGGTCGAGACGTCAGTGGGAATTAAGGATATTGATTTGAAGTAATAAAGATTCAATGAAATTGAATCATAATTTGCGAACGATTAGCTTATCAAGTAATAATCCACTGTAATAGTTCACTAAACAGATTATTTCGATATCGAGCTCAGGGGTGGTATTCAATAAAAATCTTAAGATTTAACTTAAAATTGGCCTTATCCTTAAATGGCGAATTTAAGATCAAATCTTAAGGTTGGAGTAAACTTAAGATGTTCCATATCCTTACCTTTCGTAAGAATAACTTATCCTTAAGATTTATTATAAGGTTGACCTTAAATCGGTTATCAAGCACGGCTGGCTGAATATTTCTATTTTTATTGTATTAGTGCGACGACCTTTAACCAATGGTATCGACGATACGAAACGTATGTTTTCAAATATTTTCGTAACAATAACTACTAAGATTCAGAATATTTAATTCAATTTTAATCGGATTTAAAAAAATACTTCAATGTTAATATAAGGATTGATCTGCTTTTTTCGTACTTTCATACAGTATCACATGCAGTAAGTCAGGAAAGGGTCTAACCTCCTCCTCTCTTGCGTACCAAATTTCCTTCAAATTCAACGCGAATATTGCGTACATACATGTTTGTGAACATTTGAGAGTCTGCTTACCGAATACAGTTAAATTGCGTGTATCGCGTATCACCCTTGTGGGTACTGAATACCCCTTTAAAGTGACTCGCTCATGTTTTTGGACCAAAAAAATAGATTTCCCGGTAATGCATTTGAAAAAACTTTTTTATCATTATTCTACTCTATGATATCGAAATTGCAGAAAAAACCCACAGTTATAGCATTAAAAAGTATTTTGGTTTTAATGGGATTCGAACCCACGCCGGTAAAGTTAAGAAAATATAAGAAAAAAGGCGGCTACTCGACACGGTCACCGACACTAGAACAATAGTGAAGGATATGCTGACCTGTTAAGGATACATTGATAACATCACGTGATAATGTCAAACAACCAATCACGCAACACCATAGCCGTAATTAACTTCAATCGCGATATAAATGCTAATAAAAACTGTGGTCTTCAAAGGAGATATTTGAGTAAATATCAACATTTGATGAAGGGTTCCAGCTTTTGGTGTTTTAGATTTAACACTCCTTATGATTTGCCACACTTTATTTCCTTATATAAACAAGTCCACTTTACAAACCATGAGCGAGTCACTTTAATTCCGCGAACCAAACATGAGGATTTAACCTCTTCTTTTTCCTTCTATGTCGTTGAAACTAAAACTGAAACTGGTATTATAACAAACACCCTTACAGTAGGTAAACCTTTGTATATCGGAGCCATTCTCTTCGATAACTTGGCTCGATGTATTCCATGTAAGTCGTTCAGATAAACGAACAAATCTTTGTCATCGACAATAAATTATGGACTTTTTTTCAAACGGCATTTTTTTTCTATTGTACGGCTCTTGATCGCTATTTTTATCACTCATACCACTTAACAAGCGACCGTTGGAAGAAGAAAAACGCATCATTTGTTACGATCATATTAGCATATTGGAAAAACGTTTTTGTGAATTAATTATTGTCTTGCTAAATAAAAAAGACAGATCCGGTAGTAAATAGCGACTTTGAAAAAAAGAAATGCGTCGCGCTACCGACCTTACACCGATAACTTCCTCTTTAAAGGAACTCTTTCACGTTTTCATAAGGTAAGACATTTAAAAGAATAATGTAAGTAACGCTATTGAAAATTGAATAAATTAAGGCTTTCTTGGATTAACAAACTTTTGTTCAAATGATTGTCTTGCATGTTTCTCTTTGGTGTTTGTTGATAAAGGTAAGAAAGAAACCTATAAATGTTTTGAACGAGTCCCTTTAATAGACAATTAAATTATATGTTTGATGAAAAATGCTGAATATTTGCACATTTACATTCTTCATTTGTCGTGGACTGCATGATTGCATGGTCAAGACGACTACAGCGGTAAAATCATGCTAATTTTAGATTTGTTATCTGCCTTAGTAATCTGTATTCACCATTCATTTAACTTACAGATGATCGTCACATAGCTTGAATTTTTAAATATGGCCATTCGGTCTTTTGATATTGTTTTAAAAGTAATAATTTGACATTTCAATACTATTCTTAAAAAATACTTGAAAATTATAGAATATATAAGGTAAACATATCCAGAAAACCTCCAAACCACATTGACGCTGATGAAACTCCGTTCACGAATGCGTAGCTATGGATGTCCGTATAGCAGCTAATGAGTGTTCGCAGTGTTGTCCCGCGTATTCCAAAATTCATAAGTATGATGAATATTGTGGGATAAAGAACATTGTCGAAGGCACCGGAAGTGTCAAGCATTGCAACGTATAAATTCGATCCGTATTCATAGTTGGTTGCAATAGTTTCATGTCGTGTAAGTGATGCGGTAAGTGACCAAAGTCATTTTTGATGTATGTTTTGTTTGTTACGTTCAGTGAACGAAAGTTTGAGGCGTTCATGTAGTATTCTTTGAAATAATTGTAGATAACAGGTAACAGCGTGATTGGCCTGTTACTCTTACACAAATTCGTTGGTTTGCTATTTTTGTGTATAGGGATTAAAACTCTTTTTGCAGCCGTTTGGAACGTCCAGCTTACAGCATCAGCGTAAATAATGTTTGTATGTCCGACTTAAGAGACTGCCCTACGAGAATTAAGTGTTCATTAACTATTTTGTCATTACCCGGTGCCATTGTTTATGTAATGTAAAAAAGCATTAGCAATTTTGATTGGTTCTCGTAGTGTAAAAACGTTGTGTTCAATTTTGTTTACTGATTGTTCTTGGCATGCGTATTTTGTTTTAAGCGAACCATTCGCCAAAATAGACGTATATCACAGGCAGCTGCTGTATTAAGGTCGTCATAAAAATGTACGTTAAGACCCTGTCACACGAGTTACCACGAGTGCTGATGAATTATAACTCGCTAAAAATGACACGAGATGACCGCGGATTTTGATGCTAGGTACATCAGTTCGAGTCCTGCTCGACTTCACTTCCATGTGAATACGAGAGTTTTACGAAATTCTTCTGTTAAACTCGAGTTTAAGCAACATTGGTACGATATGTACACGACACTTTTTCGACAACCACTGGGATTTCTACAAGTTCTGCCGATATGTGCACGATATCATGACAAGTTATAAAGAGTGAGCTACGAGAGTGTACGTCGAGAAAGGACGACACATAGCGAACTGGGTATACATACAGATGGTGATGCACATCAGGACCAAA
Source organism: Mya arenaria (assembly GCF_026914265.1). NCBI lineage: Eukaryota > Metazoa > Mollusca > Bivalvia > Myida > Myidae > Mya > Mya arenaria. The sequence goes on from NC_069124.1 coordinate 2,833,206, forward strand.
TCCCACTTGATCAGCGTAGGTGATGCTTCGTAGCAATGGCAGATAGACTTAGAAACCACGAACTTCTTGCCCAGATGGAAGAATGTAATGCAGAAGATGAGCTTGCGATTGCTCAGCTTTTACAGTACAGGCAAAACAGATGAAGGAGAAACCGCAGAAGATATTGGGTGAGGCCGTAGATTATGACTAACCATGAATAGTCTAACAACGGTTTATCTCTTGTAAAAAGTGATTTTTTACTGGTTGAAATCTTTAGGAGAAATGATGCAGTGCTTTTTATTGATATGATCACTCATATATATGAACTCGCCGGAAATCGCAACCGTCTCAAGAACATGTCGAAGGGGTACGTACGATTTCATAACAGCTCGACCGAATCTCGAGCAGAGATCGTAATAATGTCCTCCTGAGTCGCTGCTGAACTCGTAGAATGACGAGCGACTTTTTGACGTGGCGAGAAGCTGCGACAAGTGAAAACATTTCTACCACAACTGTTCGAGTTTGTTCGCCAGCCCTACCGGAGTGATTTAATTATGAGAAGACATGTCTTCGATATGTAACGACAAGGCTTCGAGTCCAACACGACACCTGAAGTGTTTAGGCGAGTTGTATCTCGCAACATCTCGTAGCCGAAACTCGTTACAGTTAAGACAGGGACTTTAAGGCATGTGAGGGAGGCATGAAGCTCATACTTAGCTGCAAATGCCAATGTCTTTGCAAATATATATTATTACGTTGAGCGTAAATAAATTCAAACGGTAATAGTTAATATATATAAAAGGAGGATCTAATTTATTAAGAACGTTCTTAACAAAAAAAGTTTTAAATCGTTGATGCATTTCAACCCTTCAGTCAAGAATACTTTATACATCTATAAAGTGGACATACTAATAATAAAAATTTAATGCGGTAACCCGGTATTGTATCGATAGAAAGTGCACTTTAAATGTGAGTTATTTGGGACTTTATCTGGTGTTCACCATACAACATGGTAGATGCTTGGCTCCCGGCTTGCGTCTCCTGTTCGTGTATAGATCATTGTTTTACCGGTAATACAATGAATACTTTAGGGACAAGCTGGGACAACACGCTTATAATCAGTTAATCATCATGCAATTTTTAGCAGAGCTAAGCAATGTCATTAGTTAAGGAACTATAAAATGATATTAATTATCAGAATAAAACAGCAATGAAAATGAACCTGAAATGTATAATGTAGAAAGCACGGTATTGACATAAGTGGTGCAAATTTTGCTATTAACTATCGTATGCCCTTATGATATATATTGGGAGATGTGTTTTGAATGTCACACCCAATTTTTTTAAAAATAAATCGCAATTTTATATTGTAAAAGGAAAGAAAACAAAACCTCGCCTGATTTTCTTCTTTTCCTGCTAACTGAACACAACACCAGACGTCTCCTTTTTACTTTTATTAGTTTATCTGACAGACATCATATATCAATATCGAAGGGCTTTGGCATTTTTTTGTTCAGACATAAAACAATAAGTGCTTTCGACTGGTCAAACTGGTTTCCTTTTACAAGCTTAAAAGCTAATAAATCAACTTTGACAAGGCGTGGGTTTTATAATTTGTTAAAACCTAATACAAAACGTACTTGAAACGGAGTATTTCATTGGGTTGTTGTTGAATTGAATGTATCACCACGAGGGAAACGGAATAAGATGTATTTTAAGACAAAGGTAGACCGATATCTGGTTTCGAGAAATGTTTTTGCAGACATAGTGATGGTTCTTGTATCTTTCTGTTTAAACATATTGAATCCCTAATTATAATTTTTTAACTAAAAGTTCGTTTAAGACCAGCATTAAACATTCCACACAGATACAACACATTTATAATGGTTAATAATATTCAGTTATGCAATATACATATGTTGATAATACTACATGTAGTTTCCTTTGTTCTTGTTGACACATCAATTGATCAAACAACTTCCAACCAAGGGAAACATCACGCTACAAGACAACAAGTACCAACCAGGAGGACTATAACGCTACAAGTCAACAAGTACCAACCAGGAGAACCAAAACGCTACAAGACAACAAGTACCAACCAACAGAAACATAACGCTACAAGACAACAAATACTTGCTAAGAGAAACATAGCGCCACAAGACAGCAAGTACCAACCAAGAGAAACATAGCGCCACGAGACAACAAGTATCAACCAAGAGAAACATAGGGCTAAAAGACAACAAGTTCCAACCAAGAGAAACATTACGCTATAAGACAACAAGTACTAACCAAGAGAAACATTACGCTATAAGACAACAAGTACTAACCAAGAGAAACATTACGCTATAAGACAACAAGTACTAACCAAGAGAAACAGTACGCTATAAGACAACAAGTACTAACCAAGAGAAACAAGGCGCTACAAGACAACACTTCCCAACCAAGAGAAACAAAGCGCCACAAGACAACAAGTACCAACCAAGAGAAACAAAGCGCCACGAGACAACAAGTATCAACCAAGAGAAACATAGGGCTAAAAGACAACAAGTTCCAACCAAGAGAAACATTACGCTATAAGACAACAAGTACTAACCAAGAGAAACATTACGCTATAAGACAACAAGTACTAACCAAGAGAAACAAAGCGCCACGAGACAACAAGTACCAACCAAGAGAAACAAAGCGCCACAAGACAACAAGTACCAACCAAGAGAAACAAAGCGCCACGAGACAACAAGTATCAACCAAGAGAAACATAGGGCTAAAAGACAACAAGTACCAACCAATAGAAACATAGGGCTATAAGACAACAAGTACCAACCAAGAGAAACATTACGCTATAAGACAACAAGTACTAACCAAGAGAAACAAGGCGCTACAAGACAACAAGTACCAACCAAGAGAAACAAAGCGCCACGAGACAACAAGTACCAACCAAGAGAAACATAGCGCCACAAGAGAACAAGTACCAACCAAGAGAAACATAGCGCCACAAGACAACAAGTACTAACCAAGAGAAATATAGCGCCACAAGGCAACAAGTACCAACCAAGAGAAACATAACGCTATAAGACAACAAGTACCAACCAAGAGAAACATAGCGCCACAAGACAACAAGTACTATCCAAGAGAAACATAGCGCCAAAAGACAACAAGTACCAACCAAGAGAAACATAGCGCCACAAGACAACAAGTACTAACCAAGAGAAACATAGCGCCAAAAGACAACAAGAACCAACCAAGAGAAACATAGCGCCACAAGACAACAAGTACCAACCAATAGAAATAAAGCGCCAAAAGACAACAAGTAATAACCAAGAGAAACAAAGCGCCACAAGACAACAAGTACCAACCAAGAGCATTATATCGCCACAAGACAACAAGTACCAACCAAGAGAAACATAGCGCCAAAAGACAACATGTACCAACCAAGAAAACATAGCGCCACAAGACAACAAGTACCAACCAAAAGAAACATAACGCCACAAGACAACAAGTACCAACCAAGAAAAACATAACGCTATTAGACAACAAGTACCAACCAAGAGAAACATAGCAGCACAACACAACAAGAACCAACCAAGAGAAACATAGCGCCACAAGGCAACAAGTACCAACCAAGAGAAACATAGCGCCAAAGATAAAACATACCAACCAAGGGAACATAACGCTACAACAAGCATCAAACAAGCGAAACGTAACGTTACATAAAATATGGAAATTTGATATCGTCGTTATGAATAATGTTGGGTTAACCATATGGAAACGGTCAGTACAAATATGATTTCATTGCGATGTTTATACTATATAAGATTGTGTTTCCGTTCACTGATTTCATTCAATAGCCGTATGAAATATTTAATCGGAAACAACTATTCTTAAACAATTCTTGGTCAAAATGTAAATTAGGAGTATCCCTTAAGCTCATTTAGATGAATTTCCAACAAAAATCGTGCATCCTATTTGATTTCTTTTGATAGCTATCCTATTAATGCCAAATTTTATTTTTGCAATTTGTTATCTTATCTGTCTTGTTTCAATAAATAGCATGTTCCCATCATTTGTCATGTGTGTGTTAAAAATTGTTATTAGATTGCTTGAATTTCTGAGGAGGAATTATTTCATATCATCTTATATGTTGGTAAATCTGAAACGCAACATTTTCAATTTTTCAGTGAACAGATTGCCTCATTGTTTTTTAGACAAATAACTGAGAACAGAAAAAAATCTATTTTACTGAAAAAAAAGCATTTCTGACTGCCCAAAAACATTGTTCAAGTAATCATTATCAGGTCGACGTCGTTCTAGTTCATGTAAAAGGTCGTAAATTGTTGCACACGCTGTATTTCTCATATAATTTACAGTGTTTGTGGACTGGAGTCCCCATTGAGGCATTCAGGGTGTATTTATTCTTTTTTATTAATTCACTAATATTATCCTGGTCATGTGCTTCTATAACGACTTTTTTTTCGTAGTTGATTTTTTTTAAATTGGAACATTTGATTTGAGCTTAATTTACAAAGAAGTTATTCACAATGCCTTATTGGTTCGCATACAATCCTTGATTTTGCAAGAACAATTAGTCAATTAACTACATTTTATCTTAATATATACAACTGAAAAATAATACGAAAGTTTTGATTAGTATTGACAGCTGTTATTTCCGGTATCAGACTAACTATTCAGAATAAATAATTATATGTTTTATTCAAGATGTGTTTTGCTAATGGATGTGTTGTGAGATTCATCCACTACAGTAACCAAGGCAATGAATATGTCTGCGCCGTCCATTACCAATACCGTAAAATGTAATGATGCATTATGCAATTAATTTAACGACATCCTGGAGACGCAAAGTTGCCATTATTGAAGGGATAGTTCTACGAACAATGCATAAACCGTCTATATCTAATCTAGGTCATCTAGGTCATCGCCTTACATTAATTTTCGACTATCTCATGTAAAAAAGAAGACCAGTGCCAGTCACAACCAAGTCAATTAATCGAAAATAAACACTAATAAGTGTACATCCGGAGGTATTGCCATTTAAATAATTTATGAAACTTTTATGAACTGTGTATTACGAAAGTGTGAAGGTGCACGTGCACAATTTGTCTTTAATGGGTCAGTAACACATTGGTTAATGCCTTTAATTGATAACAATGGCTACAATTTGTCCTACAAAATTGATAATGACAGAAATTTATAAAACTAAAGTGTAGTAGTGCAAGTGCAAGGTTTGTTTTGACTGGGTCAGGAGCACAAGAGTTATTGCCTTTTAAGTAGAAACAAATCAAGAATGAAGAAACAATATTTATATAAAACACAACAGAAACAAGCCCAGTAGCCGAAAGTTTAAACATATACTCCGTTTAATGGCACTGGGTAAACGCCAAAGACATAGGATAATTCAGGCGCTCATAACAGCAGAAGAATTAGTCAAAACGACCTGTGTATGGAAAATTGTTGGCGATTTTCAGGATCAAGACTAATTTTACCAACTGAGGCCACAGGCGACAATCTTAAGTACGCCAGGGACAGCTGTTTGGATCTGCATCATACATTCAAGTCTCTGTGCTCGTATATGCAATACTAGTAATGACGCAATTTCGTTGAGATCTATTTACCCGGTGATTGCATGTCGCTGAGAACGAAATAAGTTGTTTTACATCGTAAATCCTCATTATTAGAGACAAAGGACGAATAAACCAAACATCGATTAGATTAAAATTGACAGATTGCAATACCAAGAAATGTCGTCTAGGATTGAGTAAACCTGATTGATTGTAAATTTACAAGGCACAAATCACGTTTGATGCGAATGGTTATTCAGAAACAAATGCATACAAACACATCCTTAAACTTTAGACAAAAGCCAACTTCACCAGAAACCATGCAATTAAATAGAAATGAAAATTACAAATATTTATAAACAATGAAAATCACTCCTAAGCAATTATTTGTGTTTTCTTGACAAATTGTGACATTGTGATCAATGGTTATGATAATGTATTGTGTTCTGTAAATTACGGATGGTATGCGAACGTTAACTTTGATCCAAACTAGAAACGTTTTGCAATATAGGTGTGTATAGATATAAAGAAGATGTTTTGTGGTACGACAAATATATCCAAAATATAGAATGTTAAAATGTGAAATTACTCTCATTACTGCATTTTCATAGGACATTTTTCAAAGTGTTATATTTCTTCAATATCCGTAAAAACATCATTAAAGTTCCAACTACCTTCAATATGGTAAAGGCCTTTCTCCGTCAGTCATTGGCAATATATATCAGCAGAGTACAGGTTAATTAAACATATATTTACACACCTATTCTTAATTGAAACAATAGTTTTTTGTGTTTTCTAAATTGGACTAAGCTCATCTACGTGTTTTCAATTATTCTTGGCTCAAATATACACTCTTGTATATCACACACATATATTTATCTATATGTTGATAATGTATACAAAAGTCGTGTAGCAAAATAAATCTTGAGAAATTATTCTAATATTCCGGTTTGATTGGTCATGAGTAGAGGCAAGGTTGAGAAATGTTTGTTGGTATTAGAAGACGATAAAAAGAAAACAATTTGGATGTAATTTATATTTTATAATTGGAATTTGCGTTGTACAATATATTTAAAAGGAACTCAAGTCTAACACGAATGATATGCATATTTTGCTTTTGCTAGTGTTTCCTCTGGTGATAGTCGCCATGAAAAGTATGGAACAAATATTTTGACAATAAAAGGGTTTTTTTCACACTTCTATTTGCAGATAAACAAATGCAAAAAGTATTACAAAGTTTATATCGTAATCGTTTCTTTTGTTTGAATAATTTAAGTTACAAAATGTAATTTATATGATTATTGATGTATCTGTCTAAAATGTATCGATTAGAAAGCGTGTTATTCTGTTCCATAATAATTGGACGATATGAGAGTCCCATAATAAAAGTTTGTTCATATTTATACTCGAGAAGCAAACATCACAAAAACTACGAGAACTCATACTTTATTGATACAGTTCACTTTTACCAGACAGAATTCTTCACATTTGCACTGAAATGCTCTAAATGTGTTTCATCAGTGCAAAATTTGGATGCGTTAATGCGTGCGTGGTCTGTGTGTGGTGTTAATATGTGTGTATGTGGTGTATGTGGTCATTGCGGACAGTTTTAAAACTGGGAATAATATGGCTGCTTTAACAAATGTGTTTTGTTAGTAGAAGTCATCGGCTACAAATGCAGAGCTTGGTATTGGAATGTCTGTTTTTTATGTTGGTGCTCTTTGCATAAAACATAAAAAAAATGAATGAAGCATGCTTTATATAAGTTTTCTCCCACCTCATATAAGTAGATCCAATAATTTCTTAGAAATTAGTAGAAATTCTTATCTTATCCACGGGCGAAGATAAAATGCCCGTATGAAACTCCTAATGGTCACCACATTGTAATTACCTCCCTTGTTGAAGACTGTCGTCTGTAGCATCATGGAAACCTTGTCTTGTGGCAATATTTAGAACGCTAATTAATTATTTCTCAAATGTCACCATAAAACAGTTTTCATGCATCTTTCAAGAAATAATGCTTCACTCTCCTTAGAACTATTTAAAGACTGATTTGACTATCAACATAATCTGAATCACTGCGCGCATACCACGAATTATCGCATATCCATACGCAATTATTTTCACTAAGCACAAAAGAGTTCCTGCAAAAAAATACATTTTCACTTAATTTTGTTTAACTGAGTTGGGAGATAAAGCATCTACCATAGCCGCTCGTGTAGGATAGGTTCTTTCCGACCCTCGCGCAGTGTGTTTTGCGGAAACTCGGTAAAACCTCGTTTCCGCAAAACATCCTACACTCGGGTCCGAATGAACCTATCTTACGCTCTCGGTCATGGAAGATACTTATAATCTAGATCGCTTTAAGACACACTATTGGCTACCTTCTATTTCTAATACCATTCTAATCCACGCTTCTAAATCTCTATCTTTTCTGGGTTTTATACCTTAGAATCAGTAAATAATTGTCATTAAAATATTTAAGAATAGAAAAAGCCATAGACACCAAAGCAAATAAACAAATACAAACATCGAGTTTGTTGAAGCAATATAAACCAGTTATATTGTTGTCTTGTACTCAATAGTCATTTTCCACTTTCAAAGGTTTTTTTTCAGCTTTCTTGGCCATTGTATGCTGATAATCACAACTTGGAAAGTCCCGAAAAATGCAAATGTCCTCATTACCAATTCTCATTCATCAGAGGCTCGACAATACTAAATCTATCATCACTCTGGTGTACGAGAATTCCATTACCTGGCTCTTACAAAACAAATTTAAATGCTGATTTGGAAACAAAATCACAATGTCTCAATACATCAAGATCTAATCAAATTGCAACTATTCCTATTCCTACCACATTGTTACTACATTGCCCACAACATGTGGCGAAAACAACTCGCCAGAAACGGCCAATTGTTGAATTTAGAACCGTATATGTATTAGAGTTAAATGGGGTTTTACGACGTACCACGAATGCTAGACTTATTAGCCAGACTTGCGTGTGTTGCTTCGACATTACATGTATAAGCAAAAACGTATTAACGTCATAACAGAAAAGACTGATGTTGTTAAAGTGTTACAACCAAAAGGACGGGTTCATAAGCGCATTTTTCATTTGATTCGTACGAAATGGCGCGATGTAAAACGTATCAGTTTATATTATAGCACTTTCACACACTGTTATAACATTGCTAGCGAAATGTTGCGATTCCTGGCGCTATAGAAACTCCAGAAATCGCCGTTCATTGATACGAGTTGACTAAGCAAACATGGGTCAGAACGATTTACTTGTACTCTTCGACACCTCTTCGATATTTTGAAGGTTATAGATACGAAACGACTCTGTACGTGTTCCTCTCACATTTACGTGTTCCTAAATGTATCGATACTTATTCGATTTGCTACGAAAACGAACGAGAAAGAACACGTGTTAGGGTAATTGTTCGAGGTTATACAATATTGCTCGAATTTTACGAGAATAGAACGCTTTTACATGTAGCAAGAGTGTGTACGGTATGATGCAATCAATAACGACATGAGTACGTGACAAGGTTCGAGGTATGCAAGATGCAATGACACTTATTTAAGTTCATACGACATACTACGTCTTCCCCACGAATAGGGTTAGCCGAAGCCTATGGTCTAAGTGTAAGTTAAAGATACAAAGCACTGAACAAAAGACACAAATCGTAGAAAAGCACAGATATACCTTACGTTCATTTCCTTGTGCCTCTAGACAGGGTTTTTGTTTCTGGGCTAATTTCTGTTCCTTTCAATATATTAAATTTAGCTCACCTGAGCACGTATTGCTCCAAGAGGGCTTTTCCAATCGTCCGTCCGTCTGTCAACAATGTCTTAAAACGAAAACTTCTCCTTTACCACCCGGCCAATTAAGAGTACACTTTACTGGAATGTTCCTTACATTGACCCCTTTCAAAATTGCTGAAAGAAATGAATTCCATGCGGAAGTCGGGATTCCATGGTAACCGAAAGGAACAACTGTATAAATCCTCTTGAAAAAAGTAAAGGCCAAACGTTAGAAATTTGTTATTTTACATTGTCTAGTGATCTTCTACCAAGTTTCGGTTATACTTATATAAGGGAATCTTTGAAAATCGTTCCGCAAACCACATGTATCATACCTTTAATATTTCTAATGTTGCATTATATTGTGACGGTCAATCGATTATGTGGTAGCATGGCGTATTACATTTGACTCTAATCACATAGATTTAAGTACAAAGTCTGGCATAACAGTTCATATATGTAATATATTTGCATATAACTCATTAAATATTACTTCCAGCAATTTATATTGTGCAAATATCAATTTCATCAGTTATTTCATTCTTAGAAATAAACATTAAATCTCATAGTCAAGCCGAAAATGCAATGTAATACCATTACATTGCTATGCATACATCATAGGAGTTCCGCTTATTTAGTAAACTTAATGATAAATATTCACCTTGACTTAATAAAATCCATTGCCAGATTATCTGATGTAAGAAAAACAGAATGTTATATACATGGAATCAATTTCAACTTGGCGGAAAATGGCAAGATTTTGGAATGAAAGAACGTGAGGCTTTGAAAAATGGAGGAATTTAGTAGCGGAATTACGCAAGTCACGGCAGAATCATCTGGCAAATTTTACTGAATTAAGTTAAACATATGGATTTTTGGCTTGCAATCAATTGACAATACATGAAAACAACAAATACCTGTTTAAAGGCATATTTTCACAAGATGAAAATATATAATTATTCATCGAATATTAAGTTGACAGCTACCATCATATTATCTATAAATGTATCGTCTGAAGTAAACAAACAGAACGTCAACACATGAAGTGGTGACGCAACAGCAAATAGCACGAGATAAAGATGGCGGACACTACGGAACAATATGAAAACTTTGTCAGAATTTACAACTATAGTAGAACAATTACTTAAAGACAGTTAACAATGGATTGATATAACAACACCCTGGAGGTCAGTTAAACATATTGTTATACCCGTCTGCACATAAAATCCTAAATAATCACAATAATTTGTAAAATGCTGTTACCGTAAATATTCGGATTAAGAAAAAGCCTTTACTCACAATATGATGGGCTATCTCCGATGTATGTTCCCTTGGGATCAAAGCCTGACCCAACCCTTTTGACATAGTTTCTTAGTTTGAAACTTTAATTACAGCTATGCAATATGGGTCATGTGTAGAATTAGAATAAAAATATTAAAGTTCTTCTTGAATGACATTGATTGTGACCTTTTAATCAACTTACTTGTTTAAAATTTCAGCATCAACTTTGTTGTTTTAAATTTCAGCACTGAAATTTGGTGCATGTGCACAGTTTTGAAAACAAATTTCAGTGCGATGCTTTGATGACATTGACTGTGACCTTTGACCTGCTTAAATATTTTGGAAGCTTCATCGATTCAATTAAGACCATATGTGCAGTTTTTCAAACACATACAAATCTTGTCCTAGTGGCTTATATTGTGACCTTTTGATCCGCTGTCTTATTTTTTCAAGCTACAGCAGTGAAGCAACATTTGACAATAACCAATCATAATTTAATCCCTAGTTGCATTGCCATAAACCAAAGTTTTCATTATCACAAAAGAGGTTTAAAACTTTCAACAAGGTGAGCGATTTAAGGCAATCAAACACCCTTGTTATGTTTGCCAATGAAAACGAGAAAGGACAAGGTAAAACGGTCAATCGCAACTTAGCTTACTAACATCATCATGCAGACTATGTAACGGTAAATCTTGATTCTACCAATAGGTAGAACAAACTGTCGAATAGGACGGCCTTCAATTGTAGAAACAAGACGTAGCAAACCACATAAAATGGAAAACCTACTTCACTCGCTTGGTTAAATCATTAGTCAACAGTTAATGGTGTATGCTAAATAAAAATGTGTTACTTTATAATTAACTGTAGAACTTACCGCTAACTGCCCACTTCAAACACGAAAAATCCGAAATATGAGCTCGATAGTTTTTCTCACTACCACGAAGACCCTTACTGCAATAAGCAATAACACGCTCTTTGTAGTCTTGAATTCGCAGAGAATTGCTGTTTGGGCATTGTCTCTGTGCGTCAAAAGCAGTTTTATTATAAGTTAAAAGCATTTGCAAGAGCATGTAGTGTTATTAATGTTTATTAGAGTGCATCAAATGCTTGGTTTTGTATATCTAACCTGTTCTTGTTAGCTTAAATAACCGTTTGAACCGATTAGAAAGAAAGAAACAAGAAAGAGCGCAACAGCTTGGTCATTTAAGGAAAGGACCGTTTGACAAAAACATCCCGGGATCAGTTTCTATACACATGTCTCTAACTAAATGACGAAACTAGCTAACGCTTTACTCTCCGAACTTGTTCTGAAATATATCGGAACAAATCCGATATCATCCAGAAAAATGAAGCCCTCGCAGAGATTTAAGTCGGCAAGACGTTATAAGTGCGGAAATAAACTCAAAGGCAATTCGATTCTGAAAGTCTAAATGACAAACAAAAATGATAACATCCACACGCGGGAGAATATACATATTTTTGATTATTTTATCGTTTAGTTTCAGGGAGTGTTTCTTCTGGGCCTGAACACCATTCGGCAAATACGGACTTCTAGAAACCCTAATATTTCCTACATCTGTCATTTCGTTCTAATGCTGAGAAACATCTTTAACAACACCGGGATTGGGAAACGACGGTTAGCGTCTTTGAATTATCAAACAACTTGAATTCATGTACACCAATGTTGGAGTTGCCTAGATAAGTGATACCAGTAGAAAATACATGTGAACAGTTACCAAAAACTTGTCCTTTGTAAGTTGTTCATTTATTAAATATTCAACGTCAATTATAACACCAATGCCCTCCAGTATCTTTGCAAATGGAGGATAATATTTGTGTTCAAACTCGGGCTTCCGAAACCCACCAACAATCTTTATTCGACGTAAGAAACGATCAAAAAGCGTAGGTGGAAATTCAATCCCTTTTGCAGATTTGTAACAAACTTAATCAGGCCCAATCATAAATTTGCAGGTGACTCAACCCACCAGCATTGAACCACTTGTAAGCTCAGTTACAGCTGAAACAGATCCATTTATCTTTCTGGAAAACTGAATATGAAACTCATTCGACTGAATACAAATAGCAAAACTGTGGGTTGTACGGACAGAAAAACAACAAACAAAAAAAGCTGTTGACATTGTTCAAGAATATCATTCAGATCAGAGACATATCTTCCGATACGTACGGCTTTTGTTCAAACAATAACAGGGATACTCTTACTGTAGTCAATAGTAGGAGCAACTAAGATAGGATAAAAAATGTACCATCACTCATAAATGAAACTGATATGTAGCCCATAATGAAACAATGATATGACATGTTTGCACCTGTGGCATCTTCAAAAGACAAACTGAATTTGGACATTTTATGCAAAACAGATTTAACATAAATTAAATTCTTCAGATATTTTGGTAAACATAAAACCTGTGTATATCTCGCCACGCGTATCGGATGAACCAATGGAATTCTCAAGAACAGTCAACTGCTCTTTGGTATTTAACAATGTACTTTGATGTTTCTGTACTCTGTAAAACATTTATATGTTCAAAAAAAGAATTGTAAAATGGAAAAAAAAATAAGTTTGGATTGTTTGAAGTGCCACCTTGACCACCGGACTTTCCACCGCGTCCGCAACAGCCTCTGTCATTATCTTTGCCTTGATTTTGGCCAAGGCCCCTGCAAAGTGTTGGTCTACCGTGCCCTGATCAATATTAATTAAATGGAAATAATTTGATCTACCCTAGAGGATCTTTAGCAGCCCAACTATTTCCGTAATAATGGCAAAGAAGTTATTGCACTAAAACGTCCAAGCAACTCATGCAAATATGGCAAATCCATTCTTGCTTTCTTTATGGTATTTTGAAGATCACTCGATCGCTTGAACAAATCTGCGGATCTTTGCAAGTACAACAAGTTGCCGATTGCGGCGATTTCTGAAGAAAGTAATGATATGAACAAACTACTATCAGTTGCCTCGGAAATATCAACGGTTGTTTTTGCTTTTAAAATATTTAAGTATGCTTCATATTTATATTTTTTTTATGTACATTCGATTTATCGGATAGTGCCTTTGAGTCTGTAATATTTATTTTTTCTTCAATAGTATTATAATATCAGTGATTTATAAATGAGCCGCATCGCGCGATTTTGGGCCTTCGGGCATAATTATTACAAATGAAATAATCATAAATAAAAGATGCCAAAAATAATGATTTTTGCTATGTATATCAATTCCTTTCAAACTCCTTTCTTTTAAAGGTATGTCATTGGAGCATCATTTTCTTGACAATTTATGACCGTTGGTTTACTCATGTTTCCATAGCAACCATTGGCTTCGTCCCAACATATTTTGACTGCATTAATAGTCTGTGTTTAAACGGCCAAATCTATTAAAGATACAAAAAATATTCATCATTTTCATCTTAAATTATGTTCCTTAAAGATATTGTGTTAAGCAAATAATTTAAATTATAAGCTAGTTGTAATATTGATAGGTTAATTATGCAAGTCATTTGAATAATGTGCTTTCGTAACGATTTCATATGAATGACGTCAAATTTAGTATTCAAAATGCGCAATACATGGTCTCACATGTAAACACGTATCTCATGAAATATAAGTGATATCGTCATGAAGTTTTCAGAATTTCTTCCTGAAATATTATTTAATTTAGATATCATAAAACATTATAATAACAAGTATATGTCCGAAGGCCCAAAATCGCGCGATGCGGCTCAAATGTAATTTTAAAAATAACTTAAGACCTCAACATTGATATACATGTACTTTCTCCGCCGACATTAATGCCATTCATAAACCAACTTTCTCATGTAGTTTCATTGTAATCATTGTTGTATCTGTGTCTTAGATATTTGTTTTAGTGTTATGTATTCACTATGAGTCAAACTCGAAATTGGAGCTCATTCAAGCTTAACAACAATGCTATAAGCAAACGTTAAATTTGTTTTGCAAGTATTGTCAATGATAGGAATGACTAACTTTTTAATGACAAACTTTATGCTTCCTTCTTTCAAAACCCTCTGCCAGGACAAACAGGAGTTCGATAAACATATTGATAAGATTTGAAATATTATAAATTAATGAAAGAAACTTAAATGTATTATAATGCGTTCCTTGTATGTCGGACGCAATCTTTAAAGAGCATGAAAACGGACCATAGATATCAAACACCAATGGGGCGTCTTTCTTTTTACGAAGGCTCACACATGTATAAAAGCAAACTGGTTCAGGATTGCTACCAACTCGAGACAGCAAGGCTGAATTGTAGTATTATAAAAATCACACAATAGTCTGGTACGGTAGTTCATGCAACGTATTGAAAAAAACACAGGTAAACACTTTTCCAGGCTCTTCACTGCTTTTACACCTCATTAGACAAACGAAGGCTGGTGTGCAAAGTAGCATATTATTTTTACTGCCCATGTCTTAATTATGACATATAAGATACTTACAGAAAACTTAAGTCGACAAATGAGCACGAAAAATGCATTAACGATAGAAATTGTAGTATGTTGTTTTTTTTGTCTAAGCTTCAGGAATTAAATTACTTGCTGAATCAAAAGCAGATATATCTTTCATACAAGAGCAGATAATACAACGTTATTATATCGCATTTGTGCTGTTTAATAAATGTATCGGCAAGCGAATCGAGAATCATCGTTAGTATAGTGTTTGTTTCCATATCAAGATTTCAGAAACTGTTTTAAAGAGCCAAACAATTTAACACTTCGACTTGATGTAAAGAATATATTTTTGACACATAATATCGTAAAAAAATGTCCAAACCAAAATAGGAACATGACGAGTTCATTTATTGGCAATGGAATAATACTTGGATTGATTGTTTATTGTTATTGCCATTCAAATTGGCTGTTTAAGTTATCTCTCTTTTCGTCTAAACTGAGCTCAATATTTATGTGAAAAAATACAGAAACAAGCTCAGTAGCTAAAAAATTAAGCATCAACCCCATTTAATGGCACATGGTAAACGCCAAAGACATAGAAAACAAACAAAAACACAAACAAGAATCATGGAACAACAACACCAAACTTCACTAACAATACAGTGCATATATAATATATGAAAAAACACACAACTATATGGTATGTTAATCGAGGATTAGGTACCGCTTTGGAACGGTCAGTAAAACGTTCATTTACCGGAGATTTAAATCAGTTTACATGCACAAACCTCTTTCTTATCACAACAATCCTGAATAAAGTGAAAACGTAAAGGTAAATCTGATGCATTAACTTGAGAAAACTTAATAATAAAACAAAAAATAATACACGATGAATGTTCTGATATGAATAACCAACATCTAGATAGAGAAAGAGCTTGATTTGTAGTTTGGCCTTGAATGTTAGTTTATGCCGTTGATATTTATACGAATCTTTGCTGACATATAACATTCAGAAGAAACGTGCGATGCAATAGTGCCAGTAGCTGCAGTAACGTGAGCAGTTTCATAGTTATTTGAACCCTACAATTCAGTGAAATACATTGTTTAAAATATATTTTATATATTTTTATTCAAAATTCACGTTTTACAAAACATTTACTTTGTATGTGCGCACCACTTAATTGCAAAACGTTTCTATATTAGAAAATAGTTAACATACACTCCGTGTCATCCGTGTAACACAAAAGTCCAGTCCATGGCTTCCGTCATATCACGTAAACGGACTGGGGATTTCACTGCACTTCAATATTTCGTTATCACAATTTTACAATTTGTACTGCAAAACGAAAATGCAATTTAAATTCTTGCATTTCTAAACGACTCGAAAGGTGTGTGATTTACTTGTCGTAGCCTGTTTTCATTGTATCTTCATGAGGATAGCAATTACAACTATGGGTTGTTTTGCATTTATTTCTGAATTTTCGTTCGTATCAATTATTGTTGATGTCTCTTTAATTGATAACTAATTAGGTTTAGCAAATCCTTCGAGAAATATCGTGAATTCGGTATATATTTTTACACGTATCTATATGAAATTATTTGTCCATCGTTCTCAGCGGCATGCACTGAACGAGTGAAAAGGTAACAACGAAATTTCTCCAGAAATCATATCATAGATATGATACGCTTTGTGTTCGAACAGTGCTTGTGCAATTAAAATACATGTTTCCCCTAAAATATCGTGGTCGAATGCTGATTCAAATGAAAATATCAGGATAAAAGCTTGTGTTGCAGAATAAAACAATGTTTCACGATACCAATAAGCAAGATGAAAACAATGCAATACTAAGATATAACAAGGCGCCACTTTGGAGTCAGAAACAAATTCCACCGGTTACCGCTTTCATATCATTTTACTTTCAGACAGAGTCAGTCTCATTTTATTAGAGAATGTGGTCCTTTCTTCCTTCCTTGATAAAAGGACCAAGACGGCTAGTAGAAGGCCAATGCGAATTGCCATTGTCATTTGAACCGTTCAAAAGGTCAATTTGTTAGATCAAAAAGTCATTCTGTTACATCACAGCAACATGAAAGCATGTGAAGTAGAAGTAAAAAGTCAACCTTTGTTCAAATAACGAAACATTTCAAGACTCCAATTTAAACAAAAATCCAACAGTAGTGCAACTAGCGCTAGATGTGCGGTCTTTGACATAACTTATCTAAAGTAAGAATTTGTTAAAATATTATGACACTCATGTTTCCTTACCTGATCTGAAATATCTATATTTTAACATTATCTTAAGAGAAACGTCATTAATAGGCTAAAACAAGACCGATTTCATAATCATGATAACTTTTTTAAATTGTTGCTTTGCTTAAATTGGTGTCTTGACGGGAAAATTCAGGCTACAATACATTGTTTTAAAGTAAATTGGAAGTAGTAAATTTATTATTTGTATCTTAGTATCATATCTATCACCGCTAAAGCCGGGCGTCGGCAAGTGGCGTTGGCACTGTATAACTTACCATTTCCGTCAATTAACAAACTCAATCAAATCGAGACAGCTATTTTCCGTTGCTTTTAAAACGAAAGATCACCTTTAATATCATTACAATTGGAGCATTTTTGTGTTTTCCCCAACTGTGTCCGCACATGTTGATCAGAATCATTGAAAATAGAAAAAAAAAACAGTCGAGGCTACTTTGTTTAAATAAACTAACGACATTGCCATTGTTTCTTCCTATATGAAGGCTAAATAATTTGTGATATTAATGAATGTTGAGATATAAAAGATTCCCCAATTCCGCGCAGCACTGCGTAAACTGTTCTGGTATTTATATCAAAGGTCACTTCGTTACAATGACTTGGTGTGCTCAGAAACACGGATACATAAGATTTCATTAAACAATAGTTTTATACCTTAACCTAAAAACTACTTTATCATTCATGATTACTAGCCTCCTACCACAATGTGGGGGATTTAAAGTAACCATTTTATTTTTTTCTAGGTGAAAGACTCATACGTAAGTGCTTCCTGTCATAACTGTCCTATGTCACGCGAAAAATAATAAACTAGTAAAGTGACGAAAAGGAGTTTTACTTGTTTTCAATACTTATGTGAAAAACTACAGAAACAAGCTCAGTAGCAACAAATTTAAACATAAACCCGGTTTAATGGCTCAAGGTAAACGCCAAAGACATAGAACACAAAAATAAAAAAATCACAAACAAGAAACATATAGGATTGTTAGGTACCGCCTTGGAACGGTCAGTAAACTGTTAATTTACTGGGGTTTTTAACCAGTTAAAGTGCACAAACCTCACTCTTATCCCAACAATCCTAAATAAAGAAAGAACGTTAAAGGTTATTCTTGTCTAAGTATGCATTAACTTGAGGAAACTTAATAATAAAACAAACAATAATAAACTTATAGGTAAACTCCAAGTACTTCTATGATTAGAGATCCCAACTCTATCTGCAGACACTTTTCAAAGATACAATGCAGTCATTGTTGACTATGAATATCACACACTTATAAACTAAAAAGTTTAAAACAATGTGATCATAGAGTTTCATAACAAAAAACATCCTTGTACTTAAACTGGGAACAAATAAAGTGCGATTTAAGACTACCAAACTTTGTTGACAAATCTGAACAGCCCTTTGGACAGATATAGGGAGGTCATTTGGGAATAGCATAGATTATTTACCGTTCATTACTTTGCTGCGATAAGTTAGCTTTGAACGATTAACATGATGTAACCCCCTACATTTGTTGTTAAAACCATCAATTTGATCTGATCTCCCTAACTCAACCGTTTGAACATGGAATATTTTACACGTCCCTTGCACCCAAATTATGGCATGAGGTTAACATCATCAGTATTACATGCACTAGAACAATAACTATAAAATGAATGTCAAAAACATAACTACATATTGAATGTCAAACATTAACATTTTAATTAAGTTACATTATTGTAACGTACCCTTTGATAAATTCGAGCCGTAGAAGAAGATGTCACAACAGAAAACTGATAATTAGGCAAATATCATACACAAATTACAGCCACAACTGGACTACTGTCAGAAGTAGGAAAATGTCTACACATACAGAACACTGTTCTATGTAAAAAGAAACTTCACTAATCTAATATCACATGCAAAACAATGCGCATGAGTTTAATGTGAATATGTATTATTCTTCATTATACAGTAGTTCAGAATATTAGATTCGTTGAACACACAGTGCGAAGGGGTGAATCCAATAGGTGTCGTTCATCAGGCTTTCCATCTTTTTTGGAACATTATCAATGGGTATACAACTAAAATCTTAAATGTCAGTACTGAACTATTTGGCAACAAGAGTAGAACATGCTGGACTATTGTTTTTTGACTTCACCGCTTAATGACAATGTCTCCGTTTATATACGTTCCGGTATTTTACACGGACTGTTCACCAGATTCGCACCAAAAAAAGTTTTTTCTGTAACGAATCTCAGAACAATTGTTTTATAAAATGTTTTACTCTTTGATATCATAATTGTAAAAAAATACAAAAATCGAGTCGGAGACCGGGTTCGAACCGGTGACGCCACAGTCCACTGTTTTATGCACTGTGCTACGAAGGCTTACTAAAAACGGTTGGAATATCTAAGCTATATACCTAACTTGGTAATAACACGTGATAACATCGACTAGCCAATCACGCATAAGGAATGAATTCTACTAGGTAGACATACCTAGTAATATTTTTAATGGCAAAATACGAAAAAACTGCGAAAAATAAATTAATTGAGAACTATGTGGTACTTCAGTTAGTAAGGTTCAATGCATTATACACATCGATACCAAGTTTATGTCAGTTTTTGACAATTTTCTTTTTTTTTCGCTATTTCAACATATGGAGTTCAGTCCCTTTAACACCGGTATTTTCTGTTTCCTGATATATAATGCAATAAAGAAGTTTCCATTATGTTATTTCCTAAAATAAGAGGTACTTCTAGATTTTTCGTGAAAACGACAAACAGTTGGAAGCAATTTAAAGGTTCCAACTGTTTCTAGTGTTTCTGAATTTGCTATCTTATACTTTAATAAACGATAAAAGTCTACCATTTAAAATGTTAGGACTCATTTAAAATGTTTAAAATTGAACAATTGGATGTATTCACTCAACAATAACTCAATTTAATTCCTGCGCTCCTTACCACGTGCGAATTCGATTTTTTCTATATCATTATATACAAAACCTTAGACAGCAGACAGCTGAATTAAAAACAACAACAACACAAAAGCATATACTTTCTTACACATTTCACAAATTGAACAGTTGGCTCATTTGTATTAGCAATGATGGCAAATGCAAAATCATGCACATTCCCAAAAGCACTCCTTGTGCAAAGCACATTAAAACACAGACTCGAGATGAATATTTTATTCTTAGCATGTATAACACAGCTTACTTGGGTTGATTGAGCCTGTTTATTGACAGAAAAGGCTAAATGTGTAACACTGTTTATAATTTTGAATAAATATTTAATGATTTCTACGAATGGTTTCACTGGCTTAAAACACAATACTAGTTTTGTGTAATAGTGACATCTAAATACTGTTGTGTAGATTTCAAGAACAGTATAGCTACTCTGCCTCCCAAACAAATCCAGAAATGATGAACAACGTGCACGAACTAATATTAAGTATCAGTTTAAAATAAACAACAACAATAATTAACTTTTCAACGTTTTTCCCATGTTTCATACATTCTCATAACAGAGTAAAGGATAATAATGACACAGTGGTTATTTACACTGTACGGTAAGAATGGCAATAGGATGGAAAAATATAAAAAAACAACACATTTCTCCTTAACAAAAAACACACATTCCTCTTTTGAGAAAAGTTTCTTAAGCCAGGATAAAACAGTAATGCATTGCAATCCGATTTCAATAATGCAGAAAACATGATATTGTCATTAACGTTGCATCGCTTCCCATTAACTAGAAAATGCCGTTATGCTATTTGGCGTTAAACGTTATTAATTTAACTCAAATTCAATGCGTTTTCAATGTGTTGGAGACAAGAGAGAAATTGCCTCTTTGAGAGTTGGCAAGCGCTTTTGATACGTTATCTATTGTTCATGAAAATCTCTATTCTCAACAAAATTTTGTACAACAAAGTACTAAATTCATATTTTCCGTCTGTAACAGGTTTCAATACCATTTCATATTCATGAATTCCATTCAATTTGTTAAATTTCAGTGTAAGATCGATATTTATCTAACCGAGTGTTCACAAAAAGCAATAAATTCACGAAATGCGTTTTTGTTCTTAGACCGAAATCGAACTTAGTTTCTGTTTAAAACATCTTCTAGTAGAGCAGTAAAATTATCAAAAGTGCTTTGTTCAATGTAGTGAAAGTAAAAGCGTTGAAAAAAATAGAGCGTTCTGCGAAAATGATTAAAAGTATTTGTCTTTTTGAATGGTCGTTAATAGAAGCTTCATACAATTTAATCAACAGTATCATTAATATGATACGTTTTAATTAGTACAATTTCTTTGCATTACAGAGGTTGTTTATGTGTGAAGTAGCTCTTGGGGGTTTCGTCAGACAGATGTGTGTAAATGAAAAAATAAAGTATCTAGATAATACCAAGAACATACACAGGCGTTCTTATCCAAACACATTTGAAAAGGCACATGATATACGAGTTTTTACTAATTATATAACTTTCGGATATATTAATTTACAAATAAATGTTTAAAATTACGAAGAAATTATTTTGTGCCAGGGACAATGAACCTTTTCGAACGAGGACAGATTCGCAAACGCCTTCTTGTCTACTTAAAATTTATGGCAGTGTTGTGAGCTACTAGCACAAGTACCTGAAAACGTGGTGATTTTGCAAGCTTTTTAAAATTAAGCCGTGTACCATAGAAAACATATAATACAACTTTATTTGTAATACGATATGCGTTCACTATTTTGTCATTGTCCTATTTAACATCCGACAATTTGTACATGAACGCTTGCATTCCGCAACAAAAACATAATTTACAATTTTACAGCAATTTTGATTATTGTAATCCTTCGTAGTCCGTAACTGTTCATAACTGTTTCTCTTTTTTTTTACAAAATCGTAGGTGAGAATGACCGATCGTATATTAATGCGCAATTGATTGCCGATTTATTTTCCCGCTTGTCTATTTTGGAAAGAACATCGATACATGTAGATCAATGTAAGTTCATGCCCTAGAGGACCTAAGAAAATGCGGTTATTGCACTGTTCAGCGCATTCACCTATAGATATTGTGAGCTTGGCTCGTGGTCAACTAGCCGGACATGTGGGTTTCTTGTTTCCCCAATACATCATTAGACCACAAACTCCTTGCGTTAAATTATGCCAACGATAATCAATAATAATATGTTGTCTTTAATGCTTTTCGTTGAAATTGAGAGTTTTATCAGTGAAATCACAACAGTGAAGATATCAAATAAGGAGAGAATAGATCAAATTTATGAGCTGTGTTTAAATTCATTGTAATTACTATATCTTGATCAAAACTAAACACGTCACTTGTGTGCTAAAAATGTTGCAAACGAATAATTTGAAAATAAGGAAAGGTTGCATATGTTTAAATAAGCATATATTTGACAATAAATAACCAACCGTTTATAAGAAAAATGGTGATCATTTTTTTCAAACTTTGTTTGTTTTACCTTTGAAGCTGAAGGTTCTGACATATTTGCTTTAATACAAAACAAATAACAGACCTTTTGGAACTGTTTGCCGTTGTAAATCGAGCTTCCCGAAGTGTTTGTCTGACATCGAAAATCGCAGCCTTTAATAGTAATCGCTACTTTCGTAACTTATTCCGGTTGTGTAAATTTTGAGAAAATATAAAATTATTTTTGCAAGCTGGGAAATAAATTATATTTGAGGCAAACAGATAAGTAATTTTTAATATCAGCATTGTAATAGTATCAAGTTCGATTAACTGTAAATTAACTATACACTGAAACGTCTCAAATCTGCAACCCCAGAGAAACATGCGAGAAATACATCATACATTATGTGCAACAATTTCCCACCTTTCCTGTTTTGTGGAACGAGGGTAACTTTGCATTCTTAAGTTCATCAATATATAAGTGGTTGCCAGCCTTGCACAGTTGTTCAGGTTGACGAAGTTTCATTACTAGCCACGACCATCGCAGAGTTATTGCTTGTTGCTGCTGTTCACTGTTCTGTGAAACATACGGTATCTACGTAATATAAACTAAAAACATAAAATCAATGACTCCGTGCCGACGCCTAGGACATATTTGACGCTCATATGAATTTTGATTAGTTATGTGATCAACAGTGGGTCTTCCGACCACAATTGTCTTCAAAATGTAGGCCCTTTTCTCATATTTCAGACAAATATCATTTCATAATTTTATCTAGTGATTAAAACGATTATCGAGTACAATCGATAAATCGTCGCTGACAATGCTATGTCGGCGACAATCGATAGTGGTTGTCCAAAATCGATGTCGCTAATGTTACTTCCGGTAACTACGTATGTTAGTTCATTTAAACAAGAGATGTCACTCTCTTATACAAATGCGGTGAATGTAAACACTTTTGCTTAAAAACTTACAACCTCTCCCAAAATTACAAATTAATCTTAATTGCTTGTATATTTCATTAAACATTCTTCAATAACCTGTCTCTATGATGTAGAGGGCTGGTCTTTCCTGTAAATACCGGAGATCCTGGCTCGATGCATTCTGTCTTTAAAACCGTTTTTGGTTTGGTTTGTAATTAACTAAATCACTTTTTTGTTGAAAGTTTTATGAAATTAAGATGTTCTAATGAAATGTTAAATTTAAGAGGTTCACAAACACTTAATATGCATTTACATGGATATAATATTAAGATAACTTATATGTTCCAGTGTGCATCATTTTGCAGTATTATATGCAATTATCAAATATGTGTTGTGTTGTAATGTTTTTTTTTCCGTTTAGTTGTTAAAAGACAGAAAGGGGTTATGGAAATTTACTTTCTGTTGCAAAAAGCATGTCTATAGCATCACACGTACTGACTCCAGGTTTAAACATTTAAATACTCGTGATACTATGTATAAATAATGTATTCTTTACTGATATTATGAACTTTCGATTATTGTCCGATATTAAATCGAAATGCTTGGTCCGATTCAATTTGATTATCGATAGCAAATGGAGTCCGATTTTCAAACACTAGCTTTACCATTACCACTCAGTACTGAATTATAAATAGAATGTTATAAATCCCGTGACACATACCCTGTAGTCAAAACCTATCATGATGATGATTCGTGCAATATAACGTCAACTACTCAAGCACCATGTCTATACACTAGCTACCAAAAATCAACCCAGCGATAAGTTTCAGGAGTATATTGAAAACAAAACATTTCGGTGTAAGAACAATGTCAAGGCATCGAATGCTTGTACATTGGACATTCTTGATACATAAGGAAATTGAAACAAAACAAAAATATTATATCTTGGCTCTACCTAACATTTATCTTAGACGTTATATAAATTATTTTCAGTGTCAGATGAAATGTAATGCGATAAGGGTATATTCTTGTCTCTACATAAAGCTTTAAGATATCAAACAAAACTCTGGAATGATTTGATCGTTCATTGCATTAATTTTGAGCTGTGAAAGGATTTAATGCAATATAGATTGTCTAGTATTTCTAGGTCATTCTATTAGGGTATTTTTTCTTTCACTCAGTGATATGTGTAAATCAAAAAGAGAGGCAACTTGTAAAGTGCAAAGTTGAGCATTATTTGTTTTAGTTTTACCAACAGATATACTGATTTGTATTTATTCCTCACCAGATCTTTATAGTAGTAAAAAAATAAGCTTAACACATATGTAAGACCTGATTGAAACTCTTTTACCTCTTCTTAAAACAATCAGCTGCTACTGTAAAATTGAAAAAAAATAATAGAATGATGTAATAATAGGACCAATATCTAAAGGAAAAGATGCAGTATTTATTTGAAGATCATCTGAATGCACTATCATGGACAGTCCTTAAATGAATTCCGTAAAAGTAATTAAATTTGAAGATATTTTCACAATTGTTTCTTTGTCTTAAAAAATTAAAAACGTTTTGTGCTGTTGTTCCATGTTTCTTGTTTGTGATGTTTTGGTTTTGTTTAAACTTTTGGCTACTGAGCTTGTTTCTGTAGTTCTTCATATAAGTATTAAATTATATATAACATACTAAGCGAACCATTCAGAGACGCACATTATAGGACTCTTACCAATAATTATATGGTATTTACTTCTTTAGTGCCAATGAACAGCTATTTGGGATGGTGATAGTTTTACAATGACACCTGTTTTCACTGTCAATGAAAAACCATTGGAACGGGGATAGTTTTGTACATGGCCGACTATCAATGAACATCTATTAGAATGGTGATACAATTGTACGCGTCATTACTGCCAGTATACACAGCTATTGGAACGGTGATTTTTTTGAGCATGCCGCTATTGTCAATTAACATATTTTATGAAGGAGGAGACAGTTTTGCACGTGACATGACTGTCAATCGACAGCTATTTGATAATTGGCAGTTTTGCATCTTCAATCAACAGATATAGGTATCCTTATAGTATTGCACGTGTCAATAATGTCAGTTAACCTCTATTAGGACGGTGACAGTTTCGCATGTGTAGTTACTGTCAGTGAGCAGGTTTAGGAACGGTGATAGTTTGGCACGTGTTTTCTATTCAGTATTTGTTTATGAAAAAAATGCCAATATCCCGGTTCAACAACAATCTCATGGTAACTGGCAAGTGTCCAATGCGCATGTAAATTGATATATCAGACGATGTCATTTGTGACAGTTTCTTAATTTGTCAGCAAGGATTGAGAATAAACAATAAGCGTGATACAGACCGATAAACACAGAAACATTTTATGCGTTTGCCAAATTAATGAATGGAAAACGCAAGTTCAACAGAGACAACTGGTGCCAGATCTGTGGCTTCACATGACATAAAACTATATTTAATCTGTTATGACGGACACACGCACGTGAGAAAGAAACAAGCAAAATACATTTAAACAAGATCAATATTGATTTACTAACAGTTCTAAAAGAGTAATTTCTGATAACAAAATTGACATTTAAACAACCGGGAAAACAGAAAAATGTCCAAAAGTTCGCAAAAGATCTTTACTGATCTGGTTTTTATAAGTGTTCACATAACTTAATCCACATGGCATATTGAACGCACTTTATTAGCACTAATTACATGCTATCACAAAAATATTCCCGCAAATATCGCTTCCCATTCATTACTGTGACAAATGCACGCATTATTTCTATCTTTATAGGCGAATAACACGCCAATTGTTGATTCCAAGTCAATATTACCCCATGTCGTTTAAATCTGGCAATAACACAAACATATCAAACATTGAAAATAGAAACTGCCGAAATAAAATTCACATTTTCTTGACACAAATGCGAAAAAGAGTTTGATACAAAGGAACAAATTATCAGCATATCGCTGTTTAGCGGGGTTTTGGAAAGTCTTTCGGGTTAAGAAAAAAGTATGATTTAACTAGATCAAGAAATTTTAATCAGATTCATAATATATGGCTCTTTGATAACAACCACCGCTAAAGCAAGCCATGAGGGCGGACCGTTAACAGTGCAGAAGTTGACGTTACTGTCAATGATCAGTTCCAATCAAACTGTAAATGATATTTTCATATTTTGTTCCGTCTAGATTGATCTATCACTTCTGCTGACGTTTTAGTTGTGGTGCACGCTATTCGTTCGCACAGTTCATCATGGGTAATTTATGATAGGTGTATGATGTGTTTCCAAACAATGAAGTCAGACAGTTTAATCAATCTTTCATGTAAAGAAACAAACCATTCTTGAACATCGTCAATCGAACGACTGTTATGTAGTATATAAGGCTTGTCCTTGTACAATCATTAAGATCTTATGTGCCGTTACTTTGATATTAAAAACCTATTAATTGAATTTGAAGCAATTTACGGTATGCAGTGTATTGTTGGTGCTTGTATATTATTTCATTGAAAGGAGGCATCAGCTTTATGAAACATTCTAATCATCTTGCAATTTGAAAAATAATGCATATGTTTGTTACTGTTACTTGAACAAGAACGTTTGTAAGGGAACCTCAGATTACACAATCATAAATATGTTTCATTGCTGGTATACAAGGTTTTACTGCTTTAAAATGACCTAATAAAAATATGATGAATAGGGAATATGTATCACTTCTAGAACTTCATTATTTTATCGTCTCAAGCGGAAACCTATTTCTGATATAAGACGTTTCGATTGTGTTTCACATTTTGAAATACAGTAATATAACTATATGAATATTATGTTATTAGGGTTTAAATATTATTATTTTGATTTTATTTTGCATTATTTCAAGTTGATACAGGTTGTTACGAGGCTTATATGTTTAATTTTGTGTGAGGTCATAAAGAGGCAACCACGTGGTAAAAGAATTAAAGTTTCAGTTGAAAGTGGAGAACATCATTGATCTAAAAGATATTTCTTGTCTAAAATAGTGTCCTTAATGGTTTTTAAATTCGTGTTTTGTTAATGTAAAAGAAATTCAAGTTGTTGGCGTTTACAGTATCCGTTGTTTTCATTTTAATTTGCTTAGCTGAGAGATGAGATATACAGTGTTTACATTGAATACCAAACTTCCATCCAAATTTCCATTTAGAAAAGTTTGACAAATTAAAACAAATACATTTATGCAGACAGATGCGTTTTGAAAATATTTTATATTCATCTTATGCTTTTGCTTATGCTAATGGTGTTTGAAAGACTTCCCAGTATCTTTATTAGAACATAGCATTTAGTTTAAGTCAAGCAATTCCATTTGTTTAAAACAGCCTTTTGTGAATATATCTGCGATATTTGTATATCAAATTACCGAGACAGATTCCACATCAATGCCAACCTTTGATAAAGTGCCGGTGGTTTTTTAACATCTCTATATCCGTTTTGGTTGGCATGGAGTTTATTGTTTTGTCCAGTTAAAATTGGAGTGATTTCAATTAAAAAAATAGCTTAATCCTTTAAATCAGGAATATTGAACCACTTTAATAACTTTCTTCTCCACATTTAATTCGTATGTTTATAAGAAATGGAATCAATGACAATTTTGTTGGTTTAAATAGACAGATATTGACCGGAATAAATGATAGCGAGAAAGCAAGATAAATATCACTCAGTACAAAATTAGAAGCAGCTGACATGGCCACCGTTGTTATAATTTTAAGATCAGAAGGTATCAGGTATGACTTTCGTCCTTTATAAGTGTATTTTAAATGAGTATTCATACTATATAACTTGTTAAACCCTTCCGAAAGAGACGTACGTTTTGCGTTGATTTATGCAACATGGTTAATACAAGAAATCCTCGTTTGGTATTCTCGAGTGTCTCAAATTTGAAGATATCTCGGATTTATAACAACTTCAAATATGTCGACTCAAACACTTTTTTTGTGTGGCCGAAAGATATGTTTCCTTTTTGTAGCCAAGGATTATGGTTGGAACATTCTTGGACCTGCCGTAGTTGTTCTTCCTTCCGATGATGGGCGTGTTCAACACGGTGACACATGCGGCCGGGAAGGCCCGCTGTAATCATTAATGTTTTCCCTATGATATGTTTAGTATGTATTTGTCACGAAGTGTGTATAATGTTCTAGAATTTTATATCTAATTTCATCTGTTAACGTTTAAGGATAAACATGATTCTTATAGAGTTTAGGAATGTGAGAGAAAGTTCCTAAAGATGTTTGTATATATGTCCTGGAACTCTTTCAATTTGTATATAGGAGCAACTTCTAAACCATTTTAATGTTGGTTAAATAAAAGTTTATCCAAAAAGTTAACAAGTCTTTCTTTACGTTTTACCACTGCTAGAACATTTTTAAATCTTGGATTTAATCAATTGATTCTGTGAAGATTTCACATTTCAACCTTTTACGGGAATACTTTTGTGATAGCATGAAATTAGTGCTAATAAAGTGCGTTCAATATACCATGTGGATTAAGTTATGTTAACACTTATAAAAAACAGATCAGTAAAGATCTTTTGCGAACTTTTGGACATTTTTCTGTTTTCCCGGTTGTTTAAATGTCAATTTTGTTATCAGAAATTACTCTTTTAGAACTGTTAGTAAATCAATATTGATCTTGTTTAAATGTATTTTGCTTGTTTCTTTCTCTCGTGCGTGTGTCCGTCATAGCAGATTAAATATAGTTTTATGCCACGTGAAATCACAGATCTGGCATCAGTTGTCTCTGTTGAACTTGCGTTTTCCATTCATTAATTTGGCAAACGCATAAAATGTTTCTGTGTTTATCGGTCTGTATCACGCTTATTGCTTATTCTCAATCCGTGCCTTTAAGGACTAAAAAGAGCACGAAAACACACTTAAAGCTGACAAATTAAGAAACTGTCACAAATGACATCGTCTGATATATCAATTTACATGCGCATTGGACACTGGCCAGTTACCATGAGATTGTTGTTGAACCGGGATATTGGCATTTATTTCATAAACAAATACTGAATAGAAAACACGTGCCAAACTATCACCGTTCCTAAATCTGCTCACTGACAGTAACTACACATGCGAAACTGTCACCGTCCTAATAGAGGTTAACTGACATTATTGACACGTGCAATACTATAAGGATACCTTTATCTGTTGATTGAAGATGCAAAACTGCCAATTATCAAATAGCTGTCGATTGACAGTCATGTCACGTGCAAAACTGTCTCCTTCGTAAAATATGTTAATTGACAATAGCGGCATGCTCAAAAACATCACCGTTCCAATAGCTGTGTATACTGGTAGTAATTGTATCACCATTCTAATAGCTGTTCATTGATAGTCGGCCATGTACAAAACTATCCCCGTTCCAATGGTTTTTCATTGACAGTGAAAACAGGTGTCATTGTAAAACTATCACCATCCCAAATAGCTGTTCATTGGCACTAAAGAAGTAAATACCATATAATTATTGGTAAGAGTCCTATAATGTGCGTCTCTGAATGGTTCGCTTAGTATGTTATATATAAATATCGTGCATTTAATACTTATATGAAGAACTACAGAAACAAGCTCAGTAGCCAAAAGTTTAAACAAAACCAAAACATCACAAACAAGAAACATGGAACAACAGCACAAAACGTTTTTAATTTTTTAAGACAACGAAACAATTGTGAAAATATCTTCACATTTAATTACTTTTACGGAATACATTTAAGGAATGTCCATGATAGTGCATTCAGATGATCTTCAAATAATTACTGCATCTTTTCCTTTAAATATTGGTCCTATTATTACATCATTCTATTTTTTTTTCAATTTTAAAGTAGCAGCTGATTGTTTTAAATATTAAAATATGCAAGAGTCCGAATCTGGAGAAAAGCTCCTGGCACCACAGTTCGCATCAAATGAATTATAAGTCGTACTCACCTATGTACAATTAATAAAAGGCGCAGATGCAAAACCGAAGTCTCGACATTTTATTTTATTTTTTTTCTCTTTCGATAAGTGATGTAGCTGGCGTTTAGTAGGCGTGTATCTGCATGTATGGTCACGGACATAACTCAATCGATATACTCACGTAAAGTACTGCATAGAGTACTTTTGTTGTTTAAAACACATTTTAAACAATTAATTGTTTGATCCCATTTTACTTGTAAGAGTGTTCTTGCTGTACAAGCCTTTTTTGACAGGATGCTGATGTTAAACTGGCCAGAGGGCCAGCTGAACTAGTAAGACATTGTTTTGCAAAACTTATCATGCAGCTTGTTTGAAAGTCCATTTCTATACATAAAGAGTTTGCGGTATCATATTTATTTACAAACAGTAAAATTAAATCGTCAAAAACTGTCAATAGCGGTGCAATAACTGTACTGTCATTAACACAACTTATGTTGTGTTTTCCGCTTTATGTAGATCTAGATGATGGCATGGACAGGGTTGGAATTGGAGGCGTTGCTCTTTCATTCGGCGAGTGCTCGTTCCACAAGGAGCTATAATCAAGACAATTTTAGATATAATCCCAACAATGCTCTACGATAATTTAGTAAATCGCACATTTTCTATTATTCACAACTATTAACGTGTTTAATTAAAACAGTTTTGCCAATGCATAGCATCAAGGGCCAGTTTCCTTTGGTTAAATACCAATTCTCATTAATATGTGACAAACGCATAAAATGTTTTTATATTTATTGGCAAATATCACGCTAATTGGTAATTGCAAGGCCATATAATCCCATGGCGTTTCACACTGGCAAAGATTTTAATAGCCGTGAAACAAACAAACTGACAAAAAATACGTTAAAGTTTTTTTGATACAAATATGACGAAGTTGGTATTGTCCGTTAGTTATAAATTTACCATTGCAAACAGTTCCAGTAAGCTTATGACAGTAATCACTTAGAAAGGTGAATATAAGTTTATGTTTTAAAAGATTTAACATAAGTTGAATTTCAATTACTTAAACAGAGAGTTAATGTAGTTATAGTTGTTAATAGTGGTTTTATGTTGTTTTAATATAATATACAATTAAATTTTGCTAATATTCCTTGCCCACCTCTTTTTAATCCGCAGTTTTTAATTCATTGGTAATATTCGGGAGTGCTGTAAATAGCCGAGCACGTATGTACAATCAGAAGCACTCATGTCACGTGGTTTCCGTGGGTATATAAGGCAGAATTTTGCAGTAAAGCAGTCAAATGTGGCGGATCCGTGGTCGGGTGGTAAAACATTTTACAGGTGTCAATCCAGGAGTCGCAGGTTCGATTCCCCGCCGCACCACTATAAAAAATGCTTATACTCGTAGAATAGCAAATAACAGCAGTATCATCACCAAACATGTATGATAAACACCACCAACAGTTTTATAGTTAATTGATAGAAGTCTATAGAAATCGCGAGTTTTACGCGAATATTCAGGTTAGATATGGCTAAAAGAATGAATGGAAAAGTAATAATTGTAGAAATAGTTGGTTTTCGAATCTGTAAAAAAAAGTAGAACAAACTAGTGTCATTTGTGGTCTCAGTCTCTGGATGTTGTCTGACCTGCAACGCTTGTAACAATTGTGTTAGGTTTTCTCTGGTTGGGAGGTTAACGGTGAAGTTTTCGTCTAGCTTTTCCGTTGGTGGCATTCAATTACTGCATGAACAGTGTGTGAAATACAGGGATAAAAGCAAAACCCTCAGTACACTATAATTACCCACAAAGTCGGTCTAAAAGCGCCGTGATAGATTAGGGATGTATATATGTTACTGAACATCACATCACAATAACTGCCGTTGTTAGAGATTCACATGTTTCTTGCTGTGCTAAGAAGGCGCACCATTTTGTTCAACAAACCGGAAGCCGTAATCAGGAAATATCATTATAGACTCACTGAAGGATGAAGTAGTTTCTTATAACGAGATAGAGATCGATCGCTTTGATATTAGAAATTTCTTATTCAATGCTCTGAATTAATATCAAGAAATAAATAGGGAATAATCTAATATAATGCTTATATTCAAAGATGCGAAATTAGATGTTCCCGGTATCGCAATTAGCAAGACGAGAATTTAAGCGACACTAACGTTTGCGAATAAATAGACGCTCAGTGTTTAATAATGGAATTCGTCATGGGGATCATAAAATATAAGATCACTAAAAAGCCAATTATTGTTAATACAGCCTTTTTTTAATAAATAGGTTAACAGATCCGTCGCCCAACTATTTCGAAAACTCAATTTTTTTTTAAAAAAAATCGGATTGCTTTTTCTCCGGACGTGAAAAATGATGTATGTTCGTGTTAAACTTGTTGTCTGTTTCTTTTTATCAATAGGGTTCAGTTTTATGAAATAGCGGCCTCTAAGAAACTGAGTCCGTACATAGTATAAATTCTCATTTTCAACATACCGCATCTGCATTTAAACGATTTTTGTAAGAATTAACAATTCACCTATATGCAATGTAATCGCGTCAGCATCAGGTGAAGCAAAATAACACACTATTTATGCGTCAACCGATGAAAAAGACTATACGGAGATATCAAAAGTTCTTAATGACCTGCCAGGAGATCTACGATTTCGAAAACCGGTTCATCAAGGCTGATGTCTGTATCATTTGTAGGAATTCGCATATAAACCAGTGTTATTGTTAAAATATATAGGCCTGTGTTGTTTAAATATGGCATGTGTCCATATGTGAGGTTATATATGTGTTTTCTTATACCAAACAATATTTCCAGTTTAACTGTATAAACATTTTAGAATCGATTGGCAAGCTTTATCACACAGGACTTCAACTTAACATTCCTGTCAAAAGGAGTTGTTTTTTTAAATCTCTTTTAAAATTATAAAACACGTGAAAAGACGTGTTGCTTATTGCCAGCATCATCTCGGCATGAAACACTCAAGTGCCGGTTGGTCTTGAAGAACAATTAAACTTATCCCGTGGAGCTACTCTATTCACAGACCCATACCTATGCCACAACACTGTGTTTGGCCGATGAGGAATCATTTGCTTAACATATTTCGAGAAAACTTAAATTTTGCTAAAACTGCAGAAAAATATCTTAATTTCAAAAGATACAATGTTAAACATAAATTAATTTTTATTGTTTACATTTCTTATTCCAATTAAAAATGATTGAGTCTTGGAGCAATGTAAAGTTTATACGTAATATTTTTTAATACTGCAGGTGTGTCTGTGCAATTTGCTACAGTGTACTTTTTCTGTTGAGAAAAAAGTAGTACCCAACAATGAGGAGTCAATTGCTAGTCAGACACAGGCATATTTCATTGTAAAGTCGATATATGGCAATATATTTGCAAATAGGAATGCGCTTTAAATAGACAACAACAAAACTAAAACACATTAAAACGGAAAGTTTGTACTAATATTGACTTTTGTGACTTCATTTTAATGTGAAGTGAAGA
Source organism: Mya arenaria (assembly GCF_026914265.1). Lineage (NCBI taxonomy): Eukaryota > Metazoa > Mollusca > Bivalvia > Myida > Myidae > Mya > Mya arenaria. The sequence goes on from NC_069124.1 coordinate 2,867,308, forward strand.
AAATGCTTAAATCATGATTACATTATTTTAAATCTGAAAATGGTATAAGATAAAGTTGGACTGTGAAGCCCAACAAATATGTATAACAAAGTGAATATTTGAACATATTAATATTTATTGTGATATTGAGGTATTGCAGACATTGTAATACATAGAAAACAACACATACTTAAACATTTATTTATTTTCAAATGTCATTCATATGTGTCTATGAACGTGTCTTTTCTGTTTGGTGACATTTTTATCTTTGAGTCATATGGACCAAAAAATTATTACTGACAGAGGCTTTAGCTGAGGTCAAAACTGGTTGTGCTGTCCATATTTACAGTATATTTCACAAAGTGAATATTTAATTAACTGTATCATTATATGATATCATAACTTTCAGCATTTGTTTTGGAAACAAGGTCTGAGTACCCTTTGTACTGATAGAGGCAGGTAATCCAGCCAGGTAGTACTTATAAAGTGATATGTCACCTTGTAATTAAAATTTCTTTAGATGACAAGTTTGCCTTTCCTTTTAAGTTTCAGCTGTCAAATGAGTTTAAACAGATTTTCAACAATCTTCAAAGACTATAAAGAAGGCAGGAAGGCATAAGTGGTATTAAAACGCATCAAATCAATAATGTCGATTTTTCATCCATCAAAGGTAAATTACTTAAAAATATTGTTGATGGATATTTTTTTTGTAAATTTATGAAAATCAAGGAGATACTTTAACACGTGGCCTGAGCAGCTTGTAGAGAATGTATTCTGAATAATGGGCATATTTACAAAATGGATTGAGTAAAATTCATCGTTATTTTATAGTTTTTAAAAAAGATAGGTCAATATATATATCAGTATTAATAGTCCTGGAAACCCCAATTTCTATCAAAAGATGAGTCAATTTGACGTTTTTTTCTTTCAATGAAAATTGATGTCTAAAGATCATGTAATAACTCATGTTAACAATGATATTTTGACAATAACTATTGATCCGATATGGTATCAATGATGATGTAACAATACCATATAGTTGAGACAAAACAATCTTAAGTTGTCTAGAGGTAATCGGTCTTAAATTGTCGAACGAACGAGGAAAGACTGTTCAGGATTGTGACTTTCGTACACAACTAAAGTCACAGTCCTGAACAGCCTTTCATCAATTTCTTCCAAACAATTCTATATCGAGTATACCGCTTACTTAGTACGTCGCATGATAACTAAAGTTAATGCGATACTATCATCGACCTTTGAGAGATAACCTCAAATGCCCGCACGATTTTCAAAAAAATATTACCTCGAATGGACTTGCGTTCTTCGAGTACAATATTTGTAAAAAAACCTACAGAAACAAGTCCATTAGTCGAATAGTCACAGATCCATTTAAGAGGGTCAATTATTTAATCATATTTCTGTTAGTTAAAACACTGTTCTGTTCAGTTATAAGGGTATTTGCACATCATTGCATGACGTATATATCACAATTAAGTGTTATGATGAATATGTGTCTGAATTCGATATGATAAGAACCACCTAAACTAATTCGCTGGCGTATAAAACTTACAATCCAAGTACACTGTAAACATCAAAAAGTTGCAGCGGCTTCAATGGCATTTCATTATTGAATACCTTTAATTATTTATAATGTCTTTTTTTCGTTCACTTATAATAAGAACTTTTGCACTAAGAAACGAAAGCTCATTTAAGGATGTAATATTAACATTGATGCTACAAATATTGTTATTAGTTAAAAAATATCATATCTTTCATTCTCCTTCAGTTTAAAAGATAAACGGCCGTACGCAAAACAGAACACAATTAAAACCAACACATTCGACTGCTAATAACAAGGGGTAACCGCGCTGTTATCAAATAAACGTTTCATTATGAAATGAAGAATTTCATGCCATGGCTTTGAACGGTTTGAAAATAATCACGCCATTTAAAAATGATACAAATGTATGATATTTAAAAACGATAATAACAATAGTTGCTATTGCCAATTTCCAGTCCATATCTTTCCATGACATCAAACCTGATAAAAAATAAAATGGACAACAATCGAACAGTGAATAGGTGGAATAACATTCTCATTCACCTGAAACAAATGCCGTCGTTTGATACAGGTAATGGATTTTCTGGTCCCTCGGAATCATCAATTTATATAATTTAGTGGTTGCGTTTACAGTATTTTAATCGAGTCTCAGACTCGATTACAGAAGAAACCAAATATTCAATGCGAAAAGATTGAAAGATCCAATCTCACATTTTACGTAGAGTTTTGTTGTGCAATTCATTTTCAATTCATCAAATTTTGCATTTCATAATTGTGTTGATGTCATAACGACGTCTCAATAATTTTATCAGATGAAACCGTTCATTTCGAGACACGCAATACCATTTGTTTCAGTGTTTTATTCTTAGACGGGCAATATGATTAATTTCCTTGGTTGTTGTTGACAGTCATCTGGCCCAATGTTTCGTTGCTGAAACAAATCAATCTACGATTCAAACGGAAGCCATTTCCCAAGTATTAAAATAAAATCGGTTCATTAGATATTGATGACGACAAATGAAGTCTTTCAATACTGAATTGTAACGTAGAACGAATATTTTTCGTTTCGATACATCATACTTTTTATTGCAAGGGCAATAATTTTCTAACAAATCTCTAAAAAAATTGCCAGTCGTACCTTTACAATACTTAATTAAGTTGAAATCAATCCAGAACTTTTTATTTTGTAATGGACCTCTTTTATGCTTATGTTTTGCCCCATACTCGTCCTATGACTGTTTATTCTAAAATCAATCAGAATTGTTAATAAATTGTTAAGTCATTCACAGAACAACACAACTGTTTTACAAAAAATATAATCAGCATTTGTATATATATTTAATGACAACTTAACTCGCAAAATACGGTATGAGAGGAATTGAGCTTTTTGATTGCCTGTCGAGAATGAGAATGGTGTAAGTTATCAAATTCGGCAGCCATTTCGTTTTTATGTTTTACCGACTGTTTTAAATGTATGTGCTTGTTCAAAACATGTTTGGAATACTTAGCCTATAATTTTTTTCAGCAGGTTAGATAGTACAGTTGTGTTGATCCTTTTAGTGGATAATATGACTTTCATGATGAACTCTTTTTGGAAACCGACAAAATGGACGGCGAAGGTGAAAACCGCTTTTTGCATAAATATTATACTTGTGGCAAACGATTAACAAAATAATCACGAAAAGATATGCTTTCCTCAAAATATACAGTACATTCGGTTTTATCTACAAGTCTGTGCAATGTCAGTATAAAGGATGCATGTCAAATTCAGAAATGTCCAGTATGGAGAAGCAAAGTCCAGCAATAAAAAAGGGAAATAAGCTTTAATAATCAGGTAAGGTATTTTATTGTATGTTTTTAACCAAAATGTCGTAGCATGCGTCATATCTATTTAATAAAAACTCATTAACTAGGTGATTTCATATCGGCCGAGTCACATGATTGATACTAGGCTTGTCCCTATAAAGGAATTTACATGATTGAGATGACTTTCCAACAAAGACGTTGCATTTGAAACGATTTCGATGAAATATCAATCAAATTGATGCGAAAATGCATTTTCAATTCAAATCCCATCGGACGAGATATAACGGGTTCAATCATTTGTCATAAATGTGTCCAAAAGTGAAATGGTTATTAGTCTGTCTAGCATTTCTGAGAAAAACGATTTAATATCAGCTTATCTGTTGTTAAATCTGAAAGGTGCAATGTCTAACTTTGCAGATAAAAACTTTGTCTTTCTACTTCATGCATACACATCTTGCTAAAACAGCTAAATAAAAGAAACTATTCGCGTTTCGAATAATGCATACGTTGTTTTTGTTATGATTTTAGTATGTTAACTAGAATATTGCTTTACTGTTTATGATTAGGAGTTAAGGTGTCCGTGTAAATCGTGCAGTTGGCATAGTTGAGAGGTGAATTTGCTTGTACGCGCCATCAGATGCGGGGTGTTTCGGCAGTTAAAATGCCTATGCCCGTCCGCAATTCCGTTTGCTTTTGCAATTAAAGACATGGCGTAATAAGTGAATGAATCGTTTCAGGTCCCAGTATTATTTGTCCACAATGTATCGAGTCTTTAAAGTGATTTCACTTATTTAATGAAAAGTCCACAAGGTCAATTTTAGTCATAATATATATGAAAAAGCACACAAACAAGCACAGTAGTCAAAAATTTAAAAATACGGAACAACAGCACAAAACTCCTCAAACAACACAGTACATATATACTATATAAAACAACTAGGGGTGTTTATCAAGGAATGTTAGGTACCGTCTCGGAACAGTCGGTAAAATGTAAATTTACTGAGGTTTTAAACTCGTCAAGTTTAAAGACATAGTTGGTTTGATAGTCTAATACCATTCTGACAATACAACATATTCCTCCTTTGTAAAGGTTTTGCGTGAAAATTGAAACGGAGTTTCAACATGTATCTGATAAAATATTCATTCGAGTAATGCGCAAATTTTGTTACACCATAACTTGTTAAATGGATAATATGTTATACTTTTCAAATAATCATTGAACTAAAATGATACTTTGAAACGTTTAAATTTGACATTCTCCCGACCACTTTGTATTGTGACAGACCCTAATGGAGTACCAGTTAATATCGTTCTGGTGTTTGGACAGGTAGAAGGGTTTTTTATTTTGAGTTTATGTTGTTTTAAGGCATGTGACTTCATTTTCCTCAAATATTTTACATTTTCAAATCATTTGGAAGGAAAGATTAGCGAATACATATCGCTTTTATTTTTAATAATGTTTTCATTATTTGTTCCCAGTTTTAGTACAATGATGCTTTTTATTATGAAACCCTTTGAACACACAGTTTTAAACCTTTTATTTTATAAAGCAGACTGTGTGGGATGTTTATAGTTTCTAACAATGACTGCATCGCATCTTTGAAAAGTTTCTGCATTAGGTGCTCTGAATTGTATCTCTCAGTCTGCAGATAGAGTTGGGATCTCTTATCATAGAAGTACTTGGGGTTTACCTATACGTTTATTATTATTTGTTTTATTGATAAGTTTCCTCAAGTAAATGCATACTTTGATAAGATTTATCTTTTGCGTTTTATCTTTATTAAGGATTGTTGGTATAAGAGTGAGGTTTATGCACATAATCATGTTTAAACCCCCACAAAACGTTTTAGCCAACGGTTATAGTATTAACTTATAGACCATTTGGAATAATTGATGTAATTATAGATAATGAGACTCCAGAATATCCTGTCATATAAGTGCCAGTGCCTGAAAAACTGTAATGAATAGCTTAAAACTATATTTGTAAACGGCGATAGAGTAATTATGGTGAATCTTTGAAAACAACAACATATTCCTGCCTTTAATTTAAATTTTGAAAAACCAGTTTGTAAATAAAAATATATTTTATCAGCAATCGTTTTTCATCTCAACAAGAGTGTACCCTTGCTACATCATAGCTATCAAAGAACAATTATAAACGGAATATATGGACATATTTGTCCATTAAGTATTGTCAAGTATCATTGTAAATAATAGTTATCAGTTATTGGCTTTATATAGAGTCTTTTGTTGAATGACCCTCATGGCGAAAGAAGGCACAATTTACATATGTTAAATCTCACTGCCGCTCAAACCTCTTTGGTGCGTCTTGCTTACAGCGATGCAGAGAACATCTAGTTCATCAACTTGAAGAGCTAAGTATCAGACCTTTCCGCATTTATTTCTTGCTATTTCAAAAGGTATCACTTGTGTAAGAGATATTCTTACATCAATATGATCGATATGATTACTTTCTCATAATAAGAGACTACCTCATCCTTCTTGGAATCGATTATGAAATTTCTTGATAGTGGTTTCTTTTAGCTGAAATAGCTTGAGGTATCATTGAATCGGTTTCTTTCGAAAACGAGAACACCACAGAATGCTCGTAAGCCGATTTCTTTTTTAAGGGCATGGATCGTGTAATTAACCGACGTTTCTCACATAAAGTCATGACGGGAACTACGGAAGACGATTCGTTTCAATACAGTGTAAAGTATTTTTTTCTTCAACTTCATTATCAAAGTGTAAAACAAATATAATAGTATTTTCAGATGCATTACCTGGAAAATATGTTGGGTGCCAAAACATGAGCGAGACCCTTTAAACAACATAAACTCAAAATCAACAACCTTTCTACCTGTACAAACACCAGAACGTTATTAACTGGTACCCCTTAAGGGTCTGCCACAATACAAAGAGTTCGGGGGAATGTCAAATTTTAACGTTTTAAAGTATCATTTTAGTTCAATGATTAATTCAAGAGTAAAACATATATTCCATTTAACAAGTTATGGTGTAACAACATTTGCGCATTTCACGAAGGAATATTTTATCACATGCATGTTGGAATTCCGTTTGAATTTTCACGCAAAACCTTTACAAAGAAGGAATATGTTGTATTGTCAGAATGGTATAGACTATCAAACGAACACTGTCTTTAGACTTGACAAGTTTAAAACCTAAGTAAGTTTACATTTTACCGACTATTCCGAGACGGTACCTAAGAATTTTTGATAAACACCCCTAATTGTTTTATATAGTATATAATATGTGCTGTGTTGTTTGTTAAGTTTTGTGCTGTTCGTCAGTGTTCCTGGTTTGGGTTTGTTTATTTTTGTGTTCTTTGTCTTTGGCGTTGACACTGTGCCATTAAACGGGGTTTATTTTTTAACTTTTGACTACTGTGCTTGTTTGTGTGCTTTTTCATATAAACTATGACTAAAATTGGATTTGTGGCCTTTTCATTAAATAAGTGAAATCACTACAAAGACTCGATACATTGTGGACGAATAATATTGGGACCTGAAACGATTCATACACCTATTACACCATGTTTTTAATTGCAAACGCATTTTCCGCAAAATATGATAAAAAAGCATGTTCATCAAATTCTTATGACGACTACAAATGTTTTCAAAAACAAAAGCATAGTTATTCTTGAACTACATATGGAACCTTAAACAATAACATAAAATAGGACTTGTTGATAGTAGTCTATGTTTTGGTCTTACAACATAAAATTAAACTGAAGTCGGAGTAAACTATTCTCCCATTCCCTGTAAACTATAAAGCCTGCTTAAACAAAACAAAGGGATAGCGGACAGGCATCGGCATTGTAACCGCCGAAACAACCCGCATCTGATGGCGCACACAAGCAAATTCACCTCTCAACTATGCCAACTGCACGATTTACACGGACCCCTTACCTCCAAATCATAAACAGTAAAGCAATATTCAAGTTAACATACTAAAATCATATCAAAAACAACGTATGCATTATTTGGAACGCGAATAGGTTTTTTTATTTAGCTGTTTTAGCAAAATGTGTATGCATAAAATAGAGCGACAAAGTTTTTATCTGCAAAGTTTGACATTGAGCATTTCAGTTTTAACAACAGATAAGCGGATATTAAATCGTTCTTCTGAGAAATGCATGTCAGACTAATAACCATTTCACTTTTGGACACATTTATGACAAATGATTGAAACCGTTATATCTCGTCCGATGGAATTTGAATTGAAAATGCATTTTCGCATCAATTTGATCGATAACACATCTCAATCGTTTTAAATGCAACGTCTTTTTTGGAAAGTCATCTCAATCATTTAAATGACTTTACAGGGACAATCATGTGACTCGGCCGATATGAAATCACCTAGTTAATGAGTTTTTATTACATAGATATGACGTATGCTATGACATTTTGGTTAAAAACATACAATAAAATAACTTACCTGATTATTAAAGCTTATTTCCCTTTTTTCATTGCTGGACATCGCTACTCCATACTGGACATCTCTGAATTTGACATGCATCCTTTAAAGTGACATTGCACAGACTTGTAGATAAAGCCGAATGCACTGTATAATTTGAGTAAAGCATATCTTTTCGTGATTATTTTGTTAATCGTTTGCCACAAGTATAACACTGTTTTCACCTTCGGCGTCCATTTTGTCGGTTGCCAAAAAGAGTTCATCATGAAAGTCATATTATCCACTAACAGGATCAACACAACTGTACTAAAAGCCTGTTGAAACTTTTTATAGGCTAATTATTCCAAACATGTTTTGAACAAGGCACACCAATTTTAAAAGTCGGTAAAACGAAAACCGAAATGGCTGCCGAATTTAATCAAAAAGCTCAATTCCTCTCATACCGTATTTGGCGAGTTTAGTTGTCAATCAAATGTATATACCAATGCTGATTTTATTTCTTGTAAAACATTGTGTGTTCAACAGCTCCAAAAATTCGGAGTTGTGTTGTTCTGTGAATGACTTAACAATTTATTAACAATTCTGATTGATTTTAGAATAAACAGTCATAGGACGAGTATGGGGCAAAACATAAGCATAAAAGAGGTCCATTACAAAATAAAAAGTTCTGGATTGATTTCAACTTATTAAAGTATTGTGAAGGTACGACTGGCAATTTATTAAGAGATTTGTTAAAAAATTACTGCTCTTGCCATAAAAAGTATGATGTATCAACACGAAAAATATTCGTTCTACGTTAAAATTCAGTATCGAAAGACGTCATTTGTTGTCATCAATATCTAATGAACCGATTTTATTTTAATACTTGGGAAATGGCTTCCGTTTGAATAGTAGATTGATTTGTTTCAGCAACGAAACATTGGGCCAAATGATTAATCTTACAACAATCGCAGATGACTGTCAACAACAACCAAGGAAATTAATCATAACCATTGCAAATATTGATTTGCCCGTCTTAGAACAAAACCTTACAACAAATGTTATTGCGTGTCTCGAAATGAAATGTATTATCTGATATAACTATTGAGACGTCGTTATGACATCCACACAATAAAGAAATGCAAAATTTGATGAATTAAAAATTAATTGCACAACAAAATTCTACGTAAAATATGGGATTGGATCTTTTAAACTTTTCGCAGTGAAGATTTGATTTCTTCTGTAAACAGTCTGAGACTCGATTAAAATACTGTAAACGCAACCACTTAATTATATAATATGATGATTTCGAGGAACCAGAAAATCCATTACTTTCACAAAACCAAATGCAAATATTAGAGAACAAACCATCAGGACAAGATAAACAGTTTGCACCATGCGCTAAAACCATCCATTACCCTCGTTCTTCTGTCACGTTTAAATGTGTTTCAAATAAAAAATATGACGGTTTAACCGTTTTACTTATACCGTGTCCTACAGAATCGCCAAGATGCCACCCAACATCAATCTGTTGATAACCAACTCAATTCCAATGTAAATACCTGTATCAAACGACGGCATTTGTTTTAGGTGAATGAAAATTCATTCCACCTTTTCACTGTTCGATTGTTGTCAATTTTATTTTTTATCAGGTTTGAAATCATGGAAAGATATGGACTGGGAATTGGCAATAACAACTATTATTATTATTATCGTTTATAAATGTCATACATTTGTATCATTTTGAATGACGTGATTATTTTTAAAACGTTTAAAGCCATGGCATGAAATTCTTCATTTCACAATGAAACATTCATTTGTTAAGAACGCGGTTACCCCTTGTTATTAGCAGTCGAATGTGTTAGTTTTAAATGTTTTTTGTTTTATGTACAGCCGTTTATCTTTTAAACTGAAGGAAAATGAAATATATGATTTTTTTTAACTAATAACAATATTTGTAGCATCAACGTTAATATCACATCCTTAAATGAGCTTTCGTTTCTTAGTGCAAAAGTTCTTATTATAAGTGAATGAAAAACAAGACATTATAAATAAGTAATGGTATTCAAAAATGTAATGCCATCGAAACCGTTGCGCCTTTTTGATGTTTACAAAAGTTGTACTTGAATTGTAAGTTTCATACGCCAGCGAATTAGTTTAGGTGGTTTCTTATCATATCGAGTCCAGACACATATTCATGATAACACTTAATTGTGATATATACGTAATTGACCCTTTGAATGGAGGTGTTCCTATTCGACTAATGGACTTGTTTCTGTAGTGTTTTTATAGAAATATTGTACTTGATGATCGCTAGTCCATTCCAGTTAATATTTTCTCGAAAATCGTGCGAGCATTTGAGGTTATCTCTCCAAGGTCGATGATATTATCGCATTGTCTTTAGTGATTGTGTGCCGTACTTAGTAAGCGTTATACTCGATATATAATTGTTCGGAAGAAATTAATGAAAGGCTGTTTAGGACTGTGACTTGAGCTGTGTACGAATGTCACAACCTGAATAGTCTTTCCTCGTTCGTTCGACAATTTAAGACCGATTACCTCTAGACAACTTAGGATTGTTGTCGTCACAACTATACTGTACCGTTACTTCATCATCGATATCATATCGGATCAATATATATTGTCAAAATATCATTGTTAACATGTGTTATTACATGATGTATAGACAACAATTTTCATTGAAAGAAAAACACAATTGACTCATCTTTTAATAGAAATTTGGGTTTACAGGACTATCAATACGAATATTTATTGACCTATCTTTTTTTAAAATTATAAAATAACAATTAAATTTATTCAATCTTTTTTGTAAATATGCCCATTATTCAGAATCCATTCTCTACAAGCTGCATCAGGTCACGTGTTAAGGTATCATTAATTTACAAAAAATCTCCACCAACACTATTTTTTTGTAATTTACCTTTGATGGATGAAAAATCGGCATCGTTGATTTGATGTGTTTTAATACTACATATGCCACTAAAGTATGCCTTTCTGGCTTCTTTATTGTCGTTGAACATCTGTTTAAACTCATTTGACAGCTGAAACTTAAACGTCAAGGCAAAAGTCATATCACTTGATAAAAACAACTTGGCTGGATAACCTGCCTCTACCCGTTCAAAGGGTATTCGAACCTTGTTTCCAAAACAAATGCTAAAAGTTATAATATCATATAATGAATGATACAGTATTTTAGATTTTCACTGTGTGAAATATGCTGTGATGGACAGCACAACCAGTTTTAACTTCAGCTTAAGCCTCGGTCAGTAACAATTTTTGGTCCATATGACAGCATATTTTACAGTCAATAAGTGAATAATTGCTTAGGCCATTTTTATTATGTGTTTAACGGATTTTTTTATATTGGACGGGTGGTCGAGAAAAATGAATCCTAACAAGTTATTCAATTTTTAAAATATTGTTGGTGGCGAAAACCCAAAACCCAAACATAAAAGTCACCAAACAGAAAAGACATATTCATAGACACATATAAATGACAATTGAAAATGTATAAATGCTTAAATATGTTTTGTTTTCTTTGTATTACAATGTCTTCAATGACTCAAAATCATAATAAATAATGTAATACATATTTGTTGGCTTCACAGTCCAATGTTCTCTCCTACCAATTTCAGATTTAAATCAATGTAATCATGATTTAAGCATTTTTTCACTTCACCTTAAAAATGATGTCACAAAAAGTCAATATTACTACAAACTTTCAGGTTTAATGTTTTCAGTTTTGTTGTTGTCTATTTGAAGCGCATTCCTGTGAATAGGGTAGCTCCACAGGATCTGTTTAATTGTTCTCCAAGACCAATCAGCGTCTTGAGTGCTTCATGTCGAAATGATGCTGACAATAAGCAACATGTCTTTTCCCATAGTTTGAACAAAGAGCAATGCTTTGAACCTGGGCAACAATTTAAGAACATATTTTATGATTAAAAGTAGTAATAAAATGCCACTTAATTGTCACAACACTTGAAAAGTTCTTGTGGGGTAAACACGCAAATAAAAAAGGTCATTTGCAGGTTTACAGTCTATACAGCCTACTTGGTCTACACAACCAGCACATTCCTCGGATTCACTTTTTCTTGAATCAAATGACGATAGTGACTGTAGCCAGCAGACTACAGGTTTGAACCCGACCTTTGAATTGGTATGCTAGCATTTTACCAACTGTTCTACTGCCAGCTTAGAACTGTTAGAGTTAATATACATATGTTACAATCGTATGCATATATATACCTTTGCTTATGTCATTTTTGCGAGACTTAAGTTGATCATCCAAAGTAAATAAAAAATATTAAAAGATAATAACAACATCCAAGCTAATAGCAAGTTCTAGTTATTATACTATTATGAACAACACCTGTTCAAAATGAGCAGTCAGAGAATGTACCTTTCATTTGGCAACTTGTTGTTTACCTTCAGGACTGACCTCATGATTCTGAGGGTATACGTTGTAGTTTTTCTTTGGCTTCACCAGTGTTTGACTCTTACAATTCAATTTTAAAAGTGATTTAACCCCCCCAAAAAAACACAACAACAAAACAACAACAACAACAACAACAAACTAACCTCCTTTTGAATTATATTTAAACTGGGAATAATATTTGGTATAAGGAAACACCTTAACCACTCATATGCATACATGGCTATTCAAACAACACAGGCCAATAAATTTTAAAAATAACACTGATTTACATGCGACTTCATACCAATGATACAGACATCAACCTTGATGAACCGGTCTCCGAAATCGAAGACCTCCTGGCAGGTCATTAAGAACTTGTGATATCTCCGTCCAGTCTTTTTCATCGATTGACGCAATAATAGTGTGTTATTTTGCTTCACATGATGCTGATGCGATTACATCGCTTACAGTTGAGTTGTCAAAAATCGTTTCAATGCAGATGCTGTATGTTGAAAATGAGAATTTATTTTATGTATGACCTCAGTTTCATTGAGACCGCTATTTTATAAAAATGCACCCTATTAATTCAAAGAAACATACAACAGGTTTAACATGAACAAACATCAATTTTCACGTCCGCAGAAATCACATTCCGATTTTTAATTTTATTTTTTTTGGAGTTTTCGAAATAATTTTGCGTCGGATCTGTTAACCAATTTATTAAAATTAATGCCTTATTAACAATAATTGGCTCTTTAGTGAAACTTATATTTTATGATCCCCATGACGAATTCCATTATTAAACACTGAGAGTCTATTTATTCGCAAACGTTAATCTTAGTATCGCTTAAATTCTCGTCTTGCTAATTGTGATACCGGGAACATCTAATTCCGCATCTTTGAATATAAACTTTATATCAGATTGTTCCCTATTTATTTCTTGTTATCAATTCAGTAAATTGAATAAGAATTTTTTAATATTAATACGATCGATCTCTATCTCCTGATAAGAAAATACCTCATCCTTCAGTCAGTCTATGATGATATTTCCTGATTACGGCTTCCGGTTTGTTGAAAAAAATGGCGCGCCTTCTTAGCACATCGAGAAACATGTGAATTTTAACAACGGCAGTAATTGTCATGTGATGCTCAGTAGCATCTTTAATCTACCATGTCGCTTTGAGACCGACTTTGTGGGTAATTGTAGTGTACTGAGAGGTTTTGCTCTTATCCCTGTATTTCACACACTGTTCATGCAGTTATTGAATGCCACCAACGGAAAAAGCTAGACAAAAACTTCATCGTGACCCTCTCAACAAGAGAAAACCTCACGCTGTTGTAACAAGCGTTGCATGTCAGACAACACCCAGAGACTGAGACCACTAGTTTGTTCTACAGTGTTTGTTATACAGATTCGAAAACCAACTATTTCTATCATTATTATTTTTCCATTCATTCTTTTAGCCAAAACTAACCTTAATTTTCGCGTAAAACTCGCGATTTCTGTAGACTTGTTTCTATCAAATAACTATAAAACAGTTGGTGGTGTTAATCATACATGTATAGTGATGATACTGCTGTTATTTGCTATTATTTAAACTGTCAAAGTAATGGTAAATAGACCTTAATCCGTCTAAAACGGTTAGAGTTACCCTGTTTCTTTAACTTGCACAAGTGCATATCACTGTCACACGGGAGCCCCTTTAACGTCCCTACCGGAAGAAGTATTTGTTTCAGTGGTGCGGCTGGGAATCGAACCTGCGACACCTGGATTGACAGTAAAGTGTTTTACCACCCGACCACGGATCCGCTACATCTGACTGCTTTACTTCAAAATTCTACATTATATACCCATGGAAACCACGTGGCATGAGTGCTTCTGATTGCACATACGTGCTCGGCACTCCTAAATATCACCATTGAATGAATTAAAAACTGTGGGTAAAAAAGAGGTGGACAAGGAATAATAGCAACGCTTAATTATATATTATATTAAAACAACATTAAACCACAATTAACAAATATAACTACATTAACTCTCTGTTTAAGTAATTGAAATTTAACTTTAGTTAAATATTTTTACAACATTAACTTATATTTACCTTTCTAAGTGATTACTGTCATATGATTTTTGGAAGTGTTTGCAATGGTAAATTTATAACTAACAGACAATGCCAACTTCGTTATATTTGTATCAATAAAACATTAACGTATTGTTTGCCAGTTTGTTTGTTTAACGGCTATTAAATTCTTTGCAAGGGTGAAACGCCATGGGATGATATGGCCTTGCAATTACCAATTGGCGTGATATTTGCCAATACATATACAAACGTTTTATGCATTTGTCACATATTAATGAGAATTGGTATTTAAGCAAAGGCAACTGGCGCTTGATGTTATGCATTGGCAAAACTGTTTTAATTAAACACATTTATAGTTGTGAATAATAGAAAATGTGCGTTTTACTACATCATCGTAGAGCCTAGTTGGGATTACATATATGTATATCTAAAATTGTCTTGATTATAGCAGACTTTGTTTACCTTGTGGAACACGCACTCGCCGAATGAAAGAGCAACGCCCCCAATTCCATCCCTTTCCATGCCATCATGTAGATCTACATAAAGCGGAAAACACAACATTAGTTGTGTTAACGACAGTACAGTTATTGTACAGTAAAACACTACTCGCATCGTTTTGTAGCGGTTATATATTTTAAACTAGCACTACTCTTGCACCGCTATTGACAGTTTTTGAAGATTTAATTTTACTGTTTGTTAATAAATATGATACCGCAAACTCTTTATGTATAGAAATTGACTTTCAAACAAGCTGCATGATAGGTTTTGCAAAACAATGTCTTATTAGTTCAGCTGGCCAGTTTAACATCAGCATCCTGTCAAAAAAGCTTGTACAGCAAGAACACTCTTACAAGTAAAATGGGATCAAACAAGTAATTGTTTTAAATTTGTTTTAAACAACAAAAGTACTATATGCAGTACTTTACGTGAGTATATCGAACGAGTTATGTCAGTGACAATACATGCAGATACATGCCTACTAAACGCCAGCTACATTACTTAGCGAAAGAGAAAATAAATACAATAAAATGTCGAGACTTCGGTTTTGCATCTGCGCCTTTTATTAATTATACATAGGTGTGTACGACTTATAATTCATCTGATGCAAACTGTGGTGTCAGGAGCTTTTCTCCAGATTCGGACTCATGCATATTTTGATATTTGCAAGCATTTCAACTACACTTCGGTGCATAGACAATGCAAAAACATTTCGACGCATGCACGTAGAACTGGTATGTACAGTACAAACACAGGTTCGCATAAACAAAGTAGCAAGCTCTTCCCTGATAAGGAAAAGAATGCATATATTTATAAAACTTGTGGCGCTATTGCTCTAGTAACGGCGTTATGGAGTAGGGTGGCGCTGTTTGGTATAATTTGCGCTGGGAGTTGATATGATTTAAAGCCTAAAGAAGGAATACAGTAGGTGCCATTTGAGCTGTTACCAAAATTGAGCACAGTCATAATGTCTTAAATAGATCTAGTTCGCGAATTTGTAATACAAAACTTGCAAATCGCTATCAGCAAAAGTCGGAAAATTTAAAGAGTGGTAAGAATAGATATGGTCCGGCATCAATGTGTTTTAACTTATATGTGAACATTACACAGCAAGTTACACTTCTGATAAATGGAACACTATTTTCAGAAGATGGGATCAATAACCTATTAATTTTGCATGAACAATGTAGTTTTATAGTGTCCCAATCTTATCACTCATACGTGTTCATTTCAGCGGAAGAAAAAAATAAAAGTAACATGAAAAGAAGTTGAATTGAAAAATTGTCGTTTATGAGGTTAATGACGATAAAACAGTTTCTTGCAACGAACGTTGATAATATGGTGAACAAGTTGTGTGGTAAAATAAACGCCTATAGTTTGAGTATCTTTTAAATAAAAATAAGGATTGGGTGTGCTGGAAAATGATAAGTATCTATATTCTGAATTCTGAATAACCGCACAGCAAGCAAACTTAAAAAAAATAAACAAGATTTTACTGTATCGTTTTTAAGACTTCACGAGAATATACCGCTGATGGTGAGCAAAGTCAAGATCTGTTTGGTGAGAAGCGGACACATATATCACCAGACCAGTCTCGCCCTATTCCCTCGGGTTGACACGATACATCGTCCATTTAGGTATTCGACACCCATCTTTATATTGTATTCGTCTTTGTCTCTAATGTTTCGAGAACAAACCAATCAGCGTTCAGATTGAAAACCAATTTTGACGATGCAGCATGCAAGAATACGTGTTAAGACTGGCGATACAGGTTTATGGCAGGAAATTGGAAACGCATATAGTATTGCAAATGCTAAGTCTTTGTAATATATGTTTTATATGGTACACATAAATAATATGTTATATATAAAAAAGGTCGCGAAACACCAAATATACTACTATCATACAGGTAAAAGTTGCAGTTGGACTTTGCGAATCTATCGTCGTAACTGTGGGTCTTCTGACACTTATAATTAATATTTCACTATGATCTTGTTAATTTCCGTATCGCATTTACCTAGCAAAAATATGGTCTACGTAAACTCAGGTTAGATGTCAAGTCAGTGATTTCTCAAACTAGTGTGACGCCCAGATGACCTTGTTCTCAAAAGTAGTTTACAGGTGCAAATGCAATATTAGAGCAACCTTTGTAGTAGTAAGCTATCGTGTATTTAAAAAACTAATATATTAATTATTGTTTTCAAATAATAAATCCCTTCTTCACGAATATTAAGAAAGTTAAATACTTATTTTATGATATTCCTTGAAAAAAATATTATTATTATTTCAGGAACCGTAGCACTCACTTAACAAGGTTGAATAAGTTTGAGATGACGTCACACAAGAGATCTTACCACGGTGTTTCTCAGGAATATGTTCAATTGTGAACAAAAGTTTCATTCATGAAATGGTTCACGTGATCAAATCTCGTACGCTTGTGAAAATGGTTTACATGGGGTAAAAACTAGGTCATAAGGTTAAATTTTGGGAACATCTAAAAAACAAACTCAATGTATTAAATTTGGTCTAATATTCGTCAAACTAAATCATGATGTTGATGAACTCTTGGACAAATCTTAAACTTGGTCACATGTGATCAAAATTAGTTCACTTTGTCAATCTTAGAAATAAATTGTCTCGAGCGATAACATTAGAACCATATTTTGATAGGATTTGATTAGGATATGTTCAAACTTTGTATGAATGTTTTCATTCATTAAGACTCAACCGCCTGTAAAAGTACGTCACGTGGTATCAAAAACTAGGTCACAAGATAAAGTAATTGAAAAAGCTTTGGACACTCAAAAGGCATTATATTTGACCCACTATTCAATCAAAATAAATCAGAATATTTCCCCTTGATGAACATTTGGAAAATTTAAAACTAAGTCACATCTGGCCACAAGGTCAACCCTTATTTTTTTTCTTTGGAACCATATCATGGATATATCTCGTAAAAGTTGAACAGAATGTTACCTTTCTTAAACTCTTACGGCATTTCAAAAGCTATTCTCAAAAACTATGCCACTAGGTCAAATCTAAGAAAAAGAAATAGTGGGAACTAACTAGAGGAAATATATATGGTCTAATATTTTCTAAACTTAATAATCAGAATGTTTAACTAGTTTAAAACATGGTCACATGAGGTAAGAAACCCAGCCACAAGGTAAAATCTATGAAAAATCATGCCCAGAACCAAGAATTGTTTTGATTTGTCAGACTTTATTCAAACTGTGATCAGAATGCTCGCATTGATGCAATCTTGGTAGACTCTAAAAAACGGTCACATTGGGTCAAACACTTGATCATCAGGTGTAATCTCAAAGAAATCTATCGAACAAACAGAGGCCGCTTTTATCTTCATAAAACTTAATCAAAACATTTGTATCGACAAAATTTGGATTATTTAGAAATTAGGTCACATGGGGTCAAAAACTATGTAAAATCTGAGAAAAACCTTGTCAATCTTGTTTGTTTGATCGTAGTCGTTAAGTTCAATGCATCTTTGATCTGTGTATGGATATTAGCAATACACATTTTATAAGCATATATAACCTTTAGCCAACTGACGTGCAACGAACTATGGCAACTACAATTCCATTACTTCGAGCCTGTTTTATTATGCTCAATATATATGCGAAAAGCTACAGAAACAAGCTCAGTAGCAAAAAATTTAAACATAAACCCGAATTAATGGCACTGGGTAAACGCCAAAGACAACGAACATAAAATCACAAACAAGAAACATGGAAGAAGAGCACAAAACTCAACAAAACTCACAATGCAGATATACTATACAACAACTAAGTATGTTTATTAAAGATTGTTAAATACCGCCTTGGAACGATCAGTAAAATGTAATTTACTGGGGAATAAACCATTTAACGTACACAAACCTCACTCTTACTTATCCAAACAATCCTAAGAAAAGCAAAAACGTAAAAGGAAAATCTTATCAAAGAATGCGTTAACTTGAAGAAACCTTATGTCAAAATATATGTTGGTGTTCTTTTGTTAATATGATATAGCTTCAACATCTATGACTCAAGAACACTTGTTTCATTTCAATGGTTGTAACATGTACTTTACCATCAGCAAAGTGCACCTCTAGAAAAGTGTATTTCACTATTTCCTTCGAAGCAATGAAAACGCAATTTACTTTAAGAAATTAAGTTAAATTTCATTAATCACAAAAACAACCATATAACATAACGGCATCATCTAGTTAATGAAAAGTGATGCAGCGTTAATGACGACGTCGTGATTTCTGCATTATAGAAATCGGATTCCACTTCATTTATGTTTCATTTTGACTTAGGAAATATATCTCAAGAGAGGAATATATTTGATTTGTTTAAGAGGAACGTGTTTGTTATAGTTTCTAAATCATCCCAACATTCTAATCATAAAATGAAAATAATGACTGTGACGTAAGTGTTGATACATTGTCATTATTTCATCTGTAATATAAAAGGTATATGAAACATGGGATGAACATATTTTCAGGAGGTTGAAAACCTCAGCTAATGTGTTTTAAACATGTTAAGTAATCATCATGTTCTTATATTTTTAAATGCTTGATATGTTTCGTTATTCATCCAATCACGATCCTTCTTTTGGGGGTAAGGAGTGGGTCTATCATGTTCCTGTATTTGGCTTAACTGATAATTATTTGAATGCAACTATTCTTGATAATCGACTCTTCCTTGACATGGTCAGTGAATCCACCAGGAGAAACAATACTTATTAGCTCGAGATTACTAACAGTGTGAGAGGCAAATCACTGCTGCCAATCAGTCAAGCCGAGACTACTGTTTTCATAGAAGAACTTCTATTAAACAATCAGTGGTTAATGTGCTTAACCACAAGTAATGCGTCTGAGTATATGCCTATGCATTTTAAAGGTTTCTGTAATGTCTTAAACAAATGAGTCCAAAAGGATGCGCTTAATATCGTTTGCAGAACAAGTTAATCTTGCTGTCGTTTGACAATATCATATATTTTGACATAAAAATAAGTCGGTAGTTAGTGCAGGAGGTAGTGAGTGCAGAACCTTAAACGTATTTTTGTTAAAAAAACTACTTAATTGGTTTATGTAAAACACTTTTAATAAGTCCTAATAATTCAAATGATGGGAATATCAAACAATTAACTAAAAATTAAATCGCGAATTCAGAAGCACTAGAAACAGTTAAAGCCTTTAAATTGTCGTATAAACGGAATATCCAGAAGGACCTGGAATAACATCAATATTTTATTTTAGGAAATAATATAATGGAATTGGCTACTTTGTAACATAGAAGATGCAAAACACTGCTTGTACGGCAAGGTGTATGTATGCGTAGGGTGTATGTTTGGGTTATATTTTGTACACTCATCAAAGTATTTGCACAGTGTATACGTTAAGAATGGCACGAGAAAAGTTATTTATCAGCTAGCTTTAGCTACATATTGGATGTGAAATTTCGCATTACTTAACTATGCTAAAACTAACATTTATTTCCCCACATGATAACACTTTTAGGTAGACTACGCATCCTGTCATCAATATTTATATGAAAAGCTACAGAAACAAGCTCTGTCGAGTAGACAAAAGTTTAACCCAAACCCCGTTGAATGGCACAGGTTAACGCAAAAGACAAAAAGCTACAAACAAAAACACGAAACAACAGCATAAAACTCCACAAACAACACAAGACATCAAAGACGCGGCTGAATAGGTTTTAAGTTGAATCTATATTTCATTATAACTAACATGAAGGTGAAAATGAGTTTAATCGTTCTAATAAGTGATTGAAAAAGTCGAAAATTTATGAGATATGTTAAAACATGTCTCATATATATCATGTTGATATCAGGAGCGTACTCGCCTAATCATTATCCTGTTATGTCATGGTGAACGTAGGCAAAAATGCATAAATATGTATCGATTTGACAAAGGAAAATTAAAACCGTTCCTTTACAACACAATTTAAGAAAAGTTAGAAGAAATGTGTTATTGATAAGAAATCATTTTCATAATCTAAAAATTATCCATAGACACTTACCAATTGAAAAAGGTAAACATGTTTCCCTATAGACGTGGCCGTCGGTTCGCGTCTGATAATAAATAGAATCTGATGTGCCATCAACATATGTGAACGTGATAAGACAACGATGAAGTGACGCAAAGTACTTTGCATGCTGGATTTCCTCAGCGTGATATTATATATAAACATAACAAAGGTATTTATTAGCACACGGATAGTCTTGTGGCGTCTTTTATATAAATAATCACCATAGTTATATATTCACAACAACTATCCAAAAAGTCTTCTATATTGAAAAGGACACTCCTGTTACATGAGTCTTGGTATGATCAGTAGAACTATACAACACATAAAACAAAGACTAGACTTTTAAAAACTACCTGAAAGGTTTACAATCAACATTTAGTTAAGATTTTATTTATTATTTTTAAAAAAATCCCCCATATAAAATAAGGGTTTGAACAGCTGTTATATTTGAGATATATTTTGATGGTTCAAAAAAGAAGAAAGAAAAACGAAATGCTTAAACACTAACATACAATTTATGTATTTTCATTTTAAATGTACGAATTAAAAAAAGTGTGAGGTTAATGCATATAGTTATAGCCCCCCCGGTGAATACGTGTTTCTGTGTACTCATGTTTAATTGACCGTTCTAAGGCGACACTTCCATCATTTATTGATAAAGGTATTTGATTCGTGTGTGATCTCTTTATGGTGTTTGTACGTTTGTGCTTCTCGTTAAGTGTCATTTGGGCAATTATCTTATGCTTCTAAACAGGTAGTATTTGATTTATGACTACTGGTGCTGTATCTGTAGTTTATATTGTGTCAATGACATTAACCTTCAGTATAGGCTTATTTATATTTCGGCAGGGCGCATACATGAACTCTGCGTTTACATAGCTATTATTCTTTGTTGAGGTACCATTAACTGTACAACAAAGAGAGATCTTGACAATACGACTTGGTCTCCAGCGGTGTCTCACATGAAATCTGAAGGCGAACTATAATGACACAATTCAGCGCATCACATTTATCTATTATAGAGCATAAAGACTTTAACATTGAATAATTTATCACACACTTTAAATGATTTAATATTTGTTAAACATTGAAACAGAATTTTTGTGTGCACAAAGTGTTTTCGGAAACCACTTAATACATATTCCTGTAAGTTATAAATGTCAATAAGTAAATACATAAAATACCATTTATTCTGTAACATGAGTTCAATTTAATGGTTTGCCAGTACATACCAAGTGTCTTTGAATAGCACAAAACATGTATCATACAAAATAAAAGTTTTCTTAGCTGCCTACAAACTTGAAGGTTATGGCATGCATAATTTCTACGTTAATGAAAAGATTTAATACTTAATATAACGTATGTACGAAATCAAATCCAAGCGCGGTAAGCAACTCTTAAGATATGCTTAATGAAGCTTTAGAGTATAGAATAGTGTTCAAAATCACAAAATGCCATTTTTCTTTAACAAATAGCAAATCAACCTGTATGGACGTGTGGTTCCAACGCCCCCCCCCCCAGTATGTCTCAACGTAAAACTGTCCAAGCACTTGTTTAAAAAAATGTATGTTCTGTGGTCCGTCCAACCTCGTCCCTGAATTTCCATTAACCTATCGCCTGTGTACCAGACATTTGAAAGGCATTTGAAGGTGACGAAATGATCGCTTCTGCAAAATATAGTACAAATCGCGAAAGCAGCCGTTCTTATTATCTTAGGCTGTAATACAGCTTATTAGAGGGTATGGCGGTTGGGTTTTGTAATATCAGAAAGAAAACTATTCAAGGCATAGTCAAAGATTGGTCGTTACTAAAAAACGAGGTCTGCACCAAACCTTCTGTTCTCTTGAAGCTATGGACTCCGGCAGAGTAAAGCGAGGGTTTATATATGTACCAGATTAAACAAGAGTGTAAAGGACCAGCGAGAAGCTTTGTGACATGTATCGCTGTACATTGCGCCAGTATTAAAAAAGTAGGTTTAGAAGTGAAAGAAATTGCTGGACAAATAAACTTAATTAATACAGTTCCGATAAGAAACATCTATTGATGAGCTTGTATTGTTGTATTTTTTTCAGTCGGAAAGGGGCATTCACTTTCAATGTCAACGTTTCAAATAAGTCATTGAAGGTATCATCCGGCCTTTCAGTTTTCAGATGTCTCAAATCGAGGTTTATGAAATAGGCGTCATGTCCCGTCAAAATAATCGAAATCTTTCTTTGACGGTCTTTGACGGTTTATGTATCTTTTAAAATGGCAATTCTGGTGTCGGATTTCAAACACTGTTTTCCAGAGTTGGTTGGATTGCCCGTATTGGATTGTTTTATGTCATTTAATAATTAGTTTTTATATCTACCAGTCCTTTTGTCAGCAAAGATAGCTCTTCCATATTCACATGGTTGTATTTTAAATGAAATTCTTTTATAAATAGTGATCAAGTTAATTCCGGTGCCCCCGGGCGTATTAAGATCACAGATGCGAGGTGCTCCCGGTTGAGTGTTCAGAGATCCCGCCGAATGCGGTCAAGCAGTTTCTGGCATACATGGCAATCCATTACTTTATGATCAGTTAACATTTGTCATGTATCTTATATGGGATATGCATATGTAGATTTGTCTGTGATGACTTTCAATCATATTTATAAAATTCGTGTTGATGTATTTGATTAATGTGGATGTAATACATCCGTCTTATATTGCCTAGTAAGCATTTGACCATGGTGTGCAGTATATCCTTTTCAAGCTGTTGAACATCTGTTGTTACTTAACATCATGTTAAGAAAAGTCGGTTGAAAAGCTCTTCTGTTTCTTGCCTTGCCGACTATAAATAAACCTTATTTTGTCAATCAATTATCTTACAGAAATAAAGTCACCACTGCAGGTAACAACAATATTGATGAATCAAGAGTGCTTCTACCAAACTGCTACATGTGAAGTCGCCTGCAAGCATTGGAATAATTGATGGCTTCAACAAAAAAGCACTAACGGGTCCAGGGGGTGGGGTGCAACCGGGACGCACCCGCCCTACAATCGTTCACTTAGTTTATTTTTTGTGTTAATATCGAAAAACAAAGGGAAACACCACTAAAATGCACTATTTTGGACTAGAAATCGTTAATGCAATCTTTAGGACAAATAGCCCGGCCAACATTTTAACTATGGAAATTTCTGTTCTGAAGGAGGGGAAATGTTTAAGGGTTGTGTCCCTTAGTTACGCCCTCTCTGACGTCAATTCCTAGATCGGCCCCTTCAAAGGCTTGGTTAATTTGATAGTCAGATCAAACATTGATTTTACGTAATTAAGACTACTTTTTATTGCATTGTAGAAACCTTATAGTGCATTAAGGTTTAAGGATATTCAAATCAAGATATGAGTTATACGAATTAATACTAAAATGGGTATACTTTTTTCAGTGGAAATAGTCAACACTGTTAACGGCTAATGTATTGCAAGTAATGAACTGTTAAAAATATAGTTTTATCTCTAAATACTTTTTATGCTGAAGGGCTTTTGAAAATGTCTGCAAAAAAACTTGTTTTCTTTAATGGTATTGGCGTGCATGATTGTCGTATTATCAGATGCCTTAATTGGTTTCATCTACTACGGCTGGCTTCCTGCAATACAGTTTTCCCTGTCAGCATAAGCTATCTTTGAATTCAAAATTACGAAAACGCAAGACGAAGCTTTAGAAGTACTCGGAAAATTAACATTCAATGTTTCTTTGTAAAAATGAATTGATTGATGTGTTTGTAAGAATTCTTTCTCTGAATGAAAGAAAGCACAAACAACAAATTTATACGAAGTTTTGAAATGCGTTTGATAGAGTTATATATTATCGCTATACACGTGATGGGAATTAATAAGGTAACGTTCTCTCTCGTTCAGTGTGTGTTCGGCCTTAGACTTATCCCTGTAAACATAATCTCTGTTATTTGGGCTACTGGGCCTGTTTCTGCATTTTCTATTGTAGTATCAAACTTTGGCACTAATGTTGTCTATATCAAGAACGATTAATGCTGCGAATGATGCATTTGCTTTAAAACGAAATAGTGTTGCACCAAATTTTACTCTTTGTTTACCGTAAATACTTAACACAGTTTTGTTTCTAACAGTCGTTCTCACAATGATCTGTACAAAATACTAAGCAATACTATCGTTGATATGAGAACATGTATGTTATCTGTTTTGTCAACACCTTTTTGCTTATCTGGCTAAGGCTGCATGAAAATTATCAGATTTGACCTTCATGGATTGGATTGGACTGGGAATAATTGAACATGTAGCATGTAATAGGACAGTAAGTTTGGAAAAAGCTACTTGCATTTGTTGCTGTAACTAATGGGAAGCTGCAATAAACAAATGCAGCATTTATTCCTACGGGTCGTCTCGTTAGTCGCAATGATGTTCTATACAGTTTTTAAAGGATGAACATAAAATTGCAGTACGGAGAGATTTTCGATCACGAACGAGCGAATTGATTATCCACAAGAAACGATTCCTCTTCCTTATTTTTGTGATTGTAACTAGCGGCCTTGTAAAATGTTATGTTGTAAAACGGTATTGTAATATACCTGTGGTAAGCATATTTTAAGTGTTATTGTTTCCATGTCCCTCAAATTCGCTTGTTTACATATACAATTATACATAAAGTGATTTGTATCATTAATTGATGTTTATCAAATATTTCTAATACATAGTAACCACAACAGCAAGTTTCACAGGTCACGGAAATGTATGACCTTAGCATGTATCAATTCAAATAAAGGTCATCAGGCATATATCACGACTTCAATGAAAATCAATGTTATCTTCAAATTTGTAGGCACTTAATAAGTCGGCGCCCAGAAAAGCGCCGACTTAAACTGATATAACTTTAGAAGTATTCCAACAAAGGGACTAGTTCATAAATTGCAGAACAATGCTTTCAATATTTTCCACGTTGCATGATAATATATGAAGTTTAGTATGTTTTATAAAACTTTACACTTTAATTGATAATGAAACCTTAAATTATAATAGCCCTGCTTATCATTTTGAAAATTTTGATTTTAAATACCAACTCATTTATAACAACTCGGCCATCTCCGGCAAGCTTCGGGATAGATACAGGCCGAGTTGTTCCGATTGATACCAACTTCCGCCCTTAAAGATGAAGGTTACACGGTACTATTACAATATCCCTTATGTTTGAAAACCTCCTACGCAGTAATCTTCCTTGGCGACAGCAAACATGGCGAGTTTTGAAAAATTAACATTGAGCTTTATTGTTTGTTTTGTTATTACTATATTTGATATTACTTTAGAATTATTCCAACTAAGGGACTAGTTCATAAATTACAGAACAATGCTTTCAATATTTTCCACGTTGCATGATAAAATGTGAAGTTAATGCTTTCAGTATTTTCCACGTTGCATGATAAAATGTGAAGTTTAGTATGTTTTATAAAACTTTACACTTTAATTGATAATGAAACCTTAAATTAACATTGAGCTAAATTGTTTATGTTGAAAATGTCATTCGAAAGAATGAACTTCAGCTAGTTCCTAAGAGTAAATTGTGTTACAAAATCATATACAATATGTAAAGCCAAGAATTCACATAACATGCTATTGAAATCCATGTATTACACCATTGACTCTAATTCTTCCGAAGAAACGTGTGTATATTTTGGGTATAATTTAGTTTGTACCGGAGGATTAGCTTAGAAAAAACAGAAAAATAATAACCATTATTTAGTTATCAGCATGCACATTTTTCTCCTGATTATATTGCGCCGACTTGATGCTATGCATCAATGTTTTTCTTGTTTAAAATGTAGCTTCTTAAGAACGTGTCATAACTTCAATTACTCTGTTTCGCCTTATTTTTGTTTATTGGGGAACTTTGATAAAACATTTTCGGTACACGCTGTAGATTAATTACAAAATGATTGAATAAGAGACGTTTTTTACGACAGACGGAATTGTTGGAACAATAGTATTAGTAGTAGCAAATTACTTTCGTGGAAGTGGCGTAAGTGGCGTAAGTCCTATATTTAGGTCAGGTCAAGGTCAGGTCAGTCCTCGCAAGACGCGAGAGTAGCGCAATTTCCATATTTGGTTCAAGGCGATAAACACACGTCATCTAGGTCATATTATAATCAGATTCGCGCGGTCAATTAAAGGACATGTCTAGGTCAAGGTCACTCAAATCTAGATCATATTTCAAGGTCAATATACGTCATTGCTCAAGGTTACCATTCGCACGCTTTGTTTGGTCAAGGATTTGGTAGTGGAGTTATGTTTGCGTCATTAGAGTCAAGGTTGTACTTACGTCATAAATTAAAGCTCAAACAAGTAAAGCTATATATTTAACGTGTATATAAGGACCCATTTTAACATCATGTTCACAGTATGACACAAGCGCAATTAGAATTCACAGAGGAAACTTTAAATTATTTTGAAAAACAAGGATTTTAAACCGTTCAGTGGTTGCCTATTAAGCACCAGATTTACTGCAAACTAGATGAAAAACTTTCCTTAGTGGTAAAGAAAACAAGAAAATCGAGTTGTATTTTATTAAGAAAGGAAACAACTGAAAATAAATATTGAACAATTAAAAACTCTCTGCGACTTGAAAGAAAGTGTTCTTCTGCTGAAGTCGTTTCTCGATGGACAGTGAAGCAAAACCCATGGATGTTACTGATTGTGTAACACGCAGACCCTACAAGTTTTATGAAGAGCGTCTTGCAACATTTGACTATTGGTCTACACAAATTATTTCTGACAAACACTAAATAGCCAAAGCAGGATTTTTTTACACTGGAATTTATGACAAAGTTGTTTGTTTCTCCTGTGATATTGAGTTGTATCAGTGGCAAAAAACTGACAGTCCCTGGGAAGAACACCATAAACGTTCACCAAATTGCCAGTTTCTCAAAGTCATTGGACATTCATCCAACTCAGACGTCGTTGATACATTTAATTCTTCAGGGTTCGACACAAACACATACACTTTGGGTGGTCAACAAAGCTCTCCTCGGTATTGCAGTAAAGCAATGTTTCATGGTTTTAACAAACAATGAACGAGTCCACAGCTCACATCATGAACTCTGACTCTGTTTATGCAAAGAAACAACATCAAAAAACTCAACAGCTTCGTAACTCAGTGAAACGCCAGTCTGAGCTTAATGTGGCTCTCCAGAAACTGAAAATGTATTACAAAGACTGGTTAGGCACTATGAAAACTGGACAGTTGAGAACAAAAACTAAGAAAGTGGTTATTAACATTACAAAACTGTTTCAAGAAGACATTTAAACTTTATGGTTAAAATATGCGTACAAACCATGCTTCAGACAGACATTTTATTATTTTGCTGTAAATGTTTTCCAAAATGTTCCATATTTGCATTTGTATTTCTCTTTTATTATGCTTAAATGTGTTCAATGTTTTATTATCTTGTTACTATTATTTCGCATACATCCGTATGTTTAACTCTGTCATAAATAAAGTTTAATAAACACACGTACATGTTCTGTTTTTAATTCGCAAGGTCATACAACTTCATGTTCTTGTGTATTTATTTTTTAGTAATATCCTTTAGGTGGAAACCAAAACCACTACCATATTTAGTATACGAACCATAGTTTATTTATTTTGTGGCAATATCTGATGACCTAATCTTTATAAGGTCAACGTATCAGACAAACGCCTGAGGGTTAACATTCTTTTCAGCTCTCGCCATCCACGAGCAGCGGGACTGTTGATTTAAAGATCTCTTTCTTCTGGAGTGTTTACACTAATCCTTTAGTTACTGTGTCCACAGCTATTACTGATGGTGATCTGAAATAGTTGATTTAAATACTAAATTGTGGTTTGAGCAGTAGTCCATCACTAGAAACACTAACTGTGGCTTAAAGTCTAATTTTTACGTATACTGATCCCCTACACACATGCAAATAACTTTTTCACATTAGCATCAGAAGCAAAAGACATTATATGGTTTAGCAGGCGAGTAGCTACTCTATTTGCTCGATAAAAAACGAGTAAGTGTTTTTTGCTGAGCATCAATTTAGTACCTTCATTTTTGGAGAGTGACAAATAAGTAATTAAAACAATTCAGAGAAACAAATATCTAATGTGCTGTACAGAGAATAACAACACTCACTTTTTACAAAATCAAATATATAAGAGAATGAAAGAGGTACCAAAGCAAAAAAATAAATCTGATTTCATATATCTGCTATTGGAAGGAACTTTTATTTATGAATTCGATATATAAATGTTTATAACGATACTACATTGGCAGTTAATCTCCATTTATATTAGAATCTTTACTGTGGACGTTACAGCTGGTAAAAGAAATATGAGCTCTTCACTGTATATTCCTACCGCGAAAAGTATTGTGGATTTGTTTCGTCCAAAGCCTTCCAATATTCCAAATGTAGAAAAACAAGAGACACATATTGAGTTAATATCACCAATTAGAAGTATCGTAGATCAAGCAAAAGCAGAAATAGAACGTATAAATAAACCGAAAACACTTGGTCGAGTCATATCTTTGCACGACAGTCAAGCGACAAACACTGAAGTAAACAATCCCGCAATAAAAAAGAAACCAAAGAAGAAGAGGAAGAAGAAACTATATTCATTTGAGAATTTATTGAAACAAGAAAGTAAGAGCAAACATCTCAATTCCAAGTCTAAAAAAGAAAGGAAACACGTTCCAAAGTCAAAAAGGGCATCTGAAATTAACGACATATTGCATAGTTCAATATTTACAATTAGCGTCAGCCAATACAAATGTTTTCTTGCGATAAATGTGATAAAACGTTCGACAGAAAATATAATTTAGAAAGGCATATTCAAGCCAAACATTACCAAGATGATGGAAATATTTATGAAAATAGTAACAGCAGTACGTCGGATATGGAGCAAGACGATGACCCGATGGATCGACTGGTAGATGCAGTATTCGAACAAAACCAATCTCGATACGAAGAAGAGGTACTAGCTTTGATAAATCGAGAACAGATTCCAGAAGAAGAAGCTCGAGATAGAATTTATAAAAACATGAAGAGTACTTATCGCAAAGCACTCGCCAATGTCTTCACGGACAAGATTTTGTGGTTTAATGCACTCAAAGACAATTATTTGTTTCAAGCGATCAAGACAACTGTCGATAGAGCTATTCAGTCAGAAGGTTTTGATAGAGAAGAGGCATGGAAATACGCTGTCAATAAAAGAAAGTTCCTATTCGAAGCACTTCTGGATGATTACAACCCACCAGAACTAACCAATAAATGAACATTCCAAACATGATTTGGCTATGTAAATACATGCTCGTAGATTGTGTTCTGTATTCTTAAGTGTATTGTAGTCATACATTATTTTAATGCTTTAAAATGCATAATCTATACAGTACATGTACAATGTGAAAATTATGTACACTTATAAATACTCCACTTCTAAAATAAAACAGTATAAAATTACAAAATGTGTTTGATTTATTCACTATTCTAAATATGAATGTAGTTTTCCCAAGGACAAGGTCCACCACCAATCAAATATTTTCAATACATGTATCATATACAAAAAAATCAACAACATTATGTATAATAACAATAGTAAATCA
This sequence comes from Mya arenaria, assembly GCF_026914265.1. NCBI lineage: Eukaryota > Metazoa > Mollusca > Bivalvia > Myida > Myidae > Mya > Mya arenaria. Next base: position 2,897,751 of record NC_069124.1, read on the forward strand.
TGCAAAACAAACATGCAATAAATCGTAGCGGTCCTATTCTTTGTTTTTAACATTATCCAAAAAAAGCACACAACGTCATAGATTAGATTAAATAGTTTTTTATTATCATTGCATTAGTGTAAAAATAACAAAATAAGTAGTTCCTCTCTTTACAAAGCTAGAAATGAGTAGCTGTTCTTTTTACAAAGTTAAAAATGAGTAGTTGCTCCTTTTACAAAGTTAAAAATGAGCAGTGCACTTGTTTCCCGCTTTAAACATTTCAGAACATAAAAGTTGTTATAAAAACCTTGAATTGATTTGTATGACCATGTTAAGGTCATCATGTTCTCGAACCACTTGAACTCTATATTACAGTTGTATAAAAATAAAGTCGATTTCCCGCTTAAACATTTAAAACATGGATGCAGATGATTCGAAGTAGCACATTAAAAAGAAAACACCCTTGAACTAATGTGTATGTTAATGGGTAGGTCACTATGTCCCACAAAACAAACAAAGACTTACCATGAAGGACGAAAGGTGATATTCTCCATAACTGGTTACAATAAAAGATCACCGTGACATTGCTATGACGTATTCCACACTATCACACGTACTCAAATTAAAAATTTCCATCGATTCTCGGCTGTTCCTATATACAAGTTGTTTCCACAAGAGTTTGCGCGCGAAACTAAAAATCAGTACAGTAAGCTGAACTTCGTGATGACCAAGGTATTCGGATACAAAGATGGCATTCGGATACAAAGATATCAAGTTGTGTTATCTGGTTTAAACTTCTAGACATCGTGGTGGTTAATACATAGAGATATTGTGTTTGTTCAAAGCATGGGTGAACTATGGAATGTGTCAAGATTTAAGCGAGTAATGGAATGTGTCTATTTACACCCTAGTATGCGCACAGGAATTTGACTCAGTGTTTGGTCAAAAATGATATATTAAGTCATTATATGACCAAAAACTGACACAAAACAACAATTTCGGCCAAAGACCTGGTCACTTGTACTATCAATAGAGAAAGGACCGGCACTCCAGACGTGCCCAAAATCAGGTAAGTCAATTTTGATCTCCGTTTTCTTTTTCACTACCGTCGGAATCGAAACATTATGTACATTTTTGAAAAGCCCTATCCATAACCTTTGTAATGATATACAACACTTGACACTTTTTCGGAAATAAAAAAAAATCGAGCAAACAATCATTCCTGTCAGTGCGATTTTCCCAGGTCGGAAAAGTTTATAGAACCCAACGTAAAACAGTGTGTCAGAGTCAAGATCATGTAACGTGGCATATAGCGACTATTCATCGACTGTTCCAAACATACAAACAAAGTTTGGTAAATGCAGCAATAAAAACCAACCTTTCTTGTGTTTATCATCCAAAACCAATCAAAACAAATTTACGCTATCTACTTTCTGTCAATATCGGCCATTTATGTTTGCAAGCGCCTGGCTGATGGCCTTGAAGTTGACCTTGTTTTCGATTGGTCGGGCCCAGCGAAAATCCAATCGAAAACAATTTACACCTACCTGTGTTTCAGGATATCATTCAGATGTTAAAATAGAGAGTATTAGTAGCACAAAAGACTTTGGAACACAGACATCTGATAACACTTCGGTTGACTTTATTCACCATATTCTAAAAAACAATGCTACATGTTTTCAATATACTGGTTTCCCAACAGTAGCACTTCTTCACTGGCTTTTTGACTAGATATTGCCTGCAGCTCAAAATACTAAGCTTTGGGATGGTAAATACAAGAACACTCCACGTTCCAACCAAACCCGAGGGGGAAAAAGAACATCACAATCATTATTTATAGAAATGTTACTCTGTTTAGTTAAAATTCGAATGGGATTTGGAAACAAACACCTGTCATACCTGTTTGGTGTATCTAATAGTCATGTCAGTAGAATTTTTATCTCTTGGACCAATTTGTTACACCAGTGTTTAAAGGCTTTAATTATATGGCCTTCAAAAGAAATAGTCAAAGTAAACTTACCCCAATCATTTGCTAGATATCCAAGAACACGTGCAATTATTGATTGTACTGAGTATTTTGTACAAAAGCCATTGAGACCAGCTGCTCAAAAGGCAACATGGTCAAATTATAAGCATTCAAATACATTCAAACAATTAATTGGTATATCTCCATCTGGGGCTATAACATTTATATCTAACATTTACCCTGGTTATATAAGTGATGCCAAAATTGTACAAGTTTCAGGATTTATAGACAATATTGAAGAAGGCGATGATATAATGGCTGATCGAGGTTTTAATATAAGGCACTTGTTACTTCCAAAGAAAGCTACCCTTAATATACCGGCATTTACACATGGAAAATGCCTCAGCAGTAAAGCAATTAAACGTTCAAGATCTATTGCCTCTGTTAGAATTCATGTTGAAAGAGCTATCCGAAGAATGAAGACCTTTAAAATTTTGTCAGGCATAATTCCATTGAAGTTTCGATTTCTGTTGAGGCAAATTACAACAATTGTTGCAGTTGTTAGCAACTTACAGCCATGTCTCGCCTAAAGTATATGCCACATTCCCTTTTTTGCCAAATATGTTTATGAGTATGCATTCTTTATATGTATAAAAATTAAGCATTTTTATGTACATGTGTTTTTATGTCAGGGAATAATGTATACTTTTGTATAAAACCAAAACCCAAAGTGGAAGTATGAAATCAATGTGTATGTACAATACTTATATTTGGTAATAAATATGTGATTACATTCTTGAACCTGAATTTTGAATTTCCACTCAAGCATTAAAACCTACATCTTGTAGGTAAAGTTGGGTACAAGTACACAAAAACAACTGGATCAATTACTCCCTCATTTAATAACTTGCTTTTTTGTCATATCAGAAGATAGATGGACTATACAACAGATGCAAACATCGAACAATGTTTAATGGTGTTTATATATCAATTATGGTACAAAAGCTAATGCAGAGAGAGACTTGTATGTTTCATTATGAATATGTTATTCAATAACACATTAATACAAATATGAATTTTGTTCATTTAAAGATTGCTCCAATTGTATTTGAAATGTAGAACAAATCAATATTTAACAATAACAGTTGTAATAAAACTGTTATGCTGTCTACATGAGATGAACACATACAAGGCATTTGTCTTTCAATTTGTACAGCATATGTTTTTCAAAAGTGGAAAGTATGCATCAACTTTAACAATTTATTTTTAGAATTATTCCAAAATGACTCATCAAAGTTAACTGTTATGGAACAAATGCCTTTGTGTGTGTACCCAACCAACACACATTTTGTGAGGCCAGTAACTCCCATTTGTCCTTGTACTTGGTTAAAATATGTATGTGAACGCCTCAATGTTAAATTATTGTTTTCATCTTCAACACAGACATTTGAAAGTTTCAAGGCATTTTTAGGGTGAAAACACTTATATTTATACATACACTTTATTTCAATCAAAAATTTCCCGCATATTTTGCAATCAATTATTCCATCTGGTGAACAAGCTAAAATTGGGTCTTCATTAGAAACAACTAGCCCAGGCACTTTTACAGAACAATGTTTATGTTTAAACCTATGTGTCTTTATAAAAATGTCACGGGCTTTATTTTCAAATCGCTGTCCAAATAATATGGAGTCTGGTATAGAGTGTTCTGCAAACACTGAATTTTTTTGTAAAGCAATTGCTGTTCGATTTAAATCAGTTGAATTTGTAATTTTATGAAAATTGGATGCAGTTAATAGTACTTTTCTCATCCGATGACAGTTATTATTTTTTGATTGACCTCTGGTTAATTGTTCAATTTGCCCACATTCATTCTCTGAATAAGTAAGATAATAATACATAAATATATTAGAACAGTTACAAGATATATTTTCACATTTATGTTCCTTCATAAATTGTTCAGCTCTTTCCATTGGTGTTTTGACGCTCAGAGGTGATGAAGTACAATTCTTTTCATATGAGCAGTCATACATGGCACGTAATCCGCAGGCTGTTGGTTGAAAAGTTTTCACTTTTTCATGTAAATCGTTAGGATCAGGCACTGGATACTCGCCAGACAATGGCGAATACAGTGACATTGCTGTCTGTGTGCTGCAAACAGGAAACAAAAACCTTAACTATAGGCAAGTAAGAAAAGTATGAAATGTTAAGGTCATTGTCTTAAGATGGGGCTTGTTGGCAGTTTATTTCCATCTTTAAAAATTCATCTATTTATAACTTATTGATTGGGTTTCAGACAGGGGTGAGGGATGTTAATCTAATATGTTATAGCCTTTAATATTCCATTAAATCACAGTACATCAGTGTCTAGTTAATAGGGGAGCATTTCTTGGTACATGTAGTATTATGCAGATAATTTTCAGTTAATATAAGTATTGGAAAAAATAATTTGTGTGTACACACGTTTATCAAAAAAACATACAATGCAGGTCAAAATATTTTTTCCAATTCTTATATTAACTCAAAATAGGTACTTAGCCTGTGCCCATCACTAATACAGACACAGCCTGGTTATTTTTAGAAAACATTTTGTTCACCTATTACCTCTGACTCAATTTCATATGGTGGGAGCTAAATATAGCACTTATCTAAGTAAATTAACTAAAGACAAATGAAATATACCTGGTCTCCACCATAATTGAAGTATCTAGTTGTGAGGCAGGAATAGGTTTGCCAAGTTGATCGGCCTGAGAAGCACGCCGAACCCACATACATGGCTCTGAAGTATAGCTGGTCTTCTTGAAGTCTTGTACAAAGTCATGGATTTCGAAGAGGGTTGCCACAACATGTCGACATAATCCATCAATGCTATTAAAAAGCAATGGTATTAAGATGAACAGCCACAAAACATCCATGCCTAAACAAACTTATATATAAATATGTGGCATCAAATTATATCTTATAATTTGGAGTGGGTTTATATAAGAGTATCAATAAGTAAGCTATGATAAAATATGATCTAAAATAACAAATTAAATATTAGATTATATCTATGGATGTTTTTTGTATATCTCAACTTCATGGTACTGAACTGTTATACAGATCAGGGAATACAAATTATCCAGGGCCAGATATCTAAGTTGGTAGATAATTTTTGTGCACAGGATGTCCTGGGTTCAATCTCCAGACGGGCTGCAAACTTTTCTGAGTATGTGAGAAATTGTGTCCAACAAGGGACCGTGGTCAGTACCCTGCATGTCAGGGAGACTGCACTGCAGTTTAACAAATATAGCCAGTGGATATATGGTCCAGCAAGTTAGAGGGAATCTATGTCACAGTTCTATTAATTGAATATATCAGTTATCCAGGGCTGATTAGCTCAGTTGGTAGAGCATACAACTTCCCAAGAACAGGTCCCTGGTCCGATTCCCAGGACAGGCCACATACGTTTATGCATCTGTGACAAGTATTAAACATGAAGTGTAGTTAAGAAAGAGTAAATTAGACCATTACCCTCCTTTGCAACTGCAATAAGCAGATTGAATGGATCCCTCGTCACTGCTCTTCATCATGATCCAACAGCTGTAGTATCCTCTCTTGGATATTGGATCTTTATCATTCGTCCGGGGTTTCACATTGGCTTTCACGGCAACAAAGGCTGCAACAAAGAATAAAACATACATTTTATGCATCAATGATTCAATATGCTGCTGAATTGTTTTTACTTGCAATGATAGCATAACAATTAATTAAGCGTCTGATAAAACAATTGAAAACTAACCTTTGCTGTTAAACTTCATGATATTAATTTATTTGCACACATGAAATTTTTATGTTATTTAAAACATAACTTGTTTCAAAATGGTGGTAAATGTACATGCATAATGACAAGATTTTTATCATCATCATCATCATCATCATCATCATCATCATCATCATCATCATCATCATAATCATCATCATCGTCATTATCAAAGTACAGTATATAAAACAACTACATACTGGCAGAGTCTTACCAGTATTGGGATATGACACCGTCTCAATACCTCGTGTATAGCCATCTCGGAACATAGAATATCCCTCAAGCTGGTGATATGCCCTTAGGGAGGCGTGATCATAGTTATTGAAAGTAATTAAGTAATTGTAAATGTCAAAAATTGACAGAACTGGCACGATAGACAGATCGTGAGTCCCAGACAGCCGTTGTTGAGACACAAGGCACATGCCATTCAGCATCAGCTTCTGACAGACAACTTCAGGCCGATCTTCTAATAATCCGTCGGGATCAACTTCAATCCTCAGCTCTTCTGCCAAACTACAGAGTTCTACTAACGCAGGTTTCCTAGAATCACTAAATGTGACACCCCTTTCTCTCAAATAACGCTGTAAGTCGGCAACAGAACGGCTACGAAACAGAACAGTACTCATTTTGATAAATGCAAATGGCGGTTGTATTTGTACCGGCATCACGTGACCAAATTATTGGAAAAACCCCAAGTGAGTCATTTCCGGGTCACGACTATTGTTCAATGGCTAGATTGTTGAGAAAATCAAATGCGAAAGATCTTTTTTCGGATTTCATGCTCTATACACCAGTATTTATGTTTGTGCGGTTGAATAGTGTCTCATCATGCCTAATAAGAGAATAAACATCTATAATAATTTATTATTTAGGATTCATTGCTATTACACTACGAAATGGTTCGTGGCGATCGTTCTCGTCCTTGTAATTTGTATTGCGTTTGTATTTATATTTACACCAATAGTTCATTATTTTATTCAAGAGTTGTTAAAAAAATCAGTAATCCTTTCTTAACCATTCTGTAAATAGAACGACGCGACTGTAACCGGAAACATTTATTCAAATGTCACGTCACAATAACGCGGGAAAATATCAACCACTTGCAATCACTTTTTAACGTAAAATTAAGACACATATTGCAAAAGTCCATTTAAGATATAATAAATTAAGACTTTCCAAAATGTTGATTTTATATTTTACGGGACCTGCTGACACAGTACAAGCAATAAGAGGATCAATAGAAATTAGTTTTCATGTATATTGTTATGCGATGAATGGTGATCCGAACATATCCGAAGATGTTGCGTTCATCGGTTGATAAACGCAATTGCCGAAAGGCATTTCATTTAAGGAATCGAAGTTGAGGTGTAAATAATTAATGATTAAAATTCGACTTTTCGCATTATTAGGGGTATGGAGGACTCCACCAGCATTTTGAACTGCGTCATTGCATACCATACCCCAATGAAATGCAAAATGTCGAATTTTAATACTTATATTTACATTTATTTAAATGTACATTTCTGCTAAAATAAATAGATTATTTAAGAGCATTTTCTCATTTTTCTTTCTCTTGTTGTTCTCAACGGTGGGTAACAGCTACAATAACCTAAAGCTATAAAAAATGAATGCGTAGAAAGAATAATTCCTTATTCATGGGTATAATTTCTATATTTTCAAGAAAAAGTATATTTTAACAACGTATTATAACTGTTTTACAGCTAGAAAAATACAACTGGATTTATGAAAATTTAACAATAACAAGACAAATACAATAATATCGCCACCTACAAAGTTCTCATTATATCTCGCGATAATACGCGATACTAGCGTTTGTTAGTCTCGAATTTTCAAATTGGAGAGAAATTCCAGTCAATTTACTTGTTGATCGTTATGTTGAAGGATTAGTTGGTGTGAACTATTTTGGAATACGGTGTTGAAAAATCAGCAAGTGCATTGTCAATTCTTCTGAAGTAAACATCGGATGAGACGACAGTGGCGGTGGGTAGGGTAACGTGTTTAGTAATAGGAATTTTCGCGGAATGAAAGGCAGAGGACGCGAGAGGACTTAGTGTTGAACTGAGCTCTTTCTTCTGGACGTTGCTTGGTGAACTACAATATGTTATTTTTTCATTTACTCGCTGTCATGGTTTGTTAGATGCTTTATTTTTACCAAATGTCAATTCCAAATTCCGAAATTAATCTTTATCATTGTCATTTAATATTTCTTCAACTGTTCCATCTATCATAAAATCAAAATCTACATTAAAATCAATCAAATTATCGTTGCTCATTTTGTTTTAACTGCTTTACTTCAGATTTTAATTTTGCAGGTTGCCAATAATTTTACTACGATTTCATTGAAAAAAATAGTTCCGTAGTAAATATGTCCCGCCCATTAGTATTATTGCGCCCAATGACAGGACAGAAGTATCGGACTAATGCACGTGATTTCGATGGGAAATGCCATTGCACTTTATACAAAAATAAAGTGAAATTGATAAACAACAAGCATCGTTAAGAAATGAAGTGTTAATGTAAATATTATTATTTTAACTAATGGAATGAAAAAAACGTCACGATATGATCTTAATGAGATTGGTCACTAATTAAAGGGCAATAACTCTGGTGGCACTGATCCAATTCATATCAGTTCTACGAAGTTTTAGCTCCAAAATGACAACTTGTGCTCATTTTCTCTCATTTAATATAAGGCAACAACTTAAATACAAGTACATCTGTCTTATACATGTGATATACCCTTCATCGTAAACGTTGCAATAATTTCAGTCTATCAGTTATAAAAATATTTATTTGAGACCAATCATTTTTGGAGCGCGCTTTGGCAAACACGAGCGCATCAAACTCCTGACGTACGTATATACGTATAGGATTTCTCGGGTAGTTAAATCTTAATGATTAAGAATGGGCGGAGTAGGCGTAGCATAACAACTTCAGATCATCTAACTGACTTGCGTTGGCATTAATATACTGTATCGGTTGTCCAACGACAGCGCAATTAGATGAGTTAAATGCTTTCACCACATGACCTTCTGAGTCCCACATCAAACGATTTGCAAGACATAAATAACATTCTATTAATTAATTATCCTGAGATTCGTTACAGGTGCCAATCTGGTGTACAGTCCCTTTAAAGAGACATGGTTATATGTTGCAAGACTTGTCGCGGCGAGACTGATATTATAGTTATTGAGCCCACGCCAATACAAAGGCTTGACAATTGTGACGGAAATTATATCAAGAAATGTTTATACTCGTCTGAACATTGTTGTAAACAAGAAATATTTCCTACTCTTTGAAGCGTTTACTCCCACAAAGGAAAAGGAAATAAATTCCGCAGTACCTCCAACTTGCTTCAACATTTATCATAAATCACAAAATTAAAAAGCCATACAATACTATAATATACGCATTCTCACATAATTTACACATTCCTTGACATCTTGATAAAGAAACTGTTCTGCTTTGGTTTCATCCTTTTGTGTTTCGTTCCTTCTTCGTGTGGGATGCTAAACTCTAGCTTTAAATTTTCATTTAAGAAGGAAGTGAAACTATAATTATTTATGAACCATTTTTATTGTTTTATTATGCATTTGTCATACGCGGAACATATTTGCCAATACATAGTGTCCGTATACCCTTTATATGGTTTAGCTCAGAGAAATTGTATTCATTATATTATCATTTCTTAATTTCGCAATATTATCATTCTAGTACACCAGAATTTTTTTAAAATGGGCGACGTAAATTCATCAAGAAGGTTTTTAAGGTTATTCATATGGATATGTATTGTAATCTCATTTGTTCAAACGGTCACCATGGTAAGTTTTTTTCTAATTTCATTTTCATTTAAGAGTCAGAAATATATAGGGGATATTATAATAGGTCGCTTTTGTGCTCCTGTAGACTTGAAACAGGTCGTCAGAAATGCGTCCTATCGTAATATTCTTTTTCCGTTTATGCAACATGTGATTCGTTCCATGTTTTAACGCACTGTTAAAGTTATAACAAACGCAATTTACACTTTCCGGAAATGACATCATCAAACAATCGCATTTAAGTTGAGGCGTATTATCATAATATAAACACAAATCAGTAGTATAATTCTTTTGGAACAGTTGCCTTAGTATTTACAGTACGTTCCTGAAACAATATGAAATTAATTCATGTGTAAATATCGTAAAACCCTGTATCATCATCAATGTGTAAAAGGCAGCCATCAACATCCGGCACTAGCATGCAGTGGCGTCTCTAGCGGTGTGTGTGTGGGGGGGGGGGGGCACACGGGTCGGTGCCCGCACAAGTTGGCCGGCAAATAAACCATAAAAATTAATAAAAAAACAACATATATACAATGTGTATTTGACTGATACCAATTTTGATCGTAATATAAGAAGTATATTCAGAAACACATAAGAATCGCTTGCAAAAAGGTGTCGTTCAAGAATAATACGTGAGTCTTTGATAAAGTTCAAACGCTAATGATGACTTTCCCTTCTATAATGCTAATAATGTCATGGACTAATGAAATATCAAAACTTATGCCACAATATCAGCAGTGAATAACTGAATATGAAAAAAATAGTTTTTGTTATAAGTGGCCAAATTAACTTGTGTTTTGACCATAAATGCAGAAATATTATGATTTCTAACTGCTTATTAAAGAAAGTACAATGGGTATTTTCAGGCAGAGACAATGTGCGTACAGACACCGTGCAGTAAGTGCCTTCGTATCGAATGTTCGAACTGTTGAGTACACACTAGAGTTTATAGGATTATATCTAATAAAAATACAGATGTTGAATACCAAAATTAAAACTATGCTTATATACATCTTATATGTATAAACTTAATTTAAATTTAATTGAGCACGTCTATATTTATTAGAATGGGGATACTGTTGCGACGAAAGTGGGAACACAACAGTTTCAGAACTGCCCTGTTGTTGTAATTCAACGGCCGTTGGTCTTTCAACGCAATGCATAAGCCATTCAACGAGCGGAATGTTGGGGGTGAGTTCATTAATCGTTTCCTAATCTTATTCTTTTATATTGATTATTTTATGATTTTGAATCATGTTGCGTAAGATTGAGTGAAATATCATTTTTAAGTAACATACCCCAAATTGACAGTGGGCGTTGACAGTGTTACACCTACCATTACTGTTTACAGGCTTGTGCTAGGGGGCGTGGGGGCGGGGTGTTGACAGTGTTACATTTACCAATCGGTTTACAGGCTTGTGCTAGGGTAGAGGGTGGCCGTTTACAGTGTTACACTTACCAATTCTGTTTACAGGCTTGTGCTAGGGTGTGTATGTGTGGGGGGAGGCATTGACAGTATTACACTCACCATTACTATTTACATGCTTCAGCTAGGACGGCGGGGCCTTGACAGGGTTACACTTACCATGACTGTTTACAGGCGTGTGCTTAGGTTGGGGGGGGGGAGGGCACTGACTGTGTTACACCTACCATTACTGTTTACAGGCTTGTGCTAGGGTGGTGGGGGCGGGGTGTTGACTGTGTTACATTTACCATTCTGTTTACAGGCTTGTGCTAGGGTAGAGGGTGGCCGTTTAGGGTGTTACACTTACCAATCTGTTTACAGGCTTGTGCTAGGATAGAGGGTGGCCGTTTACAGCGCTACACTTACCAATCTGTTTACAGGCTTGTGCTAGGGTTGAGGGTGGCCGTTTACAGTGTTACACTTACCAATCTGTTTACAGGCTTGTGCTAGGGTAGAGGATGGCCGTTTACAGTGTTACACTTACCAATCTGTTTACAGGCTTGTGCTAGGGTAGAGGGTGGCCGTTTACAGTGTTACACTTACCAATCTGTTTACAGGCTTGTGCTAGGGTAGAGGATGGCCGTTTACAGTGTTACACTTACCAATTCTGTTTACAGGCTTGTGCTAGGGTGTGTATGTGTGTGGGGGGGGGCATTGACAGTATTACACTCACCATTACTATTTACATGCTTCAGCTAGGATGGTGGGGCCTTGACAGGGTTACACTTACCATGACTGTTTACAGGCGTGTGCTTAGGTTGGGGGGGGGGGGGCACTGACTGTGTTAAACTTACCATTACTGTTTACAGGCTTGTGCTAAGGTGTGAAGGGCGTTTACTGTGTTACATTTAATATTCCTGTTTACAGTCTTGTGCTTCTGTCTGGGGGGGGGGGGGTGGCGGGCGTTGACTGTGTTACACTTACCATTACTGTTTACAGATTTCTGCTAGTGTGTGTGTGGGGGGGGGGGGGCGTTGACTGTGTAACACTTACCATTGCTTTTTACAGGTTTGCGCTAGGGTTGACAGTGTTTCATTTACCATTCCTGTTTACTGGCTTGTGCTAGGTTTAGGGCGTTGAGGGTTTTACACTTTCCATTACTGTCTACAAGCTTGTGCTAGGGTGGGGTTGGGGGCGTTGCCAGTGATAATCTTACAATTCCTGTTTACAGGTTTGTGCTAGGGCTGGGGGATGTTAACTGTGTTACATTTACCATTTCTGTTTACAGGCTTGTGCTAGATTGTGTGTGTGTGTGTGGGGGGGGGGGGTTGTTGATAGTGTTAAACCTACCATTACTGTGTGTTAGGGTAGAGGGTGGCAGTTGACAGTGTTACCACTTACTAATTCTGTTTACAGGCTTGTGCTAGGAGGAGGGGGGGGGGCGTTGTCGATGTAACAATAACCATTAATATTTACAGGCTTGTGCTAGGGTGGGGGATTTGAGATTGTTACACTTACCATGACTGTTTACTGGCTTGTGTTAGGGTGGGGGGGGGCGTTGATAGTGTAACACTTACCATGACTGTTTACAGGCTCGTGCTAGGGTGGAGGTGGGGGCGTTGACAGTGGTACACTTACCATGACTGTTTACAGGCTTGTGCTAAGGTTGGGGGCGTCGACAGTGTTACACTTAACATGACTGTTTACAGATTTGTGCTAGGGGGCGTTGACAGTGTTACACTTAACATGACTGTTTACAGATTTGTGCTAGGGGGCGTCGACAGTGTTACACTTAACATGACTGTTTACAGATTTGTGCTAGGGGGCGTTGACAGGGTTACAATTACCATGACTGTTTACAGGTTCGTGCTAGGGGGCGTTGACAGTGTTACACTTACCATGACTGTTTACAGATTGTGCTAGGGTGGAGGTGGGGTGTTGACAGTGTTACACTTACCATGATTGTTTACAGGCTTGTGCTAGGGTGGGGGCGTTGATAGTGTTACACTTACCATGAATGTTTACAGGCTTGTGCTAGGGTGGAGGTGGGAGAGTTGACAGTGTTACACTTACCATTACTGGTTACAGGCTTGTGCTCGGGGGCATTGACAGTGTTACACTTACAATTACTGTTTACAGGCTTGTGCTAGGGTTGGGGTCGTTGACAGTGTTAAACTAACCATTACTGTTTACAGACTTGTGCTAGGTGGAATATTGACACTGTTGAACCATTACTGTCAATAAAGTATCTATGTGACATAACCTGCTTATTTTATCCTTGAGAATGCATGTTTTTCATTGTCCTAAAGACAAATTCTTTTCTTTTACAGATTGGGTTGTTCTCATTGCCGATCTGGTTGTCGTCGCTTACCATGCTGACTTCAGCCTAGGCGAGAGGCTTCTACGGTCCGATGAAGTAAAGGAAGAGGACATAGGTTGGCTTACATTTCCAACTGTTCGTGTACTTGTGTATATGTACTTGAAAAACTGTTTTAACTTAAGTAAATAAATACTTTGAATATTTGTTACGTGGATTGCATTTACAGAAATATCTAAGCATGTATAATTCTAACCAAATGATAGAAAATAATTAATCTAATCATAATTCTGACCATGATGTTTTGAATATGCAGTGTATTATTTGAAATTGTAGCAATGTCATTTAAAATAAATATTAAAGCAAATAACACTTTTGATCTAATCCAGATTAAACCCGGCATAAAATCTTAACATTAAAACAAATGCCTGGATGAAATGGCAAACTTATGCGAATATACAATACACACGATACCTTAGGTCAGTGTACATACGATACCTTAGGCCAGTGTACATACGGTATCTTAGGTCAATGTACATACGATACCTTAGGTCAATGTACATACGATACCTTAGGTCAGTGTACATACGATACCTTAGGTCAATGTACATACGATACCTTAGGTCAATGTACATAAGGTACTTAAGGTCAATGTTCACACGATATCTTAGGCATATGTACACACGATACCCTAGGTCAATGTGCACACGATACCTTAGGTCAGTGTACATACGATACCTTAGGTCAATCTACATACGATACCATGGGTCAATGAACACACGATACCTAAGGTCAGTGTACACACGATACCTTAGGTCAATGTACATACGATACCTAAGGTTAATGTACACACGACACCTAACTTTAGTGTACACACGACACTTTAGGTCAATGTACATACGATACCTTAGGTCAATGTACACACGATACACTAGGTCAGTGTACACACGATACACTAGGTCAGTGTACATACGGTACCTTAGGTCAATGTACACACGATACCCTAGGTCAGTGTACACACGATACCTAAGGTTAGTGTACACACGATACTTTAGGTAAATGTACACACAATACCTTAGCTCAATGAACATATGGTACATTAGTGCAGTGTACATACGATACCTTAGGTCAATGTACAAACGATACCTGTGGTCAATAAACATACGATTCCTTAGGTCAATGTACATACGGTACCTTAGGGCAGTGTACATACGATACCCAAGGTAGATGTACACACGATACATACGATACCTTAGGTCAGTGTAGATACGGTACCTTAGTCAATTTACAAACGATTCCTTAGGTCAGTGTACATACGATACCTTAGGTCAATCTACACACGATACCTTAGCTCAAAGTACACACGATACCTTAGGTTAATGTTCACACGATACCTTAGGTCAGTGTACATACGATACCTTAGGTAAATGTACCTACGATACCTTAGGTCAGTGTACACACGATACCCTAGGTCAGTGTACATACGATACCTTAGGTCAAAGTACATACGATTCCTTAGGTCAGTGTACATACGATACCCTAGGTCAGTGTACATACAATATCTTAGGTCAATGTACAAACGATACCTTAGGTAAATGTACATACGATACCATAGGTCAGTGTACACAAAATATCTCAGGTCAGTGTACACACGATACCGTAGGTAAATGTACATACGATATCTTAGGTCAATGTACATATGATACCTTAGGTCAGTGTACATACGATACCTTAGGTCAGTGTACATACGGTACCTCAGGTCTGTGTACATACGGTACCTTAGGTCAATGTACATACGGTACCTTAGGTCAATGGACACACGATACCTTAGGTCAACGTACACACGATACATTAGGTCAATGAACATACGATACAATTATCGGCTCTTCAATACAAACGTATACTTTCAAATATGTTCGTAACAATAACTTCTAAGGTTCAGAATATTTAATTAATAGTATATACAGTTATACTATAAAAAAGTATTTTGGGTTTAGTGGGATTCGAACCCACGCCGGTAAAGTCAAGAAAAGATTAGAAAACAACCGGCTACTCCACACGGCCACCGGGACTAGAACAAAAGTGGAGGATATGCTGACCCAGCACCATAGCCGTAATTAATTTCAATCGCGATATAAACGCTAATAAAGATTGTGGTCTTCAAAGAAAAGTAAATATCAAAATTTGATGAAGGTTCTAGCTTTTGGTATTTTTGTTTTAACACTCCTTATGATTTGCCACACTTTATTTCCTTATTTAAACAAGTGCACTTTACAAACCATGAGCGAGTCACTCTAAAGCCATTTAATTCCGCGTACCAAACATGAGGATTTAACCTCTTCTTTTTCCTTCCAGGTCGTTGAATTTAAAACTGAAACTGGTATTATTATAAACGCCCTTACAGAAGGCAAACCTTTGTGCATCGGAGCCCTTCTCTTGGCTTGATGTATTCTATTTAAGTCGATCAGATAAACGAACACATCTTATCGACAATAAATTATGGACCTTTTTTAAACGGCAGACATTAATTTTTCTATTGTACGATCGCTTTTATTTATTACGCACACCACTAAACAAGCGACCGTTGGGAGAAGAAAAACGCAACATTTGTTACGATCATATTAGCATATTGGGAAAATGTTTTTTGTGAACTAATTTTTGTCTTGCTAAATAAAAAAGACAGATCCGGTAGTAAAGAGCGATCTTGAAAAAAAGAAATGCGTCGCGCTACGACCAAACATAGATACCTTCCCCTTTAAAGAGTCTCTTTCACGATTTTATAAGGTTCGACATCTAAAAGAATAATGTAAGTAAAGCTATTGAAAATTGAATGACCTGAGACTATCTTGAATTTACAAACTTTTGTTCAAATGATTATCTGCATGTTTCTCTTTGGTGTTTGTTTATAAAAGTAAGAAAAGAAACCTATACATTTTTTAAACAAGTCCCTTTGATAGACAATTTATAAGTTTGCTGAAAAAGCCAGAATATTTTCACATTTACAGCCTACGAATGTCGTGGAATTCCTGATTGCAAGGTCTAGACGACTAAAGCAAAACTGGCAATCAAATCATGCTAATTTTAGATTTGTAATCTGCCTCAGTAATCTGTATTCACCATTCATTTAACTTACAGATGATCGTCACATAGCTTGGACTCTGAAATATGGCCCTTCGGTCTTTTGATATTGTTTAAAAAGTAATAATTTGTCATTTCAATTACTATTCTAAAACTTAACTTGAAAATTATAGAATATATTTGGTAAACATATCCAAAAACCCTCCAAACCACATTGCCCTAGACAAATGTTTCCTATAATAATTGACCAAATCGTGTACAGTATACTCTGTCAGAAAGCTGAAAACTTGAAACTACTTGAAAAACAGATTGTTTATGATCATTCCTGTTACAATACTTAATAATTAGACGATATGCGCAGACTCAACACTGAAAATGCAAATTGCAAAACAATAGAGGTTCGAAAACTACCAAAATATCCCCCCTTAAACACGTTAAAAACTGACTTAAATGCAACCTTTGCGCATGCGTAGCTTGGAATATCATCCCTACCGTTCTGAAATTATTCAGACGCGAATTAATCCGTGTAGTGTATAGCTCCCTCAGGTAGTGTATGAGGTTCTCAAGTACTGTATGGTTTCTTCTAGTAGTGTATGATTACATCTAGTAGTGTATGATTTCCTCTAGTAGTGTATAATTCAATCTAGTAGTGTATGGTTTCCTCAAGTAGTGTATGATTTCCTCTTGTAGTGTATGGTTTCCTCAAGTAGTGTTTGATTTCATCAAGCAATGTATGGTTTCCTCTAGTAGTGTATGATTTCATCCAGTAGTGAATGGTTACCGCTAGTAGTGTATTGTTTCCTCTAGTAGTGTATGATTTCATCTAGTAGTGTTTGGTTTCCTCAAGCAGGGTATGGTTTCTTCTAGTAGTGTATGATATCATCTAGAATTATATAGTTTCTTCTAGTAGTGTATGATTTCATATAATAGTGTACGGTTTCCTCAAGTAGTGTATGATTTCCTTTGGTAGTGTAAGGGTCCCTCTAAAAGTGTATGTGTCGCTCCAGTAGTGTATGGTTCCTTATAGTAGTGTATGGTTTCCTCCAGAAGTGTATATTTCATTTCAGTAGTGTATGTTTTTTCAGTAGTATAAGGTTCCCTATAGTAGTGTATGGTTCTCTCCAGTAGTGTATGGTTCCTTCAAGTAGTGTATGGTTCCATATAGTAGTGTATGGTTCCCTCAAGTAGTGTGTGGTTCCCTCAAGTAGTGTATGGTTTCCACCAGTAGTGTATGGTTCCCTATAGTAGAGTTTGGTTCTTTTCAGTAGTGTATTGATTCTTTCAGTGGTGTATGGTTCCCTATAGTAGTGTATTGTTCCCTCTAGTAGTGTATGGTTCCCTATAGTAGAGTATGATTCTTTTCAGTAGTGTATGGTTACTTTCTGTAGTGCATGGTTTCCTCTAGTAGTGTATGATTCCTCCAGTAGTGTATGGTTCCCTCCAGTAGTGTATGTTTTCTTCCATTAGTGTATGATTTCCTCTATTAGTGTATGGGTCGTCCAGAAGTGAATGTGTCCCTCCAGTAGGGTATGTTTCCCTCCAGTAAGGCATGGTTTCTTCAATAAGTGTAAGGTTCCCTCAAGTACTTAATTGTTCTTTCAAGTAGTGTATTGTTCCCTCTAGGTATGTATGCTTCTTTCAAGTACTGAATTGCTCCCTCAAGGCTTCCCTCTAGTGGTGTATGTTTCCCTCTGGTAGTGTACGATTCCCTCTAGTAGTGTATGTTTCCTAAAGTAGTGAATGGTTGCCTCGCGTAGTGTATGTTTCCCTCAAGTACTTAATTGTTCGTTCGAGTAGTGTCTTGTTCCCTTAAGTAATGCATGGTTCCCACAAGATTTCCCTCAAGTAGTGCATGTTTCCCTCTGGTAGTGTATGATTCCCTCCAGTAGTGTAATGTTTCCTCAAGTAGTGTATGTGTCCCACTAATAGTGTATGGTTCCCTCTACTGGTGTATGGTTCTCCGTAGTGGTGTATGTTTCCCTCAAGTAGTGTTTGATTCCCTATAGTAGTGTATGGTTTCCTCTAGTAGTTTTTGTGTCCCTCCAGTAGTGTAAGGTATCCTCAAGTAGTGTATTGTCCCACTAGTAGTGTGTGGTTCTCTCTAGTAGTGTATGTGCCCCACTAGTAGTGTATGGTTCCGTCTAGTAGGTTTTGTGTCCCTCCAGTAGTGTAAGGTTTCCTCAAGTAGTGTATGTGTCCCACTAGTAGTGTATGGTTCTCTCTAGTAGTGTATGTGTCCCACTAGTAGTGTATGGTTCCCTCTAGTAGTATATTGGTCCCTCTTGTAGTGTATGTTTCCCTCAAGTACTTAATTGTTCGTTCGGGTATTGTAATGTTCCCTTTAGTAATGCCGGCTCCCCTCTAGTTATGTATATTTCCTTCAAGTACTGAATTGTTCCCTCAAGATTTCCCTCAAGTAGTGCATGGTTTCCTCTGGTAGTGTATGATTCCCTCCAGTAGTGTAATGTTTCCTCAAGTAGTGTATGTGTCCCACTAGTAGTGTATGGTTCCCTCTACTAGTGTATGGTTCTCCGTAGTGGTGTATGTTTTCCTCAAGTAGTTATTGATTCCCTATAGTAGTGTATGGTTTCCTCTAGTAGTTTATGTGTCCCTCCAGTAGTATAAGGTTTCCTCAAGTAGTGTATGTGTCCCACTAGTAGTGTATGGCTCTCTCTAGTAGTGTATGTGTCCCACTAGTAGTGTATGGTTACCTCTAGTAGTGTTTGTGTCTCTCCAGTAGTGTAAGGTTTCCTCAAGTATGGTATAAGTTCCACTAGTAGTGTATGGTTCTCTCTAGTAGTGTATGGTTCCCTCTAGTAGTATATTGGTCCCTCTGGTAGTGTATGTTTCCCTTTAGTAGTGTATTGTTCCCTCTGGTAGTGTATGGTTCCCTTTAATAGTGTATTGTCCCCTCTAGTAGTGTATGTGTCCCTCCAGTAGTATAAGGTTTCCTATAGTAGTGTATGGTTCCCTCTAGTAGTGTATGGTTCCCTTTAGTGGTGTATGTGTCCCTCCAGTAGTGTAAGGTTTCCTCAAGCAGTGTATTGTGTGTGCATAAATTGTAACTTGTTGTATCTGCGATTGAAGGGCGGCTTTATTTGACGCTATTAATGTGAGGTCATCGGTTAGCTTAATATTTAACGTTTTTAGAGTGCCGATACATAAGTCTCGAGGAGAACCTTCAAGATCATACAGAAGTTTGCCTATAAATAATAAATAGAGTCATGTGGATAATATACAACCCTGCCGAACCCCCTGAAGAACCGGGAATGGCGCTGATGAAACTCCGTTCACAAATGCGTAGCTATGGATGGCCGTGTAGCAGCTAATTAGTGTTCGCAGATTTGTGCCGCGTATTCCAAAATTCATAAGTATGATGAAAAATGTGGGATAAAGAACATTGTCGAAAGCACCGGAAGTGTCAAGCATTACAACATATGACTTCGGTCAGTATTCATAGTTGGTTGCAATAGATTCATGTCGCGTAAATGGTGCTGTAAGTGACCAAAGACCTTTTTGATATAAGTTTTGTTTGCTATGTTCTGTGAACCAAAGTTAGAGGCGTTCATGAAGTATTCTTTGAAATAATTTATAAATAACAGGTAACAACGTGATATACCTGTAACTCCTACACAAATTCTTTGGTTTGCTATTTTTGTGTATAGGAATTAAAACTCCTTTTTACAGCCGTTTGGAACGTGTAATGCTTCCAGCATAAGCATAAATAATGCTTGTATGTGCGACCTCAGAGAATGTCCTACGAGTATTAAGAGTTCACTAACTATTTTGTCATTACCCGGTGCCATTGTTTATTTAGGTAACGTAGTGCGGTTTCGAGTTCTTTTAGCTGTAACGATTTATTGCTCAAATTTAAGAAGTCTTGTACGTGTTTTCTAAGTTCATCGTGGAAATTCATGTCACAATTTGGAGTTTGGTTATGAGTGAATACTTCTGCATAATAATGTACAAAATAATAAGCAATTTGGATTGGTTCTCGTAGTGTAATAATCTTGTGTTCGATTTCGTTAACTGATTCTTCTTGGCATGGGTATTTTGTTTAAAGCGAACCATTCGCCAAAATAGACGTATATCACAGGCAGCTGCTGTGTTAAGTTCGTCATAGAAATGTACGTTACAGCTTTTATTGCATCTTTTGCGTATTAATGAACTGTAGTTTTGCTACGTAGCTGCAAATATCAATGTTTTTTGCAATTATTACGCTGAGCGTTTTTAAATAAATTCAAATGGTAATAGTTAATTTATATAAAGGAAGATCGAATTGATTAAGGAGGTTCTTAACCAATAAAAAATTACTGAATACCCACGTTAATTTATTATTTTGATTTCATGAGCACAACCGTCAACCGTCTATCTATCTACTCTGAAATTTTTTTTCCCTGAGGTATTGCAATGGCAAGTATATAATGGTTGATTCATTTCAACCCTTCAGTCAAGAATACTTTATACATCTACAAAGTGGACATACTAATAATAAAAGCTATAATGCGGTTACCCGGTGTTGTATCGATATAAAATGCAGTTTAAATGTGTGGAACTTTATCTGTGTTCACCATGCAACAAGGTAGATGCTTGGCTCCCGGCTTTCGTCTCCAGTTCGTATATAGATCATTGTTTACCTGTAATACAATGAAAACTTTAGGGACAAGCTGGGATTACACGCTTATAATCAGTAAATCATCATGCAATTTTTATTAGAGAAAAGCTGCAATGTCATAAGTTAAGGAACTATGAAACAAAATTAATTATCAGAATAAAACAACAATGAAATTAAACATGATTTGTATAATGTAAAAAGCACGGTATTGACATAAGTGGGGCATCATTTGCTATTAACTATCGTATGCCCTTGTAATATATTGGGTGAAGTGCCTTGAATGTCACACTCCATTTTTTTAAAATAAATCGCAATTTTATATTGTTAAAGGAAATATAACAAAACTTCGCCTTATTTTCTTCTTTTTCTGCTAACTGAACACAACACCAGACGTCTCCTTTTCTTCATTTTTATTATTTTATCTGACAGACATCATATATCAATATCGAAGGGCTTTGGCATTTTTTTTGTTCAGACATAAAACAATAAGTACTCTCGACTGTTCAAACTGGTTTCCTTTTACAAGCTTAAAAGCTAAAAAATCAACAATGACGGGGCGTGGGTTTATCAATTGTTAAAACATAACACAAAACGTACTTGAAACGGAGTATTTCATTGGGTTGTTGTTGAATTGAATGTATCTATCTATCTATCTATCTTTGAATACTGCCGAACCCCTCTTTCGAGTATTACTGGCAGGTGCGCGTCGGACTGTTAGTAAAGTGAAAGAAAGAAATAAAAGATAACATTGTGGGACATGGAATAGAAAAACAAAATCCAGTCATGGTTAAAACTAGTTAGTCGTGAGAACATTTTTAAAAAGTAAAATATGATAGTACGTAAAACTAATATTGTAAGCTTGACACTGCCTGTTTGAACCTATCAAGTTCTGTTGCTGGCAGAGTTGCTACATTGACGGGCAGGCTATTCCAAAGAACTATGCTATGGGGGTAAAAGGACCACTTGTGATAATCGGATTGGACTTGGATTTGCTGAAAGCTATGGGGATGAACGTGCCGGCTAAGTCTGACAGGCTTCTGGATATAGGGTGGAAGGTTAATGGCCACGATGTTGTGTAAGATTTTGAAGAACATGATGAGCCGCATGTCATTTCTGCGATATTCGAGAGACCGCCAGCCAAGGCTGTTTTGCATCTCAGTAACACTTGCAAGAGGGGAATAGTTGTATTTAACCCAGCGGATGGCTCTTCGCTGGACCATTTCGATTTTATTTTTATTTGACTGTGTGTAGGGGCTCCAGACTGTTGATGCATATTCAACTTGCGGGCGAATTAGGGTTTTGTAAGCCATAGCTTTCACAGATTCATTTCTTGTGGTAATGTTACGCTTAAGAAAGCCCAAGGTCTTATTGGCTGTTGCTGTTATTCTTGTAATGTGGGAGTTGTATGAAATATCTGATGAAAGGTCTAAGCCGAGATATTTTGCACAGGGGACAGGTTGGAGTGTTTGACCATGGAGTATGTAATTGTGCTTAATGACTTTTTTGTTTTTGGTGATGTGGAGTACTTGACATTTAGAGGGGTTGAACTCCATGTCCCAATCTCTCTCCCATTGTTCCATACATGCCAGATCTTCCTGAAGCATTTGAGAGTCAGACAGTGAATTTATTGTAAGATAAACTGCCGTATCATCGGCAAAAAGTCGTATTTGGGATTGTACTGTAAGGGGAAGTGTATTTATATAGATCAGAAAGCAGAGGGGCCCAAGGACAGAGCCTTGGGGCACACCTGAAGTGACTGGTACTGCTCTTGATTGATCGCCCTCTAGGACAACTGTTTGGTTTCTACCAATAAGAAAAGATCTAGTCCAATTAAGAATCTGGGATGAAACACCATGTTCCTGAAGTGTATATAGAAGTTTAAGATGGTTAACTTTATCGAAAGCTTTCGAAAAGTCTAGCAATATCAGATCTGTCTGTTTCCCTTTTGCCAGATTATTAACAAGAAAGTCTGTCAATTGAAGAAGCTGCGTTTCACAAGAACGCAGTTCTCGGAACCCATGCTGGAGGTCGTAAAGAATTTTGTTTTCTGTAAAGTGAGAAGATAGGGCAGACGCAACTATATGTTCGAGAGTTTTGCATAAGATACAGGTCAAAGAAATTGGGCGGTAATTTGCTGGGTCAGTGATGTCTCCCTTCTTAAAAAGAGGGCAAACAAATGCAGAAGTCCAATCAGATGGGATTTTTCCAGAAGACAAGGACTTTTGGAATAAGACTGACACAACATCAGCAATTTCATGGCTTAGTTCTTTTAAGACAACAGGTTTAAGGAGGTCAGGGCCAGAGGCCTTCCCAGTGTTAAGGTTTTTGAGAAGTTTTAGAACCCCATTTTTGTCAACAACTATGTCCTTCATGGGGGTGTACTTACAAAACTGCAGGGGGTTTAGGCGACGGAGGTTTTGAAGACATAACTGTTTTAGAGACAATGGGGAAGCTGGAGAGAAAACAGATTGGAACTGTTTGTTGAGGATGTTAGCCTTGGCAGTGTTGTCTGTTTTCAAAGTGCCAGTTGTACTATCCATAAGTGGGGAAGATACTTGTGAGTCTTGCTTGGAGTTCTTTATTAGATTGTACAACTTTTTAGTAGAGAATTTGCTCTGAACTCCAGGTTCCAAATTGTCACAGTTTGAGATATCCAATATATTTTCAAGGTATCGGTCATATGACTGCTTAATTTGAATCTTTATAGTACATTTCAATTTCTTAAACTGTTTCCATATTTGGTGGTTTGTTTTATTTTGTTTGACTTTTTGATATAGTTTGTCCCGTTTACGCAATAGCTTTCTAATGGATATATTAATCCAAGGAAGTGATCTTTTAGGTCGTATATGCTTGATAGGGATATAGGTTGCTATCCCTGTAGATATTGCACTTTTGAACCTCTGCCAAAGCTCCTCAACAGATATTTGTTCATGATTATGAAGGATGTCAACTTTAACTGTAGAGAAATATTTCCTGAATTCAGGCCAGTTAGCTTTGCTGTAAACGCTACATACTCTAGGTTTTTGTTTAAGAGAAGTCGGACGTGCACTAATGCTAGCAGAAACAATATCATGATCTGAGATTCCAGATATAATGTTTACTGATTGTACTAAGGTCGGATTGGAGGTTAGTAAGAGATCTAGGATATTTCCTTCTCGTGTGTGCTCATTAACCATTTGTGTTAGATTAAAATCACTTAAAATGTCAAGGAACTTGTCATATACAGCATGGTTGTAGCCTGCTTGTAAAATTGGGTTATTTTCTGTGTCCCAAGATAGTTTTGGCAAGTTGAAGTCTCCAAGTATGATCTTCTGACCTTTAAGTTTTTGAGCAAGCAATAAGGATTTTTCCAATTCATAAATACTATCAATATCAAGTTCATGTGGCTTGTAAAAGCTAGATATATAAATTGGTTTGCTACCTATGATTTCAAGTTTGATCCAGAGGATTTCACAGTTTGTATTCAGATTTGGTTGAACTGATGGAATTAAGTTGTTTTTTACAAGGATAAAGACCCCACCTCCCTTGCCTGATTTTCTATCCCGTCTGAATACTGTATACCCAAGACTTTCAGGAAAAATTTCAGAGGAATAATGGTCAGCAGTAAGCCATGACTCAGTACCGGCCACAATATCTGGGTTTTGGTCTGAAAGAAGGTTATGGAATTCATGTTTCTTCTTAACAATTGACTGGCAATTTACCAATAGAAATTTTAGTTTAGAAGCAAATCTTTTGATGTGTGGTTTTTGAGTTTCTGATTTTTGATTTAGAGGCGTATTTTCATGAGACAGGGCTGAAAAGCTGTTTGTCGAAGAGATTGATAAGATACTGGATGTGTTAGAGTGGTTTGAATTATCGCACACTGTGCATGTCCAAGCAAAAGAAGCATCAGTGTGGATTAAGTCCTGGTACCATGAGTGTTCTAGGTTTTGGCACTGGATGTGAAACCATAGTCCACACTTGTCACATTCTACAGCTGGGTCAGAGTCCAGAACCTCTGCACCACAGGTACCACAGGGGAAATCAGGGCCAGGGTTCGATTCAATATCGCTGGCAAGGGAAAGGAGCAGAATTGTGAGGTATAGCAAAGATTTGTCCTTATGTGGTTTAATAGGTTGCATGTAGAATTTAAATCTAGTTTTTAGGCCAACAACTACCATGCCACTTGCAAATGAATTATCTGGGTTATAGCGGTCTTTGACTGAATATATTCTCGGAAGCAATTTGACAGCAGATACATCTTTTACTTGTGTGAGAACTGCGACAACTGCAAAGAGTAAACAACTCACCAGAATGCCGGTTTTCATCTTTGTTTACGTTTTGATTTTACACACCGGAAGCTGTCAGAGGTCAAGGCCGTTTCGAGGGGGATAATGACAACTATGTAAAATACCTGAAAACTGCAGGAAACTTTTCAACCCCTAGTTGAATTATTTTAATAACCATATTAAAGACTTTTTAACTCCTAAACCAAAGACTTTCCAACCCCTATTATTTGGTTTTGAGCTGGTCCAAGCTAAACACCATTAAAAATGCTGCAAGGCATTTTAGA
Source organism: Mya arenaria (assembly GCF_026914265.1). NCBI lineage: Eukaryota > Metazoa > Mollusca > Bivalvia > Myida > Myidae > Mya > Mya arenaria. The sequence goes on from NC_069124.1 coordinate 2,923,307, forward strand.
ATGTTAACATGCATCATGTGCCAATGCCTTCCTCAAACAGTATTACTAGTATATGTTTTAGAAAAAAAATATCGAACTGTACAAACATGTAAGGCTGGTGAATTTTGCATTACAAAATAAACGCTATTAATTGGTAATTAATGCCATGTTGTCACTTTACTACATACCCGGTAGTAGTATATAAGCCAGTCATCCTACAAGATAGTAGTGAAGCAAAAATACACATATGATGATTACTTGTAGATCATCTTGTATATGTGGAAAAAATGAACTTGTTATCTAGCTGATTGTAAAAACACTTTGTCATTCTTAAAGGGACTCGTACCTCATTGGCACCAAATAATCATTTTCCAGGTAATGTGTCTGAAATAATTAGTTAACTCTTTGATACTGAAATTGCAGAACAAAATACAATGAAAGTATGAAAATAAAGTCTTGTTTTAATCAGGGGTGAACCTACGCTTTTTACGTCATGGACAAATAAATAGCATAACCACTCAGCAAAAGGGACTCATACATAATTTATGGATATTTTGATCATGCATACCTTGGAAGCAACACCTTTTATTTCGTATTTAAAACAAATTTGCTAAAGAACCACATTTTACAAACTACGAGCTATAACTTATACAATAAACTCATACCTGGTTGAGCATTTTTGATGTAGAAATGAGGCACCCAAACTGCCAACAAGTACATATATGCATGCATAAATATTGAAGCAATGGTTAACATCGTCGCTTAAGTATATCCCTCACGCATCAAAATTAATTTTGCAATTGCACTAGTGGCCAGAAGGGGGGGGGGGTGACCCCCCCCCCCCACAACCACAACGTACCGATGTCGTCCAAGTTAACTTTTCGTTTCGAGGCAGGGGATACAGGGTAATCCAGAAGAACTGGAAAAAAGGTTGTGAAATTGCGTAAATTTGTTTATTTTTTGTTTAGTGACACTGTTATTCAAACATCAATTGTGACTGATAAACCTTTAACTACATACTAAATAATGCATTTATTGAAAATATTTATTACTGATAACAAGATTGTAACCGTGTTTTTAATAGCAGAAAGCGCAAAAAATATTTAATGATTGGTAAATGCTAAAAGATTTATTGTGGTCTACTATAGTCTCATAAGGTAGAAATACCGTGTGTAATGCTCATTTCTTTCAAATTTAACTCGATATTCTTCATAAGAACCATTGTTTTCGACATTTATTCATTCTTTTAGGAATATTGAAACAACATTATTAATTGTGGTAAACCTTATCTGGCAGTACTTAAGAGTGCATCTTTGACTTTATTACTCGAGTGAATGCACCTTCAAACCGGTTTAACACCAACATGTCACAGTAATCAATACCATCTGTGTTAAGATGTCGGGAATGTGTTAGACGAATGATTTTGTTTTATGGAGCTTTGAAGAGCGATGAATGGCACTAAAGTGGTGCCAAATGGATATCTCAAACACCCATTGGTAAGTCATTTATTTTTTTCCATTTAATTTTTTGTCTTGATTTTTGAATATATAAACAGTCAATAAGTAGGACATCTCGTTAAGAACGTTCACTTGAAACAGTCCTCTTCTTATTCACACTTCGACAAGGAGTGGGGCTACTCTGCCTAAATAGCCGTCAACGAGTATTTTAAGAAATATCAAAATAATAAAAAATGGTGTCCCAGTGGTTGCACCAGTCAATTGTTACCATGCCCCCCCCCCCATAGTCCACCTAAATGACCGTCAATGGGTCTTTTGACGATTTTAAGACTATGGCAGTTACAGGGATACACATGAAATGTCAAAATAATAAAAAAAAGTATCCCTAATTGCTCATTATTGTAGCTACCCCCCCCCCCAGTCTAAAATTATAGACGTGTAATACATTCTTCCAATCCTTACTGGTTGACGGTACATTTTCTGACAGGGCACAAATCCTGAACACCGGCTAAAACACGCGTTTGTTTACCGTGATCGATTATTCGATGATCTAGATAAATACAGAGGCTTGCCTTGGTCACACTTTTTCACACAAAGTTTCATCTTGTTTTGTTAAGCATTTTTCTAAAAAATGCCATTTATTTAATATAGCATACTTTTTAATTATAATTGTATGACCATGTATTTTCGCTTTTCAAGTGTTCGGTATTTGTGCCCTCCATAGCGTATTTTGAAGGGTGATTTACTATCCATAAAATTGAACGATTTTCGACATAATATTGACGAGATCGTGAATCTGTACTTTGACAGCTGTTTTCACATGAACCAAAGATGTTTCATACGAAAGTTTAACTTACTACAACATAAACTCTCCAAGATAATTGTAAAAAACATCAGAAAGTGTTCGGATTTGTGACCTTAGCCAGTAACGTCTAAACGGGTTTGTGCAAAAACCGGGGGTGTTTTGAAAAATATTGAAATTGTATTAAGTGAAGTATTTTATGGTTTAAATTGATCATAAAGGTTTATATTCATACTTTACCATGTAAGTGAAAAGTTATTTTGCATTAAAACACATTATTTACCTTTCCAATAAAACAAAAGTTGACTGACACAGACAACAATTATGCCAAGCGGAACAACTCGACCCAATCGTAATAACTCGGCCACCACTGACAAGCTTCTAGATAGACCTCGAAAATACAATCGTAACAACTCAGCCATGGCCGAAATGTTCCAATTGTTTAAAAATTGTGCCCTGAAGCCTTGCAGGTGCCCTTCATGTATATATCGCTATGTTTTGACAGCAAGAAATGAAAAATAAACGTCAAACTCATAATTATTCATAGGATATGACATTTTTATGTATGGAACTGATATAAAATTACATAATCTGGTAATATTTCTTGTTTTATGATATTTTTGAGATATTAAATGCTTTAACCCAGAATCCCGATCGGAATAACTACCCACTTTTGATACTAAACAATTTGTATGTGAAGGATTTGCCATATCAAAAAAGATACAAAAATCCGTAAACGTACAATTCTTTGGCAGGGTTCGACACTAACAGTAGTCCGGTAGTCCGAGACTACCAGATTTATGGTCGGACTACAAGACATTTTAAGTCAATAGTCCGTCGGACTACTAGAAGAAAGTAAATATCACATCAGTTAATTGAGCATAAAATCTTTATTACGCTTAAACTTGCGTAAAACGTGATGTCAAGAAGCCGATTATCACCGGTAAACACTCATTGTAAAGCTTGCCGAAGATGGCCGGGCAGTTCCGGACAACATGGACTGTTAACCGAATTTCGCGCGCATTTCGTATAGCCTTTCGATTAATGTTTAAACCAGTCAGTAGAATGTCTTTATTTAGAAAGGGAAAAAAAACATTTTCACACTCTATGGTGTGTTTTAATCGTCAGACATGTGCACCTCTGCTTAAATGTCAGCAAGGTAGATTTGGGTCCAAGTGGCAGATTTTCTATATCCCTTGTATTTTCAGTCAAAAACAATGAAAGATACGATGCAGATAAACACTTGACGGTTGTAACTATTTTTAGATTTTCTGAAAATACGTCATGATTATTATGGTTTAGGGTATTGTCAAATGTCGGTGTTTATTTAAAGCAAACAGAAGGAATATTATGTCTGGCTTATGCAATCTTTTAAACTGGCTTTTAGAAGAACAGCTGATAAATTAATCATACTGCCAAAACAGGTATAATGCAGTGTAAGTGCAGACGATGACAGAGTTGTGTGCTTTAATTTTCGCGCCAAAATGTAACATTTTATACATTGAAGCTAGGGCCAATAACAATTAACACCACGCCGATAGCGATAAGGCTACACCTACAGTGTCACATGACCTCCGACAAATACCCAGAAGCAGACGATAATAATACAAAAGTTATAAATGAAAATCAGATAAAAAATGCATGGAACATGGTAAAACGTAGCAATAAAACCAAGTATAACATTAAATAAGTTCATTATTATTAATTGTATGCAATGTATAATTCAGGTAGAAAAATGTCTAGACTTTAAAATAATTTATTTCTAAATAACATCGGAATTTTGTTACAGTACAATAACAGTCTCTATTTTAAAACTCAAATAAAGGGAAACAAAACATGTATTAATTTCCTATCCGAAAATCAACAAAAAAAGATGTTTGTATAGATCCATTGTCAAAACTCAATGGATTTCGCTGTTTTTCTTCCTTTTTCGATTCAGAATCACCTGTTTTATACAAGTGTAATGCATTATTATCATTATTTATATAACTACCTTATTGTTTCTCTCAATGAATAAATTTCCGTTTTAAATGACATGCAAAACTGTTCTAACAATAAGCATAGAAATTTTGAAACGACCATAGTCATTATACATGCAAAGGTTTTTACTTTGATTTGCTTCATTTTAAAATATGATTTTGTTTTATCTATACGTATATACTTTTTGTGACCTTAAGCTATATATCAGATATTTAATTAAATTTAATAAAAAAATGTAACTCACATAAATTGAGGTGTCTTTTTCACTAATATGTCAAACAAACTTAAATGCAAATGTATATGCCTCGGTTTTAAAACTTTTCGCACAATAAGGAGACAAATTTCAAAATCAAACTAAATCGCAATATATCATCAATATTGTACACTAATTCTCATAATGATATTTCTTATTTTAAGGCTATTAAAACGGAAATATACGTATATTATGTACGTTTACATTAAGACATTTTGAGAATTGAATTAGTCTACTAAACAGTCCCTTGTTATCAATTATAATTTTAGCGGCATAAAGGGAAAATGTCAGTATTTCGGATTTCTTAAACTGTCTTTACTATCTCTCAATTATGAGACATAATTTGTGTTAAATATATATAACAGCGTAATTACACTACTGTTGATATGTGAGGATTGTCGGAGGTCATGGCGGATAGCAACGGCAACTGATAAGCCCTGCCTAATTTGGACGCTAGTTTGAGTGACAGGCAGCGTCATGTTAATTGTTATCTTACTCCCATACAAAAAAAAATTAATAACACTTTCGTAATTTATTTCATCATGTTTTTTTAAGTATTATATGATATGTTGTTTAGATTAACAAAGAATACTGAATAGTAGGATGCCAATAATCAAATATTGTTTATCAGTAGGATGTCTGTCATTTGTGCCATAACTTAGCAACGATCTCAGTCGAGGTGTTTTAGTGTCAAGTGATTTATTGCAACATTTTCCTGAAAGTGACAGATTATGGGGTATTTTAGCATGGTTTTTAGATTTTTAATCTGAGGTATTTTAGCATAGTTTTTAGCATTTTTTTTGGTTTTAAAATTAAATTTAATGGCCAAAAATTGTTTTGAAGAATGTGGAAATTTTAAGATTGAAACAGATAAAAATCATGACCAATCAAAGGGTTATACTGACAATGTTCTAAGAAGGCTAAGTCTCACAAAACACTGAAGGAATCCGTTGCAGGCTTGCATTTTTATGGACTACCATAGTTTTTGCTGGACTACCCAGATTTGGGATCCAGTAGTCCGAGGGACTACCTTGTGAAAAATGTTAGTGTCTAACCCTGCTTTGGTCTACTAAGATTTAGCTTGTGAATGTCATTTTACAGCGAAATCAACAAGTTAAAAAAATACTCATGACCTGTTCCTTATCAATATGAAATATCTTTAAACTTTTAGGAACATTATGCAAAAAAAAAACAACAGTATGTTTTACCTTCGGTATAAGAAAATAACTATTTTCTAATAAAACTACTGTTGAAAAATGTAAGCTAATGAAATGGAAAATAAAAAGGTGCTTCCAAACATGCCATATTTTCTTGAGACCATTCAGGGGGATTAATGTTCAAAAGTCTGAAAATTCAGGGGGATTTTGGTAGTATTCAGGGTTTTTTTTTAGCAGGTCTAATTTGACAAAATTTCAAAGTATTTTAAGACGCAAGTACACAAAAACAAATTGCCATAATTTTGAAAGACTCCCGAGGGGATTATGTCCAGAATTTAAGGGGATTTGGGTCACATACCAGAGAATTTTCATCATCGCCATGTAGCATTACGGGCATGACACACGTGCCAATTTACCTTGTCTACCCCTTTTTCCAGCACTTCATCTATATTTTAATGAGACACAGCCATATTGCATAATAAAAGCACTCACTTGCAAAATAGAATACTTCACAGAAAAATATGTTTCAGAGACAATTTAATGGGCTTACCTTCCTCTAAAATTGGATACAAAATCTGCTCATTATGATCATAAATGATGACTTTCAGACTAATAGAGAGAATGGAATGATTTATCAATATTTTTCATTTCAATTCCCAAATAGTCAGATTTGTTTGCTTCTGATAAAAAGCAAATGCATAATTTATTGTTTAAGTTCATAAACATATCATCTTTTGGCATTCATCAAAAAATAAAAAACATCACCACCATAATATTAAAATAAATAAAAGTCATTTCATCCGAATTGTCTACTTTCAGTTTCTCTTCTGGAAGTTCTGTTATTTTCCGATATTTGAGATGAAGGTCATGTCATGTATGTAAACATATTAGTGGGTCATAACAAAGAACAGCATTGTCTATTAGTTATTTTAATCCTTTTCTTTACCAAATAATGTACTGTCACCTTTAAATCATAAATCATTTTGATGACAATGACACATGTTTAAACACTTTAATTTGTTACATCCTCTCTGATTGGATAAAACCTATAGTTTTAACCAATGAAAATCGTCCTTTTATCTGACCAGTCTAATTGACATTTCTTATGCAAATTCTGACAGTTTCAATCAAAACAATGCATGAAATGTGCCCTGCTGACTTATTAAGTGTCACCCAATTGGTGTTGTTAAAACACACCATCAGTTGATAATCCAATTAAGACAAGAAGGGCATTATAACTGCAAACAGGCATATATAATTAAACCCTGTGATAATTTTGCGTAATTTTAAACACACTTTTTTTAATTTCGGGGGATTTTCATCCCCCTCCGGGAGACCGGGGGATGGGTCAAAATTCCGGGGGATTTTTCCCCCTCCGGGGGATATGGCATGTATGTCAGCTTCTGGGTTGCTTTGAAGTTGAACTGCTCACATGAACCCACAAAAGATGTGTAGGTATGTGCTTAACAATAAAGGATAAAACATTAAAATGAAGCATTTCAAGTGGAGGTTTTCATTAGGGTAGTGCTACCTTAAACACACACTTTACAATTATTTTTTTCTCTTTTTTAATCTATTTTCTTTAACCAATGGACTATACAAACAGTAGGGTCAGTCCCAGTATACAGGACAATTATTCAATAAAATGTTTATCCTTTTGATATCATAATTGGTAAAAAAATATCAAAATGTAAAGAAAAAATAACAGAGACCGGGTTCAAACTGTGGTCGCCAAAATTGCAGTCCAGTGTTGTATCCACTGCTATGAAAGTTTACATTTATTTATTTGATTTAATATATACCTAGCTTGGTAACATTAAGTGATAACATCGACTAGCCAATCACACATAAAAATTAATTATACTAGGTATACCCACCTAGTAATCTTTTTTATGGAAAAAAAATGTGAAAAATCAATTAATTGTAAACTATGTGGTACTTCAGTTAGTTAGTTTCAATGCATTGTACACATTGATACCAAATTCATGTCAGTTTTCGACAATTTTCTCTTCTTTTGCTATTTCATCATACGGTGTATAGCCCCTGAATAAAGTTTTACTCTGTTTCATTGAGTATATTTCTTAAAAATCCTTTCTTTGTTCTAATCTGCTAAAAGGTCACAGTCATGTGAGCATCTTTGAGGCCTCTCAGTTATTATAACCAATGCACCAGTCAATTGTACCAATGCACCAGTCAATTGTAACGGTTACTAACCACGCCCCCCCACCCCCGGTCCGGGGGTATACTGGGAATAGTCGGGAATTGGTCGTGTTTTTACTTTCTATGTGGCCACGCAGGGCCGGGTGACTGCAGTGGTTTTGTCTTTGAGCCAAATTTAGCCGAGATTGGGCCTTATATAGAGTCTCTGGTGTGCAGGGGCATTTGGCCGGGGTTTTACCATCAGTTCGTTCCCGCAGGGGAGGGGATTAGACCCAGGGTTGGCTGGACCGAAAGTCAAAGTCCCCGCTATTCCCTGGACCTGGGGGCGCCAGTGTTACAATTGACTGGTGCACAACATATAAGATATTTATAAAATAAATAAAAGTACAGTTAATCAATATATTTTAATTTTAATGTGGTAAATTAACAAAGAATTAGATAGATGCTTTATGCAAAATCTCACAAAGATGTAAAAAATTACTAAAGAGGTCAGGTTTGCTAGTTTGTAAAAATATTTCATGGAATCATGGTCAATTGTTATATTATATGTCCAATGACAGCCCATATATTTTTTAACTACTTGAACCTTTCTTGTTATAATTCTTATTATTATTTTTTTTTAGTTGATGTGTGATGCTGATAATACAGAGACAGCTAGAGTGACAGAGTTTGATGAATAAACTTAAATTAAAAAACAGTGAGTACAATAATCTATTTTAACATGTCTTGTGTGTAAAGTGTGATTCCGAAGCAGTAAATATATATATATATATGTATCTTTAAGTTTTGAATCACAAATTTAGATCAAAGATCTATTATCACACAAAACTTAAAGGATATATATGAAAAGTCATGTGAATTGTGCAAGTCATATAATATAAAATTTATATTGATCAAGTCAAGCCATGCCATGTAAAAAAAACTGACATCATATCAAAGATTGTATGAATCATTCTCAGAGCTATTGAAAATATTTAATTGGTTGTAAGCGGACCATGCACGGTAATTTTGAGTAACCCCACCAGCCAATACAATATGGCTAAAAAGGCTTTGATAATATTTTTTATCTAATGTTTATCTTTCCTAAAATATTTATATTTATAAATCTATTTACCAGTATAAATCTGTATTTATTTATTTATTAATGCATTTATTTGCTCACTAATATATACAATACACTTATCGTTGTATAATGTCTAGCTAATACATGTATACAAATATGCATAATATGCATAATTATTGGGGGGGGGGGGGGGGGGGGGTCATAATTACCTATGGTGTACTGTCTTGTTCTTACGAAGATATGATTTTGACTAAAATCCTTACTGAAAAGGCAGTGCAGACTGGCCTGTTTAAATAATTAATTAAATCTTAATGGGTTTAAATGTATTTTATTTTATTTTTAAAGATATTTTAGAGTTTAAAAGGAAGAGAGTCTGTTTTAAAGACTAAATAATTATATAGTCAGGATAAAAAATAATTATTTTTCAAAATCAAGTTCAAATAATTTTCCATTATTTGGCAAATGGAAAAAAGCTTTATATATTAAGAATGTTTTACTCGATAGAAAGTAGGCCTAGTATCTTTTGCATTGCAACACTAAGAAAGTAAATATTTATTTTTTGTCTTTTACCAATTCCATCAAAGTCTGTGAGTGGCTCATGATGCTTAGGCCTGCCAATTTAATGGTTTTCGAAATCATAAATTGAGACAACTTATAACTTTTGTATAAAATCTTCAAAGCTTTCAATAACTTAACATGTCATCCACCTTATTGTCTCAATTTAAAAATAGTTTTCACTCAACAACTTACTTATTAATCAGGATAATAATTTGATAATGACTATCACTATCATTCTGTAAGATAATGTACTGGTACATAAATTTAATCCCCAATATATCAGATGAGTGTGATAGTATATGCTCTTAATAGTTGTAGCCCAGAATTATACGTAGGAAACAATAGAGTCATTGGACTGTTACACGAATTTCAATAGCTCGAAATTCGCCTTTTATTTGTACCAGCATGGGAAAACCCTGTTATGTTAATACATATAGCCCGGAAGTAACAAATAAAAGGTGAATTTCGAGCTATTGACAGTCCAATGACTCTATTGTTTCCGAAGTAATGTGTGTATATTACAACGGTTTAATTTTGTTTGTACCGGAGGATTAGGTCGGAAAAACTAGAATAGCTATAATTCCGGGCTACAACTATTCCGGGCTATATGTATTAATATATATATATATATATATATATATATATATATATATATATATATATATATATATATATATATATATATATATATATAAATGCACGAAATCAATGTGGGATTTTCATTAAGTTTTGGTTAAACCATCTTTGTAACAAATTACAGTTACTTCCAAATTACATCTTATTCTACATAATACAAACTGGAGGACAGTTCTTTTTATTTGGTAATGTTAAGAGACTTGAAGACAAAAAAAAATGTTTAAATTCAGAAAACCTTACACAAAGTAGAAACCTTCTATTAATGTCATTATCTTGAAAAATGAACATGCCTTTTAGCAAAATTTTTGTATCAGTCTGTGAAAATCTACATTTTGCCTTCGACATGTTATACAATTTAAGGATATTTACATGGAAATTAAGTTCAATTCTAAATTGACAGTCATGTATTTCTTCCAAAATTTTCATAGTATTAGGAACATGAATTTTTTATGAATTTAAGTGCATAACTGCAGATAATGATCATTATCTTAAATCAATTACAAGCCAATTCATAGTCATGCATATAGCCGCCTTTTCAAAATATGATAGTGATTGTCTCAAATGACCAGTCTTTCTCTGTGGGGGGTGGGGGCTGTCAGTCATAAGGAAACCTTTAAAAGGCATATTCATTCAGCCAATCAGATGTCAGGTTCAGTGAAAGGGGCGATGCCAGGTCAAGTAAAAGGGGTGGAGCTAAAATAAATACTGACATTCAATGAAGATAGATCCCCCTTTGGCCTCACAAATATGTATCAGTCACACTAGGGGGTGTGACAGGGTCAAGCCATAATGGAGCCATAGGCAAGCAGACTTTTATTAACCCAACAACAGGTGTAATTTTTACCAACTGAGGAAAAAACTTTAGAGGTTTTATTATTGCTCATTTTTTTATACAAATTAAATATCTAACAATGACAAATATAAAATATGATAATTCAAGCATAATATTGACACCAAACATGACACATCTTGCAAATGGTCTTGAATAAAATTCCTACACTTTTTATAATGATAATACATGGGACCAATATCAAAACCATTATCCTGTTAAATAGGACAATGGATTTGATATTGGTAATTCGCAGACAATACAATGTAATTAAGTAAAAAATATACACAGTATGCACATCTGGCTTCAAACAAAAATTGTTGCTTAGGCCAAAAAAAAGTATTCATAGTTTCCATTTAAATATCAAAAAAGGTAGGCATACGGTAACTGTTGTTTTTTTTAGGACCATGTTTCTTTGGCAAACTGACCTATATCAGGGAATTATTAAGGTCTTTACTAAAAAAGCACATATTGATCAAAACACCAAAAACAAAAAAGGATCAGAAGGATGAAAATAGGGTCAGTTGGGCGGAAACAAAGATTTTTGAATCCTTATTTTGTCAATGATGTCATGTCAGTGATCAAATGATAACACAATTTAAGCCCTGCATTCTGGAATGTGGGGCTAAATTCTTGATTGTGTTATAGTAGGGCCAAAAATAAAATGATTCGGTTAGGGTTACATCCTTTTTAAAAACAGAAAGAGTAAAAAGTATAAAGGATTACATTTTGAAAATACATAATATATATGCGTTTTCACTTTAAAATACATGCATTGTTACAGTCTTGTTTTCAGTAAGTAACTTTTCCTTAAATGCATTCTTTGGAAAGTAATTTAAGGTTTATTATTCAAAATATATGTTAGTCAACTTGTGTATGTATTGATTTCCAACTTTTTTATTTTTTGTTTAAACTTTATGTATTAGAATTTCTTTGCGTAAATACCTGCTTATGTGATAAAAGACTGCTGACTAAAGATTAGATTTCAGATTTTGATATTTCCATTCCAAATTTAATGTTTTACAGCTTAAACTGCTACTAACAGTTTAAGAAAAATGCATAAAACATCAATTTTGGATGGAAGTATGAAAAGCTGCAATCTGATATTTTGTCAGCAGTCTTTTATCGCTGGTTTGCAGATATTTACGCAAAAATTCGCTTGTTCGAAGACAAAATTTTTAAAAAAAGTTGTCAAAACGTTCAATCTGTGAGGTTGCAGCTTTAATATAAGACTAACATAAATATTAAAAACACATGAGGCCGCTTTAATATTAACATGTCAATATCAAAAAGAAGATGAAAACTGAAAACTATGAGAAAGTGTTTTTATAATTAAAAATAAATTGCTTAAAGCAAATATCTGAAATTAATAATTGTCATGCAAAGCAGCCTGTAATGAATATGAATAGATTTTGGCCTTGAACACCTTTTTATGAAGAGTGTTTTGAAGTAAGGATTATCATAATGCTGAACTTAATATTGTACTGTAGCTTTGTAGCAAATCCTTATGATTAAAGTCACTGTGTCTTCCTTATGCTGTGATAAAGATCTCCATAGTAACATTTCTAAACCTAATAAATTAAGTGAAAAAGAGTGTTTATTGGGGGTAATAAAACACATCTTGATAATGGCCAATTAGTTTTAATCTTTCAAGTGTTGGTAGGATGGGAGGGGGGTCTTAACTTTTTGAACTGCCAATATTTTCCTGGTTATTTTGTCCACCATGTCAAAATGATCTGGGTTGTTTTATCAACCCTGTCTAAATGGGTTGGACGTGTTTTGTCCCCTTAGTCAAAAATGACACGGGATGTTTTGTCCTACATTTTTATAAAGGAGTTCAGAATAAATAACACATTAGTTTTCGTGCTTATGTAAAATAAATGCAAATGACTTTCATTATAAGTTTAAAAAATACTCTTAACGCTGCATTCTCACAGATTTACCATTTTTACAACTTTTTTATTTTTGTCTTGGAAAGAGCAAATTTTTGCGTAAATATCTGCAACCCATTGATGTAAGATTGTTGATAAAAAAACAGATCTTAGATTTTCATATTTTCGAAAATGTTTTAGAGCTTAAAACCTTACTAACGGTTTAAGAAAAATGCATAAAACATCAATTTATGAACTTAAATATAAAAATCCGCGATCTAATTTTTTGTCAGCAGTCTTATTAACTGGTTTCCATGGATTGTAGCGAAAATTGGCTTGTTCCAAGACAAAAATTAAAAAGTTGTCGAAATGTTTAATCTGTGATAGTGCAGCTTTAATTATGGTAGCTTTTCAGTCATTTGCCTATATATGTCTATTTGATTCAGTAAATACTTCATAATATTAAAGCTAGGCTTATTAGGATATGCTTATTTTTCATTGGGTTCTATTTTTAGCACATAACAGCTTCATTACAAGAATATATTAATTATTATTAAAGCTGCATGCACTCTCACAAATTTACCGTTTTTACAACTTTTTTATTTTTTTTGTCTTGGAAAGAGCAAATTTTTGGGTTTAATAGTATCTGCAAACCAATGATAAAAGACTGCTGACATAGATCATATCGCAGATTTGCATATTTTCGTTTGAAAGCCAATGTTTTGTGGGTTAAACTATTACTAACAGTTAAAGAAAAATGCATGATCTAATTTTTTGTCAGCAGTTTTATATCACTGGTTTTCATGGATTCTTGAAAAAAAAAATACTTCCTCTGTTGGCCAATTGAGAACAAAATCAAGAGGTTTTGGGTTTTGCTGTTTATATGTTCTGGAATTTTTCAAAAGCATTTATTTATAGGACTTATGAATTTTATGTACAGCATTCTGTATATTGTCAAGTGTCCTTTTTTTAAATTATATACAACATGTATAAATTTAATGTTTCAGGAAATAACCACCATCTCTCTCAGAGGTCATCTTTCTCATTATTGTGGGAAACCTCAAAGGGCATCAGGAAAACCTTCATCAACCTCTTTGTGCCCAGTGGCTTGTGCAACAGTGTTTCAGAAGTATAAATACCTTTTTAATTTGTGTATATCAATTGTATAATGACTTGTTTTTATATATTAAATATATATATATATATTTTATTATATATATATAGATGGTTAATCTTATGACTTCCTGATAGTATTTAAGTTGTGAAATATTAAATAATCTTATCATAAAAAATGCATGGAAATGACAATAAAAAAAAGATATTTGTTGAATAGGAAGTTTCACCTGTCCTGTTTATATTACAAATCATTTTAAATCAGACAGAAAATTCAATATACTTGTTGTATCTCACTGTTGATTTGTCTTCACATTTTGTATTGTCACATCAAGCCTGTTTGAACATCCTAGAGAAGATAAGTGTATAGAAGCGGATATGATATAATAAATATGCATATAAATGTGCTTGGGATTATTTTCAGATTATCATTAAAATGGGGATAATGGATGACTGGCCACACATATGGGGCTATGGACAAGCTTCAGAGCAGGCTGCCAGGTGGTGGTGTTAGTAGTTTATACTCCGGGTCCCGGCGTGAGCACATTGAAGGGTCCCAGAGTGACAGTTCAACCACCCACACCTATCCTGGGCAGAACCAGTACTAGGTGCCTTCACCTCTGCAAGGAACTGACAGCTTCTGTACATGCCAGGTGCAGTGGTACAGTGCGAATGGTCGTAGAAAGGATTTCATAACCAATCACAACAGAGGTCACCTGGTCCGCCCGGGAATCGAACCCGGGATGTCCAATTCAGAGTCCAACGCTCTACTGATTGAGCTGACCGGGCGGACATATTAGCTACATTAGATGACAAGCCATCTATGCTGGACATTCTTCACAATAAAATGTGATGTCACAGGAGCTGTCTATCTCAACAGCTCACACTGTCCGTATTTGACTAAAAGAATGAATGAAGTCACTGCAGAAGTTAGATTGAGGAATGTCCATGTCACTACCCATCATTTGGAAGGAGTTGGATAAAAAAAGTGTGGCCTATGTATTGAAACAGGTCCGATTTCCAGTTACGGACAGTCTTGTTTGTCTGATTACATTTTTGACCAACATGATGGTCTAAAAGAACACTTACTGGTAACTGGTAAAATCATGGCCCAGTTGTTCCAAGAGGCAGGCGAGTGGGAAGTTACTAGACTCCATTTCTTTATGGGTTGATCTGAGGTTCCAGTTCAGTTAAAGTACTGATAGAACACCAAGTGTTTGCCATAATACAGCAACATTTCATTTGTAACTATGTATTTGTTTGAATTGTTGAAACAGTACTGTTTACTAAATAATGTGTATGTATATGAAGAATAATATTATAAATAATTTGTAAGAACGTTTTGATATTAAGTAAAATGTCGATAAGTCTAAATATGTATCTGCGAATCATTTTTGTATATCTGTAAAGATTACATTGCCTATATTCCTCAATTTATATTTTTCTTTTAGCCAGTCAATAACTTTGTTAAGTTCTATCTTCAAAATTGTCGGGACAGGGATTATAGCCCTTAATTAACCCAAATATGTAACATTCAATGCAAAATTGGCTGCAATTAGGCAGTTCAGATGCAGGAACAAACATCACTTGGGTCCTTAATAATAGCTTTCCATCTGACATTGAAGATCCAATAAAAGGAATTTGTCATGTGACTGTTTATTAACTCTCAATTTATTGAAAGTGAAATTACTTACATGATTTGTAAGAACTAAATTATAATGATATCAAATGATTGTTTAAATTAAATAAAATAGATGATTACATACATGAACTATTTTTATTTCTTGTTTGTCAATATGAAGAGTAATGCAATGGCTTTTGAATTTCATAAAAAAGGATGGAAAAATGTATGTTTATTGTTTATAAAGCAATTAATTAAGTAATAAAAGTTGTTTTTTTTTCTTTTTTTCAAATTGTGCTATCTTATAATACAGATCGTTATTTGTTTAATTTTGGTACAAATGAAGTATATAAGGTATGTCTAATGTTACAAATAGCAAAAATTCAAATGCAAATCATGGTGACTTGACTAAATGTGAATGCTAATTGAATCAAAATAGTTAATAAATAATAATGTTCATTTGAAACAATTGAGAGTATAAGTTTGGTTTGTGTATGCCATATATTCCCAGGGGGGGGGGGGGAAGAGGGGGGGGGGGGAATGAAAAAATGAAAAGTATATTACTATGCGCAGTGCTATAATAATTAATAAGTAAATGTTTTTGTGATCACAATTTGTCCGGCGTCCGTCTGTCGTCCGTCCGTCCGTAAACTTTTACTTTAAACGACATCTCCTCATAAACCGCTTAGCCAATTTCTTCCAAACTTTACAGGAATGTTCCTTGGGTGGTCCCCTTTGAAAATTGTTCAAAGAATGGAATTCCATGCAGAACTCTGGTTGCCATGGCAACGGAAAGGAAAAACTTTAAAAATCTTATTTTTCAAAACCACAAGGCCTAGAGCCTTAATATTTGGTATATAGCATCATCTAGTGGTCCTCTACCAAAATTGTTAAAACTTTCCCCCTGGGGTCAAAATGGCCCTGCCCCGGGGGTCACTTGTTTTACATAGACTTATATAGGGAAAACTTTAAAAATCTTCTTCTCAAAAACCACAAGGCCTAGAACCTTAAAAGTTCTCCTGGGGTCAAAAATGGCCCCGCCCCAGGGGTCACTAGTTTCATTACATAGTGTTATATAGTAAATCTTTAAAAATCTTCTCCGAAACTGTAAGGCCCAGGGCTTAGATATTTGGTATACAGCATCATCTAGTGGACCTCTACCAGATTTGTTCAAATTATTGCCACAGGGTCAAAATTGACCCCGCCTAGGGGGTCCTTGTTTTTACGTAGTGTTATATAGTAAATCTTTAAAAATATTCTTCTCCAGAACCGTAAGGCCAGGAGAATAGATATTTGGTATACAACATCATCTTGTGGACCTCTATCAAAGTTGTTCAAATTATTGCCACAGGGTCAAAATTGGCCCCGCCCTGAAAGTTATTTGTTTTTATATAGTCTTATATAATAAAACTTTAAAAATCCTCTTCTCCAAAATATAAGACCTAGAGCTTTCATATTTGGTATATAGTGTTACCTAGTGGACCTACACCAAAGGTATTCAAATTATTGTCCCGGGGTCAAATTGGCCTTGCTCAGGGGTCATTTGTTTTTACATTGTCTTGTCACATCTTTTCCTCTGAAAGTAAAGGTCAGAATGACTCCATACTTGATATGTAGCATCCTTACATGATCCATTAATTCCATTTAGAACTCTGGTTGACATGGCAACCTAAAGGAAAAGTGTCAACAATTGGTTACAATCATCTTCTCCTAAACCGCTTGGGCAATTTTGATGAAACCAAGAATGATCCTTGGTTGGTGCTTTTTCAAAATTGTTAAAAAAAATTAATTCCTTGCAGAACTCTGGTTGCCATGGCAACCTGAAGGAAATTATAGGCTGTCGTGTCCGCGCTGTGACTTTCTCTTATATGGACAGATTTTAAAATGAAAATGCCATATGTTTTCAACATACCAAGACAATGTGTCGTGTGCAAGACCCATGTCCCTACCTCTAAGGTGAAAGATACACAAAGTGTTTATTCACAATGGAATGCTGAATATGAGGACATAAAGAGTGTTGGCTGTCATTTAGTATGATTGTTGTTTTTTTTGCTCAGAGGCAATTTAATATAACTTGCAATATGTATTTGACACATAAAGGCAAGATAAACTTTTTATACGCCCGAAGGGTCGTATTATGTTATGGCCTCCATCGTCTGTCCGTCTGTCTGTCCGTCTGTCCGTCCGTTAGCAATTCCGTGTCCGGGCCATAACTTGGTAACAAATAAAGCGATTTTCAAATAACTTTATACAAATCATCACTACATTAAAAGGATGTGTCGCGCGCAATTTCCAGGTCCATACCTTAAAGACTAGAATCACCATGGGGGTGCGTTAGCAATTCCGTGTCCGGGCCACAACTTTGTAACTAATAAAGTCATTTTCAAATAACTTTATTCAAAGCATCATTACTTTAAAAGGATGTGTCGCGCGCAATTTCCAGGTCCACACCTCAAAGACTAGAATCACCATGGGGGGGGGGGGCGTTACAACTTTGTCTCTAATAAAGTCATTTTCAAATAACTTTATACAAAGCATCATTACATTAAAAGGATGTGTCGCGCGCAATTTCCAGGTCCATACCTCAAAGACTAGAATCACCATGGGGGGGGGGGGGGGGGGGGGGTTACAACTTTGTCACTAATAAAGTCATTTCAAATAACTTTATACAAAGCATCATTACATTAAAAGGATGTGTCGCGCGCAATTTCCAGGTCCATACCTCAAAGACTAGAATCACCATGGGGGGGGGGCGTTACAACTTTGTCACTAATAAAGTCATTTTCAAATAACTTTATACAAAGCATCATTACATTAAAAGGATGTGACGCGCAATTTCCAGGTCCATACCTCAAAGACTAGAATCACCATGGGGGGGCATTAGCAATTCTGTTTCCGGGCCATAACTTGGTTACTAATAAAGCAATTTTCAAATAACTTTATACAAATCATCACTACATTAAAAGGATGTGTCGCGCGCAATTTCCAGGTCCATACCTCAAAGACTAGAATCACCATGGGGGTGCGTTAGCAAATCCGTGTCCGGGCCACAACTTGGTCACTAATAAAGTCATTTTCAAATAACTTTATACAAAGCATCATTACATTAAAAGGATGTGTCGCGCGCAATTTCCAGGTCCATACCTCAAAGACTAGAATCACCATGGGGGGCGTTAGCAATTCTGTGTCTGGGCCACATCTTTGTTACTAATAAAGTGATTTTCAAATAACTTTATACAAATCATCACTACATTAAAAGGATGTCACATGCAATTTCCAGGTCCATACCTCAAAGTCTAGAATCAACATGGGGGGGGACGTTAGCAATTCCATGTCCAGGCCATAACTCAAAGACTAGAATCACCAATGGGGGGCGTTAGCAATTCTGTGTCCTGGCCACATCTTTGTTACTCGTCCGTTAGCAATGGGGGGGACGTTAGCAATTCCATGTCCAGGCCATAAATCAAAGACTAGAATCACCAATGGGGGGCGTTAGCAATTCTGTGTCCTGGCCACATCTTTGTTACTCGTCCGTTAGCAATGGGGGGGACGTTAGCAATTCCATGTCCAGGCCATAAATCAAAGACTAGAATCACCAATGGGGGGCGTTAGCAATTCTGTGTCCTGGCCACATCTTTGTTACTCGTCTGTTAGCAATTCCGTGTCCAAAAGGATGTGTCACGCGCAATTTCCAGGTCCATACCTCAAAGACTAGAATCACCATGGGGGGGGGGGGCGTTAGCAATTCTGTTTCCGGGCCACATCTTTGTTACTCGTCCGTTAGCAATTCCGTGTCCGGGCCATAACTTGGTAACTAATAAAGCGATTTTCAAATAGCTTTATACAAATCATCACTACATTAAAAGGATGTGTCGCGCGCAATTTCCAGGTCCATACCTCAAAGACTAGAATCACCATGGGGGGGGGGCGTTAGCAATTCTGTGTCTGGGCCACATCTTTGTTACTAATAAAGTGATTTTCAAATAACTTTATACAAATCATCACTACATTAAAAGGATGTCACATGCAATTTCCAGGTCCATACCTCAAAGTCTAGAATCACCATGGGGGGACGTTAGCAATTCCATGTCCAGGCCATAACTCAAAGACTAGAATCACCATGGGGGGGGGGCGTTAGCAATTCTGTGTCCGGGCCACATCTTTGTAACTCGTCCGTTAGCAATTCCGTGTCCGGGCCATAACTTGGTAACTAATAAAGCGATTTTCAAATAACTTTATACAAATCATCACTACATTAAAAGGATGTGTTGCGCGCAATTTCCAGGTCCATACCTCAAAGACTAGAATCACCATGGGGGGCATTAGCAATTCTGTGTCCGGGCCACATCTTTGTTACTCGTCCGTTAGCAATTCCGTGTCCGGGCCATAACTTGGTAACTAATAAAGCGATTTTCAATTAACTTTATACAAATCATCACTACATTAAAAGGACCTCAAGCCGAATCTTCTTCGGGCGTATAATGCTCCGTTTCGCGGTGCTTTTGTTATGTAGTTGTTCATAGATCAATGTCACATTGGGGGGCATTTGTCACATACTTTGACAGCTCTTGTTCAATATTCTTTGAGAAACAAGCTATATTAATAACAAAGGTTAAACTCTTTTACTCAGGTGAGCGATTTAGGGCCATCATGGCCCTCTTGTTTTATGTATTATTTATTTATCATATGCATTGACAATTGATTATAATATCATAATATATTATTTATTCTTTTATTGTATGTATTCTAGATCATTAAATAAATATAAGTAAATATGCATTCAAATTTCTGTATGTAGTCTTAAATAATAAATGTTGATATTGTTAAGACCAAAATCCGCTGGACTTTAGACCAATATTCCCTGGAATTCAGACTAAAATCCACTGCAAAGCCTCTCAAAAGTATGGTAGCATGTATTTGTGTCTGTCTTTTACCTTAAAGGTTGTACCCACCAGGAATACTTTTTGTATCCTCTCAAAATTCAGACTAGGAAACTGACTTGAGGTTGAATATATAAGATTATGTTTTTCATCATCTTCAGACAAATAGAAAATAGCTATCAGCTAAAATCTTATTCAACAATAAATGTTTGAGAATGCTAAATATTAGCAGTACACATGGTATAAATCTTGTGAAACACATAGCAATAACGTGCTAAATAATGCACGTGAATCTAGGTAACTTGTAGGTAACTTGTAGTAGTAGAAGTCAAGTATCATCTTGGTTTATTACAGCAGAAGCAGTGATTACGAACTTCGTAATCACAGCCCCAGAAACAGAAGCGTTTTTGTTAAATCTCCCAGGTTGCGGAAACATGGCACATCGCAGGTGCGGATCCAGGAATTGATGTTAGAGGGGTAGTAACTTAGGGGCGCAACTTTTGACATGTGCTCCTCCCTCAGAACCGAAAGTATATGGCATAAACTGTTTTACGGGAATTTGGGGTTACTCCCTCATGTATGTAGTCGGAAATGGTGCATTATGAGCTTATTTTATTACCTTTGTTTCTCCGATATTGATGAACACAGTAAACTTCGATTATTTTAGAGGTGGCGCACGCCGGGCGCTTAAACCGCTAGCGCTTCGAACAAATTCCTTGAGCTACACAGTCGGTCCAAGGCCAATTCCCCGCTATTTTGGCGCGAACACAAAACCATCGACTGTCCCCCCGGACCTGGGGTGGGGGATGCTTACCATTGACTGGTGCATTACTTTAGCGACAGCGATAGGTTTTCATATTACTTTTTCCCTGTTTGAATGTAATATCTTAATTGTCTGTTAATATGTTCACTGATAAAACTTTTGCGGCCTGGCACATTGCATCTCATTAGTCATGGCAGTATTCTTCAAGTTCAGGCTTCTTTTTTTCAAAATTCAAAATGTTTATTTTCTTACCCATTCATTGATTTATCAACACCATATTCACACATTCTCATTTACAAGAGGTTTGATAGTGATAAATCAAATGTGTAACGCATGGCACCATCACTCTGGTGAACGAGAATAATTTCATATAGCACAATGTACATGAAATAATGACAGTATGGCGAGTCGTTCCTTCACTATTTTTACCCATAAATACCATAAATTAAGCCTTTTCATACAATAGATCTCCATCACCTCTCCGACTCCTTTATAATTTGTGTAAATATATGAACATAATCATGTGGTCTTTAACAAAGATAGAAGTGTAAAAAAGTTTATATCTTCGACTTCAAAGAACTTCATTAATGCTAATTCTTGACCAAATTTTAGTTGCCTTTAACCTTGAAAATAATCGGTTAAATGGCAAGATGTTTGTAATCAAGCTTAACGACAGCGTTTTTGTGACATTGATGAAAGATGGATTTTTTTGTTTGTCTTTTTTTCAATCGGATAAAAAATTGTACTAGTATCTGATACAGGGTTAATGAAGCAATACGATGGTTAGACGTCATGCTAACCATTGTATAGTATAACAGCGATGAGGAATATGGATAAGTCGACAGTTGACAGGTAAGGACATTGTAAGAAGTGTCATTTTGCTAATTTTTGCTTTAAATATGGCAATATTTTTCTTTATTCCCATTTCCTACATGTTCCCATTACAAAATCTTACCTGTCCTTCCAATTGGAAATTTCCCATTTTAAAACTGAACTTTATTCTCCAATTGGCATTTTCCCATTAACCAAATATTCCAATTGGAATTTTCCAATGTTCATACTTTCCCACTTTGAATGTGGGAATCCTCCAATTGGAAAGATTCACTCATGGGAAGGATTCGCAAACAAATGCCTTAAATGAATCTATCGGTTCTTCATTTTTAATGAATATATTATTTTTCATGTAATGAGTGTAAAATATTCTTAATTAAACAGTCAATTTCAATTTCAAAAATTATGTTCCAAATTCTCCCACAATTTTAATAGAGCCAGTTTTCCAATTGGAAAAGCTTGAAAAAGCCATTTTCCAATGGGAAGGCCATTTTCCAATGGGACTCCCATTGGAAAAGTTGACTTTAAATGCCAAAAAAACATATTTCTAAATTAAATTTCAGGAAACAAAAAATATCTCTTATTAGTATTACCTAACACATTTTAAAAATACAAAAATAAAAAAACATTGGGTGAAAAATAAAAAAAATAAGTTTGCAAAAATTCCGGATTTGCAAACTTAATCCGGATGCTGTTCTAAGAGAAACATAGCGCTATAATACAACAAGCACCAGCCAAGAGAAACATAGCGCTACAAGCCAACCAAGGTACCAACCAAGAGAAACATAGAACCACAGGACAACAAGTACCGACCAAGAGAAACATAACGCTATAAAACAACAAGTACCAACCAAGAGAAACACAGCGCCACAAGACAACGAGAACCAACCAAGAGAAACAGAGCGCCACAAGACAACATGTACCAACCAACAGAAACATAGCGCCAAAAGACAACAAGTACCAACCAAGAGAAACATAACGCTATTAGACAACAAAAACCAACCAAGAGAAAAATAGCGCCACAAGACAACAAGTACCAACCAAGAGAAACGTAACGTTACATAAAATATGGAAATTTGATATCGTCGTTATGAAAAACGTTAGGTTAACCATATGGAAATATGAGTTCATTGCAATGCTTATACTATATAAGATTGTGTTTCTGTTCACTGATTTCATTCAATAGCTACATCAAATATTTAATCGGAAACAACTATTTTTAAACAATTCTTGGTCAATATGTAAATTAGGAATATCCCTTAAGCTCATTTAGATGAATTTCCAACAAAGATTGTACATCTTATTTGATTTCGTTTGATAGCTATCCTATAAATGCCAAATTTTATTTTTGCAATTTGAAATCTCATTTGTCTTGTTCACGTAAAAAATGTTCCCATCACTTGTCATGTGTGTATTAAAAATTGCTTTAATTTCTGAGGAGGAATTAAATCATATCATCTTATATGCTGGTAAATTTGAAACGCAACATTTTCAATTCTTCAGTGAACAGATTGCCTCATTATTTTTTACACAAATAACTGAAAACAGAAAAAAACTATTTTACTGAAAAAAAGCATTTCTGACTTCCCAAAAACATTGTTCAAGTAATCATTATCAGGTCGACGTCGTTCTAGTTCATGTAAAAGGCCGTAAATTGTTGCACACGCTGTATTTCTCATATAATTTACAGTCTTTGTGGACTGGAGTCCCCGTTGAGGCATTCAGTGTGTATTTATTCTTTTTTATTAATTCACTAACAATATCCTGGTCATGTGCTTCTATCACGACTTTTATTTCGTTGTTGATTTTTTTTAACTAGAACACTTGATTTGAGCTTGGCTTACAAAGAAGGTATTCACAATGCCTTATTGGTTCGCCTACAATCTTTGATTTTGCAAGAACAATAAGTCAATGAACTACATTTTATCTTAATATATACAACTGAAAAATACTACGAACGTTTTGATTAGTATTGAAAGCTGGTATTTCCGGTATCAGACTAACTATTCAGAATAAATAATTATATGTTTTATTCAAGATGAGTTTTGCTAATGGATGTGTTGTGAGATACATCCACTACAGTAACCAAGGTAAGGAAGATGTCTGCGCCGTCCATTACCAATACCGTAAAATTTAATGATGCATTATGTAAGTAATTTAACGGCTACCTACGCAAAGTTGTTATTATTGAAGGGATAGTTCTACGAACAATGCTTAAACCGTCTATATCTAATCTAGGTTATCTAGGTCATCGCCTTACATTATTCTTCGACTATCTCATGTAAAAGACCAGTGCCAGTCACAACCAAGTCAATTAATGGACAATAAACACTAATAAGTGTACATCCGGAGGTATAGCCATTTAAATAATTTATGAAACTTTTATGAACTGTGTATTACGAAAGTGTGCAGGTCTTTAATGGGTCAGTAACACATTGGTTAATGCCTTTAATTGATAACAATGGCTACAATTTGTCCTAAAAAGTGATAATGACAGATATTTATAAAACTAAAGTGTAGTAGTGCAAGTGCAAGGTTTGTCTTGACTGGGTCAGGATCACAAGTCTGATTGCCTTTTAAGTAGAAACAAATCAAGAATGTAGAAACAATATTTATATAAAACACAACAGAAACGAGCTCAGTAGCCGAAAGTTTAAACATATACTCCATTAAATGGCACAGGGTAAACGCCAAAGACATAGCATAATTCAGGCGCTCCTAACAGCAGAAGTATTTCACGAAAAAACCTGTGTATGGAGAATTGTTGGCGATTGAAGACTGATTTTACCCAACTGAGGCCACAGGCGACTATCTAAAGTACGCCAGGGACAGCTGTTTGGATCTGCATCATACATTCAAGTCTCTGTGCTCGTATATGCAATAATAATAATGACGCAATTTCGTTGAGATCTATTTACCCGTTGATTGCATGTCGCTGAGAACGAAATAAGTTGTTTTACGTCGTAGATCCTGATTATCAGAGACAAAGGACGAATAAACCAAACATCGATTAGTTTAAAAGTGACAGATTTCAATACCAAGAAATGTCGTCTAGGATTTAGTTAACCTGATTGATTGTAAATTTACAAGACACGTTTGATGCGAATGGTTATTCAGAAACAAATGCATACAAACACATTCTGAAACTTCAGGGAAAAGCCAAATTCACCAGAAACCATGCGATTAAATAGAAATAAATAGTACAAACATTTATAAACAATGAAAATCACTCCTTATCAATTATCAGTGTTTTCAAGACAAATTGTGACATTGTGATCAATGGTTATGATAATGTAGTGTGTTCTGTAAATTACGGATGGAATACGAACGTTAACTTTGATCTTAACTAGAAACGTTCTGCAATATAGGGGTGCATAAATATAACGAAGATGAATTGTGGAACGACAAATATATTCAAAATATAGAATGTTAAAATGTGAAATTATTCAAAGTGTTATATTTCTTCAGTATCCGTAAAAACATCATTAAAGTGCCAACTACCTTCCATATGGTTAAGGCCTTTCTCAGTTAGTCATTGGCAATATATATCAGCAAAGTACAGGTTAATTAAACAGATATTTACACAACTATTATTAATTGCAACATTCGTTGTTTGTGTTTTCAAAATTGGACTAAGTTAAAGCTCATCTATGTGTTTTCAATTATTCTTGGCTCAAATAAACACTCTAGTATATCACACACATATATTTATTTATATGTTGATAATGTATACAAAAGTCGTGTAGCGAAATAAATCTTGAGAAATTATTCTAATATTCCGGTTTTGTGGGTCAAGAGTAGAGGCAAGGTTGAGAAATGTTTGTTGGTAATAGAAGACGTTAAAAAGAAAACAATTTGGATGTAATTTATATTTTATAATTGGAATTTGCGTTGTACAATATATTTAAAAGGAACTCAAGTCTAATACGAATAATTTGCATATATTGCTTTTGCCAGTGTGTCTTCTGGTGATAGTCGCCATGAAAAGTATGGAACAATTTTTCACACTTCTATTTAAAGATAAATAAATGCAAAAAGTATTACAAAGTTTATTTCGTAATCGTTTATTTTATTTGAATATATTAAGTTACAAAATGTAATTTATATGTTTGTTGATGTATCTGTCTAAAATGTATCGATTAGAAAGCGTGTTATTCTGTTCCATAATAATTGGACGATATGAGAGTCCCATAATAAAAGTTTGTTCATTTTTATACTCAAGAAGCAAACATCACAAATACTACGAGAACTCATACTTTATTGATACAGTTCACTGTTACCAGGCAAAATACGTCACAAGCATTTGCACTGAAATGCTCTAAATGTGTTTCATCAGTGTAAAGTTTTGATGCGTTAATGCGTGCGTGGTCTGTGTGTGGTGTTAATATGTGTGTATGTGGTGTATGTGGTAATTGCGGTCAGTTTTAAAAGTAATAATATGGCTGCTTTGACAAACGTGTTTTACGTGACTTAGTAGAAGTTAGTAGAAGTTATCGGCTACAAATATTGGAATGTGTTTTTTATGTTGGTGCTCTTTGCATAAAACATCATAAATAGTTTAGCAATGAAGCATGCTTTTTATAAGTTGTCTAGGTCGCTTAAAGACACACTATAGGCTACCAACTATTTCTAATACCATTCTAATCCACGCTTCTATATCTCTGTCTTTTCTGGGTTTTATACCTTAGAATCAGTAAATAATTGTCATTTAAATATTTAAGAATAACAAAAGTCATAGACACCAAAGCAGTATCAATTATACTGAATAGTATTAGAAAATGTAGCAAATAAATAATTTCATAAAAATCAAATACAACCATCGAGTTTGTTGAAGCGTTATAACCCAGTTATATTGTTGTCTTGTACTTAATAGTTATGTTCCTCTTTCAAAGTTTTTTCCAGCTTTCTTGGCCATTGTATGCTGATAATCACAACTTGGAAAATCCCGAAAAATGCAAATGTTCCCATTACCAATTCTCATTCATCAGAGGCTCGACGATGCTAAATCTATCATCACTCTGGTGTACGAGAATTCTATTACCTGGCTCTAACAAAACAAATTTAAATGCTGATTTGGAAACAAAAATACAATGTCTCCATACATCCAGATTTAATCAAAATGCAACTATTCCTATTCCTACCACATTGTTACTACATTGCCCGCATCATGTGGCGGAAAAAAACTCACAAGAAATTGCCACAAACGGTCACGTGTTGTCTTTAGATCCGTATATGTATTAGAGTTAAAAGCGGTTCTACGACATACCATGAATGCGTGACTTATTAGCTCAACGTACGTTTGTTGCTTCGACATCATAAGCAAAAACGTATTTAAAGATGCACTCTTACTCCAAAATAAGATTTACCAAAAATAATACAATGTTTTTAATTAACCGAAAATGATGAATAAATATCGAAATCAATGGTTCTTGAAGGATACTATGTTTAAATTGAAAGGAAGGTGCAGAAAACACGGTATTTCTACTTTATAAGACGATAGTAGATCACAATAAATCTTTAAGCACTCACCAATCATTTAATATTCTTGCGTTTGATGAATATTGTGGGATGAAGAACATTGTCGAAGGCACCGGAAGTGTCAAGCATTGCAACGTATGACTTCGATCCGTATTCATAGTTGGTTGCAATAATTTCCTGTCGTATAATGACGTGATGCTTCAAGCATAAGCGTAAATAATGCGTGTATGTCAGACTTAAGAGACTGCCCTACGAATATTAAGCGTTCATTAACTATTTTGTCATACCCGGTGCAATTGTTTATGTAATGTACAAAAGTATTAGCAATTTTGATTGGTTCTCGTAGTGTAATAATGTTGTGTTCAACTTTGTTTACTGATTCTTCGTGGCATGCGTATTTTGTTTTAAGCGAACCATTTGCCAAAATAGACGTATATCACAGGCAGCTGCTGTATTAAGATCGTCATAAAAATGTACGTTAAGACCCTGTCACACGAGTTACCACGAGTGCTGGTGAATTATACCTCGGTAAAAATGACACGAGATGACCGCGGATTTTGATGCTAGGTACATCAGTTCGAGTCCTGCTCGACTTCACTTCCATGTGAATACGAGAGTTTTACGAGATTCTTCTGTTAAACTCGAGTTTAAGCAACATTGGTACGATCTGTAGACGACACTCTTTCGACAACCACATGGATTTCTGCAAGTTCTGCCGATATGTGCACGATATCATGACGAGTTGTTAAGAGTGAGCTACGAGGGTGTACGTCGAGAAAGGACGACACATAGCGAACTGGGTATTCATACAGATGGTGATGCACATCAGGACCAAATCCCACTTGATCAGCGTAGATGATGTTTCGTAGCAATGGCAGATAGACTTAGAAACCACGCACTTATTGCCCAGATGGAAGAAGGTGATGCAGAAGATGATCTTGCGATTGTTCAGCTTTTACAGTACAGGCAAAACAGAAGCAGGAGAAACCACAGAAGATATTGGGTGAGGCCATAGATTATGACTAAGCATGACTAGTCTTACAACGGTTTATATCTTGTAAAAAAGTAATTGTTACTGGTTGAAATCTTCAGGAGAAATGATGCAATGCTTTTTATTGATATGATAACTCATATATATGAACTCGCCGGATATCGCAACCGTCTCGAGAACATGTCGAAGGCGTACGAACAATTTCACAACAGCTCGAACGAATCTCCAGCAGAGATCGTAATAATGACCTCCTGAGTCGCTGCTGAACTCGTAGAATTTCGAGCAACTTTTTGACGTTGCGACAAGCGGCGACAAGTGAAAACATGTCTACCTCAACTGTTCGAGTTTGTTCGACACCCCTACCACATGTACTCGATATGTGTACGAGACAAAAACTCGTACAATTTTAAACCGTTTAAAGTTCTCGCCACTGCTTGCGGAGTGCTCTCTTTATGAGAAGACATGTCTTCGATATGTTACGACAAGGCTTCGAGTCAAACACGAAACCTGAAGAGTTAAGGTGAGTTGAATCTCGCAACAACTCGTAGCCGAAACTCGCTACAGTGTGACAGGGGCTTTAAGGCATGTGAAAGAGGCATGAAGCTCATACGTAGCTTCAAATGCCAATGTCTTTGCAATTATATATTATTACGTTAGCGTAAATAAATTCAAACGGTAATTGTTAATATATATAAAGGAGGATCTAATTGATTAATAAGGTTCTTAACCAAAAACAGTTTCAAAACGTTGATGCATTTCAACCCTTCAGTCAAAAATACTTTATACATCTATAAAGTGGACATACTAATAATAAAAGCTATCATGCGGTTACCCGGTATTGTATCGATATAAACTGCAGTTTAAATGTGAGTTATTTGGAACTTTATCTGTGTTCACCATACAACAAGGTAGATTCTTGGCTCCCGGCTTGCGTCTCCTGTTCGTATATAGATCATTGTTTTACCAGAAATACAATGAAAACTTTAGGGACAAGCTGGTATTACACGCTTATAATCAGTAAATGACCATGCAATTTTTAGCAGAGCAGAGCAATGTCATTAGTTAAGGAACTATAAAATGATATTAATTATCAGAATAAAACAGCAATGAAAATGAACCTGAAATGTATAATGTAGAAAGCACGGTATTGACATAAGTGGTGCATCATTTGCTATTAACTATCGTATGCCCTTATAATATATATTGGGTGATGTGTCTTGGATGTCAAACTCCATTCTTTTTTAAAAATAAATCGCAATTTTATATTGTAAAAGAGAGAAAACAAAACCTCGCCTTATTTTCTTCTTTTCCTGCTTAATTAACACAACACCAGACGTCTCCTTTTCATTTTTATTAGTTTATCTGACAGACATCATATATCAATATCGAAGGGCTTTGGCATTTTTTTGTTCAGACATTAAACAATAAGTACTCTCGAGTGGTCAAACTGGTTTCCTTTTACAAGCTTAAAAGCTAATAAATCAACTATGACAGGGCGTGGGTTTTATAATTTGTTAAAACATAACACAAAACGTACTTGAAATTGAGTATTTCATTGGATTGTTGTTGAATTGAATGTATCAACACGAAGGAAACGGAATAAGATGTATTTTAAGACAAAGGTAGACCGATATCTGGTTTCGAGAAATGTTTTTGCAGACATAATGATGGTTCTTGTATCTTACTGTTTGAACATATTGAATCGCTAATTATCATTTTTTTTCAAGTACGTTTAAGACCAGCATTAAACATTCCACACAGATATAACACATTTATAATGGTTAATGTTATTCAGTTATGCAATATATATGTGTTGATTATACTACATGTAGTTTCCTTTGTTCTTGTTGACACATCGATTGATCAAACAACTTCCAACCAAGGGAAACATGGCGCCACATGACAACAAGTACCAACCAGGAGGACTTTAACGCTATAAGACAACAAGTATCAACCAGGAGAAACATAACGCTACAAGACAACAAGTACCAACCAACAGAAACATAACGCTACAAGAAAACAAATACTTACTAAGAGAAACATAGCGCTAAAATACAACAAGTACTAACCAAGAGAAACAAAGCGCTACAAGACAACAAGTACCAACCAAGAGAAACATAGCGCCACAAGACAACAAGTACCAACCAAGAGAAACATAACGCTACAAGGCAACAAGTACCAACCAAGAGAAACATAACGCTACAAGGTAACAAGTACCGACCAAGAGAAACATAACGCTACAAGGCAACAAGTACCAACGAAGAGACACATAACGATACAAGGCAACAAGTACGAACCAAGAGACACATCAGCTACAAGGCAACAAGTACCAACCAAGAGAAAAATAGCGCCACAAGACAACAATACCAACCAAGATACACATAGCGCCACAAGACAACAAGTACCAACCAAGAGAAACATAGCGCCACAAGACAACAAGTACCAACCAAGAGACACATAGCGCCAAAAGACAACAAGTACCAACCAAGAGAAAAATAGCGCCACAAGACAACAAGTACCAACCAAGAGACTCATAACGCTACAAGGCAACAAGTACCAACCAAGAGAAACATAACGCTACAAGGCAACACGTACCAACCAAGAGACAAATAGCGCCAAAAGACAACAAGTACCAACCAAGAGACACATAGCGCCAAAAGACAACAAGTACCAACCAAGAGAAACATAACGCTATACGACAACATGTACCAACCAAGAGAAACATAGCGCCAAAAGACAACAATAACCAACCAAGAGAAACATAGCACCACAAGACAACATGTGCCAACCAAGAGAAACATAGCGCCAAAAGACAACAAGTACCAACCAAGAGAAACATAACGCTATACGACAACAAGTACCAACCAAGAGAAACATAGCGCCAAAAGACAACAATAACCAACCAAGAGAAACATAGCGCCACAAGACAACATGTGCCAACCAAGAGAAACATAGCGCCAAAAGACAACAAGTACCAACCTAGAGAAACATAGCGCTACAAGACAACAAGTACCAATCAAGAGAAACAATGCGCTATAAGACAACAAGAACCACCCAAGAGAAAAATAGCGCCACAAGACAACAAGTACCAACCAAGAGAAAAATAGCGCCACAAGACAACAAGTACCAACCAAAAGAAACATAGCGCCACAAGACAACAAGTACCAACCAAGAGACACATAGCGCCAAAAGAAACAAGTACCAACCAAGAGAAACATAGCGCCACAATACGACAAGTACCAACCAAGATAAACATAGCGCTACAAGACAACAAGTACCAACCAAGAGAACATAACGCTATAAGACAACAAGTACCAACCAAGAGAAACATAGCGCCAAAAGACAACAAGTACCAACCAAGAGAAACATAGCGCAATAAGACAACAAGTGCCAACCAAGAGAAACATAACGTTACAAGACAACAAATGCCAACCAAGAGAACATAACGCTATATGACAACAAGGACCAACCAAGAGAAACATAGCGCTATAAGACAACAAGAACCAACCAAGAGAAACATAACGCTATAAGACAACAAGTACCAACCAAGAGATCATAACGCTACAAGACAACAAGTACCAACCAAGAGAAACATAACGCTATAAGACAACAAGTACCAACCAAGAGAAACATAGCGCTAAAAGACAACACTTCCCAACCAAGAGAAACATAACGCTACAAGACAACAAGTACCAACCAAGAGAACATAACGCTATAAGACAACAAATGCCAACCAAGAGAAAAATAGCGCTACAAGACAACAAGTACCAACCAAGAGACACATAGTGCCAAAAGACAACAAATACCAACCAAGAGAAACATAACGCTATACGACAACAAGTACCAACCAAGAGAAACATAGCGCCAAAAGGCAACAAGTACCAACCAAGAGAACATAACGCTATAAGACAACAAGTGCCAACCAAGAGAAAAATAGCGCAACAAGACAACAAGTACCAACCAAGAGAAACATAGCGCTAAAAGACAACAAGTACCAACCAAGAGAAACATAACGCTACAAGACAACACACACCAACCTTGATAACATAACGCTACAAGACAACACACACCAACCAAGATAAAATAACGCTACAACAAACACCAAACAAGCAAAACGTAACGTTACATAAAATATGGTAATTTGATATCGTCGTTATGAATAATGTTGGGTTAACCATATGGAAACGGTCGGTACAAATATGATTTCATTGCGATGTTTATACTATATAAGATTGTGTTTCCGTTCACTGATTTCATTCAATAGCCGTATGAAATATTTAATCGGAAACAACTATTCTTAAACAATTCTTGATCAAAATGTAAATTAGGAGTATCCCTTAAGCTGATTTAGATGAATTTCCAACAAAGATCGTGCAACTTATTTGATTTCTTTTGATAGCTATCCTATCAAAGCCAAATTCTATTTTTGCAATTTGTAATCTCATTTGTCTTGTTTCAAGAAATAAAATGTTCCCATCATTTGTCATGTGTGTGTTGAAAATTATTATTAAATTGCTTGAATATCTGAGGAGGGATTATTTCATATCATCTTATATGTTGGTAAATCTGAAACGCAACATTTTTTAATTTTTCGGTGAAAAGATTGCCTTATTATTTTTTACACAAATAACTGAGAACAGAAAAAAACTATTTGACTGAAAAAAAGCATTTCTGACGCCCCCAAAATATTATTCAAGTAATCATTATCAGGTCGACGTCGTTCTAGTTCAGGTAAAAGGCCGGCAATTGTTGCACACGCTGTTTAATGTATTTCTCATATAGTTTACAGTGCTTGTGAACTGGAGTCCCCGTTGAGGAATTCAGAGTGTGTTTATTCTTTTTTATTAATTCACTAATATTATCCTGATCATATGTTTCATTCACGACTTTTATTTCGTGGTTGATTTTTTAACTAGAACACTTGCTTTGAGCTTGGTTTACAGAGAAGGTATTCACAATGCCTTATTGGTTCCCCTGAAATCCTTGATTATTCAAGAACAATTAGTCAATGAACTACATTTTATCTTAATATATACAACTGAAAAATACTGCGAAAGTTTTGATTAGTATTAAAAGCTGGTATTTCCGGTATCAGACTAACTATTCAGAATAAATAATTATATGTTTTATTCAAGATGTGTTTTGCTAAAGGATGTGTGGTGAGATACATCCACTTCAAGTTACCAAGGCAATAAATATGTCTGCGCAGTCCATTACCAATACCGTAAAATGTAATGGTGCATTATGCAAGTAATTAAAAGTCTACCTGGGAACGCAAAGTTGATATTATTGGAGGGATAGGTCTACGAACAATGCAAAAACCGTCTTTATCTAATCTAGGTCATCTAGGTCATCGCCTTACATTAAATTTCGACTATCTCATGTAAAAAAGAAGACCAGTGCCAGTCACACAAAAGTCAATTAATGGAAAATAAACACTAATAAGTGTACATCCACAGGTATTACCATTTACATTATGGATAGAAATTAATGAATTTATGAAACTTTTATGAATTGTGTATTACGATAGTGTGAAGGTGCACGTGCACAATTTGTCTTTAATGGGTCAGTAACACATTGGTTAATGCTTTAATTGATATCAATGGCTACAATTTGTCCTACAAAAGTGATAATGACAGAAATTTATAAAACTTAAGTGTAGCAGTGCAAGTGCAAGGTTTGTCTTGACTGGGTCAGGATCACAAGTCTTATTGCCTTTTAAGTAGAAACAAATCAAGAATGTAGAAACAATATTTATATAAAACACAACAGAAACAAGCTCAGTAGCCGAAAGTTTAAACATATACTCTGTTAAATGGGACAGGGTAAACGCCAAAGACATAGAACACAAAAACAAAAGATCAGAGACTAGAAACATAGATCAACAACAAAAAAACTCTGGAAAACAACACAGAACATATATACTATATAAAAAACTAGGTGTTTTATCAAGGATTGTTAGGTACCGCCTTGTAACGGTCGGTAAAATGTCAGTTTGTGTGCGCAACCTCACTCTTATACCAACAATCCCGAATAAAGTAAAAACGTCAATGGTAAATCTTATCAAAGTATGCATTAACTTGAGGAAACTTAATAATCTATCATTTAATGTGCCTTTCCGAGGCTATAACTATGTAAAGTAAGGACACAAAAAAATACATAATTTATACGTTATTTGTATTACAATACTGTGATGATCTTTAATTATTTAAACAGCTTGAGGTGCCTTTATGGAGCGATAATGTGTAAATAATTGATATAATAAGTAGATCGTACGTGATGTTTATTCAATAAATATTATATGGAATGGTGATGCATGCATGCGTTGGTCTATATTGGATCAGTATAATCAGAGTTACTGCCCTTTAATAGAGTTGTTGTATATTACTTTTTGAAGTGAACAACGAGTAAAACTTTAAACAGCTCACAAGAATAAATCCCATACTATCATTTTACCCAATTCATGTTCATAATTACTTTTTACTTATATATACATGTATTATTTTTTTTGCGGATTTTGGAATAATCGGGAGTATTTAAACGTTTGCTTTTTCATTTTTTTAAAACTTCTATATAAATGACATGCCCTATCTAATACCATTTCAAAAGGTTTCATTTTGTTGGGATATATTAAATTGACGTTTTGCACTGGTGAAATGACAATGGCAATTTGCATTGGCTCTCTTCTATCTCCCTTTTCTCCCCTAACGAACACAGGAATAAATACATTCTAGAATAACTTGATTTTTTCATATAAATATTGAGACAAACATTCTGTACCGTAACGATGGCATGTGTTTATATCTCCAAAATGACGCAATGTTATCCTCAACACTTATTTTCATCTTGCTGATTGATATCGTGAAATTTTGTTTATTTGCCACAAAAAACGAACACGTTGTGTTGTTGATGTCCAAATGTTTTTGTTGAATCAGCATTGGCCTCGATATTTCGGGAAACCCTTTAATAAGACGAAACAATGTTTTGAGGGCATTATA
Organism: Mya arenaria; assembly: GCF_026914265.1. NCBI lineage: Eukaryota > Metazoa > Mollusca > Bivalvia > Myida > Myidae > Mya > Mya arenaria. The sequence goes on from NC_069124.1 coordinate 2,958,727, forward strand.
TAACGGAATACCTGCTTGGCTTTTACTACAATACCATACTTATAGATGAATGCATTTAATAAACCATTATCACCAACTGCATCCGATTTTTTTGTTAAATTGCCATTTGTACTTTATATATGTGTGTTTTATTCATGTTGTCGCATTGTAATGTAACCTGTCTGTTTACTAAGTGTGGTTTGGGTTGAGTCTAGTTGAGTTGATATATATCTGAACATTTCATAGCACGCGTGGTAAAAACACTCCATGTTGAACAGGTCTTAGGGTATTCGCTACGAGGTATGTTCGCAATGTTCTGTAAAGTTCGTGGACAATGTAAAAAAAATACACTTAATTGTATCACACAGTACACATGTATATTATACATTTCATTGTTGTTCTATGACATCAAACCTGAGTCTCAATTTTGAGTTGCAGTTTGTTTCATCCCTAGATTTGCTTTCAAAGGGTTCTAAAATGAATAAACGATGTTGTCGGACCTTTCACATTACATCTATATACTATATACTTTATTGAATAAATTGCACTTAATTTAGTACGTCCTCTTAAGTTTTATATGACGATGTACTCATATGAAACACAAAACAGATTTGAACAGTTATTAATCAAATATCATGCTTATTTGTAAACATTAAAACTCCTAGCACGTCCATATCTATCATATTTATATATGGTTAAGACAATTCGCCGTTACTCGTTGGTAAAATATATCAGAAAAGAACAGGTAAATTAAGCAGATAATTATATAAAAATTATAATGTATACAATTTTTGTAAAGTAGTGTAGCGATAATAATATTGAGAAATTATCTTAATTTTCCGGTTCGATTGGTCGTTAATAGAGGATATTTCGTGAAAGGTTTGTCGGAAATAGAAGACGTTTAAAATAAAACAATGTAGATGTAATGTATATTTTATAATTGGAATTTGCGTTGCACAAAATATTTAAAAGGAGCACAAATATAACACGAATAATATGCATATTTTGCTTTTGCTAGTGTTTCTTCTGTTGATAGTCGCCATGAAAAGTATGGAACAAAATTTTTAACAGTGAAAGTGTTTTTTCACACTTCTATTTGAAGATGAAACATGCAAAATGTATTACAAAGTTTATTTTGCATACGTTTCTTTCGTTTGAATAATTTAAGTTACAAAATGTAATTTATATGATTGTTGATGTATCTGTGTAAAATGTATCGATTAGAAAGCGTGCTATTCTGCTCCATAATAATTGGACGATATGAGAGTCCCATAATAAAAGTTTGTTCATATTTATACTCGAGAAGCAAACATCACAAATACTACGAGAACTCATACTTTATTGATACAGATTACTGTTACCAGCCATAATTCTTCACAGGCATTTGCACTGAAATGCTCTAGGTGTGTTTCATCAGTGCAAAGTTTGGATGCGTTAATGCGTGCGTGGTCTGTGTGTGGTGTTAATATGTGTTTATGTGGTGTATGTGGTCATTGCGGTCAGTTTTAAAACTGGGAATAATATGGCTGCTTTAACAAATGTGTTTTGTTAGTAGAAGTTATCGGCTACAAATGCAGGGCTTGGTATTGGAATGTCTGGTTTTTATGTTGGAGCTCTTTGCATAAAACATCAAAAAAATTTTGAATGAAGCATGCTTTATATAAGTTTTCTCCCACCTCATATAAGTAGATCCAATAATTTCTTAGAAATTAGTAGAAATTCTTATCTTGTCCACGGGCGAAGATAAAATGCCCGTATGAAACTCTTAATGGTCACCACATTGTAATTACCTCCCTTGTTGAAGACTGTCGTCTGTAGCATCATGGAAACCTTGTCTTGTGGCAATATTTAGAACGCCAATTAATTATTTCTCGCTTCAAATGTCACCATAAAACAGTTTTCATGCACCTTTTAAGATATAATGCTTCACTCTCCTTAGAACTATTTAAAGACTTATTTGACTGTCAACATAATCTGAATCACTGCGCGCATACCACGAATTATCGCATATCCATACGCAATTATTTTCACTAAGCACAAAAGAGTTCCTGCAAAAAAATACATTTTCACTTAATTTTGTTTAACTGAGTTGGGAGATAAAGCATCTACCATAGCCGCTCGTGTAAGATAGGTTCTTTCCGACCCTCGCGCAGTGTGTTTTGCGGAAACTCGGTAAAACCTCGTTTCCGCAAAACACCCTACGCTCGGGTCCGAATGAACCTATCTTACCCTTTCGGTCATGGAATAATCTTATAATCTAGATCGCTTTAAGACACACTATAGGCTACCTTCTATTTCTAATACCATTCTAATCCACGCTTCTAAATCTCTATCTTTTCTGGGTTTTATACCTTAGAATCAGTAAATACTATTTAAGAATAGCAAAAGCCATAGACACCAAAGCAAATAAACAAATACAAACATCGAGTTTGTTGAAGCAATATAAACCAGTTATATTGTTGACTTGTACTGAATAGTTATGTTCCACTTTCAAAGGTTTTTCCAGCTTTCTTGGCCATTGTATGCTGATAATCATAACTTGGAAACTCCCGAAAAATGCAAATGTCCTCATTACCAATTCTCATTCATCAGAGGCTCGACAATACTAAATCTATCATCACTCTGGTGTACGAGAATTCTATTACCTGGCTCTTACAAAACAAATTTAAATGCTGATTTGGAAACAAAATCACAATGTCTCCATACATCAAGATTTAATCAAATTGCAACTATTCCTATTCCTACCACATTGTTACTACATTGCCCACAACATGTGGCGAAAACAACTCGCCAGAAACGGCCAATTATTGAATTTAGATCCGTATATGTATTAGAGTTAAAGGGTTTTTTACGACGTACCACGAATGCTAGACTTATTAGCCAGACTTGCGTGTGTTGCTTCGACATTATAAGCAAAAACGTATTAACGTAATAACAGAAAACACTGATGTTGTTAAAGTGTTACAACCAAAAGGACGGGTTCATTAGCGCATTTTTCATTTGATTCGTACGAAATGGAGCGATGTAAAACGTATCAGTTTATATTATAGCACTTTCACACACTGTTATAACATTGCTAGCGAAATGTTGCGATTCCTGGCGCTATAGAAACTCCAGAAATCGCCGTGCATTGATACGAGTTGACTAAGCAAACATGGGTCAGAACGATTTACTTGTACTCTTCGACACCTCTTCGATATTTTGAAGGTTATAGATACGAAACGACTCTGTAGGTGTCCCTTCCACATTTACGTGTTCCTAAATGTATCGATACTTATTCGATTTGCTACGAAAACGAACGAGAAATAACACGTGTTAGGGTAATTGTTCGAGGTTATACAAAATTGCTCGAATTTTACGAGAATAGAACGCTTTTACATGTAGGCAAGAGTGTGTACGGTATGATGCAATCAATAACGACAGGTTCGAGGTATGCAAAATGCAATGACACTTATTTAAGTTCATACGACATACTACGTCTTCCCCACGACTAGGGTTAGCCGAAGCCTAGGGTCTAAGTGAAAGTTAAAGATACAAAGCACTGAACAAAAGACACAAATCGTAGAAAAGCACAGATTTACCTTACGTTCATTTCCTTGTGCCTCTAGACAGGGTTTTTGTTTCTGGGCTAATTTCTGTTCCTTTCAATATATTAAATTTAGCTCACCTGAGCACGTATTGCTCCAAGAGGGCTTTTCCAATCGTCCGTCCGTCTGTCAACAATTTCTTAAAACGAAAACTTCTCCTTTACCACCCGGCCAATAAAGGGTACACTTCACTGGAATGTTCCTTAGATTGACCCCTTTCAAAATTGCTGAAAGAAATGAATTCCATGCGGAAGTCGGGATTCCATGGTAACCGAAAGGAACAACTGTATAAATCCTCTTGAAAAAAAGTAAAGGCCAAACGTTAGAAATTTGTTGTTTTACATTGTCTAGTGATCTTCAACTAAGTTTCGGTTATACTTATTTAAGGGAATCTTTGAAAATCGTTCCGCAAACCACATGTACCATACCTTTAATATTTCTAATGTTGCATTATATTGTGACGGTCAATCGATTATGTGGTAGCATGGCGTATTACATTTGACTCTAATCACATAGATTTTAGTACAAAGTCTGGCATAACAGTTCATATATGTAATACATTTGCATATAACTCATTAAATATTACTTCCAGCAATTTATATTGTGCAAATATCAATTTCATCAGTTATTTCATTCTTAGAAATAAACATTAAATCTCATAGTAATGGCGAAAATGCAATGTAATCCCATTACATTACTATGCATACAGCATAGGAGTTCCGCTTATTTAGAAAACTTAATGATAAATATTCACCTTGACTTAGTAAAAAAACACAATGTTATATACATGAAATCAATTTCAACTTGGCGGAAAATAGCGTGAATCTGCAAGATTTTGGAATGAAAGAACGTGAGGCTGTGAAAAATGGAGGAATTTAGTAGCGGAATTCCGCAAGTCACGGCAGAATTATCTGGCAAAATTTTCTAAATTAAGTTAAACATAGCACGAGATAAAGATGGCGGACACTACGAAACAATATGAAAACTTTGTCAGAATTTACAACTATAGTAGAACAATTACTTAAAGACAGTTAACAATGGATTGATATGACAACACCCCGGAGGTCAGTTAAACATATTGTTATACCCGTCTGCACATAAAATCCTAAATAATCACAATAATTTGTAAAATGCTGTTACCGTAAATATTCGGATTAAGAAAAAGCCTTTACTCACAATATGATGGGCTATCTCCGATGTTTGTTCCCTTGGGATCAAAGCCTGACCCAACCCTTTTGACATAGTTTCTTAGTTTGAAACTTTAATTACAGCTATGCAATATGGGTCATGTGTAGAATTAGAATAAACATATTAAAGTTCTTCTTGAATGACATTGATTGTGACCTTTTAATCAACTTACTTGTTTTAAATTTCAGCATCAACTTTGTTGTTTTAGATTTCAGCACTGAAATTTGGTGCATGTGCACAGTTTTGAAAACAAATTTCAGTGCGATGCTTTGATGACATTGACTGTGACCTTTGACCTGCTTAAATATTTTGGAAGCTTCATCGATTCAATTAAGACCATATGTGCAGTTTTTCAAACACATACAATTCTTGTCTTAGTGGCTTATATCGTGACCTTTTGATCCGCTGTCTTATTTTTTAAGTTTTTGTTCAAACAATAACAGGGATACTCTTACTGTAGTCAATAGTAGGAACAACTAAGATAGGATACAAAATGTACCATCACTCATAAATGAAACTGATATGGCATGTTTGCACCTGTGGCATCTTCAAAAGACAAACTAAATTTGGACATTTTATGCAAAACAGATTTAACATAAATTAAATTCTTCAGATATTGTGGTAAACATAAAACCTGTGTATATCTCGCCACGCGTATCAAAACCATCAACGATGATTAAACTAGTATCGGATGAACCAATGGAATTCTCAAGAACAGTCAACTGCTCTTTGGTATTTAACAATGTACTTTGATGTTTCTGTACTCTGTAAAACATTTATATGTTCAAAAAATAAATTGTAAAATGGAAAAAAAATAAGTTTGCATTGTTTCAAGTGCCACCTTGACCACCGGACTTTCCACCGCGTCCGCAACAGCCTCTGTCATTATCTTTGCCTTGATTTTGGCCAAGGCCCCTGCAAAGTGTTGGTCTACCGTGCCCTGATCAATATTAATTAAATGGAAATAATTTGATCTACCCTAGCTTCGAGGATCTTTAGCAGCCCAACTATTTCCGTAATAATGGCAAAGAAGTTATTGCACTAAAACGTCCAAGCAACTCATGCAAATATGGCAAATACATTCTTGTTTTCTTTATGGTATTTCGAAGATCACCCGATCGCTTGAACAAATCTGCGGATCTTTGCAAGTACAACAAGTTGCCGATTGCGGCGATTTCTGGTTATTTCGTCGTTTATTGCCACTTGCTGCGAAAAACGATGTCGTAATTAATGCAAAAATAGTCTTGCTTTATAAAGATTATGTATGTTTGTTTCTGAATCACTATTATTTGTTTTGTAAGAGCCGTAGAAATGAAACATTAAGATTCTTCGGGAGCCACCATACAGGGTAAATATCTGCATACAATGTCGTAGAAAGCTGGAAATTACATTAGACAAAAACACATATTGGTTATATGTTATCTGTAAACCGATTATGATAATTATCATTCGCCGTCAAGACTCTCCTTTTTATTCCTTTTTCATTTTGCTCGAGATAGAAAATCCTGTTAAGAAAGTAATGATATGAACAAACTACTATCAATTGCCTCGGAAATATCAACGGTTGTTTTTGCTTTTAAAATATTAAAGTATGCTTCATATTTATAAAACATTCATGTACATTCGATTTATCGGATAGTGCCTTTGAGTCTGTAATATATATTTTTTCTTCAATAGTATTATAATATCAGTGTTTTATAAATGTTATTTTAAAAATAACTTAAGACCTCAACATTGATACACATGTACTTTCTCCGGCGACATTAATGCCATTCATAAACCAACTTTCTCATGTAGTTTCATTGTAATCATTGTTGTATCTGTGTCTTAGATATTTGTTTTAGTGATCTGTATTCACTATGAGTCAAACTCGAAATTGGAGCTCATTCAGACTTAACAACAATGCTATAAGCAAACGTTAAATTTGTTTTGCAAGTATTGTTAATGATAAAAATAACTAACTTTTTAATGACAAACTTTATGCTTCCGTCTTTCAAAACCCTCTGCCAGGACTATATAGTTCGATAAACATATTGATAAGATTTGAAATATTATAAATTAATGAAAGAAACTTAAATGTATTATAATGCGTTCCTTGTATGTCGGACGCAATCTTTAAAGAGCATGAAAAAAGGACCATAGATATCAAACACCAAGGGGGCGTCTTTCTTGGTACGAAGGCTCACACATGTATAAAAGCGAACTGGTTCAGGATTGCTACTTACTCGAGACAGCAAGGCTGAATTGTAGTATTATAAAAATCACACAATAGTCTGGTACGGTAGTTCATGCAACGTATTGAAAAAACACAGGTAAACACTTTTCCAAGCTCTTCACTGCTTTTACACCTCATTAGACAAACGAAGGCTGGTGTGCAAAGTAGCATATTATTTTTACTGCCCATGTCTTAATTATGACATATAAGATACTTACAGAAAACTTTAGTCGACAAATGAGCACGAAAAATGCATTAATGATAGAAATTATAGTATGTTGATTTTTTTTGTCTAAGCTTCAGGAATAATATTACTTGCTGAATCAAAAGCAGACTTATCTTTCATACAAGAGCAGATAATACAACGTTATTATATCGCATTTGTGCTGTTTAATTAATGTATCGGCAAGCGAACCGAAAATCATCGTTAGTATAGTGTTTGTTTCCATATCAAGATTTCAGAAACTGTTTTAAAGAGCCAAACAATTTAACACTTCGACTTAATGTAAAAAAACTATTTTTGACACATAATATCGTAAAAAAATGTCCAAACCAAAATAGGAACATTACGAGTTCATTTATTGGCAATGGAATAATACTTCGATTAATTGTTTATTGTTATTGCCATTCAAATTGGCTGTTTAAGTTATCTCTGTTTTCGTCTAAAATGAGCTCAATATTTATGTGAAAAAATACAGAAACAAGCTCAGTAGCTAAACAATTAAGCATCAACCCCATTTAATGGCACATGGTAAACGCCAAAGACATAGAAAACAAACAAAAACGCAAACAAGAATCATGGAACAACAACACAAAACTCCTCTAACAATACATAATATATGAAAAAACAACTAGGTATGTTAATCGAGGATTAGGTACCGCCTTGGAACGGTCAGTTAAATGTTCATTTACTGGGGATTTAAATCAGTTTACATGCACAAACCTCTCTCTTATCACAACAATCCTGAATAAAGTAAAAACGTAAAGGTAAATCTGATACATTAACTTGAGAAAACTTAATATTAAAACAAAAAATAATACACTTATAGGTAAACCCCACGTACTTCTATGATAAGGGATCCCACATCTATGTACAGACAGATGAATACAATTCAGAGTTTCTAATGCAAAAACTTTCCAAAGTTACGATGCAGTTATCGTTTAAACCTATGGGCATCATACTCATTCCTTTTTCGAAAACAAACTATAACAAATTTATTGTTTCAGTTTGAATAAACAGACACATCTTATAAATGAGAAAAACGATAAATGTTCTGATATGAATAACCAACATCTGATAGAGAAAGAGCTTGATTTGTAGTTTGGTCTTGAATGTTAGTTTATGCCGTTGATATTTATACAAATCTTTGCTGACATATAACATTCAGAAGAAACGTGCGATGCAGTAGTGCCAGTAGCTGCAGTAACGTGAGCCGTTTCATAGTTATTTGAACCCTACAATTCAGTGAAATACATTGTTTAAAAGATATTTTATATATTTTTATTCAAAATTCACGTTTTACAAAACATTTACTTTGTATGTGCGCACCACCTAATTGCAATACGTTTCTATATTAGAAAATAGTTAGCATACACTCCGTGTCATCTGTGTAACACAGAAGTCCAGTCCATGGCTTCCGTCATATCACGTAAACGGACTGGGGATTTAACTGCACTTCAATATTTCGTTATCACAATTTTACAATTTGTACTGCAAAACGAAAATGCAATATAAATTCTTGCATTTCTAAACGACTCGAAAGGTGTGTGATTTACTTGTCGTAGCCCTGTTTTCATTGTATCTTCATAAGGATAGCAATTAAAAATGTGGGTTGTTCTGCATTTATTCCTGAATTTTCGTTCGTTTTAATTATTGTTGATGTCTCTTGAATTGATAACTAATTAGGTTTAGCAAATCCTTCGAGAAATATCGTGAATTCGGTTTATATTTTTTACATGTATCTATATGAAATTGTTTGTTCATCGTTTTCAGCGGCATGCACTGAACGAGTGAAAAGGTAACAACAATTTCTCCAGAAATCATATCATAGATATGATACGCTGTGTGTTCGAACAGTGCTTGTGCAATTAAAATACATGGTTCCCCTAAAATATCGTAGTCAAATGCTGATTCAAATGGAAATATCAGGATAAAAGCTTTTGTTGCAGAATAAAACAATGTTTCACGATACCAATAAGCAAGATGAAAACAATGCAATACTAAGATATAACAAGGCGCCACTTTGGAGTCAGAAACAAATTCCACCGGTTACCGCTTTCATATCATTTTACTTTCAGACAGAGTCTGTCTCATTTTATTAGAGAATGTGGTCCTTTCTGCCTTCCTTGATAAAAGGACCAAGACGGCTAGTAGAAGGCCAATGCGAATTGCCATTGTCATTTGAACCGTTCAAAAGGTCAATTTGTTAGATCAAAAAGTCATTCTGATACATCACAGCAACATGAAAGCATGTGAAGTAGAAGTAAAAAGACAACCTTTGTTCAAATAACGAAACATTTCAAGACTCCAATTTAAACAAAAATCCAACGGTAGTGGAACTAGCGCTAGATGTGCGGTCTTTGACATAACTTATCTAAAGTAAGGAGTTGTTAAAATATTATGACACTCATGTTTCCTTACCTGATCTGAAATATCTATATTTTAGCATTATTTTAAGAGAAACGTCATTAATAGGCTAAAACAAGACCGATTTCATAATCATGATAACTTTTTTAAATTGTTGCTTTGCTTAAATTGGTGTCTTGACGGCATATTTTAGGCTACAATACATTTTTTAAAGTAAATTAGAAGTAATAAATTAATTATTTGTATCTTAGTTTCATATCTATCACCGCTAAAGCCGGACGTCGGCAAGTGGCGTTGGCACTGTTTAACTTACCATTTCCGTCAATTAATAAACTCAATCAAATCGAAACAGCTATTTTCCGTTGCTTTTAAAACGAAAGATCACCTTTAATATCATTACAACTGGAACATTTTTGTGTTTTCCCCAACTGTGTCCGCACATGTTGATCGGAATCATTGAAAATAGAAAAAAACAAACAGTCGAGGCTACTTTGTTTAAATAAACGAACGACATTGCCATTGTTTCTTCATATATGTAGGCTAAATAATTTGTGATATCAATGAATGTTGAGATATAAAGGATTCCCCAATTCCGCGCAGCACTGCGTAAACTGTTCTGGTATTTATATCAAAGGTCACTTCGTTACAATGACTTGGTGTGCTCAGAAACACGGATACATAATACTTCAATAATCAATAGTTTTATACCTTAACTTAAAACTAATTATTCATTCATGATTACTAGCCTCCGACCACAATGCGGGGGATTTAAAGTAACCATTTTATTTTTTTCTAGTTGAAAGACTCATTTGCAAGTTGCCTGTTTTCTTTTGTTTCATACATAAGTGCTTCCTGTCATAACTGTCCTATGTCACGCGAAAAATAATAAACTAGTAAAGTGACGAAAAGGAGTTTTACTTGTTTTCAATACTTATGTGACAAACTACAGAAACACGCTTAGTAGCAACAAATTTAAACATAAACCCGGTTTAATGGCTCTAGGTAAACGCCAAAGACATTGAACACAAAAATAAAAAAAATCACAAACAAGAAACATATAGGATTGTTAGGTACCGCCTTTGAACGGTCAGTAAACTGTTAATTTACTGGGTTTCTTAACCAGTTAAAGTGCACAAACCTCACTCTTATCCCAACAATCCTTAATAAAGAAAGAACGTTAAAGGTTATTCTTGTCTAAGTATGCATTAACTTGAGGAAACTTAATAATAAAACAAACAATAATGAACTTATAGGTAAACCCCAAGTACTTCTATGATTAGAGATACCAACTCTATCTGCAGACACTTTTCAAAGATACGATGCAGTCATTGTTGACTATGAACATCACACACTTATAAAATAAAAGGTTAAAAACTGTGTGATCATAGAGTTTCATAATAAAAACATCCTTGTACTTAAACTGGGAACAAATAAAGAGCGTTTTAAGACTACCAAACTTTGTTAACAAATCTGAACAGCCCTTTGGATAGATGTAGGGAGGTCATTTGGGAATAGCATATATTATTTACCGTTCATTACTTTGCTGCGATAAGTTAGCTTTGAACGATTAACATGATGTGACCCCCTACATTTGTTGTTAAAACCATCAATTTGATCTGATCTCCCTAACCCAACCCACCCGTTTGAACATGGAATATTTTATACGTCCCTTGCACCCAAATTATGGCATGAGGTTAACATCATCAGTATTACATGCACTAGAAGAATAACTACAAAATGAATGTCAAATACATAACTACATATTGAATGTCAAACATTAACATTTTAATTAAGTTACATTATTGTAACGTACCCTTTGATAAATTCGTGCCGTAGAAGAAGATGTCACAACAGAAAACTGATAATTAGGCAAATATCATACACAAATTACAGCCACAACTGGACTACTGTCAGAAGTAGGAAAATGTCTACACATACAGAACACTGTTCTATGTAAAAAGAAACTTCACTAATCTAATATCACATGCAATACAATGCGCATGAGTTTAATGTGAATATGTATTATTCTTCATTATACAGTAGTTCAGAATATTAGATTCGTTGAACACACAGTGCGAAGGGGTGAATCCAATAGGTGTCGTTCATCAGGCTTTCCATCTTTTTTGGAACATCATCAATGGGTATATAACTAAAATCTTTAATGTCAGTACTGGACTATTTGGCAACAAGAGTAGAACATGCTGGACTATTGTTTTTTGACTTCACCGCTTAATGACAATGTCTCCGTTTATATACGTTTCGGTATTTTACACGGACTGTACACCATTTTGGCACCAAAAAAAGTTTTTTCTGTAACGAATCTCTCAACAATTGTTTAATAAAATGTTTTACTCCTTGATATCATAATTGTAAAAAAATACAAAAATGTAAAAAAAATCGAGTCGGAGACCGGGTTCGAACCTGTGACGCCACAGTCCACTGTTGTATGCACTGTGCTACGAAGGCTTCCTAAAAACGGTTGAAATATCTAAGCTATATACCTAACTTGGTAATAACACGTGATAACATCGACTAGCCAATCACGCATAAGGAATGAGTTCTACTAGGTAGACATACCTAGTAATATTTTTAATGGAAAAATTCGAAAAAACTGCGAAAAATAAATTAATTGAGAACTATGTGGTACTTCAGTTAGTAAGTTTCAATGCATTATACACATCGATACCAAGTTTATGTCAGTTTTTGACAATTTTCTTTTTTTTCTTTCGCTTTTTCAACATATGGAGTTCAGTCCCTTTAACCCCCGTATTTTCTGTTTCCTGATATATAATGCAACAAAGAAGTTTCCATTATGTTATTTCCTAAAATAAGATGTACTTCTAGATTTTTCGTGAAAACGACAAACAGTTGGAAGCAATTTAAAGGTTCCAACTGTTTCGAGTGTTTCTGAATTTGCTATATTATACTTTAATAAACGATAAAAGTCTACCATTTAAAATGTTAGGACTCATTTAAAATGTTTAAAATTGAACAATTGGATGTATTCACTCAACAATAACTCAATTTAATTCCTGCACTCCTTACCACGTGCGAATTCGATTTTGTCTATATCATTATATACAAAACTTTAGACGGCAGACAGATGAATTAAAAAACAACAACACAAAAACATATAATTTCTTACACATTTCACAAATTGAACAGTTGGCTCATTTGTATTAGCAATGATGGCAAATGCAAAATCATGCACATTCCCAAAAGCACTCCTTGTGCAAAGCACATTAAAACACAGACTCTAGATGAATATTTTATTCTTAGCATGTATAACACAGCTTACTTGGGTTGATTGAGCCTGTTTATTGACAGAAAAGGCTAAATGTGTAACACTGTTTATAATTTTGAATAAATATTTAATGATTTCTACGAATGGTTTCACTGGCTTAAAACACAATACTATTTTTGTGTAATAGTGACATCTAAATACTGTTGTGTAGATTTCAAGAACAGTATAGCAACTCTGCCTCCCAAACAAATCCAGAAATGATGAACAACGTGCACGAACTACTATTTAGTATCAGTTTAAAATAAACAACAACAATAATTAACTTTTCAACGTTTTTCCCATGTTTCATATATTCTCATAACAGAGTAAAGGATAATAATGACACAGTGGTTATTTACACTGTACGGTAAGAATGGCAATAGGATGGAAAAATATAAAAAAACACACATTTCTCCTAAACAAAAAAACACACATTCCTCTTTTGAGAAAGCTTTCTTAGGCCAGGATAAAACAGTAATGCATTGGAATCCGATTTCAATAATGCAGAAAACATGATATTGTCATTAACGTTGCATCGCTTCCCATTAACTAGAAAATGCCGTTATGCTATTTGACGTTAAACGTTATTAATTTAACTCAAATTCAATGCGTTTTCAATGTGTTAGAGACAAGAGAGAAATTGCCTCTTTGAGAGTTGGCAAGCGCTTTTGATACGTTATCTATTGTTCATGAAAATCTCTATTCTCAACAAAATTTTGTACAACAAAGTACTAAATTCATATTTTCCGTCTGTAACAGGTTTCAACACCATTTCATATTAATGAATTCCATTCAATTTGTTAATTTTCAATGTAAGATCGATATTTATCTAACCGAGTGATCACAAAAAGCAATAATTTCACGAAATGCGTTTTTGTTCTTAGACCGAAATCGAACTTTGTTTCTGCTTAAAACATCTTCTAGTAGAGCAGTAAAATTATCAAAAGTGCTTTGTTCAATGTAGTGAAAGTAAAAGCGTTGAAAAAAATAGAACGTTCTGCGAAAATGATAAAAAGTATTTGTCTTTTTGAATGGTCGTTAAGAGAAGCTTCATCCAATTTAATAAAACGTATCATTAAAAAGTTACGTTTGAATTAGTACAATTTCTTTGCATTACAGAGGTTGTTTATGTGTGAAGTAGCTCTTGGGGATTTCGTCAGACAGATGTGTGTAAATGAAAAAATAAAGTATCTAGATAATATCAAGAACATACACAGGCGTTCTTATCCACACACGTTTGAAAAGCACATGTTATACGAGTTTCTATATACCTTTCGTATATATTAATCTACAGAGAAATGTTTAAAATTACGAAAAAAATATTTTGTGCCAGGGACAATGAACCTTTTCGAACGAGGACAGATTCGCAAACGCCTTCTTGTCCACTTAAAATTTATGGAAGTGTTGTGAGCTACTAGCACAAGTACCTGAATACGTGGTGATTTTGCAACCTTTCTAAAATTAAGCCGTGTACCATAGAAAACATATAATACAACTTTATTTGTAATACAATATGCGTTCACTATTTTGTCATTGTCCTATTTAACATCCGACAATTTGTACATGAACGCTTGCATGCCGCAACAAAAACATAATTTACAATTTTACAGCAATTTTGATTATTGTAATCCTTCGTAGTCCGTAACTGCTCATAAGTGTTTCTCTTTTGTTTTCAAAATCGTAGGTGAGAATGACCGATCGTATATTAATGTGCAATTGATTGCCGATTTATTTTCCCGCGTGTCTATTTTGGAAAGAACATCGATACATGTAGATCAATGTAAGTTCATGCCCTAGAGGACTTAAGAAAATGAATGCGGTTATTGCACTGTTCATCGCATTAACCTATTGATATTGTAAGATTGGCTCGGTGTCAACTAGCCGGACATGTGGGTTTCCTGTTTCCCAAATACATCATTAACCACACATTCCTTGCGTTAAATTATGCCAACGATAATCACTAATAATATGTTGTCTTTAATGCTTTTCGATGAAATTTATAGTTTTATCAGTGATATCACAACAGTGAAGATATCAAATAAGGAGAGAATCTATCAAATTTATGTGCTGTTTGTAAATCCATTGTAATTATTATATCTTGATCAAAACTAAACACCTCACTTTTGTGCTAGAAAATGCTGCAAACGAATAATTTGAAAAGGAAAGGTTGCATATGTTTAAATAAAGATATATTTGGAAATAAATAACCAACCGTTTATAAGAAAAATGGTGGTTCTGTTTTTCAAACGTTGTTTTTTATCCTTGAAGCAGAATATTCTGACATTTGCTATCATGCGAAACAAATAACATACCTTTTTGAACGGTTTGCCGTTGTAATTCGAGCTTCCCGAAAAATATATACAACTCTTAACAAATAAACGGATGATTTTGAACGCACCCACGCTTTTTAATTTGTCAACAACCTAGCTTGGTTTTCACTCTTAACCTGATCAACGACATGTCTTCATGTGAATCAGACTGGTTACTGACATTGTGAGATGACTGAATACCCTCGCACCGCCACTCGTGAAAAAAATGTTCTCTATGTAATGACGTATTTTGTTACCGTTGTCAAAAACAGTTTTTTTTATACTAATCACAACTTCGCGTTTGGTGGTTATAGAATTACTTGCACAATACATCATCACACTTGATGGTAGCGTAAATGATATCTTGACACGCACAACAGACAGATATATTGCTTTTTCTGCCTTTATTGGATGTTCCTAACCTACATCGATTGAATATAAAACCAACGATTATGAAAAACATTATTATTTAAGTGTTTGTTTGACATCAGAAGTCGCAGCTTTTAATAGTAATCGCAACTTTCGTAACTTATTCCGGTTGTGTAAGTTTAGAGAAAATATAAAATTATTTTTGCAAGCTGGGAAATAAATTATATTTGAGGCAAACAGATAAGTGATTTTCAAAATATTTATTTTACAAACAAGCCCCACTCATGCATTTTAGATTTAACAATGAAAGACAAACTATTTGACTTTATCTATTTTAAGTTAAAAGAAATGATAGAAAGCACATGCTCAGCATTGTAATAGTATCAAGTTCGATTAAATGTAAATTAACTATACACTGAAACGTCTCAAATTTGCAACCCCAGTGAAACATGCGAGAAATACTTCATACATTATGTGCAACCTTTCCCACCTTTCCTTTTTTGTGGAATGAGGGCAACTTTACATTCATCAATATATAAGTGGTTGCCAGACTAGCACAGTTGTTCAGGTTGACGAAGTTTCATTACTAGCCACGACCATCGCAGAGTTATTGCTTGTTGCTGTTGTTCACTGTTCTGTGCAACATACGATATCTACGTAATATAAACTAAAAAAATAAAATCAATGACTCCGTGCCGATGCCTAGGACATATTTAACACTCTCTAAGTACATTCATATGAATTTGGATTAGTTATGTGATCAACAGATGTGTCTTCCAACCACAAACGTCTTCAAAATGTAGGCCTATTTCTCATATTTCAGGCAAATCTCATTCCATAAGCCCCAAGTAAATTTACATTTTACTGACCGTTCCAAGGCGGTACCTAACAATTCTTGATAAACATACCAATTATATATATATATATATATATATATATATATATACATATATATATATATACATACATATATATATAATTGGTATGTTTATCAAGAATTGTTAGGTACCGCCTTGGAACGGTCAGTCACATATATGTATATATATATATATATATATATATATATATATATATATATATATATATATATATATATATATATATATATATATATATATATATATATATAGTATTTATGCACTGTGCTGTTTGTAGAGTTGTGTGCTGTTCTATGTTTCTTGTTTGTGAATTTGTGTTCTATGTCTTTGGCGTTTGCCCATTGCCACTGAACCGGGTTTATGTTTAAACTTTTTGCTACTGAGCATGTTTCTGTAGCTGTCTGCATATATATTGCTTTACCATTACCACTCAGTACTGAATTATTAATATAATGTTATAAATCCCGTGACACATACCCTGTAGTCAAAACCTATCATGATGATTATTCGTGCAATATAACGTCAGCTACTCAAGACGAAAAAAATGAACATCAAAAGATCCAAAATGAGGCCGGTAGAATCGTTTGTGGGGATACAAAGCTAATATCTATTTATGTTCTTCATAATGAACTGTGCTGGCCTACTCTTTCAGAAAGACGACTCAATCACAAACTATGTCTCTTCTATAAAATGGACAACGGCCTTGTACCTGAGTATTTATCATCCCTTACACCCTAAACTGTTGGTTCTTGGAATTATCCACTACGCAATGCATATAATACAAGAACGGTTATGTCACGTAATTGTCCTTACTTTTCCTCCTTTCTTCCTTCTTCTGTACGTGCATGGAATGAACCTTCTCGGGATGTGCGGGACAGCCCTTCTATTGTTTCTTTCAAGAGATCTATTTCTTATCAATCTTCAGTCCGCCCTTCATACTATTACAACAGTAGCCGTCGATTGCAGGTACTCCACACTCGACCACTGCGTACTAGTTGTAGTGCTCTTAACTATCACCTGTTTTGCAAATAAACATAATAATATCTGCTCTATGCGAATGTGGTGAAGTTGACACTTCTTCCTGCAATGTCCCTTGTACACGGATATTTGACCAGCTTTAATTCGTCATATGTCTGGAATCACACGTGTTGACATTGATATCATTCTCAATGGTGATCCCACCCTTAACAACGAGAGCAACTCAATAATCTTCAGTTTTGTTCATAACTTATTACAAGACTCGAAACGCTTCTGATTATGATTTATTCCCAGACTTGACCCTTTCCATCAAACGGTATATGTACCCAGCTATTATCAATCTAACTATCATCAAACTTTCATATATTCTCACTCTGTCTACTTTTGTTTTCATCCATGCTCTCTTTTTTTTCTCTTTTTGTTGCCAAAATCATAATTTTTCTACATAAATTCAAACGCATTCTTTCGTTCGCTCTGCATGTTTTCATTAACAACATTTAAAATCGTCTAACCTTCTCATTGTTCTGCATAACGTGTAATTTAATTCTCACGGAGAGAAATTTTATAAGCTATGCTTTCGTTTCAATCCGATTCAATATGTTAATGCAAATATCTAAATTGTATTTAATGTGTACGTCGACTATTATTATTATATATATTTATATAGATACGTTGAATAAAATATGTTTAAACTTACTACTCAAGCACCATGTACTACACTAGCTACCAAAACTCAATACAGCGATAAGTTTCAGGAGTATATTGAAAAGAAAACATTTCGGTGTAAGAACAATGTCAAGGCATCGAATGCTTGGACATTTGACAATCTTGATACATAAGGAAATTGAAACAAAACAAAAATATTATATCTTGACTCTACCTAATATTTATCTTAGTGGTTAAATAAAATCTTTATAGTGTCAGAAGAAATGTTATGCAATAAGAGTATTATCTTGTCCTACATAAAGCTTTAAGATATCAAACAGAACTCTGGAATAATTTAATCGTTCCTTGCATTAATTTTGAGCTGTAAAAGGATTCAATGCAATCTAGATTGTCTAGTATTTCCAGGTCATTTTAGTAGGATATTATTTCTTTCACTCAGTTATATGTGTAAATCAAAAAGAGAGGCAACTTGTAAAGTGCAAAGTTGAGCATTATTTGTTAAAGTTTTAACAACAGATATACTGATGTGTTTTTGTTTCTCACCAGAACTTCATAGTAATATAAAAAATAAGCTGAACACATATGTAAGACCTGATTGAAACACTTTTACTTCTTCTTAAAACAATCAGCTGCTACTTTAAAATTGAAAAAAAGTACAATGATGTAATAATAGGACCGATATTCAAAGGACAAGATGTAGTATTTGAAGATCATCTGAATGCACTATCATGGACAGTCCTTAAATGAATTCCGTAAAAGTAATTAAATGTGAAGATATTTTCACAATTGTTTCTTTGTCTTAAAAAATTAAAAACGTTTTGTGCTGTTGTTCCATGTTTCTTGTCTGTGATGTTTTGGTTTTGTTTAAACTTTTGGCTACTGAGCTTGTTTCTGTAGTTCTTCATATAAGTATGAAATGCTCGATATTTATATATAACATACTAAGCGAACCATTCAGAGACGCACATTATACGACTCTTACCAACAATGATATGGTATTTAATTCTTTAGTGCCAATGAACAGCTATTTGGGACGGTGATAGTTTTACAATGACAATGAAAAACCATTGGAACGGTATTAGTTTTGTACATGGTCGACTACCAATGAACAGCTGTTAGAATAGTGATACAACTGTATGTGTCATTACTGTCAATAAACAGCTATTGGGACGGTGATGGTTTTGAGCATGTCGCTAATGTCAACGAACAGCGTTTAAAAAGGGGATATTATTGCACGTGACATGACTGTCAATCGACAGCTATTTTAACATTAACAGTGTTTGCATCTTCAATAAACATAGGTATCGTTATAGTATTGCACGTGTCATTACAGTCAGTAGACCTCTATTGGGACGGTGACAGTTTCGCATGTGTAGTTACTGTCAGTGAGCAGGTTTAGGAACGGTGATAGTTTGGCACGTGCCTTTATTCAGTAATTGTTATGAAAACATGCCAATATCTCGGTTCAACAACGATCTCATGGTAACTGGCCAGTGTCCAATGCGCATGTAAATTGATATATCAGACGATGTAATTTGTGACAGTTTCTTAATTTGTCAGCTTTATGTGTGTTTTCGTGCTCTTTTTAAGTCCTAAAATGTACAGATTGAGAATAAGCAGTTAGCGTGATACAGACCGATAAACACAGAAACATTTTATGCATTTGCCAAATTAATTAATGGAAAACGCAAGTTCAACAGAGACAACTGGCGCCCGATCTGTGGCTTCACATGACATGTAACTATCTTTAATCTGTAATGACGGACACACGCACGAGAGAAAGAAACAGGCATAATACATTTAAACAAGTCCAATATTGATTTACTAACAGTTCTAAAAGAGTAATTTCTGATATCAAAATTGACATTAAGAAAACCTGGAAAACAAAGAAATGTCCAAAAGTTCGCAAAAGATCTTTACTGATTCTGCTTTATTCAAGTGTCCACATAACTTAATTCACATGACAAATTGAACACACTTCATTAGCACTAATTGCATGCAATCACAAAAATATTCCCGCAAAAGGTTGAAATGTGCAATCTTAACAGAATTAATTGATTAAATCCAAGATTTAAAAATGTTCTAGCAGTGGTAAAACTTGTTAACTTTTGGAGAAACTTTAATTTAACCAAAGTTAAAATGATATAGAAGTTGCTCCTATATAAAAATTGAAAATGTTCCAGGACTTATATATATATATATTAACATCTTTAGGAACTTTCTCTCACATTCCTAAACTTTATAAGAATCCTGTTTATCCTAAAACTTTAACAGGTGAAATTAAACAAACAAATCTAGAACATTATACACACCTCGTGAAAAATACATACTTAACATATCATAGGGAAAACATTAATGATTACAGCGGGCCTTCCCGACCGCATATGTCACCGTGTGGAACACGCCCATCATCGGAAGGTAAAACAACACCGGCAGGTCCAAGAATGTTTCAACCGTATTCTTGAGCTACAGAAAGAAAACACATTTTTCGGCCACACAAAATAGATGTTTGAGTCGACAGATTTGAAGTTGTTGTCATTCCGAGCTAACTGCATTTTTTTGAGACAGTCGAGAATACCAAACGAAGCTTTTTGTATTGACCATGTTGCATTAATCAACGCAAAACGTATGTCTTTTTCGGAAGGGTAAAAACAAGTTATATAGTATGAGTATCCATTTTAAATACAGTTAAAAGGGAGGAAAAGTCATACCTGATACCTTCTGATCGTATAGGAATCACAACGGTCGCCGTGTCAGCTGCTTCTAATTTTGTACTGAGTGATATTTATCTTGCTTTCTTGCTCTCATTTATTCCGGTCAATATCTGTCTATTAAAACCATTTCTTATAGAAACACGAATTAAATGTGGAGAAGAAAGTTATAAGAGTGGTTAATATTCCTGATTCAAAGGATTAAGTTATTTTTTTTAAATTGAAATCACTCTAATTTTTAACTGGACAAAACAATACACTCCATGTAAACTAAAACGGATATAGAGATGTTAAAAAACCACCGGCACTTTATCAAAGGTTGGCATTGATGTGGAATCTCTCTCGGTGATTTATTAAATATCGCAAATATATTCACCAAAGACTGATTTAAAGAAATGGAATTGCGTGACTAAACTAAATGCTATGTTCTAATAAAGATACTGGGAAGTCTTTCAAACATCATAAGCATAAGCAAAAGCATAAGATAAATATGAAATATTTTCAAAACGCATCTGTCCGCATAAATGTTTTTGTTATAATTTGTAAAACCTTTCGAAATGGAAATTTGGATGGAAGTTTGGTATTCAATGTAAACACTGTATAGCTCATTTCTCAGTTAAGCAATTTAAAATGAAAACAATGGATACTGTAAACACCAACGAACTGAATTTCTATCACAATAACAAAATACGTATTTACATACCATTAAGGACACTATTTTAGACAAGAAATATCTTTTACATCAATGATGTTCTCCACTTTCAACTGAAACCTTAATTCTTTCACCACGTGGTTGCCTCTTTATGACCTCTCACTTTTCACTTAATTAAACATATAAGCCTCGTAACAACCTGTATCAACTTGAAACAATGCAAAATGAAATTAAAAAAAAATATTATTTTAACCCTGATATATATTTCTATAATAATATTACTGTATTTCAAAATGTGAAACACAATCGAAACGTCTTATATCAGAAATAAGTTTCCGCTCGAGACGGTAAAACAATGCAGTTCTAAATGTGAAACACATTCCGTTTTCATCATATATTGGTTAGGTCATTTTATAACAGTAAAACCTTGTGTACTAGCAATGAAACAAATTTATGATTGTGTAATCTGAGGTTCCCTTACAAACGTACTTGTTAAAGTAACAGTAACAAATATATGCAT
Organism: Mya arenaria; assembly: GCF_026914265.1. Lineage (NCBI taxonomy): Eukaryota > Metazoa > Mollusca > Bivalvia > Myida > Myidae > Mya > Mya arenaria. Next base: position 2,980,649 of record NC_069124.1, read on the forward strand.
TATTTTTCAAATTGCAAGATGATTAAGACGTTTCATAAAGCTGATGCCTCCTTTCAATGAAATAATATACAAGCACCATCAATACAATGCATATCGTAAAATGCTTCAAATTCAATCAATAGGTTTTAAATGTCAAAGTTACGGCACATAAGATCTAAATGATTGTACAAGGACAAGCCTTATAAACTACATAACAGTCGTTCGATTGACGATGTTCAAGAATGGTTTGTTTCCTTACATGAAAGATTGATTAAACTGTCTGACTTCATTGTTTGGAAACACAACATACGCTGGTCATAAATTACCCATGATGAACTGTGCGAACAAATAGCGTGCACCACAACCAAAACGCCAGCAGCAGTGATAGATCAATCAAGAAAGAACAAAACATGAAAATATCATTTACAGTTTGATTGGAACTGATCATTGACATAACGTCAACTTCTGCACTGTTGACTGTCCGCCCTCATGGCTGGCTTTAGCGGTGTTTGTTATCCAAGAGCCATATATTATGAATCAGATTAAAATTTGTTGATCTAGTTAAATCATACCTTTTTCTCAACCCGAAAGACTTTCCAAAACTCCGCCAAACAGCGATATATTGCTAATTTGATACTTTATATCAAACTCTATTTCACATTTGTGTCAAGAAAATGTGAATTTTATTTCGGCAGTTTCTAATTTCAACGTTTGATATGTTTTTGTTTTTGCCAGATTTAAACGATGGGATATTTTGACTTGGAATTAACAATTGGCGTGTTATTCGCCTATAAAGATAGAAACATTGTGTGCATTTGTCACGGTAATGAATGGGAAGCGGTAGTCTACGAGAGGCAGCTGGCGTTTGATGCTGAGATTTGGCATAAACATCTCTTAAATGAAACACGCAAGTAGATATGAAAATACATAGCACACGCTCGATCAACTCCATCATCTCAAAAATAAATAAATAAATATTTGATCTTAAAATTGATATGATCCGTTAAATAATTAACATCGACTTAGCCGACTTAAATTAACAACATAAGAAATGTTATACTTGTACATGAAAAGGATAATGTCCAAATTCGTTATGATAACAAGGCCCCGCGGAACAACCAGTCCCCGAAAGAACAAAGCCTGCGGTTTCCATTCTGCCCTTGCCATCATAAAGAATCTACAAGAAGCAAAAAAAAAAAACAACACTTAACTTATTACGATAAAAAATCGTTGCGAAGTTAATTACGTTTATTCCCGAATCGTTTCTTTGCGGTAATACGTTATTTGTATCTAAAACTAGAATCAATGTTTTACCTTTAATAGCTTTGCTATCATAGATATGAAATCAGAGCTTCATCATGTCAGTCGGTCACTTGACCAGATAGGAATCAACAACGTTACAAAATATGCATGTACATCAAGAATGATAAAACAATAAAGGACACGAACCAATATATTAATTTGAATGTTTTGATAAGCACCTTATAACAATACGCAATACATTACGAGCGAAGTTCGAAATATTAAAGCCAATGACATACATGCTGATAATAGGATATTTTTGATACATATGTTCTTATATTTATCGCTTACAAACGAACATATAATTCATCATCAAGTTATACCGATCTTTGTCTTTGAATTATCGTTCTTGAATTGATTAATGAATTATTAAAAAAAATGATCACCGGCATTAATCATCACCAATTCCTATTCAAACAATTAATAAACAGCGTTAAAACAAACGTAATAGCATGACACTGAAGGAAATTTAGGCTTTGAAAAAATATATTGAGGCGTTTTTAAGACTTCAAGAAGATGAGTCAAAGCAACATTTGTGAAATTGGAATTTCGCTCAAACATGTAACACGACAGTCCAATGGCTGAGTTAATTTTCAAAACCGTTTAAATCTATGGCTTGAAATTTTACATTTTGAAATGAAGCGTTAATGAGTTAACCGAGCGACGACCTCTTCATAAGCTCACATAATCTACTCTACCGGTATGTCCGTTTATCTTATCGCAACCGCCGTTTTTCAATTATTAGCAGCCGGATCTGCCGGTTTTAATTTTGTCCTGTTTTGTGCCGTTAGAAAAATGAAAAATAGTTAAAAATGTAAACTTATAGCAATAGTTTTAGTAATCACTTGAACTACGTTGCAACCTAAAATGAGCTTCTCCTGCTTAGTGCAGTGAATGAAAGGCTATCTTTACAAAAGTCATTAAAATTATTTGATAATTGTTTGTTATTGATATCGTTGCGACTCCTCGGTATGCACAGTGTAGAACAATGTAGTACTAGAATTCCTCTATTCGTACAACATAGTGTTGGTTTAGGTAGTTACATCGTATCGAATACAGACTAATATTCCCCATTTCTCTCAATGTTGATAAATACATCGGGAGATTATGTGCAAATATACTTCTAGGTATACTTTTTAAATTAACCAAACGAGTTTTTGTTTTAGCCAACGGTAATAATATTAATTTAAAAACCAATAATTAAGGTTATTATAAATAATGAAACTCCAGAATGTCCCGTTATATAAGTGCCAGTGTCGGAAAGAAATGTAATGCATAGCTTAAAGCTATCTTTGGAAACGGCGATAGAGTAAGTGTGGTATTCCTGCCTTTAATTTAAATCTTGAAAAACCATTTTGTAAATAACAATATATTTTATCAGCAATCGATTCTCATCTCAACCAGAGTGTACCCTTGCTACATCATAGCTATCAAAGAACAATAATAAACGGAGTATATGGACATATTTGTCCATTAATTATTGTCAAGTATCATTGTAAATAATAGTTATCAGTTATTGGCTTTATATAGAGTCTTATGTTGAATGACCCTCATGGCGAAAGAAGGCACAATTTACATCCGTTAAATCTCACTGCCGCTCAAACCTCATTGGTGCGTCTTGCTTACAGCGATGCAGAGAACATCTAGTTCATCAACTTGAAGAGCTAAGTATCAGACCTTTCCGCATTTATTTCTTGCTATTTCAAAAGGTATCAATTGTGTAAGAGATATTCTTACATCAATTTTTGATAAACACCCCTAATTGTTTTACATAGTATATAATATGTGCTGTGTTGTTTGTGGAGTTTTGTGCTGTTGGTCCGTGTTCCTGGTTTGGGTTTGTTTGTTTTTGTGTTCTATGTCTTTGGCGTTGACCCTGTGCCATTAAACGGGGTTTATATTTAAACTTTTGACTACTGTGCTTGTTTGTGTGCTTTTTCATATAAATTATGACTAAAGTTGGCTTTGTGGCCTTTTCATTAAATAAGTGAAAACACTACAAAGACTCGATACATTGTGGACGAATAATATTGGGACCTGAAACGATTCATACACTTATTACACCATGTCTTTAATTGCAAACGCATTTTCCGCAAAATATGATAAAAAAAAGCATGTTCATCAAATTCTTATGACGACTACAAATGTTTGCAAAAACAAAAGTATAATTATGTTTGATACACATGGAACCTTAAACAATAACATAAAATAGGACTTGTTGATAATAGTCTATATTTTGGTCTTACAACATAAAATTAAACTGAAGTCGGAGTAAACTATTCTCCCATTTCCTGTAAATCACAAAGCCAGCTTAAACAAAACAAATGGATGGCGGACGGGCATCGGCATATTAACTGCCGAAACAACCAGCATCTGATGGCGCACACAAGCAAATTCACCTCTCAACTATGCCAACTGCATGATTTACACGGACCTCTTACTGCTAAATCATAAACAGTAAGGCAATATATAAGTAAACATACTAAAATCATAACAAAAACAACGTATGCATTATTCGAAACGCGAATAGTTTCTTTTATTTAGCTGTTTTAGCAAGATGTGCATGCATGAAGTAGAGAGAGTTTTGATCTACAAAGTTGGACATTGTGCATTTCAGTTTTAACAACAGCTAAGCGGATATTAAATTGTTCTTCTCAGAAATGCTAAACAGACTAATAACAATTTCACTTTTGGACACATTTATGACAAATGATTGAAACCGTTATATTTCGTCCGATGGGATTTGTATAGAAAATGCATTTTTGCACCAATTTGATCGATATCACATTTCAATCGTTTCAAATGCAACGTCTTTGTTGATATGTCATCTTGATCATGTAAATTTCTTTATAGGGACAAGCCTTGTATCCATCCCTTGACTCGGCCGATATGAAATCACCTAATAAATGAGTTTTTATTAATTAGCTTTTACGTATGTTACGACATTTTGGTTAGAAACAAACAATAAAATACCTTACCTTACTATATAAGCTTATTTCCCTTTTTCATTCCTGGACCTCGCTTCTCCATACTGGACATTTCTGAATTTGACATGCATCCTTTATAGTGACATTGCACAGACTTGTAGATAAAGCCGAATGCACTGTATAATTTGAGGAAAGCATATCTTTTCGTGATTATTTTGTTAATCGTTTGCCACAAGTATAACACTGTTTTCACCTTCGGCGTCGATTTTGTCAGTTGCCAAAAAGAGTTCATCATGAAAGTCATATTATCCACTAACAGGATCAACACAACTGTACTAAAAACCTGTTGAAACTGTTAATAGGCTAGTTATTCCAAACAGGTTTTGAACGAGGCACACCAAAGTCGTTAAAACGAAATGGCTGCCGAATTAATTATTATTATTTGATTATATTTCTTGTAAAACATTGTGTGTTCAACAGCTCCAAAAATTCGGAGTTGTGTTGTTCTGTGAATGACTTAACAAATTATTAACAATTCTGATTGGTTTTAGAATAAACAGTCATAGGACGAGTATGGGGCAAAACATAAGCATTAAAGAGGTCCATTACAAAATAAACAGTTCTGAATTGATTTCAACTTATCAAAGTATTGTGAAGGTACGAGTGGCAATTTATTAAGAGATTTGTTAAAAAAATACAGCCCTTGCCATAAAAAGTATGATGTATCAACACGAAAAATATTCGTTCTACGTTTAAATTCAGTATCGAAAGACGTCATTTGTCGTCATTAATATCTAATGAACCGATTTTATTTTAATACTTTGGAACTGGCTTCCGTTTGAATAGTAGATTGATTTGTTTCAGCAACGAAACATTGGGCCAAATTAATCTTACAACAATCACAGATGACTGTCAACAACAACCAAGGAAATTAATCATAACCATTGCAAATATTGATTTGCCCGTCTTAGAACAAAACACTGAAACAAATGGTTTTGCGTGTCCCGAAATGAACTGTATCATCTTATAAAACTATTGAGACGTCGTTATGACATCAACAAAATAATGAAATGCAAAATTTGATGAATTGAAAATGATTTGCACAACAAAACTCTACGTAAAATGTGGGATTAGATCTTTCAAACTTTTTGCATTGAATATTTGGTTTCTTCTGTAACAGTCTGAGACTCGATTAAAATACTGTAAACGCAACCACTTAATTATATAAAATGATGATTCCGAGGGAGCAAAAAATCCATTACTTTCACAAAACCAAATGCAAATATTATAGTACAAACCATCAGGACAAGATAAACAGTTTGCACCATGCGCTAACACCGTCCATTACTCTCGTTCTTCTGTCACATTTAAATGTGTTTAAAAAAAAAAAAAAATATGACGGTTTAACCGTTTTACTTATACCGTATCCTACAGAATCGCCAGGATGCCACCCAACATCAATCTGTTGATAACCAACTCAATTCCAATGTAAATACCGGTATCAAACGACGGCATTTGTTTCAGTTGAATGAGAATGTCATTCCAACTTTTCACTGTTCGATTGTTGTCACTTTTATTTATTATCAGGTTTGAGGTCATGGAAAGATATGGACTGGGAATTGGCAATAACAACTATTTTTATTATTATCGTTTTAAAATATCATACATTTGTATCATTTTAAATGGCGTGATTATTTTTAAAACGTTCAAGGCCATGACATGAAATTCTTCATTTCACAATGAAACGTTAATTTGTTAACAACGCGGTTACCCCTTGTTATTAGCAGTCGAATGTGTTAGTTTTAATTGTGTTCTGTTTTACGTACAGCCGTTTATCTTTTAAACTAAAGGAAATGGAAGCAATATTTGTAGCATCAACGTTAATATCACATCCTTAAATGAGTTGTCTTTTCCTAGCGCAAAAGTTCTTATTATAAGTGAATGAAAAACAAGACATTATAAATAATTAAAGGTATTCAATAATGTTGTGCCATTGAAACCGTTGCAACTTTTTGATGTTTACAGGGTACTTGAAATGTAAGTTTCATACGCCAGCGAATTAGTTTAGGTGGTTTCTTATCATATCGAATTCAGACACATATGCATCATAACACCTAATTGTGGTATACACTTATAACTAAACAGAACAGTTTTTTAACGAACAGAAATATTATTTAATAATCGACCCTTTTGAATGGATCTGTGACTATTCGACTAATAGACTTGTTTCTGTAGTGTTTTCTTTATAAATATTGTACTCGAAGATCGCAAGTCCATTCGAGGTAATTGTTTTTTGAAAATCGTGCGAGCAGCTGAAACTTTAAAGTCAAGGCAAACTAGTCATCTAAAGAAATTCTGATTACAAGGTGACATATCCTTTATAAGAACTACTTGGCTGGATTATCTGCCTCTACCAGTACAAAGGGTACTCAGACCTTGTTTCCAAAGCAAATGCTGAAATCTATGAAACAGTAAATTAAATATTCACTGTGTAAAATATACTGTAAATATGGACAGCACAACCAGTTTTGACCTCAGCTAAAGCCTCGGTCAGTACTATGTTTTGGTCCACATCACCCAAAGATAAAAATGTTACCAAACAGAAAAGACATCGTCATAGAATGGCATTTGAAAATGATTAAATGCTTAAGTATGTTTTGTTTTCTATGTATTACAATGTCTGCAATGCCTCAATAGCATAATAAATATTAATATGTTCAAATGTTCACTGTGTAATACATATTTGTTTGGCTTCACAGTCCAATGTTCTCTCCTACCAATTTCAGGTTTAAATTAATGTAATCATGATTTAAGCATTTTATTCACTTCACCTTAAAATGATGTCACAAAAAGTCAATATTACTACAAACTTTCAGTTTTAATGTTTTCCAGTTTTGGTGTTGTCTATTTGAAGCGCATTCCTATTTGCAAATCTATTGCCATGTATCGACCTTACAATGAAATATGCCTGTGTCTGACTAGCAATTGGCTCCTTATTGCTGGGTACTACTTTTTTCAACAGATAAAGAACGCTGTAGCAAATTTTACTGACACACCTGCAGTATAAAAAATATTATGTATAAACTTTACATTGCTCTAAAACTCAATTTTTTTTAATTGGAATAAGAAAATGTAAACAATAAAAATGAATTTATATTTAGCATTGCATCTTTTGAAATTAAGATATTTTTCTGCATTTTAAACAAAATTTAAGTTTTCCAAGATTTTGATGACTTGAATAGTAGGTGGTCTCAAAATATGTTTAACAATTGATTCCACATCGACCAAACACAGTGTTGTGGCATAGGAATGGATCTGTGAATAGAGAAGCTCCACAGGATAAGTTTAATTGTTCTTCAAGACCAACCAGCGTCTTAAGTGTTTCATGTCGAGATGATGCTGGCAATAAGTAACACGCCTTTTTACGTTTTTTACAATTTTAAAAGTGTGTGTGTGTGTTTTTTTAAAAACAACACCTTTTGACAGGTCTGTTAAGTTGAAGTCCTGTGTGATAAAACTGACACTGAATCAGTCCAGTTCTAAAATAGATTTTATACATTTAAACTGGGAATAATGTTTGGTATAAGAAAACATCTTAACCTCACATATGCACACATAGCATATTTAAACAACACAGGCCGATATATTTCAACAATAACGCTGGTTTATATACAATTCCTACAAATGATACCGGTTTTCGAAATCGTAAATCTCCTGGCAGGTCATTAAGAACTAGTGATATCTCCGTATAGTCTTTTTCATCGGTTCACGCATAAATAGTGTGTTATTTTGCTTCATCTGATACTGATGCAATTACATCGCTTACAGTTGAGTTGTTAATTCTTACAAAAATCGTTTAATTGCAGATGCGGTATGTTGAAAATGAGAATTTATACTATGTATGGACTCAGTTTCATTGAGGCCGCTATTTCATAAAACTGAACCCTATTGATACAAAGAAACAGACAACAGGTTTTACATACATCAATTTTCACGTCCGCAGAAAAAGCAATCCGATTTTTTTTCCATTTTTTTTTGAGTTTTCGAAATAGTTGGGCTGCGGATCTGTTAACCTATTTATTAAAAAAAGGTTTTTTAGTGAAACTTATATTTTATGATCCCCATGACGAATTCCATTATTAAACACTGATCATCTATTTATTCGTAAACGTTAATCTTAGTGTCGCTAAAATCCTCGTCTTGCTAATTGCGATACCGGGAACATCTAAATCCGCATCTTTGAATATAAGCTTTATATCAGATTGATCCCTATCTATTTCTTGTTATTAATTCAGTGAATTGAAAAAGAAATTTCTAATATTAAAACGATCGATCTCTATCTCGTTATAAGAAACTTCGTCATCCTTCAGTGAGTCTATGATGATATTTCCTGATTACGGCTTCCGGTTTGTTGAAAAAAAAAATGGCGCGCCTTCTTAGCACAGGGAGAAACATGTGAATTTCTAACAACGGCAGTTATTGTGATGTGATGTTCGGTAACATATATACATCTTTAATCTACCACGGCGCCTTTAGACCAACTTTGTGGGTAATTGTAGTGTACTGAGAGGTTTTGCTCTTATCCCAGTATTTCACACACGGTTCATGCAGTAATTGAATGCCACCAACGGAAAAAGCTTGACAAAAACTTAATCGTTTACCCCCCAACCAGAGAAAACCTCACACTTTTATTACAAGCGTTGCAGGTCAGACAACACCCAGAGACTGAGACCACATATGGCACTAGTTTATTCTACGTTGCTTCAAAAAACAACTCTTTCTACCATTATTAATTTTCCATTCATTACTTTAGCCAAAACTAACCCGAATATTCGCGTAAAACTCGCGATTTCTGTAGACTTGTTTCTATCAAATAACTATAAAACAGTTGGTGGTATTTATCATACATGTATAGTGACAATGACAATTTTGCTATAAGGCCACCGACCCATTCCAATATACAGACATACAGTATTAATTTACAATCTTGTACAACAGTACAATGAAACACAATGAAACAACTACACAATAATATTGTTTTCATATAGATGGTGATTTTTAGAATTTCATTCTTCTATGAAACAGATGATACTGCTGTTATTTGCTATTATTTAAACTGTCAAAGTAATGGTAAATAGACCTTAATCCGTCTAAAACCGTTAGAGTTAGCCTGTTTTTTTTTTAACTTGCACAAGTGCATATCACTGTCACACGGGATCCCCATTTAACGTCCCAACCAGAAGACGATACGTATTATTTTCAGTGGTGCGGCGGGGAATCGACACCTGGATTGACAGTAAAGTGTTTTACGACCCGACCACGGATACGCCACATTTGACTGCTTCACTGCAAAATTCTGCCTTATATACCCATGGGAACCACGTGACATGAGTGCTTCTGATTGCACATTAGTGCTCGGTTATTTACGGCACCTCTGAATATAACCAATGAATAAAAAACTGCGGATTAAAAAGAGGTGGGCATGAAATATAAGCAAAGCTTAGTTATAAATTATATTAAAACATCATTAAACCACTAATAAGAAATATTACTACATTAACTCTCTGTTTAAGTAATTGAAATTTTACTTTAGTTAAATCTTTTTAAAACATAAACTTATATTTACCTTTCTAACTGATTACTGTCATATGCTTTTTGGAACTGTTTGCAATGGTAAATTTATAGCTAACGGACAATACCAACTTCGTCATATTTGTATTAATAAAACATTAACACACTGTTTGTCAGTTTGTTTGTTTCATGGCTAATTAAATCTTTGCCAGGGTGAAACGCAATGGGATGATATGGCCTTGCAATTACCAATTGGCGTGATATTTGCCAATACATATATAAACGTTTTATGCGTTTGTCACATATTAATGAGAATTGGTATTTGACCAAAGGCAACTGGCGCTTGATGTTATGTATTGGCAAAAATGTTTTAATTAAAAACGTAAATAGTTGTGAATAATAGAAAATGTGCGTTTTACTACATCATCGTAGAGCATTGTTTGAATTATATCTGTTTTAATAACCGTAGATTCTGTTTACCTTATGGAACACGCACTCGCCGAATGAAAGAGCAACGCCTGTCCCTGCCCATCATCTAGATCTACATAAAGCGGAAATCACAACATTAGTTTATACCGACAGTACAGTTTTTGTACAGTCAAACGCTTCTCGCATCGTTTCGAAGCGGTTATATATCTAAAACTAGCACTACTCTTGTATCGCTGTTGACAGTTTTTTGAAGATTTAGTTGTACTGTTTGTAAATAAATATGATCCAGCTAACTCTTATGTATAGAAATGGACTTTCAAACTAGTTGCATGAGAAGTTTTGCAAAACTTTGTCTTACTAGTTTAGCTGGTTGTCAGGCCAGTTTAAAATCAGCATCCTGTCAAAAAAGGCGTGTACAGCAAGAGCACCCTTTCAAGTAAAATGAGATCAAATAATTAATTGTTTTAAATTTGTTTTAAACAACAAAAGTACTCTATGCAGTACTTTACGTGAGTATATCGAACGAGCTATGTCAGCGACAATACAAGCAGATACACGCCTACTAAACGCCAGCTACATCACTTATCGAAAGAGAAAATAAATACAATAAAATGTCGAGACGTCCGTTTTGCATCTGCGCCTTTTATTATTTGTACATAGGTGAGTACGACTTATAATTCATTTGATGCGAACTGTTGTGCCACGTCGGTGCATAGACAATGCAAGAACGTTTCGACGCATGGAAAAAAAGGTAGGTACAGTACAAACACCGGTTCCCATAAATAAAATAACAAGCTCTTCCTTATAAGGAAACATGCATATATTTAGAAAAGTTGTGGCGCTATTGCTTTAGTAACGGCGTTATGGATTAATGGTGGCACCGTTTGATATAATTTGCGCTGAGAGTTGATATGATATAAAGCTTAAAGAAGGAATACAGTAGGTGCCATTTGAACTGTTACCATAATTGAGCACCGTCTTAATGTTTAAAATATATCTAGTTCGCGAATTTGCAATACAAAACTTGCAAATCGCTATCAGCAAAAGTCGGAAAATTTAATGAGTTGTTAGAGTAGATATGGTCCGGCATAAGGTGGAATTAGATAATGCTCACTTATATATAGTACAAAAATCGAAGATGGCTGTCCGCCAAAGTCGGTAAATATATAATTAGCTGAATCCTTATTCGCACATTCAACTCAATGTGTTTTAACTTATATGTGAACATTACACAGCAAGTTACACACTTCTGATAAATGGAACACTATTTTCAGGAGTTGGGATCATAACCCTATTAAGTTTGCTAGCACAATGTAATTTTATAGTGTTTCAATCTTCTCACTCATACGTGTTCATTTTACCGGAAGGAAAAAAATAAAAGTGACATGAAAAGAAGTTGAATTGAAAATGGTCGTTTATGACATTAATGACGATAATTTCTTGCAATGAACGTTGATGACATGGTGTACAAGTTTTGTGGTAAAATGAACGCGAACAGTTTTAGTATCTTTTTAATAAAAATAAGGATGAGCTGGGCTGGAATAATGATTAGCATCTACATTCTGAAAAAAGCACAGCAAACAAACTTAAACAACAACAACAATATTTTACTGTATCGTTTTTAAGACTTCACGAGAATATACCACTGATGGTGAGCAAAGTATCGATCTGTTTGGTGAAAGGCGGCCACCTCTATCACCAGACCAGTCTCGCCCTATTCCCTCGGGTTGACAAGATATATCGTCCATTTAGGTATTCGACATATATCTTTATATTGTATTCGTCTTTGTCTCTAATGTTCCAAGAACAAACCAATCAGCGTTCAGATTGAAAACCAATTTTGACGATGCAGCATGCAAGAATACTTGTTAAGACTGGCGATACAGGTTTATGGCAGGAAATTGGATACGTATATACTATTGCAAATGTCATGCCCTTGTAATATATATTTTATATGGTACACATAAATAATATGTTATAAATAAAAAAGGTAGCAAAACACAAAATATACTACTATCATACAAGTAAAAGTTGCAGTAAGACTTTGCGAATCTATCGTCGTAACTGTGGGTCTTCTGACACTTATAATTAATATTTCACTGTGATCTTGTTAATTTCCGTATCGCATTTACCTAGCAAAAATATGGTCTATGTAGACTCAAGTTAGATGTCAAGTCAGTAACTTCTCAAACTAGTGTGACGCCTGGATGACCTTGTTCCCAAAAGTAGTTCACACGTACAAATGCAATAGTAACAGCAACCTTTGTAGTATTAAGCTATCGTGCATTTAAAAAAACTAATATATTAATTAGTTGTTTTCATAAAATAATTCTCTTCTTCACGAATATTAATAAAGATAAATACTACTATTATGCTATTCCTTGAAAAATATTATTATTAATATTTTAGGAACCGTAGCACTAACTTAACACGGTGGAATAAGATTGAGATGACGTCACAAACAGGGTCCTAACGACGTTTTTTTTTCAAAAAAATGTGTTCAATTGTGAACAAAAGTATTTTTCATGAACACGTTCAGAATGTTTAACGTGATAAAATCTCGACCGCTTGTGATGGTTCACATAAGGTAAACAACTAGGTCATAAGGTTAAATTTTGGAAACATCTTAAAAACAAACTCAATGTCTTAAAATTGATCCAATATTCACCAAACTAAATCATGATGTTGATGAACTCTTGGACAAATCTTAAAATTGGTTACATGTGATCAAAATTAGTTCACTTTGTCAATCTTAGAAATAAATTGTCGAGAGCGATATCATTAGAACCATATATTGGTAGGATTTGATTAGGATATGTTCAAACTTTGTATGAATGAATCCATTCATTAAGACTCAACCGCCTGTAAAATTACGTCACGTGGTATCAAAAACTAGGTCACAAGATAAAGTCTTTAAAAAATCTTTGAACATTCAAGAGGCATTATATTTGGCCGATGAACATTTGGAAAATTTAAAACTAAGTCACATCGGGCCACTAGGTCAACTGTTTCTTTGGAACCATATTATGGAAATATCTCGTAAAAGTTGGACAGAATGATACCCTTCTTAAAATCTTACGGCATTATAAAACCCCGATCTCAAAAACTATGCCACTAGGTCAAATCTAAGAAAACGAAATAGTGGGAACTAACTAGAGGAAATATAACTGGTCTAATATTTTCTAAACTTAAACAGAATGTTTATTTATTGATTAATCATTAACTAGTTTAAAATATGGTCACACGAGGTAAAAAACCCAGCCTTAAGGTAAAATCTATGAAAAATCATGCCCGGAACCAAGAATTGTTTTGATTTGTCAGACTTTATTCCAACTGTGATCAGAATGCTCGCATTGATGCAATCTTGGTAGACTCTATAAAACGGTCACATTGGGTCAAAAACTTGATCATAAGGTGTAATCTCAAAGAAATCTATCGAACAAACAGAGGCCGCTTTAATCTTCATGAAACTTAATCAAAACATTTGTACCGACAAAATTTGGATTATTTAGAAATTAGATCACATGGGGTCAAAAACTATGTCTAATCTGAGAAAAACCTTGTCAATCTTGTTTGTTTGATCGTAGTCGTTTAGTTCAATGCATCTTTGATCTGTGTATGGATATTAGCAATACACATTTTATAAGCATATATAACCTTTAGCCAATTGATGTGCAACGAACTATGGCAACTACAATTCCATTACTTCGAGCCTGTTTTATTATGCTCAATATATATGCGAAAAGCTACAGAAACAAGCTCAGTAGCAAAAAGTTTAAACATAAACCCGAATTAATGGCACTGGGTAAACGCCAAAGACAACGAACATAAAATCACAAACAAGAAACATGGAAGAAGAGCACAAAACTCAACAAACATCACAATGCATATATACTATACAAAAAATAAGTAAGTTTATTAAAGATTGTTAAATACCGCCTTGGAACGATCAGTAAAATGTAATTTACTGGGGAACTAGACCAGTTAACGTACACAAACCTCACTCTTACTTATCCAAACAATCCTAAGAAAAGTAACAGTAAAAAATCTTATCAAAGAATGCGTTAATTTGAAGAAACCTTATGTCAAAATATATGTTGGTGTTCTTTTGTTAATATGATGTTGCTTCAACATTTATGACTCAAGAACACTTGTTTCATTTCAATGGTTGTAACATGTACTTTGTTGTACAAAATTGTTTTTATCTTTGGCAATGTGCACCTCTAGAAAAGTGTATTTCACTCTTTCCTTCGAAGCATTGAAAACGCACTTTACTTTAAGAAAAATTTAGTTCAACTCCATTAATCACAAAACAACTATATAACATAACGGCATCATCTAGTTAATGGGAAGTGATGCAGCGTTAATGACGACGTCGTGATTTCTGCATTATAGAAATCGGATTCCACTTCATTTATGATTCATCTTGACTCAGGATATATTTCTCAAGAGAGGAATATATTTGTTTTGTTTAAGAGGAACGAGTTTGTTATAGTTTCTAAATCATCCCAACACTCTAGGCATAAAATGAAAATAATGACTGTGACGTACGTGTTGATACATTGTCATTATTTCATCTGCAATATAAAAGGTATATAAAACATGGGGTGAACATATTTTCAGGAGGTTGAAAACCTCAGCTAATGTGTTTTAAACATGTTAAGTAATCATCATGTTCTTATATTTTTAAATGCTTGATATGTTTCGTTATTCATCCAATCACGATCCTTCTTTTTTGGATAAGAAGTGGGTCTATCATGTTCATGTATTTTGCTTTACTGATAATTATTTGAATGCAACTATTCTTGATAATCGACTCTTCCTTGACATGGTCAGTGAATCCACCAGGAGAAACAAATACTCGAGCTCGAGATTAATAACAGTTTGAGAGGCAAATCATTGCTGCCAATCAGTCAAGCCAAGACTACTGTTTTCATAGAAGAACTTCTATTAAACAATCAGTGGTTAATGTGCTTAACCACAAGTAATGCGTCTGAGTATATGCCTATTCAATTGAAAGTTTTCTGTAATGCCTTAAACAAATGAGTCCAAAAGGATGCGCTTTATATCGTTTGCGAAACAAGTTAATCTTGTTGTCGTTTGACAATATCATATATTATGACATAAAAATAAGTGTGTGGTGAGTGCAGGAGGTAGTGAGTGCAGAACATTAAACGTATTTTTGTTAAAAAAACTATTTAATTGATTAATGTAAAACACTTTAAATGAGTCCAAATCAAATGATGGGAATATCAAACAATTAAATCGCGAATTCCGAAGCACTAGAAACAGTTAAAGCCTTTAAATTGCTTTCAATTACTTGTCGTATAAACGAAATATCATGAAGGATCTGGAATAACATCAATATTTTATTTTATGAAATAATATATTGGAATTGGCTATTTTGTAACATGCAAAACACTGCTTGTACGGCAAGGTGTTTGTATGCGTAGGGTGTATGTTTTGATTAAATGTTGTAAACTAATCAAGGTATTTGCACAATGTATACGTTAAGAATGGCACGGGGAAAGTTATTTATCGGCTAGCTTTAGGTACATATTTAAAGTGAAATTTCGTTACTATGCTAAAACTAACATTTATTTTCCCACATGTTAAAAATGGTAGGTAGACTACGCCTCCTGTCATCAATATTTATATGAAAAGCTACAGAAACAAGCTCGGTCGAGTAGCCAAAAGTTTAACATAAACCCCGTTTAATAGCACAGGGTTAACGCGAAAGTCAAAGAAAATACCCAAAAACAATTACAAACAAAACACGGAACAACAGCATAGAACTCTACAAACAACATAGACCAAGACAAGTGACCAGATTCAAGTACTTCTTTTGAACTAATTGTGAAACCAATATGTGATGAAGGTATTTGAATTCATCATAAGCAGTTTAAAAACGTAAGTTAAAAAACATGAATAAATATTCTTTTTTTCGTTTACAACTGCTGAATAGTTCAGACATATGTCTATTTTCCTGCTGAATAGATAATACAAAGAATACCACGAAAATGGAAACATTGGTTGCTTTACTAAGGTAAACATTACCAAATTTTAATGGTATGTAAGACATCAAAGACGCGGCTGAGTAGGTTTTAAGGTGAATCTATATTTTATTATAATTATCATTAAGGTTAACATGAGTTTAATCGTTCTATTAAGTGATTGAAAAGGGCGACAATTTAGGCGAAATGTGAAAACATGTCTCATACATATAATGTTGATATCAGGACCGTACTCGCCTTTTCATTATCATGTTATGTTATGGTGGACGTAGGCAGAATGCGCATGAATAAGTATCGATATGACAAAGGGTAATGACCACTGAGTCTGACCGGCGACCAGTCACAATAAAAAACCCGAATGATTTTGTTAATTTTTGTTAATGCCGTCTGACTTTCTTCAAAAACATATTTTATAACGTTGTTTTATTTCTCCATGGATATTAAAACTATTTCTTTACAACGCAGTTTTATAAAGTTGAAAGAAATGTATTATTGATAAGAAATCATTTTTCTTACAATCTAAACGTTATCCATAGACACTTACCAATTGTAAAATGTAAAGACATTTCCCTATAGACGTGGCCGTTGGACCGCGTCTAATAAATTAATAAATAGAATCTGATGTGTCATACACATATATATTATGTGAAAGTGATAAAAACAACGATGGATTGACGCAAAGTTCTTTGAATACTGGATTTCGTTAGCGTGATATTAAATATGGACAAACCTTAAGTATTGATTAGCACTTGGATAGTCTTGTGGCGTCTTTTATATAAATAATCACGATAAGTAATCAAAACAAATATTCAAAAGTTTTCTATATTGACAAGGGCGATCCTGTTACTTGAGTCTTTGTATGATCAATAGAACTACACAACACAGTGAACAAAGACTAGAACTTAGTCTACCTGACAGGTTTACAATTAACATATAGTTATGCTTTTATTTATCATTTTCAATAAAGGCCTTCATACAAATCAAGGATTTGTACAGATTTTATATAT
The DNA here is from genome assembly GCF_026914265.1 of Mya arenaria. Taxonomy (NCBI): domain Eukaryota; kingdom Metazoa; phylum Mollusca; class Bivalvia; order Myida; family Myidae; genus Mya; species Mya arenaria. The sequence continues at coordinate 2,997,878 of NC_069124.1, forward strand.
AAGATGTATTTTGATGTTTAAAAAATAAAGTAATAAAGAAATGCTTGAACTTTAACATCAAACTCATGTATTTTCATTTTATATGTTTTTTTTCATTTCAATATTTTATTTAATTAGTATACATGTGTGAGGTAAATGCATATAGACAAGTTATATTCCCAGTGAGTACGTGTTTCTGTGAACTCATGTTTCATTGATCGTTCTAAGGCGACACTTCCATCATTTATTGATTAAGCTATTTGATTCGTGTGTGATTTATGGTTTTTCTTTTGTTCTGCTCGATAAGTGACGTTTGTGCAATTACCTTATGCTTCTAAACAGGTAGAATATTTGATTTTTGATTACTGGTGTTGTATAGCTAATTTATATCGAGTCAATGGCATTTATCTTCAGAATAGGCTTAGTTATATTTCGGCAGGGCACATACATGATCCCTGTGTTGACATTGCTATTATTCTTTGTTGATGTGCCATTAACTGCACAACAGGCAGAGTGATCTTGACAATACGACTTGAAACACAGTTTTTCACATAAGTATTGATCTCCAGCAGTGTCTCACATGACATTTGAAGGCGAACTATAATGACACAATTCAGCGCATCACATTTATTTATTATAGAGCACAAAGACTTTATCATTGAATAATTTATCAAACACTTAAAATGATTTAATATTTGTTAACGATTGAAACAGTATTTTTGTGAGCACATAGTGTTTTCGAAAAACACTTAATACATCTTCCAGTAAGTTATAAAAGTCAATAAGTAAATAAATAAAATATCATCTTTTCGGTAATATGAGTTCCATTTAATGGCTTGCCAGTACATGGCATGGCGTTTTGAATAACACAGTACATGTAACATATAAAAGGAAAGTCTACTAAGCTGCCTGCAAACTTGACGGGTACGGCATGCGTACTTTCTACGTTAGTGAAAAGATTTAATACTTAATAGGACGTTTATGCGAAAAAAAAATCCAAGCGCGGTAAGCAACTCTTAAGTTATGCTTACTAAAACTTTAAAGTAATGAATAGTGTTCAAATTCACAAAATGCCATTTTTTTCTTTAACAAATAGCAAATCAACCTGTATGGACGTGTGGTTCCAACTGCCAATAACCCCAAATATGTCTTAACGTTAAACTGTCCAAGCACTTACTTCAAATAATGATAGCCAAGCCGATGGAATATTTTCTGTATGTTCCGTGGTACGTCCAACACCATCCCTGAATTCCCATTGACCAACCGCCCATGGCCAGACATTTGAAAGTCTTGACCAGTGGGTGATGGTGACAAAGTGACCGCTACTGAAAAATAAAGTACAAATCACGAAAACAGCCGTTATTATTATTCAAGGCTGCAATACAGCTTACCAGAGGGTTTGACGGCTGAATTTTGTAATGTCCGAAAGAAAACTATTCAAAGCATAGTCAAAGATCGGTCGTTACTAGAAAAACGAAGTATGCACAAAACCTTCTGTTCTATTGAAGCTATGGAAACGACCCCGGCAGTGAAAAGCCAGGGTTTATGTATGTACCTGATTGAACAAGAGTAAAAAGGGCCAATGAGAAGCTTTGTTACGGTCTCGTTACATGTTTCGCTGTATAAATGCGCCAATATTTAAAAATGTAGGATTAAAATTGATAGAAATTGATGGACAAATACACTTAATTAATACAGTTCCGATAAGAAACATCTATTGATGAGCAATAAGTTGTATTGTTGATTTTTCAGTTGGAAAAGGGACATTTACTTTTAATGTTAGCGTTATAAATAAGTCATTGAAGGTGTCATCCGGCCTTTCAGTTTTCAGATGTCTCAGATCGAGGATTATGAAATAGGTGTTCATGTCCCGTAAAAAAATCGAATTCTTTCTTTGACGGTTAATTTCTCTTCTAGCATGTTAATTCTGTATTTTCATAATCGTTTTTATATCTACCAGTCCTTTCGTCAGCAAAGCTAGGAACTCTTTTCCATATTCACTTGGATGTATTTTAAACGATATTCTTTCATAAATATGGGGTCAAATTAATTCCCAGGGCCCTCCGGGTTTATTAAGATCACAGATGCGAGGTACTCCCGATTGAGCAATTAAGCAATTTCTATTACTTCATCATCAGTTAACATTTGTCATGTATCGTATTTGGGATATGCAATTTTCTTTAATTGTATGAGCGTGCACGAATGTCGTCATATCAGATGCCTTAATTAATTTCATCTACTTCTTCTGGCTTCCTGCAATTTTGTTTTCCCTTGGATACAAAATATCGAAAACGCAAGACGAAGCTTAAGAAGTACTCGAAAGATTAACATTGAATTGTTTTTTTTGTAAAATGAATGTGCTTGTTACAGTCTTTCTCTGCAAGAAAACAGCACTAAACAAGTAGAACAAATTAATACGCAGATTTGAAATACTTTTGATAGAGTTATGAATCTCTTGATATACACGTGATGGGAATTAGTTCTTTCTCGTTCAATGTGTGTTCGGCCTTAGACTATCCCTGTAAACATGATCTTTGTTATTTTGGCTACTGGGTTTGTCTCTGCATTTCTATTGTATTATAAAACTTTGTCACTATTGTTGTCTATATCAAGAAAGTAAATGCTGCAAATGATGCACTGGCTTTGAAACGAACTATTGTTGCACCATAATTTTACCTTTTGTTAATCTTAAATACTTAACATGATCTGTACAACATACCAAGCATATCGTTGATATGAGAACATGTATGTTATCTGTATTGTCAACACCTTTTTGCTGGTCAAGGCTGTATGAAATTTTCAGATTTGACCTTCATAGAGTGCATTGGACTGGGAATAATTGAACATGTAGCATGTCATTTGACAGTACGTTTGGAAAAAGCTTCTTGCATTTGTTGCTAAAACTATTGGGAAGCTGCAATAAACAAATGCAGCATTTATTCATACGGATCGTCTCGTAAGTCGCAATGATGTGCTTTACAGCGGTGTCTATTATAGGACGAACATGAAATTGCTGTGCGGAAAATTTTTCAATCCCACAAGAGCAAACAATGAAAGTGATTATACACTTGAAATGGCTCGTCTTCCTTATTTTTGTGATTGCTAAATAGCGGCTTTGTGCAGTGTTTACCATAAAATTGTCTGCTATAGCTCATGTAATTAAAATGTGTTATGCCTTACAAACACATAATATTCTGCATAATGTTTTTTTTTGCATAACATTCAGAAGGTTATGATCCATGTGGACACATTTTATATTCAGTATGTACAGTCATATTCAGAAATATATTACTTGCATTAAGAAAAAAAGATACTAGAACCTAATATAGGTGTACAAATAATCGGACAAATCGACAACATATGGCGTTTGCCCAGTGCCACTAAACCGGGTTTATGTTCAGACTTTTTGCATAAATTTGGACAAAACAGGGAGATCGATACAATATGTATCAACATTCCCGAATTTCTTCAACAACATTATTATTTATAATATATGCTTAATTGAAAACAAAAAATTCCTGACCAGTATAGCCAGATTAATTGCGAGAACGAAACAGCTACTAAAACGGTAGCGACCATCAGTTCTGTTAGTTTGGCGGTCATTTTATCTCTGCTGTCTATTTAAAACATCGTCTGGAAAAGAAGAAAGAAAAGTTATTGGCGGGAGACGTTCAGCGCTTAATCAATTGACTCAACACCAAGGTATAGAGCGCAAACAAACTGTATACTATAAAGGCATTGTAAAGGTGTTACGGTATGTGATCGAATTACATATAGAAGATGGCAATATACCCGCATACTCGACTGACATAACAATTTATTATTAATATAATCGCGTGACAATATTGCACATCCTCGCGCTTAATTGTGATATATTGTTGCGGCCATTATAATCAAAGTTGTTAGAGAGAACACAGATGAACAGTTGTTAGAGAGAAAACAGTTACACTTATCACATTTAAGCGGCTGAGGGACCTGTGGAAGTTAATCGTTCATTTACCGACGATCCCTGATGACCGTCTGGGTCATTGCCAAATAGTTGCCTTTTAACACCATGTCCTAGCGGTTGCTATGTGAATAACGAATTATCTTCCTTTTGGATAAGTTGATGCCTTATTTTTAAACAACGACAACGATGATTGATTGATTTTCTCACACAATAGTCCTATCTTAATCATCAAATCAAAAGCTATAATCCTCTTATGAGCTTTCGTTGTTTTGCAAAGAGGCACTTAGAAACACTTCAATGGATCGAGGACAAGATAGCAAGACTCATTCAATTGTACAATGGCTAGATCGTTGCGAAGCTCAAATGCGAAAGGTCGTTTTCTGATTTTCATGCTCAATACACCATTATCGAAAAATGTGTGCAAAAGAGAATGATGTCGTATGTATCAACAATGATCTCTGCGTCAAATGTTTTTCTTATATTAAGCCTAACTACATGTGTTTTTTAATAAATTACATACAAAAGAAATCAACAACTTATTCACATTATTATTGAAATAAATAGCTATTACCATTACCAATGCTCTAATTGCGTCTAAGATTCTCTACGGATATACGCTGCATGTTTTGTGATGAAAATAAAGAAATGAAGATGGAGCATTTATATTGTGTTTATAAGGACTTGTTTCTGTTTTCGGAATAAATTTAAAGAAGATGATCAATTTGTACTTTACATGAAGGCATATAGTGCACAAAAACGCATAATAATCAAACAATTTACGGTTCAATCATCTTATGTTTTATGCATATCCGTAAAAATCTAAAAGAACTGTGCTTTCTCTTCACTAGGTTTGAAATAGTTGAGTTCGAAATATGTGCAAGAAGTGCTTTTACACATGTGACCAGTCCAACTCGTTACAAAACAATTGTATTAGCTATTGAAAGAGCCGGGTAACTTGACCACTTACAATAAAGAACACCTACTGGTAAAGAATAAGCAGAATACATTGAAGTTCATTTGAACGACCACCCAATGCTTCAGTACTTTAAGAGAGCGGATTAATTACACGAGATAGACACCAACATTCTTAATATTTAAATCGATCACTTCGTATGTGTAAACGTACGTGGTAATAAATTACGTTTGAATCATCACATTGATTAATCTAGAAAACAACACAAAAACAGCAACTTAAAGATGATCTTTTATTTTGAACAGATGACCTGTGAGTATGAACAGCTGTATACAAACAGCCATTTGTGAAACGTAACAATATGTGTCTATGTTGTTTTAAATTTCATGCTAACAAACAGAGACAAAGAATCAACTTTACCAAGTGTTTCAAAGTATACGCCTGTTATTATAATACGATTATTTCATGAGATGTCAATGACGATTTTAATGCGTTAAAACATCAAACGAAATATAAAGTAGGTACTTGCTTTAACTTAATATATCTTTCTTATATATAGCCTTTATAGTGCTTCTGTAAGTAGTTACGTAGTGTTTTTGTTTAACGTTGTAATAACACTGCAGAAAACACTTGCCGAATCATGGGTTATTGCATATAAATTATCGCACAAAAACAGGTTAATAAATTTGTGAAATATAAATAAAAAACAAGAAAAACTAATCAGAAAGTACGCTATTTAGTCATTCTGAATTTGACATAGATTAATGTGTTGACCTGGGTTTTTTTTCAACTAAAACACAAACTACAATTAATTGATGTATACCGTAACGTATATATAACCTTTATCGTGCGTGTTTAACTAAACAGTTTTACACGAATAACATTAATGTGTCAATAAAAGATACTGCATCAATTGTCTTGGTCGAAGTTGTGTAACAGTCTAAATTAATTAAAACACTTTGGCGAATCAATCCTTTTCCTTGTATGAACTTGATTTAAAACCAGGAATCCTTGTTGGTAGCATGCGCCATCCTTTGTTGGTAAAGCTTTGTGATGTGTAAATGTCAATTCGTTGTGTTTCTACGTTTGTGTATCTCATTCAGTGTCATTATTGGGATTGTTCCTGTAGTTTTCATATATTCGTATAATTATAATTAAACTTAGAATGAGTCTGTAAAATTAGGCCGTAAAGTAAACACTTATGAGAATATGTGTTTTTTTGCAAAGATAAATGGTCCACTCTGTACGAAACACATCCGTGAAACAGTGCTGACACTTATAAAGTGTCAAGGTTTATTTAAGACTTTAATTTGGGCGCAAGAATGTAACCATCATCCTACATGAATGACTTGATGTTTTTTATTTAATAAGTATAAGTAGTAATAATGTTTTAGATCAAACATTGAATGAGCATGAGCAAATACTTAAATAGGTATACACATTAATTTTAAATATAAGAACTTTGAAGCTTTTACAGGTGACACCATAATAATCTGTATGTTCAAAAGGTCGCTGTCTTATTATAACGCTTTTCATCGTTTTAAAGTTGTCTAACTATTATTCAACAGTCTTGATCCTTACATATTCACTTTAAATATGTAAACTTAAAAATGTTTCCAATGATGTATGTATTCTTTTCACAATGTTGAGCGCTCATGCCGACATAACCCCCAGCCAGTTTATGTGTGTTATGCTTTTGTCTTAAGACAGTAAATTATTTGACACCTTGCTTATAAATATATGGTCTTTGGTACCCAAGTACAGGTTTTCCACAAATCTAACAATTTGAAATGAACTATAACATTGACGGACACTTGTATTGTCTAATATTGTTATCATATCTTCGGTGCTTGACTACTGTATTGTGGAATGGCTTTTCTAACAAAAGAGGTATCAAATGTTTAGCAAAACTCATTTCCGGTCAAAGTCGAAGTTTCTTCAATACACATAATCGTGTCCTAGTGCGAAGAACTTCCTTTGTGTGTGATAGGAATGCGTCATCCACGGGAAAGAAATTAATCCGACCTTAAAACAATTTGTTACAAAAAAAAACAAAAACCATAAATCATGTCACAATTATCAAAGTTGCTAGATTCAAAGTCCTCAGAATTCGCTTTGTAACTGGTGGATTACAACATTGAATTTTGTTATTTTGATGGATGTGCACATCCGTGAATTAGTATATTACCTGCGTGAATTAGAGCACCAAAAACTAGGAATAGCTGTTTCATCTTTTATAAATACCGCTCGGTTAATTACCGGCGCTCTCCATGTTCCATTAATATCACAGATTCGAGGTGCTCCCTGTTGAGTGTTCAGGGATCCCACAGAGTGTCGTAAAATAGTTTTGATGTGCTCCATCACGCGGCTGTTTTGTGAAAAGGTTTGTTAAAGTAAAGTAACTAAATAACTCTCAGTCACACTCAGATGTAAGACCGTGGGGGGGGGGGGGCTTTATAAGCAGCGCGGACTGGACTAAGTTTTCATTTGAAATGGTTATTTTTGTTTAAAGTCTTCATCTGAAGCAAATTATCGCCTTTGACTTAGCATTTCTGAAGCAATTTATGACGTAGTATACACTGACTGTTTTAAAAGGATCTTTGTTACTTTGGCCAGTAAACTTGTCTCTGTATTTTCTGTTGTATTATCAACATTTGGCACTTTTGTTGTCTCTATCAAGATGATGCACTGAATTTGATACGAAATATTGTTCCACCTTAACTAATTCTTTGTTTTACTCAAATATACACAGATTTGTTTCTTACAGTCTTTTTCGCAGTGATTTGTTGAAAGTCGGTCCTTTTTCAATTCATATCGTTGACATGAGAACAGGTACATGATCTGTATTGTCAACACATTTTGCTAATCTGGCTTAGGGGGATAACAATTGTCAATATGAACCTTTATGGAATGAGTTGGACTTGGAATAAACGAACATCTAGCATGTCATAGGGCAGAAAGTTTGGAAAATGTTTCTTGCATTTGATGCTATACTAATGGGAAGATGCAATAAACGAATGCAGCATTTATTCATACTGGTTGTCTCGTTAGTCGCAATGCTGTGCTTAACACTGGTGTTTATTATGGGATGAACATCATAAAATTGCCGTGCGGAGAGATTTTCAATCTCGAGAGAGCAAACGATGAAATTGATTAAACAACGGTTCGTTTTCCTTATTTTTGTGATTGTAAGTAGCGGCCTTGTGATATATTAACCATAACATTGTCTGCAACAATTCATGCTATTCAAATGTGTTATACCTTACACATACCAATGATATTCTGCAAAAAAATGTTTTTGAAATAACATCAAAAAGACCATGACCCAAGTGGAAATATATTAAATTCAGTATTTACAGGTAAACGCATATCGACAAAAATAGTACCAGTATTAATAACAAAGAAAGAAACAAGAACATTTTTAAAGGTGTGAAAGACTCGGACAGATGGACACGCCATTGACAATTAAAGGATATCGATACGATATGTATCAACATTCTAGACTTTCTGCAACATACTTATTATTTATGATCATCTAGGTTGCAATCCACCATATTCCCCCGATCCTGCGCCATTGGATTCCGCATGTTTTCCATAGTTAAAGACATTTTTGCGAGGAACACGATTCAATGATAGAACTGAAATCAGCAATGCTATACAAACATTCAATCGCACATTAGACCGTGACTGGTTCATGAACTTTTATGAGAATTGGATAAGACGCCACCATAAGTGTATCGCACATCAGGGTGAATACTTTGAGAAAGCATAATATGTGACATTATTATTACGTCTAACGCCACAATTATGACGTCGGCTTGAACCGATTATGTGTACATGGTATTATTAAATGTTTTGTAGAAATTTTGTTTATTGTTATTTTGTAGTGTTATTTCGTGTGTATTTGCACAAGATGATGAATGAACCGTCAGAGAACTTTGTCAACAATTAGTTCATCATTTTTTTGGAAATAAGGAAAGTCTACGATTTAATGGGACAGCCCTCGTACATACAGAAAAAAAGTGAGCAGATTGCAAGGAAATTCATTACAACGACTGTCAAATGTCTCAGTGATTTGATATTGTGGGTTAATCAAAACGAATCAGACAACAACATTGTAATATTTAAATGATTTCGATACGTTCGTATGTGTTAATGTAGGTTGTAATAAATGACGTTAGATTCACCACATTGTTTAACAAGAAAAAGCAACATAAAAATCAAATTTACAACCCTACAAGATGATCAATTGTTCTGAACAGATTGACCTGAGAGTATGTACAACTGTATTAAAACACCTATTTGTAGAAGGTAAACGTATGTATCTATGCACTTTTCAAATTAATGTGAAACACAGAGACAATGAATATTCTTTACAAGTGCTTTAAAGTAAATTCTTATTGTTATAATAATATATTTTCATGTGATGTCAATGAAGATTTTATTGCGTGAGTACATCTAACGAAATGCAGAGTAGTTACTTGCTTTAAATTAACATATTTCTTATATATATAGTCGTTATTGTACTTCTGTAAGAAGTATCTAAGTGCTTTCCGTTTAACTTTACAATAACATTGCAGAAAACACTTGCCGAATTTTGTGTAATTGCACATTGTTAATCGAACAAAAATAGGTACATTTGTGATTTATTTCAAAAACAGCAACCAAAAAACGCTATTTTGTGCTAATTAATTGGACATAAATTAACATTTTGACTAAATTAACCGTTCCAAGGCGGTACCTAACAATCTTTGATAAACACCGATAGTTTTATATATTATATATGTAGCGTGTTGGTTGTGGAGTTTTGTGTTGTTGTATTGTGAGTGTTTGTTTTTGTGTTCTATGCCATTGACGCTGACCCTGAGCGATTAAACGGGGCTTATGTTTACGCTTTCTACTACTGGACTTGTTTCTGTAGCTCTATTCATATCAATATTGAATAAATATACTGACCATAATAAACCTTTGTAGACGGTCCAGTATATTTAACATTTTTTTGTGATACTGCATCAATTGTCTTGCTCTTGGTCCAAGTTCTGTTACAGTCTAAAATTGATTATTAATTATTAATTTTGTGGCGAATTCTTATTTTTATTTCTTGTTCCATGTAGGTACACTATTGTTATGATATAAGGTGTTGGCATGAGCATAATTGTCGTTGACTATGACTAAGCGAATTTGACTATATGAGCTTGATTTTAACCGAATTCCTTGTTGGTGGCATGCATCATCACTTTTTGTTTAAGCTATTTCGTGCGTATGAGGCACTGAGTTGTAGATCATTGTTTGTGTCTCTCATTCCGTGTCATCATTGGGCTTGTTCCTGAAGTTTCCATTGAATGATTATAATCAAACTTAAAATGAGCAACAGTAAAAATAGGTCATCAAATAAACAGATGATGAGAAGATTTGTTTTGAATATATAGATGAATAATCGACTCTGCACTAAGCACACATGTGAAACAGATCCGACCACTTACAAAGTTTCAAGGTTTATTTCAATACTATGCTTTATTATGGGCAAGTATGTAACCGCCATCGAACATAAGTGACTTGATGTTTTTTATATTATCAGTAAAAGTACGTATTATTTATTAAATTTGGTGAGCATTGGTAGAGACTTTAACAGTTTTACAAATTAATTATAAATACAGGTTATATAGGTGAAACCATAATAATTCGTAACATTAAAAGGTCGCTGTCTTACTATGCCATTGGTCACCGTTTGCAAGTTGTTGCACTCCATTGAATTATTATTGTTGTACAACAGTTTTGATCCTGCCATATTCACTTTCAATATGTTATCTTGAATATGCCCTGAAAATGTGTTCATACATTTTTGTACTCTATCCATTATTTGTAATCGATGATTTACACGGATACCGACATCAACCCCCAGTTTATTTTTTTAAACGTGTTGTCTTTAGACAATATTTGACACTTTGCTTACAGATATATGAGCTTTCAGTAAAGGCTTGTCACAAATCTAACAATTATATATGAACTTTAATATTGGCGGTTCCTTTATTCATCGCATTGTCTAGTTGTCTTATCGTTTCTTCCGTGCTTAACCTGTGTTATTTATTGTGTATTGCACGTCTCACAAGAAATATTATCTAGTGTTTAGCAAAATGACTTGCTTTTGTAGAATGATGATTCAATATATCAGGTATTGCGTGTTCCGTATCTATGTAAACAGAGGATCTCAAGTGAGTGTTTATTTTGTATCGGATGTAATGAACGAGTATAATCTAAAACGGATAATAACGAGGCTCTGTCGAGTTTTCATCGTTTCTTTAGATGACGAGATTAATAAATTTGATAAAAAATAAACACGAATTTGATCTTCAACATAGCTCCAGTTTTCACGGACTGTTCTAATGCGGTAACCCCGGGTTTATTGTCGATACTTAATCCGTTATATAATCGTGTTGGCTTTTATTTTTCTCGATGAGTGTCAAGCTGAAGCGTCATGTTCCATGTGCCTTTAAGCACTACAATTGCACTAAGGCTACAAGGATTGTTCAATTTGTTAACGATATATTGTTTGTATATTTTGTAATACCTATTAATTTTTAATGGCGGAAATGGGTGCAAAAGTCAAGCAATATTAACTTTAACGCCTTGTGATACAAATGTATATGCGTTTCACTGTACAAAACTTTGCTTTAATGAACAAGAAACATCACGATTTAATGGCAGAAGATGCAGCGTTCACGACAAAAACGTAAAGGATGCATTCAATATCAATCAGCTACAATCCTATTTGTGGTTAGATTTGTCATGAAATAGAAATGCCTGTTTTTTTAGGAATATCCTAATAACTAAATTAAACACAATCTTCAATCGGATATTATCAGAATTCTTCACACGTTCAATACATTGCTTGCTTTTTTGCAAAAACAGATAGCACAGGTTTTGAGTGTTCGGGAAATATGTGTTTTGTTAACTTATTGTTATTTTATTTAGACACTTTTTCTTTAGAGGAATTCATAATTGTACTCTGGGACACAACCAGTAGTCATAAATATACATATAAACCCTGTTAATGGGTGCAAAGTTAGGCCATAAACCTTCAAACACCAAAAATAAATCACTCAAGCATGAAATAGCTTCATTAATAAATAATGGGATAACCTTACACTTTTTGCAGTGTTATATACAAGCTAATTACAAACGGTTGAAGTCTTAAGCTTCTAGAACATGGCAGCTTTAAGTTGCAGTTTTCGAAGTGTATTTGTATACTGAAGGTTGAGCATGTATATATAACAATACAGTAGTTGTTGTTATGCAATTATTTTCGCAACACACAATATGACTGTATGGTACCGAAGGTCTTAAGGTAAACCCAGTCTTAAGTTTTATTGAATGACGATATCTAATCGGAAATGTACAGAAAGTTTCTATTACTCTTATAAAACAATTGTAAACAAACGATGGATTCTGTGTTGAAGTGTCACTGAAGTATTCTATGAACCTCAAGTATCTGTTGAGGGTTAAATAAACGAACAGAAAATAAGAAACACATAAGACAACCAAAGTTCACAATAAAAAGAGTTTAAATAATGGAAGGGTTGAATACCAACTGTATTTCTGCTGACCGTGCGATGACCGAAATTGAAATTTTCTACTCTTATAAAACAAAATGTAATCAAACTGGAGATTCTGTGTTTAAGTGTCACTGAAATATTTTATGAACCTCAAGAACCTGTTGAAGGTTAACGGCAACGTTTTGATCTCTAAGAAATTTTAAGTATAATTCCTCCCGTTTAAGGTACAGTGCTCAATCATTTACAATGAGATGAAATAAAACATTGATGAAGCAAGTTGACAAAGTTCACAATAAAAATAGTTTAAATAATGAAGGGGTTGAATATCAACTGTAATTTTGCTGACCTTGCGATGACCGCTTTAAGTGGCTCCTATTCCAGTATTTCGTTATTTCCTTCGATATAAGAAGTGCCAAAGTTTCCCTGTCAATGCCGAATTCCCGCGTTCGATTGAATGGTTGTTGTGTGTCATTCATTACGGCTCCCTCTTCTTAACAAACAATGCTTGGATCAATGATTAAATTCTTTTGTTATCTAGTAGCAATAACTCAAGCATCTACTCACTCTGTAGGAGCTTTCGTTGATTGTAAATTCGCAGTTGGTCCAGGCCAGATAACGGGACAATATTATACTTATCATCATCAATATCGATTTGCTATGTGTAGAATATACGATATTAATAGTGTGTTAATAATTGACTACCATTCATCAAAATAGTTCTTTTGTCTGAAGAAAAAATGAATGGAATATGGATACCCGTACATTTAACTATCACAACTCCATTATGTATAGTTGAACAGTTTCTTTATTATTTTTAACTCTACTAGTATGTCACGCAGTAAAAAGGTAGTTAATATATGAGTTTTCAATTTTAGAGGTAAAACATGATATAATATAGGCCTAAGTGCAAATTTAATAATATGAAATAGAACACATACACTGGTAATTGTATATTTGAGCAGTTTTCATCTTTGTTCATACTAGTATAAAGTTGTCCAACGAGGATGTGTTTTGAGCATAATAAAACAGGCTTGAAATAATGGAATTGTTGTCGCCATAGTGTTCGTTTTACATCACTCGCAATTTAATTCAAATACTATATAACATGTTCGTGTGTTGAAATTTAGTGAATATAAACGGTTTCGCGTTTGTTGACCAACTGACCACAGCATATTAATGTATAGAAAATAAGCTTTTTCACGGCTTTTTGTTTTACCGAGTTCTTTTTATCAATACCCGGGCACTAAATTATTACATGCCGTTGTTTCCGAACGTAAACTAATTTCAGTTAGTTTTCACAGCGGTTTATAAACTTCTTATTCGTGGATAATGTTCGTCCGCACTGGGATCCATCTACAATGATTCCAGTATACGCTTTCCACATGCCAGTAATAAAAAAAAACTTTATGAAATAATGAAACAGCATGTGTATCGGATGTTATTCGTAAGTAGCAACTTATTTTGAACGAGGTAGTGCTTTTGAGTATGAACATTTATCATTTGGTATAATGTGTTTTAAACACAGCCGAAACCTGCCGTTTTATTCAGTGGAAGTTCATTAAACTTATTTTAAAACTAAACAGCGCATTTGTAAACGAAGCAAACGGTAGAATCCCATTTAATTCATTCGAAATATATGTTATAAATCTTGAGAATTTTCAGCAAAGACAATAATAAATATTAATTCAATCAGGATTTAATTTTAACATATACTAATATGTCTCGTGCAATGGTAGCAATATTGTATTGGTAAATTTATCTCATTCTAAAGGATTGGTGGCATCGTTTGAGCTCTATGTCGAAAGTATTTAATCCGGATGTAGTTTATGCATGTTCACTTGTCCATAAACACCTTGTACGTGTATTCTCCCAAAGGATTACACTCCCTACTTTTCCTTTATCAGTACCAACCTTTGAAAGTGTGTAGGATTCTTACAAAATACGCTGCAAAGATAAAGAAACAATAAAATAGAGTTTGCAAATCCGTGTTAAATAACTGAGAAACAAATTCGACGAAAACGCCTTCAGGTTGACCTATTTATCGAAGAAAAATAAACGGTCGTCCTCTCTGTATCAGTCCTTAGAGACGTTCGATAATCACGCAAACTCTGCTTTCCTACATTATAGAGAGCTGAAAAACTGTCGCCTTAAACTGATGCCTTAAAGAAGCCTCATATAGGTGAATGCCGTTTTATGTTGAATCTATTACCGTGTTTGACAGTTTTGATTTTAATAATAAAAACAACGAAATGCAATAGATAAAGGATACGATAAACAACAACAACAAAAAAACATCAGCGGTTGTAGGTAGGTAGGTATGAAGTTAGGTAAGTAAGAAAACGAAGTAACCAATACTGAAACTAAAATTGAATATTTTATTGACGTCTTTGCATTTTCTTCCCGGGATTGAAATGAAATAGGTAAAACATGAGAAAACAGTGAAAAAAATATTTCGTTAAATTCCTGGTTTCCAACAAAGTTACGCATATGATTGAGGTACAGATAAAATAAAAAAAAGATCTGTATTTTTTTAATAAATACCTACTTGGCCACTAATTCCACACATTTTATTCCGTTCGTATGCGTTGAAAAAATATGTCGTCGTTTATTTGATATTTCTCGAACTGCTTGGAGAAATGAGCTTATCTTGAAAATCAATTCAAATTGAATACCTTAAACTTAAATGCATCGTTCGGTCTCAGGTCTGCGAATGAAACATAAAATCTGTCAACGTTTTAATTGCAGCACTAGAAAGCTTACATTAAGGCATTGTTTGAAATGTTTTTCTAGTCTGGTAGAGTGTATTTATATACTTTAATGGAGGAGAATGGAATTTAGAAGTGACGTGACCTAGGACAGTATTTCCAAATATAATTTATGCATTTCCCGCGTAAAAGAGTGAAAACTGGCAATGAACAATGGAGCAAAATACATTTTATGCGGGATATCGACGCACCAACACAGCTTCTTGCAAATCTGTTCTTAACAATACGTTTTATTATTGGATAAAACAAATGTCATTTAAATAACATTCCTTTTGTATTAAGGCATGTAATCTGAAAAAATAATAAACGACGGGATTAATAGAAATACTCCAGACCATTACAGCTTGCACCATTTTCTATAGAACGCCAAACTTAATTAGTTGATGTTTGAGATTTTTTCACACAAGCTAAGCCCGTAAAATGTCGTAGTAACCTTTAGATTACCTTCAGCTGAAAAACATTTTCCTGAAAACATTTGAAGAACACTTAGATTCAGAGGTCTTAAACCTTATAGGTAGGTAGGAATGTCATAACAATGATATGAACTCTAAATAATTGGAGGCCAATAGGCAAAAGTCTAAGGTCGTGGTGACCTCCAGGTGAAAATCTTTATCATTTAAAACCTGAAAATGATTTCGCTCAGGGACCTCAAAATACGTACTTGTACGAATAGCCTTGAACAGCAGATGAACCATTTTAATTTTGAATCAATAAATGAAAAAAAAACACTAAGCCCTAGATACATCGAACTTTTCTCGGTAAAGTTCATTAAACATGACCAGCGTTCTAACTTTTTTATCGTCGGTTGGTCAAATGTCAAGTTCGTAGTGATCTTGGGCTGAATATCCGATTTTATTCAATAACTAAAGAATGCTTGTTATTCAATAAAATCAATATAGACAAACGTTTAGTACTTGAGTGCCATGTTAAGTGCACTGTACACGGAGAAATATTTACTAATCCTCAAGTATTCGTTGTATTATTTATCTTATAATTTTATTTTTGTGTCCTTATTGTCATTTTTTTATTATATCGTGCACTGGATGAAACCGTATTAAAATAGCCCGCCAATTCTTCACCACAAACATATTTTTAAGGCCTATAAATATTTACCATTTTAAAAGGCAAATTATTTGTCCTTTAATGTAATATCTATTGCGATTAATCTACCTTCTTTAATATCAATACATTTTGTCTTTCTACATTAGCTTTATTGTATATAGTGTTTGAAAATCGGACTCCATTTGCTATCGATAATCGAATCGAATCGGACCAAGTATTTCGATTTACTATCGATTTACTATCGAACAATAATCGAAAGTTCATAATATTATTTAGGAATTACATTCTTTTTGTACATAGTATAATTGTGATCATTTAAATGATTAAATTTAACCTGGAATCAGTACGTGTGATGCTATAGTCATGCTTTTTGCCACAGTAAATATCCACAACCTCTTTCTGTCTTTAATAGCTTAACGTAAAAACATAACAACAAAACACATACTTAATAATTGCACATCAATTGCAAAATGATGCACACCGCAAGTGAGTCATTTAAGTATTTTATCCATGTAAAAGCAAATTAAATATTTGTTAACCAGCTTAACATTCAATAACCTGTTATATGGAAGATTTCATAAGACTATCTTAATATCATAAAATCTTCACCAAAAAAATAAATTTGTTAATAACAATTGATACCAAAAATGGTTTCAAAAACAAAACGCATCGAGCCAGGATCCCCGGTATTTGCAGGTAAGACCGGACCTACTACACCATAGAGACAGATTATTGAGGTTTTATATAAACAATTAAAAAACTATTTGTAATTCTGGGAGATTTTGTAAGTTTTAAAGCAAAAGTGTTTACATTCACTGCATTTGTGTTTGAGTGATCCCTAGTTAAAATGAATTAAACGAGAATTTACCGGAAATAAATATTGATATTTACCGCATAACAAAAATACTTAAAAAGTAACATTAGCGACATCGATTTTGGACAACCACTATCGATTGTCGCCGATTTATCGATTGTACTCGATTATCGTTTCATCACTAATTGTATACAATACTCGAAACGCGAAATATTGTTACTATTTCCTCTAAAAAAAGACAAGGTCCATTTGCAATGGTAAAATAGATATTATTAAATTAAGTAACTGTCCTCTACTTTGATATAGGGTTTGATGCTTACTATCCCAACTTTCTCAATAATTTTTAAACATCTGGAAGTACACAACGGTTACTAGATTTGAGATTGAACAATGATCAGTTTTAATGCCGACTGTTTTGATGACCTTAAAGTGACCCTTTCATTTTCTCTAAAAATCCTATTGTCTATTACCTTCATTTTCGAATGCTAAATGATTTCATTGTGTTAGAGTTTTTTGACATTTGTGTGTTTTCAAATACTGTTCTTTTTTATTTTCAAGCATTCAGGAACTATTGTCTGATTTACTCAGAACGAATGACTTAACACGCTTTGTACACCTCTAATATGCTTCTGTTTATTTTTTGGCACTGTAAACGGATAAAGGCAGAGCACCCTCTCCCAGACAGATTTTTTAAAGAATATTTTAAGGACTCATTTTGGTATATTATTAAAGGTAAACTATTTCCAGAACGTCGCATAAATTTACATAAATCGGGAAGTCTATCCCAGGATTTTAAAATGAATTTATCTGAACATAGGTTCAGCACATGCCACAAATATACGCTTAAAGCATCTAATTGTTTTAAACAGCACTTGAGAAAAATAATGCAGACTGATTATCAGTTACACAGGGACATCGTAAGGCTTTAGTTACGGCATACATTTCTCCGAGTCTTCGGATCATAAAACAACCATCATATTGTCCACGCCTTTTCCCATTTCGATTCCATGAGTTGAAAAAAGGGCACCGTCTCCCAATTGTGACAGCATTTTTTAAATATTTGGAAGGACTCTTTTAGGTATATTATCAAAGCTTAACTATTTTCCAGAACGCCCCATTATTTAATATGCATCGGAAAGTCCATCCCAGGATTTTGAAATGAATTTATCTGAACATGCCACAATAATGGACTTAAAGCATCTTATTATTATGAACAGCACTTGAGGAAAATAACGTAGACGAATTATAAGTTACACAGAGACATCGTATAGTTACGGCATTCATTTCTTCTGATCATAAAACAGCCATCATATTGTCCACGCATTTCACCATTTCGATTCCATGAGTTGTAAAAATGGCACCGTCTTTCAGTGTGTGACAGGTTTATTTTGGAGACTAGTTTAAGGAGGCTCAGTTAGGTACATGTGTAAAGGTAAACTATCTTCTAGAACACATATTATTTCACATGCATCAGAAAGTCCCTCAAAAATCTTTGAAATGCATTTATCCGAATATATGTTCAGCACATGCCACAATAATAGACTCATTCG